>NC_133325.1:14348326-14948326 GCF_042186555.1 Aquarana catesbeiana | reverse complement strand
GGCCCTATTTCTGCTCTAGTGTATAAACTGCTTTAAAATGTATACTTTATAGGAGATGTTTATCACAGGAAGAACATGGTCTAATTACATAGTTACATAGTTACATAGTAAGTGAGGTTGAAAAAAGACACAAGTCCATCAAGTCCAACCTATGTGTGTGATTATGTGTCAGTATTACATTACATATCCGTGTATATTGCGGTCATTCAGGTGATTATCTAATAGTTTCTTGAAGCTATCAATGCTCCCCGCTGAGACCACCGCCTGTGGAAGGGAATTCCACATCCTTGCCGCTCTTACAGTAAAGAACCCTCTACGTAGTTTAAGGTTAAACCTCTTTTCTTCTAATTGTAATGAGTGGCCACGAGTCTTATTAAACTCTCTTCTGCGAAAAAGTTTTATCCCTATTGTGGGGTCACCAGTACAGTATTTGTAAATTGAAATCATATCCCCTCTCAAGCGTCTCTTCTCCAGAGAGAATAAGTTCAGTGCTCGCAACCTTTCCTCATAACTAAGATCCTCCAGACCCTTTATTAGCTTTGTTGCCCTTCTTTGTACTCGCTCCATTTCCAGTACGTCCCTCCTGAGGACTGGTGCCCAGAACTGGACAGCATACTCCAGGTGCGGGTGGACCAGAGTCTTGTAGAGCGGGAGAATTATCGTTTTATCTCTGCAGTTGATCCCCCTTTTAATGCCAATATTCTGTTTGCTTTATTAGCAGCAGCTTGGCATTGCATGCCATTGCTGAGCCTATCATCCACTAGGACCCCCAAGTCCTTTTCCATCCTAGATTCCCCCAGAGGTTCTCCCCCCAGTGTATAGATTGCATTCATATTTTTGACACCCAAATGCATTATTTTACATTTTTCTACATTGAACCTCATTTGCCATGTAGTCGCCCACCCCATTAATTTGTTCAGGTCTTTTTGCAAGATTTCCACATCCTGCGGAGAAGTTATTGCCCTGCTTAGCTTAGTATCGTCTGCAAATACAGAGATGGAACTGTTTATCCCATCCTCCAGGTCGTTTATGAACAAATTAAATAGGATTGGTCCCAGCACAGAACCCTGGGGGACCCCACTACCCACCCCTGACCATTCTGAGTACTCCCCATTTATCACCACCCTCTGAACACGCCCTTGTAGCCCGTTTTCAATCCATGTACTCACCCTATGGTCCATGCCAACGCACCTTATTTTGTACAGTAAACGTTTATGGGGAACTGTGTCAAATGCTTTTGCAAAATCCAGATACACCACGTCTACGGGCCTTCCTTTATCTAGATGGCAACTCACCTCCTCATAGAAGGTTAATAGATTGGTTTGGCAAGAACGATTCTTCATGAATCCATGCTGATTACTGCTAATGATATCATTCTTATTACTAAAATCTTGTATATAGTCCCTTATCATCCCCTCCAAGAGTTTACATACTATTGATGTTAGGCTAACTGGTCTGTAATTCCCAGGGATGTTTTTTGGGCCCTTTTTAAATATTGGTGCTACATTGGCTTTTCTCCAATCAGCTGGTACCATTCCAGTCAATAGACTGTCTGTAAAAATTAGGAACAACGGTCTGGCAATCACCTGACTGAGTTCCCTAAGTACCCTCGGATGCAAGCCATCTGGTCCCGGTGATTTATTAATGTTAAGTTTCTCAAGTCTAATTTTAATTCCGTCCTCTGTTAACCATGTAGGTGCTTCCTGTGTTGTGTCATGAGGATAAACACTGCAGTTTTGGTTACTGAAGCCCCCCGATTCACTCGTGAAGACTGAGGAGAAGAATAAATTCAATACCTCTGCCATCTCCCCATCCTTTGTAACCAGATGTCCTTCCTCATTCTTTATGGGGCCAATAAGGTCTGTCCTCCCTTTTTTACTGTTTACATATTTAAAGAATTTCTTAGGATTTTTTTTGCTCTCCTCCGCTATGTGTCTTTCATGTTCTATCTTAGCCATCCTAATTGCACCCTTACATTTCTTATTGCATTCTTTATAAATTCTGAATGCTGTGGATGATCCCTCAACCTTATATTTTTTGAAGGCCTTCTCCTTTGCTTTTATATGCATTTTTACATTGGAGTTAAGCCATCCAGGATGTTTGTTCGCTCTTTTAAATTTATTACCCAATGGGATACATTGGCTAATGCCCTTATTTAATATGCTCTTAAAGCAAACCCTAATATTTTATCCCAATTTATGCCTTTTAGCAAGGTTTGTAGTTTAGGGAAGTTGGCTCTTTTGAAATTCAGTGTCTTTGTGTTCCCTTCATGTCTCCTATTTGTGTGATTTATACTGAAACTAATTGACCTGTGATCGCTGTTACCTAAATTGCCCCGTATTTCCACATCTGTTATCAGGTCTGTATTGTTGGTAATCAGTAGATCTAGTAATGTTTTATTTCTAGTTGGTGCGTCTACCATCTGACCCATAAAATTGTCCTGCAAGACATTAAGGAACTGGCGAGCCTTAAATGAATGCGCGGTTCCCTCCGCCCAGTCTATGTCTGGATAATTAAAATCCCCCATTATGATAACACTTCCCATCCTTGCTGCTAATCCAATTTGTGATAGGAGATCCGTCTCCACTTCCTCCCTCAGGTTAGGGGGCCTATAGCATACTCCCAGTATTATTTTCCCCTTAGCTTCATCCCTTTGGAGCTTTACCCATAAAGATTCCACCTCCTCTATGGCCCCCTCAGTGATGTCATCTCTCACATTCACTTGTACATTATTCTTGATATATAGGCATACCCCTCCCCCTTTTTTACCCTCTCTATCCTTGCGGTATAGGGTATACCCTTGAATGTTTGCCAGTCAATCATGAGAGCTGTTGAACCAGGTCTCTGAAATTCCCACAAAATCCAAATCCTCCTTGTACAACAGTATCTCTAGTTCACCCATCTTGTCCGCCAGGCTCCTGGCATTGGTGAACATGCCACATAGTTTAGACCGGTCGCATATTGTCCTCATATTGGGTGTTTCAAGATTGCAACTTGGACTTGCTACTATACTCACCTTGTGTTTTTGTGCTTTGGTTAACCTACCACTAATGCCCCCAATACTACCCTCTGGAATATCTTCCGCGCTGGCTATCACTGTCTCTGGACCCTCCCCCCCCATCGCCTAGTAATTAATATAGTTATAAAGAAATCTTCTGCTAAAATATCGTTAATGGGTAATTACACTTTTGATAGTAGAAAAACAAGAACTTCCAAAGGGAATCTGTCGGAAGAAGGTCCTTCGTGAGACTATGCTTGATGCAATTAAAATTCTTCACTCTGCTATAAGTCATCAGGGACCGTCTCAGCATAAACCACCTTCTTATAAATGCTGTGGTGTTTAGTGAGATGTCACAGTGCGGAGCATGGACAGAACCCACTCCAGGAGGACACACAGACTCCTGTAAGTGGTACAAGGCTGGGCCACAAACCTAAGGAAAACTTCTGGGGGCTCTGATGTGTGCCAGTGCTGGGAAACTGATGTGTGCCAATGCTGGAGCCGCTGATACGTGTCAGTGTTGTGTTCTCTGATATGTGCCAGTGCTGGGGGCTATAATGTGTGCCAATAATGGGGGCTCTGATGTGTGCCAGTGCTGGGGGCTCTGATGTGTACCAGTGCTGGGGGCTCTGATGTGTGCCAATGTTGTGCTCTCTGATGTGTGCCAGTGCTGAATGCTCTGATGTCTGTCAGTGCTAAAGGTCTTAATGTTTGCCAGTGCTGGGGGCCCTGATATATGTCAGTGCAGAGAGCTCTGATGTGTGTCAGTGCTGAGGACCCCTGATGTGTGCCAGTGCTGGGGGCTCTGATATGTGCCAGTGTTGTGTTCTCTGATATGCATAGCTCCCAAATGTCCCTGATTTCGAGGGACTGTCCCTGATTTGGACCAATGTCCCTCTGTCCCTCTTTCCCCCTCATTTGTCCCTCATTTTGGTCTGATCTATATAGATGTATATAATATGCACTTTTTATCTTTCAAAAAGTGTTTCCTAGAGCTAAACCTTTCATCCAAATTCTAAATTGCTGCATTTGTGCATTTTAAAAGCCAATATAAAGGAATAGAAGTGGTAAAAAAAAGACCTCGTGGAATTAATTAACCTTTTTTTTGGTTAATTCTCCTTTAAGGGGGTGTGGCAGGGGGCGTGTCCTATGCCTACATACATTTGCTAGTAGGTGTCCCTCATTCCCATCTCTAAATGTTGTAAGGTATGGATATGTGCCAGTACTGGGGGCTATAATGTGTGCCAGTGCTGGGGGCTATAATGTGTGCCAGTGCTGGGGGCTCTGATGTGTGCCAGTGCTGGGGGCTCTGATGTGTGCCAGTGCTGGGGACTCTGATGTGTGCCAGTGCTGGGGACTCTGATGTGTGCCAGTGCTGGGGGCTCTGATGTGTGCCAGTGCTGGGGACTCTGATGTGTGCCAGTGCTGGGGACTCTGATGTGTGCCAGTGCTGGGGACTCTGATGTGTGCCAGTGCTGGGGGCTCTGATGTGTGCCAGTGCTGGGGGCTCTGATGTGTGCCAGTGCTGGGGGCTCTAATTTGTGCCAGTGCTGGGGGCTCTGATGTGTGTCAGTGCTGGGGGCTCTAATTTGTGCCAGTTCTGGGGGCTCTAATGTGTGCCAGTTCTGGGGGCTCTGATGTGTGCCAATGTTGTGCTCTCTGATGTGTGCCAGTGCTGAATGCTCTGATGTCTGTCAGTGCTAAAGGCCTTAATGTTTGCCAGTACTGGGGGCCCAGATATATGTCAGTGCAGAGAGCTCTGATGTGTGCCACTGCTGAGGGCTCTGATATGTGTCAGTGTTGTGTTCTCTGATATGTGCCAGTGCTGGGGGCCCTAATTTGTGCCAGTACTGGGGGCTCTGATGTGTGCCAGTGCTGGGGGATCTGTACCAGTGCTGGGGGCTCTAATGTGTGCCAATGTTGTGCTCTCTGATGTGTGCCAGTGCTGAACGCTCTGATGTCTGTCAGTGCTAAAGGCCTTAATGTTTGCCAGTGCTGGGGGCCCTGATATATGTCAGTGCAGAGAGCTCTGATGTGTGCCAGTGCTGGGGGCTCTGATGTGTGCCAGTGCTGGGGGCTCTGATGTGTGCCAGTGCTGGGGGCTCTGATGTGTGCCAGTGCTGGGGAAACTGATGTGTGCCAGTGCTGGGGAAACTGATGTGTGCCAGTGCTGGAGCCCCTTATATGTGTCAGTGTTTTGTTCTCTGATATGTGCCAGTATTGGGGGCTCTGATGTGTACCAGTGCTGGGGGATCTGATGTGTGCCAGTGCTAGGGGCTCTGATATGTGTCAGTGTTGTGTTCTCTGATGTGTGCCAGTGCTGGGGGCTCTAATGTGTGCCAGTGCTGGGGGTTCTGATGTGTGCCAATGTTGTGCTCTCTGATGTGTGCCAGTGCTGAACGCTCTGATGTCTGTCAGTGCTAAAGGCCTTAATGTTTGCCAGCGCTGGGGGATCTGTCAGTGCAGAGAGCTCCGATGTGTGCCACTGCTGAGGGATCTGATGTGTGCCAGTGCTGGGGGCTCTGATGTGTGCCAGTGCTGGGGGCTCTGATGTGTGCCAGTGCTGGGGGCTCTGATGTGTGCCAGTGCTGGGGGCTCTGATGTGTGCCACTGCTGAGGGATCTGATGTGTGCCAGTGCTGGGGGCTCTGATGTGTGCCAGTGCTGGGGGCTCTGATGTGTGCCAGTGCTGGGGGCTCTGATGTGTGCCACTGCTGAGGGATCTGATGTGTGCCAGTGCTGGGGGCTCTGATGTGTGCCAGTGCTGGGGGCTCTGATGTGTGCCAGTGCTGGGGGCTCTGATGTGTGCCAGTGCTGGGGGCTCTGATGTGTGCCAGCACTAGGGGCTATAATGCAAAAAAGTGTAAAACTGTTTATTCTATGGTGACTACATTCACAATCATAAACATACAGCAATCGTTATATCAATTTTCCTGGAATTGATGAAGGATATCTTTTTTAAAAAACTCCTAAATCAATGCAATGGGGTTGATTTACTAAAACTGCAGAGTGCAAAATCTGGTGCAGCTCTGCATAGAAACCAATCATCAGCTTCCAGGTTTTTTGTCAAAGCTGAAAGGAGAAGTCCAGCCTGAGCACGTTTGGCTGGGCTTCTCCTTCGCTTTGCACTCCTGTGACCCATTTTCAGCGGAGAACGCTCTGAAGTCCGCTCTCTGCTGACGTCACAGGAATCAGTCTCCTTAGATGGCTATCAGTGGACTGATAGCCGTCTAAGCCTCTCAGCGAACCGCTGAGGCGGCCGCTCCCTACGGCCGCCGCAGCGTGGAGGAGCAGAGCAGGAGAGATGCTGATTGACAGTCAGCAGCTCTCTGCTCAGGGAGCGGTGAGAACCGAGCCATCGTTGATGTTTGATCGCTCGGTTCTCAGTGAAGAGGCGCCGGGGACAGATGCTGCATCCACCTAGGTAAGCATGATGGGGGAATAACCCCCAAACCCATACTTCTCTTTTAACTGAACAAGCCAAAGTTAGAAGCTGATTGGCTACAATGCACAGCTGCACCAGTTTTGGTAAATCAAACCCAATGTGTTATTTGAAGGAAGGATTTTTTTTTGTATTAAAAGAGAAAGTTTTGTAAAAAAAAAAAAAATCCAGTAACCCCTCAACCCAGTCACCAAAAGCCCTGATACGAGTACCGACTTCAGCTGAAGACATCACTGAGTTCAGTCCATCCCTGGTACACATACTCCAACACGCCATAGGAAAGAGCAGCCACCCAGGCCAGTTCTTCAAATCAGGGCGGATGCGGCAAGCGCATTTTATTCCTGGGTCAGGTGTGTGTGCAGGTTTTCACAGAACTGAAGGGAAAGTGAAAGATAAGGCCACCCTAGGCATGCTGAGACAATGAGAATCTGGCTACATTTGCGGTTTGTACCCACAGTATCTCACAAAAGTGAGTACACCCCTCACATTTCTGTAAATATTTTATTCTAACTTTTCATGTGACAACACTGAAGAAATGACACTTTGCTACAATGTAAAGTAGTGAGTGTACAGCTTGTATAACAGTGTAAATTTCCTGTCACCTCAAAATAACTCAACACACAGCCATTAATGTCTAAACCGCTGGCAACAAAACTGATTACACCCCTAAGTGAAAATTTCCAAATTGGCAAAATTAGCTATTTTCCCTCCCCGGTGTCATGTGACTCATTAGTGTTACAAGGTCTCAGGTGTGAATGGGGAGCAGGTGTGTTAAATTTGGTGTTATCGCTCTCACTCTCTCATACTGGTCACTGGAAGTTCAACATGGCACCTCATGGCAAAGAACTCTCTGAGGATCTGAAAAAAAGAATTGACGCTTTACATTAAGATGGCCTAGGCTATAAGAAGATTGCCAAGACCCTGAAACTGAGCTGCAGCATGGTGGCCAAGACCATACAATGGTTTACCAGGACAAGTTCTACTCAGAACAGGCCTTGCCATGGTCTACCAAAGAAGGTGAGTGCACGTGCTCAACGCCATATCCAGAGGTTGTCTTAAAAGAACTCAAATAAATTCTCCCGTCAATTGTGTTTTTACAAGAAACACATTTTAAAAGTGAACATATTCCCAAATTTAACAGACATGTATCATGCAACTAATCCCCTAGCCAAAACTAAAGGAGTCTCAATCCTTATCAATAAACACTGCCCTTTCCAACTACAACAACAACTAATAGATCCTGAAGGTCGCTATCTTTTCCTTAAAGGGGACTGGGCAGGATCCCCAATCACGCTGGCTAATGTGTATTTCCCAAACACAGCACACATTACATTCTGCCGGAAAATTGTTGACGAACTTAAATGGTTCGCAGAAGGATGCATAATCCTGGGAGGAGACTTCAACGTCCCTCTTTCTCCCTAAAAAGATACATCAACAGGACACACTACTGTAACTTACAGAACCCTTAGACGCCTTAAAATGCTTCTAAACTCTCTATCATTGGTGGACTCTTGGAGATTGACACACACGACCGAAAGAGATTACACATTCTTTTCACCACCACACAAACGATACTCTAGGATTGACCTAATCTTTGTCTCTCAGAGAGATTTAAACAACTTAGAATCAGCGGAAATAGGAATAACCTCTCTCTCCGACCATGCCCCTACGGCCATATCTTTAAGATTTAAATCCACCCAACAAACGACTTTTAACTGGAGACTCAATGCCGCCCTACTAACTGACCAAAGAGTGAAAGATGACATACAAGAAACCCTGACTGACTACTTTAAGATTAATCTAGATAATGACACTAACCCTATGTATGACCAACTGGGAAGCTCATAAAAGCGTCCTGAGAGGATACTTGATAAAATGGGGTTCAAAAATAAAAAAAGAAAAAGAAAACGAAATCTCCAAATTGACCTTACAAATAGAGAAATTGGAAACGCTTCACAAACAATCACTCTCAATCCTAGCGGAAGAGGAGCTGACTAGATGTAGGAACTCTCTTAAATCAATCCTCGACCTAAAGATTAAAAAAGCGCTCTTTTTTTAAAAAAAATATATATTTTGAACATGGAGACAAAAGCGGAAAATTACTGGCCAAAGCTCTCAAAGATATGACACAGGCAAACAAAGTACATGCCATTAGGGACAAAGAAGGAATACTTAGACACAAACCTACTGATATTGCAGACCTTTTCCACAAATTTTACTCGAGTCTATATAACCTCCCTGAACAGAATAAACCATCACACATTAACACGACGAAACAAGAAACAATACACCAATTCTTAAAAGATAGTAAACTACCCTCTCTCTCCCAAGAAGACACAAACAAATTAGAAGACCCTATCACAGACAGTGAACTTATAGACGCTATTAAAAATCTAAAAACAGGAAAGAGTCCTGGCCCCGACGGGTTCACCTCACAATATTACAAGACATACACAAATACCCTGACTAAACCCCTTATATCTGCCTTTAATTATTTGGCTAAACACAAACATGACCATGACTCATTTCTTATGGCCCACATTGCGGTGATCCCAAAACCTGACAAGGACCAACATGAATGCTCCAGCTACAGACCCATATCTTTATTGAACACAGATCTAAAAATACTAGCCAAAATTCTAGCCGAAAGACTGAAACCCCTATTATCAAAGATTATAGGCCCAGAACAAGTAGGATTCATGCCAGGTAGGGAGGCACGTGATAATACAATCAAAGCTATCAACCTAATTCATTATGCCCACAACTCCAAGACGAAAGGACTTATTCTTTCAACCGACGCCGAAAGGGCATTCGATAGAGTGTCTTGGGACTACATGATGTCTACATGCTCTCATATTGGTCTAAATGAGAATATGCTCTCGTGGATCTCAGCACTCTATCGAAACCCCCAGGCCAAAATTAAGGTCAACAACTTCCTCTCAGACCCAATCAAAATAAGAAACGGAACACGACAGGGATGCCCTCACTCACCCCTTCTTTTTATCATATCCTTAGAGCCCTTAATTAGAACAATTAACCTAACTGACGATATAAAAGGATTTAGGGTCCGGAACAGAGAATATAAAATAGCTGCTTATGCAGATGATCTTCTATTATTCCTGACAAGCCCACATATCTCTATCCCAAACCTTGAAAAACAATTTGAAATCTTCGGATTTATCTCCAATTTCAAAATCAATAAATCAAAGTCGGAAGCATTAAACATTAACTTATCAACAGATCAACTTAAACTGCTGAAAGACAACCGTAACTATACATGGGAACAAAGTACCTTGAAATACCTAGGGATAAAACTAACCAGTAACATAGAGGCCCTTTACTCTAACAATTACAAACCCCTCCTCAACACTTTGACTAGAGACCTCCAAAAATGGACCTCAAAAACCTTTTCCTGGTTCGGTAGAGCCTCTATTCTAAAAATGACAATATTACAAAGACTTCTCTACCTTTTTAACACACTACCCATCAAGATCCCAGAATCTTTCTTCACCAGTCTCCTTAGAGCACAAAGACGGTTTATTTGGGCAGACAGAAAACCGAGAATAAAACTCTCCTCACTATCCCTACCTAAACATAAAGGGGGTATAGGCCTCCCGAATTATCGACTGGCACTGCCATAGCACTAACAAGGACTGGATCCAGCTAAAACAAGCCCTATTTCCGTTCAATCTAACCTTTTACCCCTGGACACTACATTCCAAAACAGATAGAAAACTCAATCACCCACTAATCACAAACACGCTAGATATTTGGCACAAAGTAGTTGGATGCCACAAATTAGCCTCCATTCCTGGCCCACTGACACCGGTTACAAATAATCCCGACTTTATTCCTGCATTGCACTTAAAAAACTTGCCGTCCCGCACAGCATCTCAATGCTTAAAGCGGAGTTCCACACAAAAATGGAACTTCCGCTTTTCGGAACCCTCCCCCCCTCCGGTGTCACATTTGGCACCTTTCAGGGGGGAGGGGGGTGCAGATACCTGTCTAAGACAGGTATTTGCACCCACTTCCGGCATAGACTCCCATGGGAGTCTATGCCTATTCCCGTCCCCACCGCGCTGTCTGCTGGGAACACACAGCTCCCAGCAGAGAGCGGAGACCACTAGGGACGCGCAGCGCGACTCGCGCATGCGCAGTAGGGAACCGGAAAGTGAAGCCGCAACGCTTCACTTCCTGATTCCCTCACCTAGGATGGCGGCGGCAGCTGCCGAGAACCGAGCGGGTTCTCGGCGTCCCCTGCCGACATCGCTGGACCCCGGGACAGGTAAGTGGCCATGTATTAAAAGTCAGCAGCTGCAGTATTTGTAGCTGCTGGCTTTTAATATTTTTTTTTTTTGGCGGTGTGGGTGAACCCCCGCTTTAATAAATTCTAAGATCAAAGCACTTGACATTCTACAAGCAGAATGGGATGGATCACCTCCTGGCCCGTGGTTATACATACAGCTTAAAGATTTCCTGATGAACAGTAAATATAAAATGTCGTATTGCCTACCATTACTCCCCATAGAAAATATCTGCTACAACAGATCACCAATAACTAACACCACTTCTTTGGCTTATTGCTCTCTCAATCAAACCCAACACAAGGATGACTCACAGCACAAAGAAAGGTGTGAAAAAGATTTAAATATCAAGATTACTGCAAAACAGTGGGAGAATGCATGCATTATGACACACAAGAGCTCCTTGAGCACTAAATATCAGGAAACATCCTATAAGATCCTTACCCAATGGTACGTCACGCCCCACAAGGCCAGGAGGTGGTCCCCCACAACTTCGGACACATGTTGGCGTTGTGAGGAAGATGTGGGCAACTTCCTCCATATATGGTGGGAATGCCCTGTACTTCAAGTCTTCTGGGAAGCAGTTATAAAGTGGACTAAATTCATTACAGAAACCGCTTTAGAATTTACTGCTGCCACGTGTCTGTTAAATGTGAACAATCTCACCATAAGCAAATATAAGAAGTCCCTGTCTAGACATCTACTTTTAGCGGCTAAAACACTCATACCCCTTCACTGGAAAACCACACACGTTCCTAACATAAAAGACTGGTTAGAAAGAGTAAACTATATCTACAAAATGGAAGAAATCTCTACCATGAAGAGAGAAAACAGCACACACTTTAACCAAACTTGGCAACCATGGCTGGTATTCATACACTCCTCTGTTTATGAATCACTCATTAATTAATACCACTTCCACATAGTCAACAAGAAATGAAACAACTTGATACCCTTTACTGGCTGTAACTCAAGTCTCTCTCTTTTGTCTGGTAATGATATTGATTATGATAATAATCCTCATATGCAAAAGATAATTATTCTCATGCATTCCTTTTCTTGGTGAGACATTTATAATTGTACTCCTTACTACTACCCTAGAACCTCCCTTACCTCTCCCCTCCTTCACCCATCCCCGATCCTTACCCCCCCTTTCCTTCCCCCTACCCTCCCTTACCCCTTCCTCTATTCCAATTACTACCTGAAATATTTATAACAATCCCTATAAACACCAATTGTTACTCGAATGTAATCCCTTTTATTGTATGGAATAATTTGTTCAACTTATATTGATTGCAATTTTGTATCACAATATGTTTCAATAAAACTTTGATTGTGAAAAAAAAAAAAAGTTCTTTCATTGCATCGGGACTGAGTGTGTTATTCCCATTGCAACGTGCTGCACCCCACCTACAAGCTCTTTTTCTTTCCCTATCTTACGTAGAGGTAAAGCGGTAAACAGAAAACCAGAGTGTGGTTCTGTCCTTTAACATTTGTTCTTTTCTTGTCCCCCAGTGACACCTCCAGGAACTTTTGAGGAACATGGCCAACGTGTCAGACCAAGTGCTGTTTGTTCTGGTTGGTTTCCCTAGTCTTCAGGAAAGGTACTATGCCTTGGTTGGCACCATTTTCTTCCTGGCCTATGTCATGTCATTGTGCGCTAACTCCACTGTGGTATTGTTAATCATCTTTAGAGAACACCTTCATCAACCAATGTACCTAATCATCCTCAACCTGGCCATTTCTGACATTATCTACGACACGGCTACTCTACCGAAAATCATCTCCAAGTATTGGTCAGGAGATGGGACCATATCTTTTGTCGGATGCTTCATTCAAATGCCAATAGTCCATACTCTGAACAGCCTCGATTCCCTCACCATTTTGTTGATGGCCCTGGACCGGTACGTTGCCATCTGCATGTCCCTTCGATATCACTCCATCATGACCAATCGGGTGGCAGTCATATTGTGCTCCATCGGTTGGCTTGTTGGTGGATTTGTTGGCCTCTATGTTACAAGTTGGGCTCTTCCACTTCCTTTTTGTGGTCCAAACAAAGTCAGGAATATCTACTGCTCCCTCTCCAAGGTGGCTTTTACTTCCTGTATAGATTCCACCATTGTTCGCACCAATAGTTTTTATACTGGAATTGTTATGCACATGATTCCACTATCGTTCATTGTTTTGTCTTATATCGTTATCATAGCCACGGTCTGCTTGACCATGAGCTCGGAGAACTGGCTGAAGATGTTTAATACGTGTGTTACACACTGGTTCATCATCACCGTCTTCTTCATCCCGCGAATAGTGGAGTATGGCTACAATCAATATCAGTTGGTTCCCAACGCTGATGTCAACGTTCTCATCATTTGCCTTTATTCCTATGTGCCACACGTCTTTAACCCCATTATATTTTGCCTGAGGAACAATGAGATCAAAAAGACTTTAGGACAAATTTTCAAACAGATGACAATTTAATAAAATGAATTTGGGACAAATGTCATTTAGTCTATTTTCTATGATATTCACCCTAGAGACATTCATTTAAAGCTTAAGCTTAATCTGCTTATATTTTGCTTGCACTGGTCCCCTCCACCTTCACAACCTGATAAGGACATTTTAAAATAAAATGTTCCCATTACAGACCTTATTTTAGACCCAGTGATGTCATTACTTTGTCTCTGTGGTTCCCTATGGGTTTCTATGCTTCCCTAGCAGATTATGGCTAGTAGGAGGGGCTGACAGGGTGCTGTACATTGCTTTCTTAAAGACATCCCAGTACCCTGCCTCAGTGCTCCTCTCAAACACCCTCAGTTCATGTGCAAGCAGTGGGCTGGCTCTTGGAAGAAGTTATGCAAAAATCTTGGGAGAAGTTATGCAAAAATTAAAATGCACTGATTTGTAGATGTCGTTCTGGAGGAATGGATGTTCCTGTATTTGCATGCTGTCCCCATTATGAGGGGTACCCACCATCCCCGTGTTGAGTTCTTGGATCCAAAAATCTGCTGTGACCATTATGAGGGGTTCCCACCATGCCTGTGCTGAGTTCCCGGGCCTATACACGTGTTGTGCCTATTATGAAAGGTTCCCACCATTCCTGTGCTGGGTTACCAGGTCTGTACACCTGCTATGTTCATTAAGAGGGGTTCCCACCATGCCTGTGCTGAGTTCCGGTTTATATACACCTGCTGTGCCCATTATGAGGGGTTCCCACTATCCCTGTGCTGGGTTCCCAGGACTGTACACCTGCTGTGGCCATTATGAGTGGCTCCCACAATGTCTGTGCTGAGTTCCCGGGTCTATACACCTGCTGTGCCCATTAACCACTTGCCGACCGCCGCACGACTATATACGTCGACAGAGCGGCACGGGCAGGCAAAAGGACTTACAGGTACGTCCTTGCCTGCCCGCGGGTGGGGGGTCCGATCGGACCCCCCCCCCGGTGCCTGCGGCGGTCGGCAAATGTCCCCCGGCGATCGGTGGTGAGGGGGAGGCCATCCATTCGTGGCCCCCCCTCGCGATCGCTCCCAGCCAATGGGATCATTTCCCTGCCTCTGTATTGTACACAGAGGCAGAGGAAATGATGTCATCTCTCCTCGGCTCGGTATTTTCCGTTCCGGGCCGAGGAGAGAAGACTGCAATGTGAGTGCACAACACACTACACACACAGTAGAACATGCCAGGCACACTAAACACCCCGATCCCCCCCCCGATCGCCCCCCGATCCCCCCCCAATCACCCCCCCCCCCCCTGTCACAAACTGACACCAGCAGGTTTTTTTTTTTTTTTCTGATTACTGTATTGGTGTCAGTTTGTGACAGTTACAGTGTCAGGGCAGTGAGTGTTAGGCCCCCTGTAGGTCTAGGGTACCCCCCTAACCCCCCCTAATAAAGTTTTAACCCCTTGATCACCCCCCGTCACCAGTGTCGCTAAGCGATCATTTTTCTGATCGCTGTATTAGTGTCGCTGGTGATGCTAGTTAGTGAGGTAAATATTTAGGTTCGCCGTCAGCGTTTTATAGCGACAGGGACCCCCATATACTACCTAATAAATGTTTTAACCCCTTGATTGCCCCCTAGTTAACCCTTTCACCACTGATCACTGTATAACCGTTACGGGTGACGCTGGTTAGTTCGTTTATTTTTTATAGTGTCAGGGCACCCGCCGTTTATTACCGAATAAAGATTTAGCCCCCTGATCGCCCGGCGGTGATATGCGTCGCCCCAGGCAGCGTCAGATTAGCGCCAGTACTGCTAACACCCACGCACGCAGCATACGCCTCCCTTAGTGGTATAGTATCTGTACGCATCAATATCTGATCCGATCAGATCTATACTAGCGTCCCCAGCAGTTTAGGATTCCCAAAAACGCAGTGTTAGCGGGATCAGCCCAGATACCTGCTAGCACCTGCGTTTTGCCCCTCCGCCCGGCCCAGCCCAGCCCACCCAAGTGCAGTATCGATCGATCACTGTCACTTACAAAACACTAAACGCATAACTGCAGCGTTCGCAGAGTCAGGCCTGATCCCTGCGATCGTTAACAGTTTTTTTGGTAGCGTTTTGGTGAACTGGCAAGCGCCAGCGGCCTAGTACACCCCGGTCGTAGTCAAACCAGCACTGCAGTAACACTTGGTGACGTGGCGAGTCCCATAAGTGCAGTTCAAGCTGGTGAGGTGGCAAGCACAAGTAGTGTCCCGCTGCCACCAAAAAGACAAACACAGGCCCGTCGTGCCCATAGTGCCCTTCCTGCTGCATTCGCCAATCCTAATTGGGAACCCACCACTTCTGCAGCGCCGTACTTCCCCCATTCACATCCCCAACCAAATGCAGTCGGCTGCATGAGAGGCATTTTCTTTATGTCCTCCCGAGTACCCCTACCCAACGATCTCCCCCAAAAAAGATGTCGTGTCTGCAGTAAGCGCGGATATAGGCGTGACACCCGCTATTATTGTCCCTCCTGTCCTGACAATCCTGGTCTTTGCATTGGTGAATGTTTTGAACTCTACCATTCACTAGTTGAGTATTAGCGTAGGGTACAGCATTGCACAGACTAGGACACACTTTCACAGGGTCTCCCAAGATGCCATCGCATTTTGAGAGACCCGAACCTGGAACCGGTTACAGTTATAAAAGTTACAGTTACAAAAAAAGTGTAAAAAAAACACAAACAAAAATATAAAATAAAAAATAATAGTTGTCGTTTTATTGTTCTCTCTCTATTCTCTCTCTCTCTATTCTCTCTATTGTTCTGCTCTTTTTTACTGTATTCTATTCTGCAATGTTTTATTGTTATTATGTTTTATCATGTTTGCTTTTCAGGTATGCAGTTTTTTATACTTTACCGTTTACTGTGCTTTATTGTTAGCCATATTTTTGTCTTCAGGTACAGCATTCACGACTTTGAGTGGTTATACCAGAATGATGCTTGCAGGTTTAGGTATCATCTTGGTATCATTCTTTTCAGCCAGCGGTCGGCTTTCATGTAAAAGCAATCCTAGCGGCTAATTAGCCTCTAGACTGCTTTTACAAGCAGAGAGAATGCCCCCCCCCCCCATCGTCTTCCGTGTTTTTCTCTGGCTCTCCTGTCTCAACAGGGAACCTGAGAATGCAGCCGGTGATTCAGCCAGCTGACCATAGAGCTGATCAGAGACCAGAGTGGCTCCAAACATCTCTATGGCCTAAGAAACCGGAAGCTACGAGCATTTTATGACTTAGATTTCGCCGGATGTAAATAGCGCCATTGGGAAATTGGGGAAGCATTTTATCACACCGATCTTGGTGTGGTCAGATGCTTTGAGGGCAGAGGAGGGATCTAGGGTCTAATAGACCCCAATTTTTTCAAAAAAGAGTACCTGTCACTACCTATTGCTATCATAGGGGATATTTACATTCCCTGAGATAACAGTAAAAATGATAAAAAAAAAAAAAAAATGAAAGGAACAGTTTTAAAATAAGATAAAAAAGCAAAAAAATAATAAAGAAAAAAAAAAAAAAAAAAAAAAAGCACCCCTGTCCCCCCTGCTCTCGCGCTAAGGCGAACGCAAGCGTCGGTCTGGCGTCAAATGTAAACAGCAATTGCACCATGCATGTGAGGTATCACCGCGACGGTCAGATCGAGGGCAGTAATTTTAGCAGTAGACCTCCTCTGTAAATCTAAAGTGGTAACCTGTAAAGGCTTTTAAAGGCTTTTAAAAATGTATTTATTTTGTTGCCACTGCACGTTTGTGCGCAATTGTAAAGCATGTCATGTTTGGTATCCATGTACTCGGCCTAAGATTATCTTTTTTATTTCATCAAACATTTGGGCAATACACATTTGGGCAAACATTTGGGGTGTGTTTTAGTGCATTAAAATGTAAAAAAGTGTGTTTTTTCCCCAAAAAATGCGTTTGAAAAATCGCTGCGCAAATACTGTGTGAAAAAAAAAAATTAAACACCCACCATTTTAATCTGTAGGGCATTTGCTTTAAAAAAATATATAATGTTTGGGGGTTCAAAGTAATTTTCTTGCAAAAAAAAAAAATTTTTTCATGTAATCAAAAAGTGTCAGAAAGGGCTTTGTCTTCAAGTGGTTAGAAGAGTTGGTGATGTGTGACATAAGCTTCTAAATGTTGTGCATAAAATGCCAGGACAGTTCAAACCCCCCCCCAAATGACCCCATTTTGGAAAGTAGACACCCCAAGCTATTTGCTGAGAGGCATGTCGAGTCCATGGAATATTTTATATTGTGACACAAGTTGCGGGAAAGAGACAATTTTTTTTTTTTTTTTTGCACAAAGTTGTCACTAAATGATATATTGCTCAAACATGCCATGGGAATATGTGAAATTACACCCCAAAATACATTCTGCTGCTTCTCCTGAGTACGGGGATACCACATGTGTGAGACTTTTTGGGAGCCTAGCCGCGTATGGGACCCCGAAAACCAAGCCCCGCCTTCAGGATTTCTAAGGGCGTAAATTTTTGATTTCACTCTTCACTGCCTATCACAGTTTCGGAGGCCATGGAATGCCCAGGTGGCACAAACCCCCCCCAAATGACCCCATTTTGGAAAGTAGACACCCAAAGCTATTTGCTGAGCGGTATAGTGAGTATTTTGCAGACCTCACTTTTTGTCACAAAGTTTTGAAAATTAAAAAAAGAAAAAAAAAATTTTTTTTTTTGTCTTTCTTCATTTTCAAAAACAAATGAGAGCTGCAAAATACTCACCATGCCTCTCAGCAAATAGCTTGGGGTGTCTACTTTCCAAAATGGGGTCATTTGGGGGGGGTTTGTGCCACCTGGTCATTCCATGGCCTCCGAAACTGTGATAGGCAGTGAAGAGTGAAATCAAAAATGTACACCCTTAGAAATCCTGAAGGCGGTGATTGGTTTTCGGGGTCCCGTACGCGGCTAGGCTCCTAAAAAGTCCCACACATGTGGTATCCCCATACTCAGGAGAAGCAGCAGAATGTATTTTGGGGTTCAATTCCACATATGCCCATGACCTGTGTGAGCAATATATCATTTAGTGACAACTTTGTGCAAAAAAAAAAAAAATAAATAAATAAATTGTCACATTCCCGCAACTTGTGTCAAAATATAAAATATTCCATGGACTCAACATGCCTCTCAGCAAATAGCTTGGGGTGTCTACTTTCCAAAATGGGGTCATTTGGGGGGGTTTGTGCCATCTGGGCATTTTATGGCCTTCAAAACTGTGATAGGTAGTGAGGAGTAAAATCAAAAATGTATGCCCTTAGAAATCCTGAAGGCGGTGATTGGTTTTCGGGGCCCCGTATGCGGCTAGGCTCCCAAAAAGTCCCACACATGTGGTATCCCCATACTCAGGAGAAGCAGCTAAATGTATTTTGGGGTGCAATTCCACATATGTCCATGGCCTGTGTGAGCAATATATCATTTAGTGACAACTTTTTGTAATTTTTTTTTTTTTTTTGTCATTATTCAATCACTTGGGACAAAAAAAATGAATATTCAATGGGCTCAACATGCCTCTCAGCAATTTCCTTGGGGTGTCTACTTTCCAAAATGGGGTCATTTGTGGGGGTTTTGTACTGCCCTGCCATTTTAGCACCTCAAGAAACGACATAGGCAGTCATAAATTAAAGGCTGTGTAAATTCCAGAAAATGTACCCTAGATTGTAGGCGCTATAACTTTTGCGCAAACCAATAAATATACACTTATTGACATTTTTTCTACCAAAGACATGTGGCCGAATACATTTTGGCCTAAATGTATGACTAAAATTGAGTTTATTGGATTTTTTTTAGAACAAAAAGTAGAAAATATCATTTTTTTTCAAAATTTTCGGTCTTTTTCCGTGTATAGCGCAAAAAATAAAAACGGCAGAGGTGATCAAATACCATCAAAAGAAAGCTCTATTTGTGGGAAGAAAAGGACGCAAATTTCGTTTGGTTACAGCATTGCATGACCACGCAATTAGCAGTTAAAGCGACGCAGTGCCAAATTGTAAAAAGTGCTCTGGTCAGGAAGGGGGTAAATCCTTCCGGGGCTGAAGTGGTTAATGAGGGGGTTTGCCCATCACTGTGCTGAGTTCCCGGGTCTGTACATCTGCTGTGCCCATTAAGAGGGGTTCCCACCATACCTGTGCTGAGTTCCCGGTCCTATACACGTGTTGTGCCTATTATGAGTGGCTTCCACAATGTCTGTGCTGAGTTTCCGGGTCTATACACCTGCTGTGCCCATTATTTTTGCTGGTTGAACATGTGTAAGCAGGTGCTTACAGGATGTCTGTCTGCCTGACAGGCACATAAACATGGCCCTGCCTAGTCCTGGGCATTTGTGAGCGCATACCCTGAAGGGAGAGGAGACCCGGCGTGCTGGGCAAGTAGGCCCCCCCCCCACACGTGATCTTTCTTTTCACTGTGACCAACAATGTAGCTGCTCTCAGTCATCTTTAAGAAACATAGAACACTGACCCTCCATACAGTGAAGAAACCTTCTTTACTCTGGTAACAACCTGGGTTCTTCTAAAGCTGACGTGTTACAATTTCATTGTAAATTGGAGCTTGTTATCCATTTCTTTAAAAAGAAAAATATATAAATATATATATTAATATTAATATTGTAATTATTTACATTTAACGTTCTTTTGAGTTCACCTCTTTAGCATGGGATACCCACGGTCCATGTGGACAGGGCCTTCTTTAGTGTGGGGGGGGGGGGTGGATGTAGCACCCTCCTTGTGTTGAACAGGTTGCTAGGTAAATTTAGTTTGGCTCCCCTGTAATCAGCAGAGCAGGGAGTTGAATATTTAGGGCTGCTCTGTGTTTCTCAGGCTGCTGCTCTGTTATTTCCACCTGTATTCTAGAGAATTCTAAAAGTATACTGTGAGCAGTGCCGTAGCGTGGGTTGTCAGCACCCAGGGCAAGGCAAGTCATTTGCGCCCCCCCTAACCTGCGGACTTTTAGCTATCTCTGAGTCCCTTCAAATACAATAGTACTGACCTACCTGATTCCTATACTGACCACTGCACACTACACTGTCCACTACACTGAGAACTACACTGTCCACTACACTGACCACTATACTACACTGACCACTATACTACACTGTCCACTATAATACACTGACCACTATACTATACTGTCCACTATACTACACTGACCACTATACTACACTGACCACTATACTACACTGTCCACTATACTACACTGTCCACTATACTACACTGTCCACTATACTACACTGTCCACTATAATACACTGACCACTATACTATACTGTCCACTATACTACACTGACCACTATACTATACTGTCCACTATACTACACTGTCCACTATACTACACTGTCCACTATAATACACTGACCACTATACTATACTGTCCACTATACTACACTGACCACTATACTACACTGACCACTATACTACACTGACCACTATACTACACTGTCCACTATAATACACTGACCACTATACTATACTGTCCACTATACTACACTGACCACTATACTATACTGTCCACTATAATACACTGACCACTATACTGACCACTACACTGTCCACTATACTGACCACCATACTACACTGTCCATTATACTACACTACACTGTCCACTATACTACACTATACTGACCACCATACTGCACTGACCACCATACTACACTGTACACTATACTACACTATACTGACCACTATACTACACTATACTGACCACTATACTACACTATACTGACCACTATACTACACTATACTGACCACCATACTACACTGACCACTATACTACACTACACTGACCACTATACTACACTGACCACTATACTACACTGACCACTATACTACACTATACTGACCACCATACTACACTGACCACTATACTACACTACACTGACCACTATACTACACTACACTGACCACTATACTACACTGACCACTATACTACACTATACTGACCACCATACTACACTGTCCATTATACTACACTACACTGTCCACTATACTACACTATACTGACCACCATACTGCACTGACCACCATACTACACTGTACACTATACTACACTATACTGACCACTATACTACACTATACTGACCACTATACTACACTATACTGACCACTATACTACACTATACTGACCACCATACTACACTGACCACTATACTACACTACACTGACCACTATACTACACTACACTGACCACTATACTACACTGACCACTATACTACACTATACTGACCACCATACTACACTGTCCACTATACTACACTACACTGTCCACTATACTACACTACACTGTCCACTATACTACACTACACTGACCACTATACTACACTACACTGACCACTATACTACACTATACTGACCACTATACTACACTACACTGACCACTATACTACACTGTCCATTATACTGACCACTATACTGTCCACTACACTGACCACTACACTACACTGTCCACTATACTACACTATACTGACCACCATACTACACTGACCACCATACTACACTGTACACTATACTACACTATACTGACCACCATACTACACTGTCCACTATACTACACTACACTGACCACTATACTACACTGTCCACTATACTACACTATACTGACCACCATACTACACTGACCACTATACTACACTACACTGACCACTATACTACACTGTCCACTATACTACACTACACTGACCACTATACTACATTACACTGACCACCATACTACACTATACTGACCACCATACTACACTGTCCACTATACTACATTACACTGTCCACTATACTACACTGTCCACTATACTATACTGTCCACTACACTACACTGACCTCCTTACTAAACTACACTATACTGACCACTATACTAACCACTATACTATACTACACTAACCACTATACTGACCACCATACTACACTACACTGACCACTATACTACACTGACCACTATACTACATGACACTATACTGACCACCATACTACACTACACTGTCCACTATACTGACCACCATACTACACTACACTGACCACTACACTGTCCACTATACTATACTGACCACTATACTACACTACACTGACCACCATACTATACTACACTGTCCACTACACTATACTGACCACTATACTACACTACACTGACCACCATACTATACTACACTGTCCACTACACTATACTGAACACTACACTACACTGACCTCCTTACTAAACTACACTATACTGACCACTATACTAACCACTATACTATACTACACTAACCACTATACTGACCACCATACTACACTACACTGACCACTATACTACACTGACCACTATACTACATGACACTATACTGACCACCATACTACACTACACTGTCCACTATACTACACTGTCCACTATACTATACTGTCCACTACACTACACTGACCTCCTTACTAAACTACACTATACTGACCACTATACTAACCACTATACTATACTACACTAACCACTATACTGACCACCATACTACACTACACTGACCACTATACTACACTGACCACTATACTACATGATACTATACTGACCACCATACTACACTACACTGTCCACTATACTGACCACCATACTACACTACACTGACCACTACACTGTCCACTATACTATACTGACCACTATACTACACTACACTGACCACCATACTACACTACACTGACCACTACACTGTCCACTATACTATACTGACCACTATACTACACTACACTGACCACCATACTATACTACACTGTCCACTACACTATACTGACCACTATACTACACTACACTGACCACCATACTATACTACACTGTCCACTACACTATACTGACCACTATATTACACTACACTGACCACTATGCTACACTACACTGACCACCTCACTATACTACACTGTCCACTACACTACACTGACCACTATACTGTCCACTACACTAACCACCATACTGACCACTATACTACACTACCCTCCATACTATACTACACTATACTGACCACTATACTATACTACACTAACCACTATACTGTCCACTATACTACACTATACTGACCACCATACTACACTACACTGACCACTACACTATACTGTTCACTACACTACACTGACCTCCATACTAAACTACACTATAATGACCACTATACTATACTACACTGACCACTATACTACACTGACCACTATACTACACTACACTGACCACTATACTACACTATACTGACCACTATACTGACCATTATACTACACTATACTGACCACTATACTGTCCTGCCTACAGTCTCTCTCTCTCGCCCCCCCCCCCGGCCAGTAACAAGACCCTCACAAGGGAGTCTCACTCACCTCCTTATCCTGGCTGCATTGATCCGGATGAGGAGAAGACAGCGGCGGCTCACATTGTTTCTTTTCTCCCCCACGCTCTGCCTGCTGCCATGTTCAGTGTCCAGAGCCCTGTGATTGGGCGTATGGGGGGTCATGTGCGGAGGCGGGACTTCAGGAGCGATCGAGGACAGGCCAGCTCTATGCCTCACATGACCCCCATATGCCCAATCACAGGGCGCCGGACACTTAACATGGCGGCCGGAGCGCGGGGGGGACAGGAATTTGAAATTAGGAGGAGGCAGCCAGTGACACATACTGGCGCCCCCCTAAATGTCGTGCCCGGGGCCACGGCACCCCCTGCACGCCCCACGCTACGCCACTGACTGTGAGGCAGAACAGAGCAGGCAACCTGCATATATATGGGACTACAGCCAATCCCTGGAAAGGTGTGCCCAAAAGGTGATGAGAGCGCCCATAAATAGCCTGAGGCCTGAGCAGCAAGTCGTGTAGTGTTCCTGGGTCTAGTCCTGCAGGGAGGGACCACTGTGAGGGACCTCCACTCCCTGGTGCAGGATCTTAGAGGAAGCTGTGAGGAAGACACTGAGGTCCCAGCTAGGCTTAGCTGAGAGGCTTTTTTGCAGATCCATTATCTGCGGATCAAGTTGGGTTTGGAGGAAGTTGGTGAGTAGGGGTGAGCTTCGAGTTCGAGTTGAACTCTTGTTCGACTCAAACATCAGCTGTTCGGCTGTTCGCCAGTTCGCTGAACAGCGAACAATTTGGGGTGTTCGCGGCAAATTCGAATGCCGCGGAACACCCTTTAAAAGTCTATGGGAGAAATCAAAAGTGCTAATTTTAAAGGCTTATATGCATGGTATTGTCATAAAAAGTGTTTGGGGACCCGAGTCCTGCCCCAGGGGACATGGATCAATGCAAAAAAAAGTTTTAAAAACGGCCGTTTTTTTGGGAGGAGTGATTTTAATAATGCTTAAAGTGAAACAATAAAAGTGAAATATTCCTTTAAATTTCGTACCTGGGGGGTGTCTATAGTATGCCTGTAAAGGGGCGCGTGTTTCCCGTGTTTAGAACAGTCCGAGAGCAAAATGACATTTCAAAGAAAAAAAAGTCATTCAAAACTACTCGCGGCTATTAATGAATTGTTGGTCTGACAATACACATAAAAGTTCATTGATAAAAGCGGCATGGGATTTCCCCATAGGTCTGGTATGGATATGAAGGGGAACCCCGCGCCAACATTTTTTTAAAAAATGGTGTGGGGGTCCCCCTCAAAATCCATACCAGACCCTTCAGGTCTGGTATGGATTTTAAGGGGAATCCCGCGCCAAAATTTTTAAAAAAATTACGTGGGGTCCCCCCAAAAATCCATACCAGACCCTTATCTAAGCATGCAACCTGGCATGAGAGAGCGGCCCCCCCTCCTGAACCATACTAGGCCACATGCCCTCAACATTGGGAGGGTGCTTTGAGGTAGCGCCCCAAAGCACCTTGTCCCCATGTTGATGAGAACAAGGGCCTCATCCCCACAACCCTTGGCCGGTGGTTGTGGGGGTCTGCGGGCGGGGGGCTTATCGAAATCTGGAAGCCCCCTTTAACAAGGGGACTCCCAGATCCCCCCCCTGTGAAATGGTAATGGGGTACAAAAGTACCCCTACCATTTCACAAAAAAAGTGTCAAAAATGTTAAAAATGACAGTTTTTGACAATTCCTTTATTTAAAGTCTTCTTCTTTTCATCTTCCTCGGGTCTTCTTCCTTCTTCCTTCCTTCTTCCTTCGGTTTCTTCCTCCATCTTCTTCTTCCTCTGCTTCTTCCTCTGATCCTCTGCTTCTTGCTCCGGTGTTCTCGTCCAGCATCTTCCTTCGTGGCGTCTTCTTCCCCGCTTCGTTCTTGGGCCGCTCCGCATCCATGGGAGGCTCCCGCTGTGTGACGCTTCTCTTCTTCTGACACATCTTAAATAAAGGAGTGCGGGGTCACCCGGTGACCCCGCCCCCTCTGACACACAGGGACTTGACGGGGACTTCCCCTATGGCTTTCTCCGTGACGTCAGAGGGGGCAGGGTCAACCGGTTACGCAACGGGTGACCCCGACCACCTCTGACGTCACGGGGAAAGGGCATGTTGAGGGCATGCGGCCTGGTACGGTTCAGGAGGGGGGGGCGCTCACTCGTCCCCACCCCCTTTCCTGACTGGCCAGGCTGCGTGCTCGGATAGGGGTCTAGTATGGATTTTGGGGGGACCCCAAGCCATTTGTTCCCCTGAAAATCCATACCAGACCTAAGGGCCTGGTATGCCCCGCGACGGGGCTAGCAGGGTGTCAATCTCGCCGATAAAAGCGTCGAGATTGCCTTCCTTTTCTAGTCCCGTCGTACCCGGGTCACGTTCAAAATGTATGGACTTGTTCATGTGTGGGCAAGTCAGTTCATTTGGAAAGTCTGTCGTAACTCCGTCAGGAAGACCGGCGGGCATAGTCTGCCGGAAAGTCCGGTCGTGTGTAGGCAAGTCCGTTCGTAAAAAAAAGTCCAGCGGAAGTCTGTCAAAAGTCCGTCGGAAAGTCCGTCGGACCAGTCCGGTTGGAAAGTCTGCCCGTGTGTACGCGGCATTAGACTCTGCAAAAGACCTGAGACTGGGGTGGAGGTTCACCTTCCAGCAGGACAACGACCCGAAACATACAGCCAGAGCTATAATGGAATCGTTTAAAACAAAGCATATTCATGTGTTAGAATGGCCCAGTCAAAGTCCAGACTTAAATCCAATTGAGAATCTGTGGCAAGGCTCTCCATCCAATCTGACAGAGCTTGAGCTATTTTGCAAAGAAGAATGGGCAGAAATGTGTCCCTTTCTAGATGTGCAAAGCTGGTAGAGACATCCCCAAAAAGACTTGCAGTTGTAATTGCAGAAAAAGGTGGTTCTACAAAGTATTGACTCGGGGGGGGGGGGGGCGCTATACAAACGTACCCCACACTATTCACATATTTATTTGTAAAAAAAATTGGAAAACCATTTATCATTTTTCTTCCACTTCACAATTAGGTGCCACTTTGTGTTGGTCCATCACATAAAATCCCAATAAAATACATTTACGTTTTTGGTTGTAACATGACAAAATGTGGAAAATTTCAAAGGGTATACTCAGCAATGCAGCCTTACCAATGGCCAGCAATGCAGCCTGATCAGTGCCCAGCAATGCACCCTTACCAGTGCTCAGCAATGCGGGTTTACCAGTGCCCAGCAATACAACCTCACCAGTGCCCAGCAACGCGGCCTTACCAGTGCCCAGAAATGCAGCCTGATCAGTGCCCATCCATGCAGCCTGATCAGTGCCCATCCATGTGGCCTTACCAGTGCCCAGCAATGCAGCCTCACCAGTGCCCAGCAATGTGGCCTTACCAGTGCCCAGCAATGCAGCCTCACCAATGCCCAACAATGTGTCCTCACGAGTGTCCAGCAATGCAGCCTTATCAGTAAGCCAAATCAGTGCCCAGCAATGCAGCCTTACCAGTGCCCATCCATGCAGCCTGATCAGTGCCCATCCATGTAGCCTTACCATGCCCATCCATGCAGCCTGATCAGCAGGCCTGTGCTGGCCATCGGCACTACCGGGAGTTTCCCGGTGGGCCGATTGGCAGTGGGCCACTACACTTCTCTCTCCGACTCAACATTATCATTGTTGGAATAACGCTGTCGCCGGGCGCCGGGCGGCTCCGCTCAAGCACCCGGCGGGCGGCGTCACACAAGCACCGGCATCATCATGAGTCATGACGCTGGCTGCCACTCACTAGTCCCTCCCCCAGGCTCTCCCTCTAACATTACAGCCTTGGGCAGCCTGTTTGTCCCAGCGCCGTGACGTCACTCACGGCCGGAGGCGGCCCGGGGACATAGGAGGAAGCGGAGCCAGGAGCACAGCGTAGCAAGCAAGCCTGGGCTGCAACCAAGAGGAGCCGAGGCCGCGCCAGCCCGCTGAGGAAGAGGATTCGGAAGTTAGTGTTACCTTACCAGAACAGAACCAAGTTGCAGGCAGCCAGCAAGTACAGTCAGACAGGGACCAAAGCGACTGTGACTGTGTGTGATTCATTCAAGTAAGCACTAATACTTTACTATAAGAAAGTAACTGTAATAGTAGTAACTGAATATGCAGCATGGCGGGGGGAGGGGGTAGGGGTAAATCTGTACTGTAGATGTACTGCCACAGTGCCACTGGACTGGTCATGGTTAAATTATTCATCAGTTACCATGACCAGTGGCATTAAATTAATAATTGACCAGTGGCATTAAATTAATAATTGACCAGTGGCATTAAACTAATAATTGACCAGTGGCATTATATTAATATTATTATAATGCCACTGGTCAATTATTAATTTAATGCCACTGGTCAATTATTAATTTAATGCCACTGGTCAATTATTATTTAATGCCACTGACCACGGTAACTGATGAATAATTTAATGCCACTGGTCAATTATTAATTTAATGCCACTGGTCAATTATTAATTTAATGCCACTGGCCACGGTAACTGATAAATAATTTAATGCCACTGATCACGGTAACTGATTAGTAATTTAATGTCACTGGTCACGGTAACTGATTAGTAATTTAATGTCACTGGTCACGGTAATTGATGAATAATTTAATGCCACTGGTGACGATAACTGATTAGTAATTTAATGTCACGGTAACTGATTAGTAATTCAATGTCACTGGTCACGGTAATTGATGAATAATTTAATGCCACTGGTGACGGTAACTGATTAGTAATTTAATGTCACGGTAACTGATTAGTAATTCAATGTCACTGGTCACGGTAATTGATGAATAATTTAATGCCACTGGTCACGGTAACTGATTTGTAATTTAATGTCACTGGTCACAGTAAATGATTAATTTAATGCCACTGGTCTCAGTAACTGATGAATAATTTAATGCCACTGATCATGGTAACTGATGAATAATTTAATGCCACTGGTGAATTAATTTACTGCCACTGGTCACGGTAACTGATGAATGAATTTACTAGTGCCACTGCTGGTCATGGTCACTGATGCGCAATTGCGTATAGTATAGTTTTTTGCGCAATTGCGTATAGTTCATATACTGTTTTTGTGTGTGTTTGCAAAATTAAAGTGGGCCGGTCTGGATGAAGTCCAGGGCCAAATTTTTGTCCCAGTCCAGCCCTGCTGATCAGTGCCCCCCCATGCAGCCTGATCAGTGGCCACTCATGCAGACTTACCAGTGCCCATCCATGCAGCCTTACCAGTGCCCATCCATGCGGCCTTACCAGTGCCCAGCAATTCAGTCTTACCAGTGGCCAGAAATGCAACCAGATCAGTGCCCAGCAATGTAGCCTTACCAGTGCCCAGCAATGCAGCTTTACCAGTGGCCAGCAATACACCCTGATCAGTGCCCAGCAATGCAGCCTGATCAGTGCCCAGCAGTGCAGCCAGATCATTGCCCAGCAATGCAGCCTTACCAGTGCCCAGCAATGCAGCCTAATCAGTGCCTATCCATGCAGCCCTACCAGTGCCCATCCATGCAGCCTTACCAGTGCCCAGCAATGCAGCCTTACCAGTGCCTATCCATGCAGCCTGATCAGTGCCCATACATGCAGCCTTACCAGTGCCCAGCAACACAGCCTCTTCAGTGTCTGGATTGGTATTGACTTTGAATATCCTGCCACCCTTCCTCCCCTCCCTCGGTCCTCCTCCTCCAGTGGCCACTGTAACAAACTCCCGCCTCCTATAATACACATCACACTGATTCAATTTGCCAGGATTTGATCAGTGTTCCACCTATCACTGGAGTCTATTAGGTGGGACTTTGTTACAGCGGCCGCTAGAGGAGGAGGAATGAGGGAGGGGAGGATGGGCGCGCTGGGATGACGCCCCCCCCTCTTCCAATGTGTGGTACCTGGGGCGGACTGCCCCCCCTCTATTACTACAGACGTCCTCCCCTTCCCACACACTCACACTGCCTGCCACAGCTTGCAGTCCTGCAGGACACAGCGGGTAACAGGAATGGCGTTCCTGCTGTGGAAAAAGTACAAAAAAGTCTTGCAGGTCTCTAGTCCATAGTCCCATAGTCCAAAATTCACAGTCCACAGTTCATAGTTTTTACAGTCCACAATCCATAGGCTAGAGTCAATAGTCTATAGTCCATAGCACACAGTCTGTAGTCCCGTAGTCCACAGTCCGCTATCCATAATCCACAGTCCCTAGTTCACAGTCCATAGTCCATAATCTGTAGTTCATAGTACCATAGTTCATAGTCCACAGTCCACCAGTCTGTAGTCCATGGTCCACATCTACTATCCATAGTCCACAATCAGTCCCTAATGCACAGCCTAATATCCATAGTCCACAGTCCACAGTCCACAGTCCATAGTCCCATAGTCTACACAGCTCATAGCCCATAGTCCACAGCCCATAGTCCCATAGTCTACAGTTCATTGTGTATGGTCCACAGCTCAAAGTCCACAGTATACTGTATAGTTCACAGTCCCTATTCTACTGTTCATAGTCAACAATCTCTAGTACACAGTTCATAGTCTACAATTCAAATTTCACAGTCCATAGTCTACATTCAACAGTACATATTCCATGGGCCACAGCCCATACTCCACAGTCTTTAGTAACAGTCCATAGTTCCCACCCGCTAGTCTACTGATCATAGTCCACAATCTCTAGTCCACAGTCTACAGTTCATAGTCTATAAGTCCACAGTCCACAATCATTAGTCTACACTCCATGGTCCACAGTCCATAGTCTACATTCCATAAACCACAGGTCATTCCTACGTACATGGGAAGTCACCCCCTAACAAGAAGGCAGATCACAGCAGCAAAAAAAGAAAACAAAATGGAGATTTGGAGGAGGCTGAGAGTAATATCAGGGGCTTTTCTGAGTTAAGAATACAGATTGGAATAGATTTTTTTAAAACCAGAATTTAGTGTCACTTTACTGCCATGGGTCCATTTGGTGGCATGTACCGGACATGGGCCTATAAGTGCCTTCTGGGAAATATGGCCCTGTGCTCCAGCTGGATTTCTATGTCCTGTGCTGCTCATTATGATAATAATTCATTATCATAAATAAAGCAGAGAGAGTAAAGTAGATTGTAGAAATCTCTCAGATGAGGAAAGCCCCCGGGGAATCTTCCTCTTTATATATAAAGCCCGAAGTGCAGCCAGTGTGCTGACACAGGAATGGATACACAGAGCACACTGACGCCACAACCTATGTCAGCACTTCTACCCTGGATGACTAGTCCAGATCCTCTGAGACTGATATAAGACCTGTCTGTGATTCTTCATTGTACACTGTGCAGAATATTATCAAGGTCAGTGAGCGCTCCTCCAACCACGGAGGGCAAGAATACAAAATGATACAAACTTTATTTATTGAGGTATTTCACAGCATTGTAGAGCAGATACTGGCAGATCTCTATGTATTGTTTGATTCCTGTGATCACTGCATCATATCTGAAATAATTGACAACACATCTGTAGAATCCTCTTTATTCAACAAAGGAGCGCTTCTCCTATCACATACAGTGGGGAGAACAAGTATCTGATGCACTGCAGATTTTGCAGGTTTTCCTACTTACAAAGCATGTAGAGGTCTGTAATTTGTATCATAGGTACTCTTCAACTGTAAGAGACAGAATCTAAGACAAAAATCCAGAAAATCACATTGCATGATTTTTAAGTAATTAATTTGCATTTTATTGCATGACCTAAGTATTTGATACATCAGAGAAGCAGAACTTAATATTTGGTACAGAAACCTTTGTTTGCAATTACAGAGATCATACGTTTCCTGTAGTTCTTGACCAGGTTTGCACACACTGCAGCAGGGATTTTGGCCAACTCCTCCATACAGACCTTCTCCAGATCCTTCAGGTTTCTGGGCTGTCGCTGGGCAATACAGACTTTCAGCTCCCTCCAAAGATTTTCTATTGGGTTCAGGTCTGAAAACTAGCTAGGCCACTCCAGGACCTTGAGGTGCTTCTTACGGAGCCACTCCTTAGTTGCCCTGGCTGTGTGTTTTGGGTCGTTGTAATGCTGGAAGACCCAGCCACGACCCATCTTCAATAATCTTACTGAGGGAAGGAGGTTGTTGGCCAAGATCTCGTGATACATGGCCCCATCCATCCTCTCCTCAATACGGTGCAGTTGTCCTGTCCCCTTTTCAGAAAAGCAGCCCCAAGAATAATGTTTCCACCTCCATGCTTCATGGTTGGGATGGTGTTCTTGGGGTTGTACTCATCCTTCTTCTTCCTCCAAACCCAGCGAGTGTAGTTTAGACCAAAAAGCTCTATTTTTGTCTCATCAGACCACATGACCTTCTCCCGTTCCTCCTCTGGATCATCCAGATGGTCATTGGCGAACTTCAGAAGGGCCTGGACATGCGCTGGCTTGAGCAGGGGGACCTTGGGTGCGCTGCAGGATTTTAAACAATGACGGCGTAGTGTGTTACTAATGGTTTTCTTTGAGACTGTGGTCCCAGCTCTCTTCAGGTCATTGACCAGGTCCTGCGGTGTAGTTCTGGGCTGATCCCTCACCTTCCTCATGATCATTGATGCCCCACGAGGTGAGATCTTGCATGGAGTCCCAGACTGAGGGAGATTGACCGTCATCTTGAACTTCTTCCATTTTCTAATAATTGTGCCAACAGTTTTTGCCTTCTCACCAAGCTGCTTGCCTATTGTACTGTAGCCCATCCCAGCCTTGTGCAGGTCTACAATTTTATCCCTGATGTCCTTACACAGCTCTCTGGTCTTGGCCATTGTGGAGAGGTTGGATTCTGTTAGATTGAGTGTGTGGACAGGTGTCTTTTATAGAGGTAACAAGTTCAAACAGGTGCAGTTAATACAGGTAATAAGTGGAAAAAATAACAGGTCTGTGATACACTATATTGTCAAATGTATTGGGATGCCTGCCTCTACATGCACATGAACTTTAATGGCATCCCAGTCTTAGTCCGTAGGGTTCAGTATTGAGTTGGCCCACCCTTTGCAGCTATAACAGCTTCAACCCTCCTGGGAAGGCTGTCCATAAGGTTTAGGAGTGTGTCTATGTGAATGTTTGACCATTCTTCCAGAAGAGTATTTCTGAGGTCCGGCATTGATGCTGGATGAGAAGGCCTGGCTCGCAGTCTCCGCTGTAATTGATCCCAAAGGTGTTTTATCAGGTTGCGGTCAGTACTCTGTGCAGGTCAATCAAAGTTCCTCTACCCCAAACTTGCTCATCCATGTTTTTATGGACCTTGCTTTGTGCACTGGTCCAAATCATTTGTTGGCAGGGGGATTATGGTGTGAGGTTGTTTTTCAGGGGTTGGGCTTAGCCCCTTAGAAGGGAACTCTTAAGACTTCAGCATACCAAGACATTTTGTACAATTTCATGCTTCCAACTTTGTGGGAACAGTTTGGGGTTCCAACACTAGTGCACTAAGCAAGGTCCATAAAGACATGGATAAGTGAGTTTGGGGTGGAGGAACTTGACTAGCCTGCACAGAGTCCTGACCTCTAACCAATAGAACACCTCTGGGGTAAATTAGAGCGGAGACTGCGAGCCAGGCCTTCTCTCCAACATCGGTGCCTACCCTCACAAATGCACTTCTGGAAGAATGGTCAAACATTCCCATAGACACACTCCTAAACCTTGTGGACAGCCTTCCTAGAAGAGTTGAAGCTGTTATAGCTGCAAAGGGTGGGCCAACTCAATATTGAACCCTACGGACTAATAGGGCGTACACACGGTCGGACTTTGTTCGGACATTCCGACAACAAAATCCTAGGATTTTTTCCGACGGATGTTGGCTCAAACTTGTTTTGCCTACACACGGTCACACAAAGTTGTCGGAATTTCCGATCGACAACCACGCGGTCACGTACACCACGTACGACGAGACTAGAAAAGGCCGGTTCAGAACCAACCACCCTTTGGGCTCCTTTTGCTAATCTCGTGTTAGTAAAAGTTTGGTGAGAGACGATTTGCGCTTTTTCAGACTCGTGGCTTTCAGATCGTTTTCTGCCGTTCAGTTTGTGCTTGTGGGTTTGTATCTGCTCTTCAGTGCGTGCAGCAAGTTCCGCGTGACTTTAGGTAGTCATTGTATTCTTGTTCGTTCGTTACTGTTTTTCAGGTCGCTCTTCACAGGCCTTGCTGTTCTTCAGTGCGTTCTGTTACGTCGTTCTGAGCAGCCGACCGTTTTCTAGCCATGTTTCGTATGCGTACTCCTCGTAGAGTTCGTGCTGTGCGGGGGCTTGGTGTTGGGGTCCTGACCTTGACACAAGTCCAGTCCATGAACAGGGTGGGGAGGAGTTCATGGACCAAGAATTGGTTGCTTCAGCGTGACCAGTTCTCTCACATGCCTTTGCTCCGTGAGATCCGTGAGAATAATCCTGATGATTTCAGGAACTTTCTCAGGATGACGGACCCCGTGTTTCACCGTCTGTTGGCTTCGCTGACCCCCTATATCAGCAGGCAGGATACCTGCATGAGGCAAGCCATCACTCCGGAGCAGAGGTTGGTCGCTACCTTGCGGTATTTGGCCACAGGGAGAAGTCTGCAGGACTTAAAGTTCTCGACAGGCATCTCCCCCCAGGCTCTGGGGATCATTATCCCAGAGACCTGTTCTGCCATCATACAGGTCCTGCAGAAGGAGTATATGGAGGTAAGATTTTTATCCTTTTATATCACATTTTATTGTATTGAATGTTTGCTAATATATTGTATTTCTTTCCTCATTCCCTAATTACCATGATTGTAATATGCTGTGAATGTCCCCTTTGTCCTCATCCATGCTGGATTTTTATGTAATTATTATTTTAGGTCCTTCATACATATTTGCCCTTCAATAACCTCCCCAGCATGGTGTCTCCTGCCCTATATTCACCTCATGTAGTCACTTAACAATGTATTTTATCAGCTCCATAGTAGTGCTTTACCCTAAACACCCCCTAAAATGTTTAGAAATGTTATTTTTGCTTTAAATTCAGGCAGAGTGCCAGAGGCTTTTTTTTTTGTGGTGTCCCCAAATAATTTTTAGTAACCCTCCCTCCCCCCAACTGCTAAGTCAGCTGATCCCAATTCTCTATCCTCAATCATCTATCTGCTGACTTTGCCAAACCCATACACACTATACCCATCTCTTTAGTGCTCAGATTTATGAATGAATTGTCCAAAGCATGTAGTGCAAGCGCCTGCCTGTATACTTTCCAATGGTACTGTTTAAATTTTTGGGATCCTATTATTATCTTGATAGGTAATAGCAGAATGTCCAAATGTCCTCAAATGTGTACAATGTGTATTTATATCTTTGTATTATGACACTTCTTACCTGTCCAGTGGGCTGCCAATAGTGTAACTCTGTTCAAAGTAATACCCATTATTTAGGCATTCATCTCTCAATGAAGTGAAGAGGGTTACCTGTCCAAGAGTTCCCCCCCCTATAATGTTAGATATTGCCCATGAGAGGTGGGGGGGGAGGGAATGTGGCAGCCAGGAGGAGGCAGGGATTAGTGGCAGCTAGGAGGAGGCGGGGCTAAGTGTCAGCCAGGAGAAGCCAGGGACCAGTCGCAGCCTGACTGAGTCTCAGGTCCCTCCCCTCCGCCTGCCATATAAACGAGCCAGGAAGGCCACTCCGAGTCCCGTGCAGGATTCAGCGTTCAGGCTGATCCAGGAGGCTTCGGCGTCCCTCCGAGCCTTACCAACTCCTGAAGAGTCCTTTGCCTGCATGGCTACCACCAAATTGCAGGGCATGCAGGGGGGTCAATGCAGGCTCTGTGAGGACCTGCTTTATAAAGTGCTACGTAAGGGGGTGAGTGGGGAACTAACACCCAAGACCGACGTGGTTGAGTTGGACCATCCTCCTCCTGCTGCCACAACTCCACCACCACAGCCACCGCGTGTAAGGAAGCGTGGAAGGAAGACCTGAGAGTGATGACCCTGGGTTCAGTCTGGTCTGACAGAAGCTGCAGTCTCTTGTATGACCACAGCCTGGGGACACAGATGTCATCTGCTGCTTTCCGGATCTCTGGGACTTCTGGACCAGACTGCCCTCCCTTAGATAAGGACTCCTCAGGCCACCAATTTTGCTTTGAAATAGTTGATGTCTGCCCTGGGGGTCCAAGGCCTGAGGCGGTGCCATCGTGGTACACCTCAGGTCTCTTATAGCAAGTGGTAGTGCAGGATCCACCCCCCGTAATTGGATGTATGAGGCTAGTTTAGGGTTTCCACCCCTAGGAGTGGAGACAGTAAAATGGACAGGATTTTTCCCAGGGACATTTCAGCCATTGCAAATGCACGGGCATGGTATTTTCTTTTTTTTTTTTTTCAAAATTATGTTTTTTTAAAGATTATTCAGCATACAAGAAAATTTGCATACATTTTTTTTTCTTTTTCTTCATACGTAGTGAAATACCATACAAAAAAAAGAATATACTCAAAATAAAAGTAAAATAAAGAAACACAAAGTCAAACAGAGTGAGGCCAAACAGTTTTTGTAAACAAAAAACAAAAAACTGCGCTTGGAAAGTAAGATAAAAGCTGCGGTTATAAGTGAGGTACACCAATACAGAAAAAAAATATAAAAAACCGCGCTAAAAAATGATGTTCAAAATTAATGAAAATATATGGTCCTATACAGAGAAATGTCCAACCATCACACGGTGAATAACGAGAATATTCATATGTTGTTAGGTGAAAATTCAAATAGAACAGATCTTATGTGGTGAAATGCTTACCAGAAAGTAAGCCAAACAGGCGAGTGGCTTAAAACCCAGCCTGGGCCTTTAAGAAAAACGATCCCAATGGAACAGGATGGGTCACACTCGTACCGTGTATTCAGATCCGCAAAGGATTTTTGTAAAGTTTTTGTAAAGCATCTATAATTGACACAGAACATATTCTGAGAGATTGGGTTTAATGAAATTTTTAACAAAATCAGTTATGACTGGATATCGTCCAGGAGTGATGTTAACAAGGATTACTCAAGAAAGGGGGGGGGTGAAAAGCAGCATAAATTTCAGGATTTCAAGGGAACAACTCAATATTCAGAGGTATCCCATAGGTATCCCATAGTTCCCAAATGTTATTAAGCTTCAGAAAGGAAGCCCGGAGCAAAAGAAATAAAATGCAGTAGGTGCAGGGCGGGCATGACAGAGTTAACAGGGGGACCATTGCATGTAAAAGTTGCTGGGATTGGTTGGGGTGTAAGAAAGGGGTGGAGCAGAGTTAACTGAGCAGAGGGAGAGATCCCTCCCCAGCTCAGTTTGTCAGGAGGAGCGAGCTTGGAAGCATGGCAGCTGTGGAACAGCTTTTTGCCAGGCTGAAGGCCGAGGCGGCGTCCAAGGGACCGGGATGGCTGGAGGACAGACTGGCAGCGGCGCTGGGTGAGAGTTCCTCAGCGGCCACTTCGGCCACTTTGGCAGGGCGTGAGTCGGCGCGAGTCCGGCGGTCCAAGCCGCCAGCTCGCTTCTCCCTAGATCCCCCTCTCCCCCTCCCTCCCAGAGTGCAGAGACAGCAGGTCCGTGCGGGTCGGCCGATATCAGGGCTGCCCGCGAAGCGTGAGGCGGCGCATGGAGCGGGGGGGAAGGGGCAGCAGATGCAGACAGGCCGCGGAGTGAGGAGGGGTAGCGCCAGCAGCTCCAGGGCAGATGCTGGGCCTAACAGTGAGAGGATAGCGAGCCCAGCCTCTGGCTTTGATGCAGCGGGGGGCGGGGCTTCGGCGGGTGAAAAGATCAAGATCTGCGGCCAGTGGCCCCCCAATGACTGAAGGGCAGAGGACAGCAGCTGGCAGTGGCCTTGTGCGGCACTGCGGGAATGGGGACAGTGGGCCCAGAAAAGCGACCCACAAATCGGTGGGTGGATCCGGCGCACAGAGGAGGGGTTTGGAGAACCGCGGATCCCCGGAATCCAGTGACGCATCCACTGGAGGGCTGTCGGCGAGTGAAGAGGAGATGGCAGTAGACCTGTCGGAAGGTGAGCTGTTTGAGTCGGATGATGATGGGCAGCAAGGACGTCCAACGGTGGTGGAGACGGGACCTTTGGCTGGTGGGACCCCTTCCTGGCATCCCGGTAAGTCTATATGTACTACTTCACGGGTTGGTGGTACTGATGTGGGGGTGTTGGGGGAGATTAGTAGTGGGGGTCAGGTCACAGCGGGGCGGTCGGCCGCGACCGTGCCTCCCCCTCCGGCCGCGCTGGTTGCAGACCACGCCACGGCGGACTCAGGGTTGCAGGAATTTTTAGCGGGTTCGAAGGTATTAGTGCACAAGTTTGAGCCAGGGCCGAGGGGTATACAGTCGCCTGCGGTGGCATGGATGGCTCCCTGGGTTGAGGGGGGGCAACGAACGGGGTGACAACGGGCACGGGGACTCAGCCCGGGCCTGCTACGGAGCCGGTGGCGCCCGAGATGTAGGTCGCAGGGGTGGCAGGTAAGGAGGTGGCGCCTAAGACGTCAGAGGGGGCAACAGGGGAAGGGGCTAAAAAACAGGACTTAGTAAGGTTGGCGGATGCTGCAAAATGCAAAGTTTTATGTGTGTTTTGAGGGGCCCCTCGGAACACACCTAAAACCTGAGGTGAGGGAAAAAATTTGGAAGGGAGAACATGTGGAGATTTTTGCGCTCTTACCGCTGGAAAAGTTCAACTTGGAAAGTGTAAAGCCAGAAGATAACAAGAAAGAGGACGAAGAAAAAAGGAGGTATAGGCTCATCCCTATTCCTTTCGGATAGGGGCGGCTACGGAAGCAGTTCAATGGAGATTGGATGGGGCGGCGGTGAAAAGGATAGGGAGATAGGAATCTAGAAGGTTTAAATGCTATGTTCGTCCTCATCTACTGAATATGTAAAAAGGGGGTAAGGGCAGGTTTAAAGTGGTACATTGAAAACTGTTATGTGTTGGGTGTCATATTGATTTGCTGGGGGTTTGTTTTTTCTCTTTTCCTTCAGGAAGAACACAGTGCCTGGTCTGGATAGTGGGCCATTCATATGTGTTTTGGGGGCAAGGAGAGGAGATGCACGGCGGAATGGGAGACAGCTGGGTTTTTCCAGACAGGAAGCCTGTCTCCGGTGGTTGGGGGTGCCGGGTATGCTTTGGGGTAGGACAGTGTCAGAGGTGTGCAAATTTGCACGGCTGGATAGGCCACCTGACGTGTTGGTTCTACACGTGGGTGGCAATGATTTAGGGATTAGGTCGATGTTGGATTTGGTTCGAGACATCAAATTTGATTTTTGGCAACTCCACATGGCCTTTCCACACATGCTTATTGTGTGGTCGGACATTGTGGCACGAACCACTTGGAGGTTGGCAAGGTCAGTGGATAAGATTAACCAGTCCAGGAAGAAGGTGAACAAGGAAGTTAGTGGTTTTGTGGTCAGTAATGGTGGGCTTGCAATCAGACACCTGGAAGTGGATACGTGGCGGTACTTGAGAAGAGATGGAGTACACTTGAATGATGTGGGGATCGACTTGTGGGCTTTGGGTTTGCAGGATGAGATCCAGCGAGCTTTGAGGGTTTGGCAGGGCACACAAGGGTAAGGTTTTCCCCCGGTGTGTGCTGTGGCGTGGTGTTGGTCTTTGCGGGTGAAGGATTAAACCCTAGATATGGAAGAGTTCAGGACCCATCGGTAGTATGAGGCCCGTTGGTGGTATTCCAGCTAACGGGGGTTTAGCTGGAATTGGTTATTGGGTGCACTGCGGTCAATTGGTTTGTTGTCTTCGAGCTAGCATGTCAGCTGGAGGCCTATTTTAGTTAAGGTACCGCAGTGCCGGAGTGGATCGAGTGGCAAGATTGGTGGGTTTTTCCTGCAAAGACCAACAGGAGTATTTAACAGATGGGGGTGGTTTATTTCAGGTGTTTTCATACAGTTATGTTAATTTATGTTAATTTTATTTGATTGGTTATTATTAATAAAGAAAATTGGCTGCTTAGGCCAATATTTACTCCAGATTGGTGTGGTCTCATTTTCTGGGGGAAAAAAAGGTGAAGGGGTTCGTAGCAGTTGGGGTTGATGGATCTAGTGGGTAAACGGGATACATCTGTTATACAACAGTCAAGGAAGCCCGAAACATAAGAAATAAAATGCAGTAGGCGCAGGGCGGGCATGACAGAGTTAACAGGGGGACCATAGCAGGGAGATTGCATGTAAAAGTTGCTGGGATTGGTTGGGGTGTAAGGAAGGGGTGGAGCAGAGTTAACTGAGCAGAGGGAGAGATCCCTCCCCAACTCAGTTTGTCAGGAGGAGCGAGCTTCCCACCCTCCCTCCCTGATTTTGGTAAGTTTGGTGTCAAGATTAATTAATTTGTTTCCATTTTTGCAGTGCGTGGATGTCATGGCAGTGGCGTGGTGTTGGTCTTTGCGGGTGAAGGATTAAACCCCAGATATAGAAGCGTTCAGGACCCATCGGTAGTATGAGGCCCGTTGGTGGTATTCCAGCTAACGGGGGTTTAGCTGGAATTGGTTATTGGGTGCACTGCGGTCAATTGGTTTGTTGTCTCCGAGCTAGCATGTCAGCTGGAGGCATATTTTAGTTAAGATACCACAGTGCCGGAGATGATCGAGTGGCAAGATTGCTGGGTTTTTTCCTGCAAAGACCAACGGGAGTATTTAACAGATGGGGGTGGTTTATTTCAGGTGTTTTCATACAGTTATGTTAATTTATGTTAATTTTATTTGATTGGTTATTGTTAATAAAGAAAATTGGCTGCTACAGCCAATATTTACTCCAGATTGGTGTGGTCTCATTTTCTGGGGGAAAAAAAAGGTGAAGGGGTTCGTAGCAGTTGGGGTTGATGGATCTAGTGGGTAAACGGGATACATCTGTTATACAATAGTCATGATTTTGGTAGCAGATGCTGCGAGATGTTCCATTCTGCAAATTTCTATTATAGTGTTTTAGGAGCATAGACAAAGTTGGTGGATCACTTGATGACCAAGACATTGGTATAACTCTCCGTGTGGCTAGCAATATATAGGATAGCAACCGTTTGGTTGCTTTTTTTTGAGACCTAGGAAAAGGAGGCCTAATAGATAGTGTAGTAGATCCAATGGCAAGGAAGTGTTTCCAATGGGAAAGGAAAGAACACAGGACTTTTAAGGCACCGCAATAAAATTACTACATATTACAATGAATAAAATTTAAACATATTTTATTTGTTAAAATGTAAAATTGGTAAAAATTATTTGTCATATTAACATGTGATTCATACAACAGTGCAGCCACTTCAGCTCTACATGTTTCGCCCCAATGATCTTCCTCGGGAGACTTAAAAGTGCTGCATGAAGTTGATACTATAAGTGAAAAAGACATGCATGAGTAATTACAAAGTGATGAATTGAATACATTACATTTTTCTCACAATTTCTATATTTTTTTTATACATATGTTATTGATAAATATTGAAAAAGAGATGGGCCTACCGGATGTTTTAGGATAAAGTTCATATCAGATAAATACATAAATTCCAATGGATTCCAATAAATGCCAGACCAGTGGGATGTGTTGTGACCATAGGGGAGAGAGAGGTGTTTCCCAATGTTTGGAGAATAGATATCACACTGTCCCAGAAGGGTTGAATCGGTGCACATTGCCAAAAAATTTGGAATAGCGACCCCATCGATGAGCCATATCTCCAGCAACGTGAGGATACATGTTTATGCAAAATTTCAGGGGTCCTGTACCAGAACATAAGAATCTTAACAGCAGTCTCGCTCTGCACCACACATCTAGATGAGCTGAAGACAGATGTCCAAATCTATAAAACAAACACATACAGCGCTGGTAAAAAATGTGCTATACCATGAATATTCTAAATATAAAGTGCTCTATGCAATACTAATATGCTTAAATCCATAAATGACATGGGTAATGGATATTAATATACTGATATGCTTGAATCCATAAATGACATGGGTAGTGGATATCAATATACACTGGGTGCAATATACAAATCGACTACTAGTTCTCCATAACCTCATACATAAAGTGCAAATTACAATGGGTCCGCAATCAGTATTATCCAATTGCTAGTGAAATAGTAAGTATATTTAAGTGCTAACAAAGTAAATATAGTGCTAATAAATAGTCCTAAATAAATACCAGCTGGGCTACTAGACAGGGCTCTCAATAGCAGTCTCACTAGAAGCAGACAGCATCTCCTCAGCATGCGCTGTCAATCAATCACCTTAGATGTTGTGCATAGGAGCCGATATAAAAGTTCATGCAGATAGGTCATATACTTGTGGATGTTGACCCCAAAAGGAAAAGAAAGGCAATATGGTGAAATATTGTAAAACTGGGAAATCACTTGCTCATCACAGCGCTACTCACAGAATCCCCGGTTGCAATCAGGCATATCAGAATACTTCCGCGATCGCCACTTACAGTGTGCGTTCCACGGAAACAGTAAGACGTGAGCCGGATGTTTCGTCGACGCGATTCGCCCCTCCCCCAGGCCGTCATCAAATCTGTTTCCAACAGGGGAGAGGGATTGGCTTCTGTAAAATATGGGACCATTTCTGTATATAAGAACGGGAAGTATCCGAGAGGGGGATAGCCTCATGCAGAAGTTTATAGATGGTGGAGATTAAATGCAGTTGGTATGGTCCCTGAGCACAGGCAAGTTCAAATTGGTTGGGTTTCTCTAAAGTAAGAGATGGGGATAAGGATGAAAAAAATTCTGATTTGAAGGTAAGAGTAATGCAGCTGCGTAGGGACTTGGTACTTATCCCGTATCTCATCAAAAGAAAAAAAATCTGTGGGTAATAGGATGTACAAAATGGCGCAGTTGAAATATCAGAGCTTGTAATTTCTCATCCAGAAGCTCAGGAGTTAAAACTGAGGGAGATAAGAGTGGAGCCGACAGGGTGCTAGCTGCAGGCCCTGTTGCCTGCTATGCCTGCTCCAGGAAGTCGCCTAGATGGTCTGCCGGGTCCCCCTGTGTACTCAAGGCCAGGGATGAGGGCCTAGTCAGGAACCTATCCATAGTGGTGGAAGGACGCGGCTTTTGGGACGGTGGTGTTTTTTTGCCACCATGGACGGCACTGGGGATCAACTGATCTTACCCCCGGAGCTGGTGGTGTTGCAATGGTGTGGGAGATATTTTCATGACACACTTTGGGCCCCTTAGTACCAATTGAGCATCTTTTAAATGCCGCAGCCTACCTGAGTATTGTTGCTGACCATGTCCATCCCTTTATGACTACAATGAACCCATCTTCTGATGGCTCCTTCCAGCAGGATAATTCACCATGTCACAAAGCTCCAATCATCTCACCACTGGACAATGAGGTCCCTGTACTCCAATGGCCTCCATAGTCACCACAATTAATCCAATCGAGCACCTTTGGGATGTGGTTTAACCACTTGACCACTGGGCACTTAAACCCCCTTCCTAACCAGACCAATTTTCAGCTTTCGGTGCTCTCACACTTTGAATGACAATTACTCAGTCATACAATACTGTACCCATATGAAATTTTTGTCCTTTTTTTCACACAAATAGAGCTTTCTTTTGGTGGTATTTAATCACCATTGGGTTTTTTATTTTTTGCGCTATAAAAGAAAAAAGACTGAAAATTTGGTAAAAAAATGAATTTTTCTTTGTTTCTGTTATAAAATTTAGCAAATTAGTAATTTTTCTTTGTAAATTTTGGCCAAAATTTATACTGCTACATATCTTTGGTAAAAATAAGTACAACTTGGTGTATATTATTTGGTCTTTGTGAATGTTAGAGAATCCAAATGCTATGGTGCCAATATCTGAAAATTGATCACACCTGAAGTACTGACGGCCTATCTAATTTCTTGAGACCCTAACATGCCAGAAAAGTACAAATACCCCCCAAATGACCCCTATTTGGAAAGAAGACATTCCAAGGTATTTAGAAAGATGCATGGTGAGTTTTTTTGAAATTGTCATCTTTTCCCACAATTCTTTGCAAAATCAAGATTTTTTTTTTTCTTTTTTTTTTCACAAAATTGTCATATTAGAAGGTTATTTCTCACACACAGCATATGCATAACACAAATTACACCCCAAAACACATTCTGCTATTACTCCGGAGTATGGCGATACCACATGTGTGAGACTTTTACACAGCGTGGCCACATACAGAGGCCCAACATGCACGGAGCACCTCCAGGCGTTCTGGAGCACCCAGGCCAATTCTTATATTTCTCTCCTACATGTAAAAATAATAATTTATTTGCTAGAAAATTACATAGAACCCCAAAACATTATATATATTTTTTTAGCAAAGACCCTAGAGAATACAATGGCGGTTGTTGCAACTTTTTATCTCGCACGGTATTTGCGCAGCAATTTTTCGAACGCTTTTTTTTTGGAAAAAAAACAGTTTTGTGCTTTAAAAAAAATAAAACAGTAAAGTTAGCCCAATGTTTTTGCATAATGTGAAAGATGAAGTTACGCCGAGTAAATAGATACCTAACATGTCACCCTTCAAAATTGCACACTCTTGTGGAATGGTGCCAAACGTCGCTACTTAAAAATCTCCATAGGTGACGCTTTAAAATTTTTTACTGGTTACATGTTTTGAGTTACAGAGGAGGTCTAGGGCCAAAATTATTGCTCTCGCTCTAACGTTCGCAGTGATACCTCACATGTGTGGTTTGAACACCGTTTTCATATGTGGGTGGGACTTACGTATGTGTTCGCTTCTGCATGCGAGCACACAAATGTGGGCACTTTAAACATTTTTTTTTTTTTTTATTGTTTATTTTACTTTATTTATTTTAGTTTGACACTTTTTCCCCCCCCCAAAAAATTTTTGATCACTTTTATTTCTATTACAAGGAATGTAAACATCCTTGTAATAGGAATATGGCATGACAGGTCCTCTTTACAGTGACATATGGGGTCAATAAGACCCCACATCTCACCTCTAGGCTGGGAAGCCTGAAATAAAAAAAAAAAACTATCTTGGCTTCGATCGTAGCGGTGAGTCGGTAGAAGCACCGGAGGGTGGCGGGAAGGGGGGGGGCGTCCCCTCTCGCCTCCCGTAAGAACGATCAAGCAGTGTAACAGCCACTATGATCATTCTTATGGTGTAGGGAATCGCCGGCTGAAAAAGCTGATATCTGAATGATGCCTGTAGCTGCACCCATCATTCAGATATCCCCGCTCAAAGTCAAGGACGTCATATGACTGTGGGCGGGAACTGGTTAAAAATTGCGTGGTATTGCAGAGTATTGCAGAGTAGTGCAGGGTATATTGCTGGGTATATTGCAGAGTATTGTGGGGTATATTGCAGAGTTATGCGGGGTATTATGCAGAGTATTGCGGGGTATTATGCAGAGTATTGCGGGGTATTTATGCAGAGTATTGCGGGGTATAATGCAGAGTATTGCGGGGTATAATGCAGAGTATTGCGGGGTATTATGCAGAGTATTGCGGGGTATTTATGCAGAGTATTGCGGGGTATTTATGCAGAGTATTGCGGGGTATAATGCAGAGTATTGCGGGGTATAATGCAGAGTATTGCGGGGTATTTATGCAGAGTATTGCGGGGTATTACGCAGAGTATTGCGGGGTATTTATGCAGAGTATTGCGGGGTATTTATGCAGAGTATTGCGGGGTATTTATGCAGAGTATTGCGGGGTATTTATGCAGAGTATTGCGGGGTATTTATGCAGAGTATTGCGGGGTATTTATGCAGAGTATTGCGGGGTATTACGCAGAGTATTGCGGGGTATTACGCAGAGTATTGCAGGGATGGCTGAGCATGGAGGGATGGATGGATGTGACTGCAATTGTCACTGAGCACCGCTGTGGGCACTACACATGCAGCCCACAGCGGTGCTGCCATCCGATCCCTCCCCCTCTCCCCTCGCACTGTACCGATCGGTACAGAGAGGGGCGGGAGGAACCGGCGTCATAACATGACGCCGGTCTGTTGACATGTGATCGCTCCGTCATTTGACGGAGCGATCACATGGTAAACGGCCGCGATAAGCGGCCGTTTACCGTGATCCGCGATGCGCCGGGTCCTCAGGACCCGGCGGTCACGGAAGTTCTCGGGTGCGCGCCCCAGGGGGCGCGTGAGAGCAGTATTCTGGGAGGACGTCCCACGGACGTCCACCCAGAACTAGCCGACCGCGCTGCAGCCGTCTTTCGACTATGGCCCGGTCGGCAAGTGGTTAACAGGAGATTTGCATCATTAATCTACAGCCCACAAATCTGCAGCAACTGCGTGATGCTATTATGTCACTATGGACCAAAATCTCTGAGGAATGTTTCCAAGACCTTGTTGAATCTATGCCATGAGGAATTAAGGCAGTTCTGAAGGCTAATAAAGTGGCCAGTGAATGTATATACCATCAGCTCTCACCCCCTCCCCTTCTACCATCTAGTCTTGCCTTCTGCATCCCTCCACCATTACCTTTCACGACCTTTCACCACTCTCTCTTTTCCACCAACATCTTTTCATCTGCATTCCTCCTTAACCAATTGTCACCCTCCCCTTCACGAGCAAGCCTTGTCCTGTGTAGCCTTCCATCATCAACCCTCACCCTCTCCCCCTTTCACCATCAAGTCTTGTCTTTAGCATCCCTCCACCATTAACCATCACGCCCTACCCTTTCCACCATTAAGTCTAATCCTCTGCTTTTCTCCTTCATCCCATTATGTCTGGTCCTCTGCATCCCTCCAACAATGATCTCTTTTCCTGGACCCTACCATTAACTTCCACCCCCCCCCCCCTGCATTCACCATCCACTTTCACCATTAAAGTGCCTCTCTAACAAGATATCAGGATAAACCAAAGCTTTCCATAAACGGTATACATGTTCAACATGGCTCCCAATAGTCTCTAATTTGGAGGGACTTTCCCTCCTGTAAAACAAAGTCCCTCTGTCCTCTGTTCCCTGGCCCTCTTTCTGCTCTAGTGTATAAACTGCTTTAAAATGTATACTTTATAGGAGATGTTTATCACAGGAAGAACATGGTCTAATTAATATAGTTATAAAGAAATCTTCTGCTAAAATATCGTTAATGGGCAATCATGCTTTTGATAGTAGAAAAACAAGAACTTCCAAAGGGAATCTGTGGGAAGAAGGTCCTTCGTGAGACTATGCTCGATGCAATTAAAATTCTTCACTCTGCTATAAGTCATCAGGGACCGTCTCAGCATAAACCACCTTCTTATAAATGCTGTGGTGTTTAGTGAGATGTCACAGTGCAGAGCATGGACAGAACCCACTCTAGGAGGACACACAGACTCCTGTAAGTGGTACAAGGCTGGGCCACAAACCTAAGGAAAACTTCTGGGGGCTCTGATGTGTGCCAGTGCTGGGGGCTCTAATGTGTGCCAGTGCTGGGGGCTCTGATGTGTGCCAGTGCTGGGGGCTCTGATGTGTGAGAGTGCTGAGGGCCCCTGATGTGTGCCAGTGCTGGAGCCCCTGATGTGTGCCAGTGCTGGGGGCTCTAATGTGTGCCAGTGCTGGGAGCTCTGATGTGTGCCAGTGCTGGGGAAACTGATGTGTGCCAATGCTGGGGGCTTTGTGTGCCAGTGCTGGGGGCTCTTATATGTGCCGTGCCAGTGCTGAGGGCTCTGGTGTGTGCCAGTGCTGGGGGCTCTAATGTGTGCCAGTGCTGGGGGCTCTGATGTGTGCCAGTGCTGGGGAAACTGATGTGTGCCACTGCTGGAGCCGCTGATACGTATCAGTGTTGTGTTCTCTGATATGTGCCAGTGCTGGGGGCTATAATGTGTGCCAGTAATGGGGGCTCTGATGTGTGCCAGTGCTGGGGGCTCTGATGTGTGCCAGTGCTGGGGGCTCTGATGTGTGCCAGTGCTGGGGGCTCTGATGTGTGCCAGTGCTGGGGGCTCTGATGTGTGCCAGTGCTGGGGGCTCTGATGTGTGCCAGCACTAGGGGCTATAATGCAAAAAAGTGTAAAACTGTTTATTCTATGGTGACTACATTCACAATCATAAACATACAGCAATCGTTATATCAATTTTCCTGGAATTGATGAAGGATATCTTTTTTAAAAAACTCCTAAATCAATGCAATGGGGTTGATTTACTAAAACTGCAGAGTGCAAAATCTGGTGCAGCTCTGCATAGAAACCAATCATCAGCTTCCAGGTTTTTTGTCAAAGCTGAAAGGAGAAGTCCAGCCTGAGCACGTTTGGCTGGGCTTCTCCTTCGCTTTGCACTTCTGTGACCCATTTTCAGCGGAGAACGCTCTGAAGTCCGCTCTCTGCTGACGTCACAGGAATCAGTCTCCTTAGATGGCTATCAGTGGACTGATAGCCGTCTAAGCCTCTCAGCGAACCGCTGAGGCGGCCGCTCCCTACGGCCGCCGCAGCGTGGAGGAGCAGAGCAGGAGAGATGCTGATTGACAGTCAGCAGCTCTCTGCTCAGGGAGCGGTGAGAACCGAGCCATCGTTGATGTTTGATCGCTCGGTTCTCAGTGAAGAGGCGCCGGGGACAGATGCTGCATCCACCTAGGTAAGCATGATGGGGGAATAACCCCCAAACCCATACTTCTCTTTTAACTGAACAAGCCAAAGTTAGAAGCTGATTGGCTACAATGCACAGCTGCACCAGTTTTGGTAAATCAAACCCAATGTGTTATTTGAAGGAAGGATTTTTTTTGTATTAAAAGAGAAAGTTTTATAAAAAAAAAAAAAAAAATCCAGTAACCCCTCAACCCAGTCACCAAAAGCCCTGATACGAGTACCGACTTCAGCTGAAGACATCACTGAGTTCAGTCCATCCCTGGCACACATACTCCAACACGCCATAGAAAAGAGCAGCCACCCAGGCCAGTTCTTCAAATCAGGGCGGATGCGGCAAGAACATTTTATTCCTGGGTCAGGTGTGTGTGCAGGTTTTCACAGAACTGAAGGGAAAGTGAAAGATAAGGCCACCCTAGGCATGCTGAGACAATGAGAATCTGGCTACATTTGCGGTTTGTACCCACAGTATCTCACAAAAGTGAGTACACCCCTCACATTTCTGTAAATATTTTATTCTAACTTTTCGTGTGACAAAACTGAAGAAATGACACTTTGCTACAATGTAAAGTAGTGAGTGTACAGCTTGTATAACAGTGTAAATTTCCTGTCACCTCAAAATAACTCAACACACAGCCATTAATGTCTAAACCGCTGGCAACAAAACTGAGTACGCCCCTAAGTGAAAATGTCCAAATTGGCCCAATTAGCTATTTTCCCTCCCCGGTGTCATGTGACTCGTTAGTGTTACAAGGTCTCAGGTGTGAATGGGGAGCAGGTGTGTTAAATTTGGTGTTATCGCTCTCACTCTCTCATACTGGTCACTGGAAGTTCAACATGGCACCTCATGGCAAAGAACTCTCTGAGGATCTGAAAAAAAGAATTTATGCTCTACATAAAGATGGCCTAGGCTATAAGAAGATTGCCAAGACCCTGAAACTGAGCTGCAGCACGGTGGCCAAGACCATACAACGGTTTACCAGGACAAGTTCTACTCAGAACAGGCCTCGCCATGGTCTACCAAAGAAGGTGAGTGCATGTGCCCAGCGTCATATCCAGAGGTTGTCTTTGGGAAATAGACGTATGAGTGCTGCCAGCTTTGCTGCAGAGGTTGAAGGGGTGGTGGGTCAGAGTGCTCAGACCATGCGCTGCACACTGCATCAAATTGGTCTGCATGGCTGTCATCCCAGAAGGAAGCCTCTTCTAAAGATAATGCACAAGAAAGCCCGCAAACAGTTTGCTGAAGACAAGCAGACTAAGGATATGGATTACTGGAACCATGTCCTGTGGTCTGATGAGACCAAGATAAACTTATTTGGTTCAGATGGTGACAAGCGTGTGTGGCGGCATTCAGGTCAGGAGTACAAAGACAAGTGTGTCTTGCCTACAGTCAAGCATGGTGGTGGGAGTGTCATGGTCTGGGGCTGCATGAGTGCTGCCGGCACTGGGGAGCTACAGTTCATTGAGGGAAGCATGAATGCCAACATTTACTGTGACATACTGAAGCAGAGCATGATCCCCTCCCTTCAGAGACTGGGCCGCAGAGCAGTATTCCAACATGATAACGACCCCAAACACACCTCCAAGACAACCACTGCCTTGCTAAAGAAGCTGAGGGTAAAGGTGATGGACTGGCCAAGCAGGTCTCCAGACCTAAACCCTATTGAGCATCTGTGGGGCATCCTCAAATGGAAGGTGGAAGAGCGCAAGGTCTCTAATATCCACCAGCTCCATGATGTTGTCATGGAATAGTGGAAGAGGACTCCAGTGGCAACCTGTGAAGCTCTGGGGAACTCCATGCCCAAGAGGGTTAAGGCAGTGCTGGAAAATAATGGTGGTCACACAAAATATAGACACTTTGGGCCGAATTTGGACATTTTCACTTAGGGGTGTACTCACTTTTGTTGCCAGCGGTTTAGACATGAATGGCTGTGTGTTGAGTTATTTTGAGGGGACAGCAAATCTACACCGTTATACAAGCTGTACACTCACTACTTTACATTGTAGCAAAGTGTAATTTCTTCAGTGTTGTCACATGAAAAGATATAATAAAATATTTACAAAAATGTAAGGGTGGACTTACTTTTGTGAGATGCTGTATATTGACAATTCTCATGAGGAAGAGTCAGATTATATAATAGTACTACTACTCTTCAAAGGTTTAAACTTTTATGAAGGTTCATGACTAATAAAACTGTATTAGATATGTTAGCCTTTGGGATTATGTGCTGAAAAAAAAGACCTTGACTGTAACCAAAGCTAAAGCCACAAGTACAACCCTCTCTTTTGTGATGTGATACCTGTGAGTTCCTGGGCTGAAGCCAACATCTTCCTCAGGTTCTCAAGGTTCTGTAGGTTCTCCTGGTTCTCTAGGTTGTCTGGGTTCCCCAGTTTCTCCAGGTTCTCCATGTTCCCCAGGTTCTCTTGGTTCTCTGGGTTTTCCAGGTTCTTTAAGGTCTTTCTGCAGGTTCAGCATCTTTGGACATCTTCACCAGGTTTCCAAGCAGATATGTAAGAAAGTTTTACTGCAGAAAAGTCATACCGTAGTATGATGTCTCATCTACAATAAAAAGCCTGCCCACTCACAACCTGCCTGTGTAGTAGAGGTAAAGTTCAACTTGAAAGAAGTACTTTCAACTTGGCAAAGTAAAAAATTCATATATGGTGCAATCTGTCAGTACCACAACAATTTGGTTTTTTACTGAGTCCACTTGTATAATAGTTTAATTACTTGTTGATCCTGCCAGTAGATCTATTATTTTTCCAATTCTTTTAACAGACCAATCTGTCCAGCAAATGTGACAGTTACAGGGTTTGTGGTACAAACCATATAAAACTACCAAGGGTGCTTACAACACTCAGCATTTTTTTCATATGGATTAAACCTTTTTTAACTTATTTGAGAGCTTAGAATCCAAATGGGAGGGTCAAGTGATCCAAAAAGTAATACCTACAGTATGTGGGATGAACTGATGGAGAAAGTAAAAGTTCAGTTGTTAGGTGGTGGTGGAGGTAGGATAGGCTTCTATGAAGAGATGGCGTTTCAAGGATCACCTAAAGGTGAACAGAGGAGATAGCCAGACAGATTGAGGTAGATACATCCAGAGGATAGGAGAGGCTCTATAGAAGTCCTGGAGGTGAGCATGAGAGGTGATGAGGGAACTAGAAAGTAGAAGACCTTGGGAGGAGTGAAGAGAATGGTTTGGTTGGTATTTTGGGATGAGGTTGGTGCTGTTGCTAGGGGCAGGGTTGCTGATGGCTTTGTATGTTGATAGTATTTTGAACTGTATTTTTTGGGTGATCGGAAACCAATGGAGGGATTGGCAGAATAGAGTGGCGGACACTGAGCAGTTGGTAAGGTAAATGAGTCTGGCAGCAGCATTCATGATGAATTGGGTGATAGTCTATTTACAGGTAAGCAAACAAGGAGGGTGATGTAATAGTCGAGGTGAAAGACAGCAAGAGAGTGAAGTAGTAGTTTTGTGTTGTCGTTGGTTAAGGCAGCCTATAGATTATGCAATTTTCTTTCCTTCAAGCTAAAGAAAATTGCTTGATTCCCCCATCAACATAGTCAGCTTTAATGGGGGAATCCCTCCCATAGCGCTATTGTGTGCGGTATGGGAGGGATTGTGAGCAAGGAACCTTCCCACCAACAGAATACAGTGATTGGGTTAAAAAAAATGGACAGGCTGGTAGTACTGAGGGCAGCCTACCCTTAGATGGATCGAAATTAGTCTGAACTGGCCAAATTTCAATCCCTCTATGGCTGGCTTAAGAAGGGGCATATTTTGGAGATGTCATGAAGTTTAAGATTTTTTTGGGTTGTGAGATAAAATCTAAACAAACACAAGGAGATACAGCACAAGCCCTGTGCAGATAAGCAGGACCATTGCTAGGGTCCTAAAAGACCAGGTGCACCTTAGACTGAAATATCATTTCCACCTTGCCCAAAGTGAGAAAATCTACTTCTTGTAAGATCTGCAATTGCACTTGGAAGGCCTATTTTGGCTGGGGAGAAAGAGGGAACCTCAACACTTGGGAATATTCTATTCCTCGCATCCTGGCCTTTCTCCAGTCTGGTCTTAACCAGCATCTGGCTCTTAGGGCATAAACCTTTACCTTTAGTGTGTCTTCGAGTTGGCAGCTTGTAGGCAGATGCAATCTACTTTCTCCATGGCAGGTGGCACTCTGGGGGAAGGTAGAAGGAACTGGATTCCTCTATTGTTTCCTGGGTAACTGGGTAAGCTATTCCATCAGATGCTGCTGCTCCATGTGTCTCTGGTGGACATCTTGGGTCAGGCAGGGCCTTTTTAAGGCCCTAGCTCCCAGGCTTGGCACACATTTTGCGAGTTGGCAGAGTAGGAACAGGTACCCTGCCTGGTAGGGACATAACTAGCGTCAGGGTAAGGTTCCTGACAAGGAGGGAAAGCTTAGGGCTTGCAACTTCTCTGGGTACCTACCCATTTGGGCACAAGACGGCCAGGCCGCATTCTTCCCCTCTCTACAGGCACTGTTAGTTCAGCTCCACTCTCTACACGCTGTTGAAACTGTGAGTGTTCCCGGTTGGGCTGCCTTCCCATCTGGTTATTTGTGCACTGTCTCTGCATTATTTCAATACAAGTTCTTTCATTGCATCGGAACTGAGTGTGATATTCCCATCGTAACGTGCTGCAACCCACCTACAAGCTCTTTTTCTTTCCCTATCTTACGTAGAGGTAAAGCGGTAAACAGAAAACCAGAGTGTGGTTCTGTCCTTTAACATTTGTTCTTTTTTCTTGTCCCCCAGTGACACCTCCAGGAACTTTTGAGGAACATGGCCAACGTGTCAGACCAAGTGCTGTTTGTTCTGGTTGGTTTCCCTAGTCTTCAGGAAAGGTTCTATGCCTTGGTTGGCACCATTTTCTTCCTGGCCTATGTCATGTCATTGTGCGCTAACTCCACTGTGGTATTGTTAATCATCTTGAGAGAACACCTTCATCAACCAATGTACCTAATCATCCTCAACCTGGCCATTTCTGACATTATCTACGACACGGCTACTCTACCGAAAATCATCTCCAAGTATTGGTCAGGAGATGGGATCATATCTTTTGTTGGATGCTTCATTCAAATGCCAATAGTCCATACCCTGAACTGCCTCGATTCCTTCACCATTATGTTGATGGCCCTGGACCGGTACGTTGCTATCTGCATGTCCCTTCGATATCACTCCATCATGACCAATCAGGTGGCAGTCATATTGTGCTCCATCGGTTGGCTTGTTTGTGGATTTGTTGGCCTCTATGTTGCAAGTTGGGCTCTTCCACTTCCTTATTGTGGTCCAAACAAAGTCAGGAATATCTACTGCTCCCTCTCCAAGGTGGCTTTTACTGCCTGTGTAGATTCCACCATTGTTCGCACCAATAGTTTTTATGCTGGAGTTGTTATGCACATGACTCCACTATCGTTCATCGTTTTGTCTTATATCGTTATCATAGCCACGGTCTGCTTGACCATGAGCTCGGGGAACTGGCTGAAGATGTTTAATACGTGTGTTACACACTGGTTCATCATCACCGTCTTCTTCATCCCGCGAATAGTGGAGTATGGCTACAATCAATATCAGTTGGTTCCCAACGCTGATGTCAACGTTCTCATCATTTGCCTGTATTCCTATGTGCCACACGTCTTTAACCCCATTATATTTTGCCTGAGGAACAATGAGATCAAAAAGACTTTAGGACAAATTTTCAAACAGATGACAATTTAATAAAATGAATTTGGGACAAATGTCATTTAGTCTATGTTCTATGATATTCACCCTAGAGACATTAATTTAAAGCTAAAGCTTAATCTGCTTATATTTTGCTTGCACTGGTCCCCTCCACCTTCACAACCCGATAAGGACATTTTAAAATAAAATGTTCCCATTACAGACCTTATTTTAGACCCAGTGATGTCATTACTTGGTCTCTGTGGTTCCCTATGGGTTTCTATGCTTCCCTAGCAGATTATGGCTAGTAGGATGGGCTGACAGGGTGCTGTACATTGCTTTCTTAAAGACATCCCAGAACCCTGCCTCAGTGCTCCTCTCAAACACCCTCAGTTCATGTGCAAGCAGTGGGCTGGCTCTTGGGAGAAGTTATGCAAAAATCTTGGGAGAAGTTATGCAAAAATTAAAATGCACTGATTTGTAGATGTCATTGTGGACGAATGGATGTTCCTGTATTTGCATGCATATAGTATCATGGTTCTGCACTCCTGCTGTCCCCATTATGAGGTGTACCCACCATCCAAGTGCTGAGTTCCTGGGTCTACACATCAGCTGTGCCCATTATCATGTGTTCCACCATCCCTGTGTTGAGTTCTTGGATCCAAAAACCTGCTGTGACCATTGTGAGGGGTTCCCTCCATCCCTGTGCTGATTTCCTGGGTTTGTACACCTGCTGTGTCCATTATGAGGGGTTCGCCCATCACTGTGCTGAGTTCCCAGGTCTATACACCTGTTGAGCCCATTATGAGTGCTTCCCACCATGCCTGTGCTGAGTTCCCGGGCCTGTACACGTGTTGTGCCTATTATGAGAGGTTCCCACCATCCCTGTGCTGGGTTACCAGGTCTGTACACCTGCTATGTCCATTTAGAGGGGTTCCCACCATGCCTGTGCTGAGTTCCAGTTTATATACACCTGCTGTGCCCATTATGAGGGGTTCCCATCATCCCTGTGCTGGGTTCCCAGGACTGTACATCTGCTGTGCCCATTATGAGTGGCTCCCACAATGTCTGTGCTGAGTTCCCGGGTCTATACACCTGCTGTGCCCATTATGAGTGGCTCCCACAATGTCTGTGCTGAGTTCCCGGGTCTATACACCTGCTGTGCCCATTATTTTTGCTGGTTGAACATGTGTAAGCAGGTGCTTACAGGATGTCTGTCCGCCTGACAGACATATAAATATGGCCCTGCCTAGTCCTGGGCATTTGTGAACGCATACCCCGAAGGGAGAGGAGACCCGGCGTGCTGGGCAAGTACAGTAGGCTCCCCCCCACACGTGATCTTTCTTTTCACTGTGAGCAACAATGTACCTGTTCTCAGTCATCTTTAAGAAACATAGAACACTGACCCTCCATACAGTGAAGAAACCTTCTTTACTCTGGCAACAACCTGGGTTCTTCTAAAGCTGACGTGTTACAATTTCATTGTAAATTGGAGCTTGTTATCCATTTCTTTAAAAAGAAAAATATATAAATATATATGTATTAATATATATATATATATATATATATATATATATATATATATATATATATATATAATATTGTAATTATTTACATTTAACGTTCTTTTGAGTTCACCTCTTTAGCATGGGATACCCACGCTTCATGTGGACAGGGCCTTCTTTAGTGTGGGGGAGGGGGGGGGTGGATGTAGCACCCTCCTTGTGTTGAACAGGTTGCTAGGTAAATTTAGTTTGGCTCCCCTGTAATCAGCGGAGCAGGGAGTTGAATATTTAGGGCTGCTCTGTGTTACTCAGGCTGCTGCTCTGTTACTTCCACCTGTATTCTAGAAAATTCTAAAAGTATATTGTGAGGCAGAACAGAGCAGGCAGCCTGCATATTTATGGGACTACAGCCAATCCCTGGAAAGGTGTGCCCAAAAGGTGATGAGAGCGCCCATAAATAGGCTGAGGCCTGAGCAGCAAGTCGTGTAGTGTTCCTGGGTCCAGTCCTGCAGGGAGGGACCACTGTGAGGGACCTCCACTCCCTGGTGCAGGATCTTAGAGGAAGCTGTGAGGAAGACACTGAGGTCCCAGCTAGGCTTAGCTGGGAGGCTTTTTTGCAGATCCATATCTGCGGATCAAGTTGGGTTTGGAGGAAGTTGGTGAGTAGGGGTGAGCTTCGAGTTCGAGTTGAACTCTTGTTCGACTCAAACATCGGCTGTTCAGCTGTTCGCCAGTTCGCCGAGCAGCGAACAATTTGGGGAGTTCCCGGCAAATTCGAAAGCCGCGGAACACCCTTTAAAAGTCTATGGGAGAAAATAAAAGTGCTAATTTTAAAGGCTTATGCCGCGTACACACGAGCGGACTTTACGGCAGACTTTGCCCGGCGGACGGGATTTCGTCGGACAATTCGATCGTGTGTGGGCTCCAGCGGACTTTGTTTTCTCAAAAGTTGGACGGACTTAGATTTGAAACATGTTTCAAATCTATCCGACGGACTCGAGTCCGGTCGAAAAGTCCGCCGTCTGTATGCTAGTTTGATGGACAAAAAGCCACGCTAAGGCAGCTATTGGCTACTGGCTATGAACTTCCTTGTTTTAGTCCGGCCGTACGTCATAACGTACGAATTCGATGGACTTTGGTTGATTGTGTGTAGGCAAGTCCATTCATTCAGAAAGTCCATCGTAAAGTCCGCTTGTGTGTACGCGGCATTATATTCATGGTATTGTCATAAAAAGTGTTTGGGAACCTGGGTCCTGCCCCAGGGGACATGTATCAATGCAAAAAGAAGTTTTAAAAACAGCCGTTTTTTCGGGAGCAGTGATTTTAGTAATGCTTAAAGTGAAACAATAAAAGTGTAATATTCCTTTAAATTTCATACCTGAGAGTGTCTATAGTATGCCTGTAAAGGGGCGCATGTTTCCCGTGTTTAGAACAGTCTGACAGCAAAATTACATTTCAAAGGAAAAAAAGCCATTTAAAACCACTCGCAGCTATTAATGAATTGTCGGTCTGACAATACACATAAAAGTTCATTGATAAAAACGGCATGGGATTTCCCCATAGGTCTGGTATGGATATGAAGGGGAACCCGCGCCAAAATGTTTTTTAAAAATGGTGTGGGGGTCCCCCTCAAAATCCATACCAGACCCTTCAGGTCTGGTATGGATTTGAAGGGGAACCCCGCGCCAAAATTAAAAAAAAAATGGCGTGGGGTCCCCCCAAAAAGCCATACCAGACCCTTATCTGAGCACGCAACCTGGCAGGCCGCAGGAAAAGAGGGGGGATGAGAGAGCGCCCCCCCTCCTGAACCATACCAGGTCACATGCCCTCAACATTGGGGGGGGGTAGCCCCCCAAAGCACTTTGTCCCCATGTTGATAAGAACAAGGGCCTCATCCCCACAACCCTTGGCCGGTGGTTGTGGGGGTCTGCGGGCGGGGGCCTTATCGAAATCTGGAAGCCCCCTTTAACAAGGGGACCCCCAGATCCCCCCCATGTGAAATGGTAATGGGGTACAGAAGTACCCCTAACATTTCACAAAAAAAGTGTCAAAAATGTTAAAAATGATAGTTTTTGACAGTTCCTTTATTTAAAGTCTTCTTCTTTCCATCTTCTTCGGGTCTTCTTCCTTCTTCCTTCCTTCTTCCTTCGGTTTCCTCCATCTTCTTCTTCCTGTGCTTCTTCCTCCGATCCTCTGCTTCTTGCTCTGGTGTTCTCGTCTGGCATCTTCCTCCGCGGCGTCTTCTTCCCCGCTTCGTTCTTGGGCCGCTCCGCATCCATGGGAGGCTCCCGCTGTGTAATGCTTCTCTTCTTCTGACACATCTTAAATAAAGGAGGGCGGGGTCACCGACTTGATGGGGACTTCCCCTATGGCTTTCCCCGTGACGTCAGAGGGGGCAGGGTCACCCGGTTACGTAAGGCACGGGGACTGGACGGGGACTTCCCCTATGGCTTTCCCTGGGACGTCAGAGGGGGTCGGGGTCACCCGTTACGTAACCAGGTGGGGAAAGGGCATGTTGAGGTCATGGGGAAAGGGCATGTTGAGGGCATGCGGCCTGGTATGGTTCAGGAGGGGGGGGCGCTCGCTCGTCCCCACCCCCTTTCCTGACCGGCCAGGCTGCATGCTTGGATAGGGGTCTGGTATGGATTTTGGGGGGCCCCACGCCATTTGTTCCCCTGAAAATTTATACCAGACCTAAGGGCCTGGTATGCCCCGCGACGGGGCTAGCAGGGTGTCAATCTTGCCGATAAAATCGGCGAGATTGCCTTCCTTTTCTAGTCCCATCGTACCTGGGTCACGTTCAAAATGATCGGACTTGTTCATGTGTGGGCAAGTCAGTTCATTTGGAAAGTCTGTCTTAACTCTGTCGGGAAAACCGGCTGGCATAGTCTGCCAGAAAGTCCGGTCGTGTGTAGGCAAGTCCGTCCGTAGTCCGGTCGTGTGTAGGCAAGTCCGTTCGTAAAAAAAGTCCAGCGGAAGTCTGTCAAAAGTCCCTCGGAAAGTCCGTCGGACCAGTCCGGTCGGAAAGTCTGCCCGTGTGTACGCAGCATTAGACTCTGCAAAAGACCTGAGACTGGGGTGGAGGTTCACCTTCCAGCAGTACAACGACCCGAAACATACAGCCAGAGCTATAATGGAATGGTTTAAAACAAAGCATATTCATGTGTTAGAATGGCCCAGTCACAGTCCAGACCTAAATCCAATTGAGAATCTGTGGCAAGACTTGAAAATTGCTGTTCACAGACACTCTCCATCCAATCTGACAGAGCTTGAGCTATTTTGCAAAGAAGAATGGGCAGAAATGTCCCTCTCTAGATGTGCAAAGCTGGTACAGACATCCCCAAAAAGACTTGCAGCTGTAATTGCAGAAAAAGGTGGTTCTACAAAGTATTGACTCGGGGGGGGGGGGGGCCTATACAAATGTACCCCACACTATTCACATATTTATTTGTAAAAAAAAATTATCATTTTTCTTCCACTTCACAATTATGTGCCACTTTGTGTTGGTCTATCACATAAAATCCCAATAAAATACATTTACGTTTTTGGTTGTAACATGACAAAATGTGGAAAATTTCAAGGGGTACGCCCAGCAATGCAGCCTTACCAATGCCCAGCAATGCAGCCTGATCAGTGCCCAGAATGCACCCTTACCAGTGCTCAGCAATGCGGGTTTACCAGTGCCCAGCAATACAACCTCACCAGTGCCCAGCAACGCGGCCTTACCAGTGCCCAGCAACGCGGCCTTACCAGTGCCCAGAAATGCAGCCTGATCAGTGCCCATCCATGCAGCCTGATCAGTGCCCATCCATGTGGCCTTACCAGTGCCCAGCAATGCAGCCTCACCAGTGCCCAGCAATGTGGCCTTACCAGTGCCCAGCAATGCAGCCTCACCAGTGCCCAACAATGTGTCCTCACGAGTGTCCAGCAATGCAGCCTTACCAGTAAGCCAAATCAGTGCTCAGCAATGCAGCCTTACCAGTGCCCATCCATGCAGCCTGATCAGTGCCCATCCATGTAGCCTTACCATGGCCATCCATGCAGCCTGATCAGTGCCCCCCCATGCAGCCTGATCAGTGCCCACTCATGCAGACTTACCAGTGCCCATCCATGCAGCCTCACCAGTGCCCATCCATGCGGCCTTACCAGTGCCCAGCAATTCAGTCTTACCAGTGGCCAGAAATGCAGCCTGATCAGTGCCCAGCAATGCAGCCAGATCAATGCCCAGCAATGCAGCCTTACCAGTGCCCAGCAATGCAGCTTTACCATTGGCCAGCAATACAGCCTGATCAGTGCCAAGCAATGCAGCCTGATCAGTGCCCAGCAATGCAGCCAGATCATTGCCCAGCAATGCAGCCTTACCAGTGCCCAGCAATGCAGCCTAATTAGTGCCCATCCATACAGCCTTACCAGTGCCCAGCAATGCAGCCTGATGAGTGCCTATCCATGCAGCTTGATCAGTGCCCATACATGCAGCCTTACCAGTGCCCAGCAACACAGCCTCTTCAGTGTCTGGATTGGTATTGGCTTTGAATATCCTGTCACCCTTCCTCCCCTCCCTCGGTCCTCCTCTTCCAGTGGCCACTGTAACAAGGTCCCGCCTCCTATAATACACGTCACACTGATTCAATTTGCCAGGATTTGATCAGTGTTCCGCCTATCACTGGAGTTTACGAGGTGGGACTTTGTTACAGCGGCCGCTAGAGGAGGAGGAATGAGGGAGGGGAGGATGGGCATGCTAGGATGATGCCCCCCCCCTTCCAATGTGTGGTACCTGGGGCGGACTGCCCCCCCTCCATTAGTACAGACGTCCTCCCCTTCCCACACACTCACACTGCTTGCCACAGCTTGCAGTCCTGCAGGATAACGGGAATTGCGTTCCTGCTGTTGAAAAAGTAAAAAAAAGTCTTTCAGGTCCCTAGTCCATAGTCCCATAGTCCAAAATTCACAGTCCACAGTCCATAGTTTTTACAGTCCACAATCCATAGGCTAGAGTCAATAGTTTATAGTCCATAGCACACAGTCTGTAGTCCCGTAGTCCACAGTCCGCTATCCATAATCCACAGTCCCTAGTTCACAGTCCATAGTCCATAATCTGTAGTTCATAGTACCATAGTTCATAGTCCACAGTCCCCAGTCTGTAGTCCATAGTCCACATCTACTATCCATAGTCCACAATCAGTACCTAATCCACAGCCTAATATCCATAGTCTACAGTCCACAGTCCATAGTCCCATAGTCTACAGTTCATAGCCCATAGTCCACAGCCCATAGTCCCATAGTCTACAGTTCATAGTGTATGGTCCACAGCTCAAAGTCCACAGTATACTGTATAGTTCACAGTCCCTATTGTACTGTTCATATGCAACAATCACTAGTACACAGTTCATAGTCTACAGTCCAAATTTCACAGTCCATAGTCTACATTCAACAGTACATATTCCATGGGCCACAGCCCATAGTCCACAGTCTTTAAGAAGAGCCATTCACGGCGAAACATATGTCGGAGCGGAGGATCCATCATTTCCGGGTCCATTTTTTGATACACCACACCAGGCTTTGCACCTTCGGAGTGAGACGTGGAACGCACGCTACCTCCAGGGATCAGTTGACTCACACACGCTGTTTACACCTAGTGCCATGCCATGCACTATCGCATGTGAGTGTAACTGTTATTATTGCTGCTGTTTTTATTCCATTAAAAATTACTACACTATGAGACTTTCATCTGTGTCTCCTGTGGAGTCTTATTTTATATTCTAGCTCCTTCCTGAGTGGCCATTGGAGTGGATTCATGCCATTAGTGGAACCAATTTGGGGTTCCCAAAGTGTTTCTTGACCATCCTGTAAAAATGGGTAAAACAGCTCTGGTGAGCGGCCATCTTCATATTGAGCACTCGTGGTGGAAGATCTAGAAGTTTTATCTCAGAGCATTCCGTTTTGTTGTTGGGATTTATTCACTTATGGACTTTATGCTTGCTTATTTTCTCATTTGCGTGCACATTTGAGTTTGATGCAGTGTATTCTTTGTGATAGTTCTTTTACATGAATATGTATAGCGCCTTCTTTATTTTGTAATTTCGCACAGTTCCAGTGATTCGTTCACTTTAAAGGGGGCAGCTGTTTGTTTTTTTATATGTTCTCATCCCCACCAGGCGCCATTTTTTTGGTACACATTTAGTTCATAGTCTATAGTTCAAAGTCCACAGTCCACAATCATTATTCTACAGTCCATGGTCCACAGTCCATAGTCTACATTCCATAAACCACAGTTCATAGCCTAACGTCCATACAGTAGCTCACAGTTCATAGTCTAAAATCCACAGTTTATAGTCTATAGTTTACAGCCTACAGTCTATAGTCCACATTCCATAGTCTAAGTCCACAGTCTATAGCAGTGATGGCGAACCTTGTCACCCCAGATGTTTTGGAACTACATTTCCCATAATGCTCATGCACTCTGCAGTGTAGTTCAGCATCATGGGAAATGTAGTTTCAAAACATCTGGGGTGCCAAGGTTCACCATCACTGGTCTATAGTCTACTGTACATTCCATAGTCTAAGCCCACAGTCCACAGTCTACAGTCTTTAATCCATGGTCCACAGTCCCTAGTCCAAGTTAGCAAGAGATGGTGGCTACATTCCTACGTACAGTGGGACCATGGGAAGTCACCCTCTAACAAGAAGGCAGATCACAGCAGCAAAAAAAGAAAAAAAATTGGAGATTTGGAGGAGGCTGAGAGCAATATCAGGGGCTTTTCTGAGTTAAGAATACAGATTGGAATAGATTTTTTTAAAACCAGAATTTAGTGTCACTTTACTGCCATAGGTCCATTTGGTGGCATGTACCGGACATGGGCCTATAAGTGCCTTCTGAGAAATATGGCCCTGTGCTCCAGCTGGATTTCTATGTCCTGTGCTGCTCATTATGATAATAATTCATTATCATAAATAAAGCAGAGAGAGTAAAGCAGATTGTAGAAATCTCTCAGACGAGGAAAGCCCACCGGGGAACCTTCCTCTCTATATATAAATCCTGAAGTGCAGCCAGTGTGCTGACGCAGGAATGGATACACAGAGCACACTGACGCCACAACCTATGTCAGCACTTCTACCCTGGATGACTAGTCCAGATCCTCTGAGACTGATATAAGACCTGTCTGTGATTCTTCATTGTACACTCACACCGGGTGCAGAATATTATCGAGGTCAGTGAGCGTTCCTCCAACCACGGAGGGCAAGAATACAAAATCATACAAACTTTATTTATTGAGGTATTTCACAGAGTAGTCAGCGTCATCATATCTGAAATAATCACCAACACATCTGTAGAATCCTATTTATTCAACAAAGGAGAGCCTGGAGCGCTTCTCCTATCACATACAGTGGGGAGAACAAGTATTTGATACACGGCCAATTTTGCAGGTTTTCCTACTTACAAAGCATGTAGAGGTCTGTAATTTCTATCATAGGTACTCTTCAACTGTGAGAGATGGAATCTAAAACAAAAATCTAGAAAATCACATTGTATGATTTTTAAGTAATTAATTTGCATTATATTGAATGACATACAGTAAGCATTTGATACATCAGAAAAGCAGAACTTAATATTTGGTACAGAAACCTTTGTTTGCAAGTACAGAGATCATACGTTTCCTGTAGTTCTTGACCAGGTTTGCACACACTGCAGCAGGGATTTTGGCCCACTCCTCCATACAGACCTTCTCCAGATCCTTCAGGTTTCGGGGCTGTCACTGGGCAATACGGACTTTCAGCTCCCGCCAAAGATTTTCTATTGGGTTCAGGTCTGGAGACTGGCTAGGCCACTCCAGGACCTTGAGATTCTTACGGTGCCACTCCTTAGTTGCCCTGGCTGTGTGTTTTGGGTCGTTGTAATGCTGGAAGACCCAGCCATGACCCATCTTCAATGCTCTTACTGAGGGAAGGAGGTTGTTGGCCAAGATCTTGCGATACATGGCCCCATCCATCCTCCCCTCAATACATCGTCCTGTCCCCTTTGCAGAAAAGCAGCCCCAAAGAATTATGTTTCCTCCTCCATGCTTCACGGTTGGGATTGTGTTCTTGGGGTTGTACTCATCCTTCCTCTTCATCCAAACACGGCGAGTGTAGTTTAGACCAAAAAGCTCTATTTTTGTCTCATCAGACCACATGACCTTCTCCCGTTCCTCCTATGGATCATCCAGATGGTCATTGGCAAACTTCAGACGGGACTGGACATGAGCTGGCTTGAGCAGGGGGACCTTGGGTGAGCTGCAGGATTTTAATCCATGATGGCATAGTGTGTTACTAATGATTTTCTTTGAGACTGTGGTCCCAGCTCTCTTCAGGTCATTGACCAGGTCCTGAGGTGTAGTTCTGGGCTGATCCCTCACCTTCTTCATGATTATTGATGCCCCACGAGGTGAGATCTTGCATGGAGTCCCAAACTGAGGGAGATTGACCGTCATCTTGAACTTCTTCCATTTTCTAATAATTGTGCCAACAGTTGTTGCCTTCTCACCAAGCTGCTTGCCTATTGTACTGTAGCCCATCCCAGCCTTGTGCAGGTCTACAATTTTATCCCTGATGTCCTTACACAGCTCTCTGGTCTTGGCCATTGTGGAGAGGCTGGAGTCTGTTTGAGTGTGTGGACAGGTGTCTTTTATACAGGTAACAAGTTCAAACAGGTGTAGTTAATACAGGTAATGAGTGGAGAACAGGTCTGTGAGAGACAGAATTCTTACTGATTGGTAGGTGATCAAATACTTATGTCATGCAATAAAATGCAAATTAATTACTTAAAAATCATACAATGTGATTTTCTGGATTTTTGTTTTAGATTCCGTCTCTCACAGTTGAAGAGTACCTATGATAAAAAATTACAGACTTCTACATGCTTTATAAGTAGGAAAATCTACAAAGTCGGCAGTGTATCAAATTCTTGTTCTTCCCACTGTAGATAGATCAGCCTGGATAGCAACACACGTGGCAGAAGTATGTGACCTGACCGATTCATGAAATGTGAGCTGTGTGTGTTCCGTTGTGGATGATAAAACCTTAAGCTATAAGGAGGACAGAGATAGTCAACTGAAAGCACCACATCCCATAGTTAAATATGAACTGGGAATAAAGGCTAATTTGCCTAAAAAGAGGGGGAAGGGGAAAGGATTTTCCCCAGGGACTTTTAAGGTGCTGTTTAAATCAACAATATAATCAAAAATTCAAAGAATCTGTACAATCATATTAAATAAAAATTACTGTTTTATTGAATCATGATTAAAATATCAGTGCCTCACATAGACAATGAGACATAGTTATAAAAACAATTTAACATAGGCAGTTTTACCCAAATTCATTCACATTAAACAGTGCAACATAAAGCAACTACTTAAAAGTGCCATAACAATCTGCCGCTCGGCAGATTGTTATGGCACTTTTAAGTAGTTGCTTTATGTTGCACTGTTTAATGTGAATGAATTTGGGTAAAACTGCCAATGATAAATTGTTTTTATAAATGAAAATGTAAGAACCAGTGCGCAAAACCACAATATAAGTAAGAGATTAGTCAAACTGACGGTAAAATACCCGATGGAGAGCCGCCAACATAGATAGGTTCACTCAGTTCCCCAAAAAAAACTAAAATAAAAATATGTGGCGCTATTCCATCAATCAGTAACAGTACAAAGTGAAGTGGGCAGAGTAAAATCCACCTCGTGTGGTACTATGCCAAACATAAGTGAATAATGGCCAAGAGTTGATGCCACCATACAAGAGTAAATCAAGAGAAGCGGATGCAATTCTGCGATGAAGAATAAAAATATATAAAAGCAATTAAATCCAAAGTGACACAGTGCTAGGTGAAATAAAACAGTCACCCCTCAATAGGTGAAAAAAATGACTATCCAAATGAATACTCACAACCAAAATTCATATATAAGTGGAAGCAATTAAATACAAAGTGACTCAGTGCCTAGTGAAATAAAACGGTCACCCCTCGTAAGATGAAAAAATATATAATAACTGTGAATAAGGAAAAATTGCCTTCCCAAAAAAATGCTCAAAACCAAAGTTCATACGCAAGTGGTGTCAGTGGCTCAAAATTAATCACTGAAAATAAATAATAGTGCTGATAGACAATAAATAAAATCGCTTCTTCTATGTGAGCTAAGAATAAACAGTGATAAAGTGACATACAGTGCAGCAAAAATCTTAAAATCAGCAAAAAATATGTGCATGAATTGCAAAATAATAAATATTATTGACCAATTTAAATAATAAAATCATGCCATAATAATAAATGCAATAATTGAGTAGGTATTTGAAATAATCAATAATAATAGGACAGCTAATCCCACATCAGAGATGCTGTCCCAAACGGTGACAATAGTGCAATAAAGTCCATACAAAAGTGCAGTAGTGATGGGTGATTTCCACAAAGAGTCTTTAGACACAGTGCAAAAAAATTGTGCAGTGACTGATATTTTTTCTTCTATGCACGTTTTAGTGCATCTCCCAGGTGTTTCCCCCAGCCTCTCACCTCCAGGAAACACCTGGGAGATGCACTAAAACGTGCATAGAAGAAAAAATATCAGTCACTGCACAATTTTTTTGCACTGTGTCTAAAGACTCTTTGTGGAAATCACCCATCACTACTGCACTTTTGTATGGACTTTATTGCACTATTGTCACCGTTTGGGACAGCATCTCTGATGTGGGATTAGCTGTCCTATTATTATTGATTATTTCAAATACCTACTCAATTATTGCATTTATTATTATGGCATGATTTTATTATTTAAATTGGTCAATAATATTTATTATTTTGCAATTCATGCACATATTTTTTGCTGATTTTAAGATTTTTGCTGCACTGTATGTCACTTTATCACTGTTTATTCTTAGCTCACATAGAAGAAGCGATTTTATTTATTGTCTATCAGCACTATTATTTATTTTCAGTGATTAATTTTGAGCCACTGACACCACTTGCGTATGAACTTTGGTTTTGAGCATTTTTTTGGGAAGGCAATTTTTCCTTATTCACAGTTATTATATATTTTTTCATCTTACGAGGGGTGACCGTTTTATTTCACTAGGCACTGAGTCACTTTGTATTTAATTGCTTCCACTTATATATGAATTTTGGTTGTGAGTATTCATTTGGATAGTCATTTTTTTCACCTATTGAGGGGTGACTGTTTTATTTCACCTAGCACTGTGTCACTTTGGATTTAATTGCTTTTATATATTTTTATTCTTCATCGCAGAATTGCATCCGCTTCTCTTGATTTACTCTTGTATGGTGGCATCAACTCTTGGCCATTATTCACTTTTGTTTGGCATAGTACCACACGAGGTGGATTTTACTCTGCCCACTTCACTTTGTACTGTTACTGATTGATGGAATAGCGCCACATATTTTTATTTTAGTTTTAAATTGTTTTTATAACTATGTCTCATTCTCTATGTGAGGCACTGATATTTTAATCATGATTCAATAAAACAGTAATTTTTATTTAATATGATTGTACAGATTCTTTGAATTTTTGATTATATTGTTGATTTAAACAGCACCTTAAAAGTCCCTGGGGAAAATCCTTTCCACTCCCCCCTCTTTTTAGGCAAATTAGCCTTTATTCCCAGATGATAAAACCTTGTTCAACCCCTCACTGCCCAGCCTGGGCGTTCCTTTAAATGGGTCTTTATGTGACCAATGTGTTTGGCTGTCACAGTGGTCACATTGCCAGGAGCCCATCCCTGCTTCTCATGTATCCAGGTCATGGTAGATCTAGTAGTAATTGGTTACATTCATCTGGACTTGTTCTGTAATGGTGAAGACTTTTCGTAGATCACTGCTCTACTTCTTCACTTCAATTGAGTATCGCCAATATACCCCAAAACCTACGTCCACACAGATGGCACTGACATCTTCATCCAATCACCATGGAATGTGTCAAGGCAGATGTTGATTTTAGAAGTTAAGGTTTTATGAACCCCATTCTAATGACATAATCCCATCTTTTGGTGTCAGGAAATCTGGGTCAGGTGTCAATCCTTCCACTTATTTGTTAAAAGTGGGGAGTGGTGGTGCAGGAAAAAATGTGTATGTGGGCTGCCTACATACCTGATTAAACCTGTAGAACACATACACTATATTGTCAAATGTATTGGGACGCCTGCCTCTACATGCACATGAACTTTAATGGCATCCCAGTCTTAGTCCGTAGGGTTCAATATTGAGTTGGCCCACCCTTTGCAGCTATAACAGCTTCAACCCTCCTGGGAAGGCTGTCTATAAGGTTTAGGAGTGTGTCTATGGGAATGTTTGACCATTCTTCCAGAAGAGTATTTCTGAGTTCCGGCATTAATGTTGGATGAGAAGGCCTGGCTCGCAGTCTCCGCTGTAATTGATCCCAAAGGTGTTCTATCAGGTTGCGGTCAGTACTCTGTGCAGGTCAATCAAGTTCCTCTACCCCAAACTTGCTCATCCATGTCTTTATGGACCTTGCTTTGTGCACTGGTCCAAATCATTTGGTGGCAGGGGGATTATGGTGTGAGGTTGTTTTTCAGGGGTTGGGCTTAGCCCCTTAGAAGGGAACTCTTAAGGCGTCAGCATACCAAGACATTTTGTACAATTTCATGCTTCCAACTTTGTGGGAACAGTTTGGGGTTCCAACACTAGTGCACTGAGCAAGGTCCATAAAGACATGGATAAGCGAGTTTGGGGTGGAGGAACTTGACTAGCCTGCACAGAGTCCTGACCTCAACCCAATAGAACACCTCTGGGGTAAATTAGAGCGGAGACTGCGAGCCAGGCCTTCTCTCCAACATCGGTGCCTACCCTCACAAATGCACTTCTGGAAGAATGGTCAAACGTTCCCAAAGACACACTCCTAAACTTTGTGGACGGCTTTCCCAGAAGAGTTGAAGCTGTTATAGCTGCAAAGGGTGGGCCAACTCAATATTGAACCCTACGGACTAAGACTGGGATGTCATTAAATTTCATGTGCGTGTAAGTCAGGTGTCCCAATACTTTTGGTAGCATAGTGTATATACACTCCGGTATATACAACCTCTTCTCCTCCACCTCCAGCACATACACTTCCTTGCAGACTATCACTCCCATGACTAGCTAGCACTGCTATAAAGAGTCTAACAAAGCAATTGGTAATTGGTTACATTCATCTGGACTTGTTCTGTAATGGTGAAGACTTTTCGTAGATCTACTGCTCTACTTCTTCACTTCAATTGAGTATCGCCAGTATACCCCAAAACCTATGTCCACACAGATGGCACTGACACCTTCATCCAATCACCATGGAATGTGTCAAGGCAGATGTTGATTTTAGAAGTTAAGGTTTTATGAACCCCATTCTAATGACACAATCCCATCTTTTGGTGTCAGGAAGTCTGGATCAGGTGTCAATCGTTCCACTTTTTCGATAAAAGGGGGGAGTGGTGGTGCAGGAAAATATGTGTATGTGGGCTGCCTACATCCCTGGTTAAACCTATAGAACACATACACTATATTGTCAAAAGTATTGGGATGCCTGCCTTTACATGCACATGAACTTTAATGGCATCCCAGTCTTGGTCCGTAGGGTTCAATATTGAGTTGGTCCACCCTTTGCAGCTATAACAGCTTCAACTCTTCTGGGAAGGTCGTCCACAAGCTTTAGGAGTGTACATAACACTCTTCTGAACTCTGCACTCTGTACGTAATGCACTCCTAAACTCTGCACTCTGTACGTAATGCACTCCTGAACCCTGCACTCTGTACGTAACGCACTCCTGAACTCTGCACCCTGTACGTAACTCACTCCTAAACTCTACACTCTGTACTTAATGCACTCCTAAACTCTGCACTCTGTATATAACGCACTCCTAAACTCTGCACTCTGTACGTAACGCACTCCTAAACTCTGCACTCAGTATGTAACGCACTCCTAAACTCTGCACTCTGTAAGTAATGCACTCCTGAACCCTGCACTCTGTACGTAATGCTCTCCTGAACTCTGCACCCTGTATGTAACGCACTTCTGACCTCTACACTCTGTACGTAACGCACTCCTAAAACCTGCACTCTGTACGTAAAGCACTCCTGAACTCTGCACTCTGTACGTAATGCTCTCCTGAACTCTGCACTCTGTCCATAACCCACTCCTAAACCCTGCACTCTGTACATAAAGCACTCCTGAACTCTGCACTCTGTACGTAATGCTCTCCTGAACTCTGCACTCTGTCCATAATCCACTCCTAAACTCTGCACTCTGTACTGTATATGGCGCACTCCTAAACCCTGCACTCTGTACATAAAGCAGTCCTGGACCCTGCACTTGATATATATTTTCTTTTCGGGGGTCTCAGACAAGGTTTTCTTTTGGCAATATTATTTTGCAAGTAAATGATTTTATTTTCTAAGTGATCAAAAAAAGACAAATAGGAAAAAACTAAATAAAAAAAATTAAAATAAAATAAAGAGGGGTCTTCTTTGAGCTTACAGTTTGAGACTTTGCTATATACTTTTGTAAACATCAATAAAACGATTGAACAAGGTAAAAAAAAAAAATTTCAACCATGACCAATCGTAGTTTTAATACAACTCATGCTATTATAGTTGATATTTTTCCATAATTTATGCACTTTATAATGACACTACAATTTTATTTCTGGCACAAAACATGGTGTGCTTATTTGAAAATAAAATATATATATTGTTTACATGTTGTGTATTTTTTTTATTAAAAATAAGGAAAAATTTAAAAAAATGTATGCATAAAAAAAAATTATCCCAGCAAACTGACCATCAATTGCTCCAGTCTCCAACTGGACCAACACCATCTTGCTTTGTGCACTGGTGCGCAGTCATGTTGGAACAGGAAGGGGCCATCCCCAAACTGTTCCCACAAAGTTGGGAGCATGAAATTGTCCAAAATGTCTTGTATGCTGACACCTAAACCTTGTTGCCAGCCTTCCCAGAAGAGTTAAAGCTGTTATAGCTGAAAAGGGTGGGCCAGCTCAATATTGAACCCAACGGATCAAGACTGGGATGCCATTAAAGTTCATGTGCATGTAAAGACAGGCGTCACAATACTTTTGACAATATAGTATATATATATCTATATAGCTCCCATGTTCTAAACAGGGGCTACTATTTAAATGTAGTTTTTGGCTGGGTCGGTAGTCAACCCAGGCTAATTGTTTAGTTTTTCACCTGTTTTTTCACCTAGCTTCAGTTGGGTTTTGACTTCTCAAGATGTCACTGGTTCCACTGCTCATAGTGTGAGATTTAATAAACAAGACTGAGTTATTAGTATGTATATTTCCTTCAGCCAATCCAGAAGGAGGTTTCTGCCACTGGTAAATTCTGGAGGAGGATATAAATATTTGGGAAAGGCCATGTGCTCTCTCTTTTCCCCTGGGCTGAGGCCTAGACAGGTTCTACTGGATGGAGCTCTACTGCAAAGGCTCAATAGACTGCTTTGGTGCCTAACATGTGCTGAAGTGGTCCTGAAGCTGTCCCGCCTGGTCTGGAGGAAGCTGTGCCAAGAGAGAGAAAGAGAGAGAGCAAATGGAAGGATGGGGGGGTAACTGTGTTTAAACAAACAGTTAAATAGGAGAAATTTGTATAAAAAAAAATATATATATAATATTGAGTTTGTCGCAGGTGACATTTTGATGGACTTGTATATGTCCATCTATTATTTAGTATGTAATTATGTATTCCATCTACTTTAGCTTGGTCTTCAAATGCCTTCTGTGGTCATGCAGCGTCCTCTGTCCATTCTTTTATGCTGGCGGCTAGGTGGGAGTTTGTCAGTGATTGCATGGGTAAGTGGGGATAGTTATAACAGGATAAATATTGCTTTTTCTAAACTCTATTAACTACTTCAATACTGGGCACTTATACCCCCCTCCTGCCCAGACCAATTTTCAGCTTTTAGCGCTTTCACACTTCGAATGACAATTACTCAGTTATGCAACACTGTACCCATATGAAATTTGCATCCTTTTTTCACACAAATAGAGCTTTCTTTTGGCGGTATTTAATCACTAGTGGGTTTTTGATTTTTTTTGTGCTATAAATAAAAAAAGACCGTAAATTTTGTAAAAAAAAAAATGTGGAAAGGGTAAAAAAAAAAAAGTATTACCTGTGCTTTTAGTAGTGTCCACAGAGGAGAGCACTGGTCCAGGTAGCAGACAGGGATGTGCTTAGCGACAGCAATAGTAATTATCCAGGCTGCAGGCAGGAATATTGTCTATAGTCAGCACAAGAATATTGTCAGCACAGCACAGTCCATAGAAATTGTCCAGGCAGAGACAGCCAGCACAGCCATAATATTAGTCCTGGTACACTGTTACCTGCAGACACTCATTATTGTATCGCTCTCCAGCCCTTCATAAACATACTGCCTCTTGCTACAGCTAATTATTTGCATATTCCAGGTAGCAGGCAGAGGTGTGGTCCGTTCATGCGGCAGGCAGAGGCATGATGGCACTAAGTCAGCAGCAGGCTGGGGGCCGCAATCAGGTAAGACCTGTGCATAGGGGTAGAGGCTTTGCCGACCCAAATCTCTATGAAGCCTCCGGACTCCAGACCCTAATCCGGAAATTACAAAACCCAGAGAAAACAAGAAAAAATAGTTTTTTACATCTGGAAAAACAAATCTGGAGCCCCTCACATATGTGAGACCCCTGTGTACTACGGTAGCAGGGCAACAGATCAGTTCAAGCGGTAGGCAAAAGCACAGTCCATAAAAGAGGCCAGGGTCAGTTCACGTGCAAGCAGACCAAGCGGTAGGCAGAAGTGTAGTCGATAAAACAGGCCAGGGTCAGTTCACGTGCGAACAGTCCAAGCGGTTGGCAGAAGCGTAGTTGATAAAACAGGCCAGGGTCAGTTCATGTGGAAGCAGTCCAAACGGTAGGCAGAGGCATAGTCAAAAAACAGGCCAGGGTCAGTTCACATGGAAGGCAGTGGCATGGTTATTTGGGGAAGCATGGAAAATGGTCAGCACAGATGATGAAAATGGGGAAATGGTTAAAAATGTGGGCTAATATTTTAGGGATGTATGATAAAGTTGGAAGCATTCACAAATGCAAAGGCCAGGTTGGGAGGGACACTGGGGACAATGGTAGCTGGCATCTCTTCGAAATCCTCTTTTGCTGCACACTCAACATTTTTTTTGCCGTCTTCGGCCTACTTCAGATGGTGGAATGTTGTACGGCTAACAGCATCAGAGCGAAGGTCTTCTGGGGAGGTCTTTGTTGATAGATGAGGGACTTAACAACTTCTTCTATGAATTTTAGGAAGGGGGCGGGGCTTTCTGTGGATTTGGTGTAGACTAGGTAGGAATTGTAAATGGCCAAATGGATGAGATAAATTGCTACCTTCTTGTACCAGAATCGGGACCTCCTTATTGACAAATAGGGCTGTGTCATTTGATCATTGAAATCCACCCCCCCCCCCCCCCATGTAGAGATTGTAATTTTGGACACATGTTGGCTTTTCAATGGGACCTTGTTTGAAAACCTCAATTGTAGTGTTGTTATGAATGGTGGACATCATTTTCTTTGTTTCTGTCATAACAATTTGAAATTTAGTAATTTTTCTCCATAAATTTTGGCCAAAATTTATACTGCAACATATCTTTGGTAAAAATAACCCAAATTAGTGGATATTATTTGGTCTGTGTGAAAGTTATAGAGTTCACAAACTATGGTGCCAATCACTGATAATTGATCACATCTGATCACACCTGATGTACTGAAGGCCTATCTCATTTCTTGAGACACTAATGCCGTGTACACATGAGCGGACTTTACGGCAGACTTTGCCCGGCGGACGGGATTTGGTCGGACAATTCGATCATGTGTGGGCTCCAGCAGACTTTGTTTTCTCAAAAGTTGGACAGACTTAGATTTGAAACATGTTTTAAATTAATCCGTTGAAATCGAGTCCGGTCGAAAAGTCTGCCGTCTGTATGCTAGTTCGACTGACAAAAAGGCACGCTAGGGCAGCTATTGGCTACTGGCTATGAACTTCCTTGTTTTAGTCCGGTCGTACGTCATCACGTACGAATTCGACAGACTTTGGTGGATTGTGTGTAGGCAAGTCCGTTCATTCAGAAAGTCCGTCGTAAAGTACGTCGAAAAGTCCGCCGGGCAAAGTCTGCCGTAAAGTCCACTCGTGTGTACGCGGCATTACAAGTCAGGAAAGGGCAAATACCCCCCAAATGACCCCTTTTTAGAAAGTAGACATTCCAAGGTATTATGTAAGTAGCATGGTGAGTTTTTTTAAGTTGTAATTTTATCCCACAATACTTTGCAAAATGAAGATTTTTTAATTTTTTTTACAAAATTGTCATGTTGACAGGTTATTTCTCTCACTGAGCATATGCATACAACAAATTACACCCCAAAATACATTCTGCTACTCTTCCCGAGTATGGCAATACCACATGTGTGAGACTTTTACACAGCCTGGCCACATACAAGGGCCCAATATTGAAGTAGTACCTTCAGGCGTTCTACGAGCATAAATTACACATCTCATTTGTCAACCACCTATTACACTTTTGGAATTGCCCACATAATGACCCCATTTTGGAAAGAAAACACCCCAACGTATAATCTATGAGGCATAATGAGTCTTTTGAACGGTTCATTTTTTTCCAAAAGTTTTGGGAAAATGTGGGAAAAAAATGAAAATGCATTTTTTTTTACACAAAGTTGCCCATTTATAAGATATTTCCAACCATAGCAAATACATAGCAAACATTACACCCCAAAATACATTCTGCTACTCCTCCTGAGTATGGCGATACCACATGTGTGAGACTTTTACACAGTCTGGCCACATACGGAGGCCCAACATCCAAGTAGCACCATCAGGCGTTCTAGGAGCATAAATTACTGTACATATATAATTTCCTGGCAACCTATCATATTTCTAACACATAGCATGTACATACCAAGAATTACAATCCAAAATAAATTATATTGTGGAAAGGGTAAAAAAAAAAAGTATTACCTGTGCTTTTAGTAGTGTCCACAGAGGAGAGCACTGGTCCAGGTAGCAGACAGGGATGTGCTTAGCGACAGCAATAGTAATTATCCAGGCTGCAGGCAGGAATATTGTCTATAGTCAGCACAAGAATATTGTCAGCACAGCACAGTCCATAGAAATTGTCCAGGCAGAGACAGCCAGCACAGCCATAATATTAGTCCTGGTACACTGTTACCTGCAGACACTCATTATTGTATCGCTCTCCAGCCCTTCATAAACATACTGCCTCTTGCTACAGCTAATTATTTGCATATTCCAGGTAGCAGGCAGAGGTGTGGTCCGTTCATGCGGCAGGCAGAGGCATGATGGCACTAAGTCAGCAGTAGGCTGGGGGCCGCAATCAGGTAAGACCTGTGCATAGGGGTAGAGGCTTTGCCGACCCAAATCTCTATGAAGCCTCCGGACTCCAGACCCTAATCCGGAAATTACAAAACCCAGAGAAAACAAGAAAAAATAGTTTTTTACATCTGGAAAAACAAATCTGGAGCCCCTCACATATGTGAGACCCCTGTGTACTACGGTAGCAGGGCAACAGATCAGTCCAAGCGGTAGGCAAAAGCACAGTCCATAAAAGAGGCCAGGGTCAGTTCACGTGCAAGCAGACCAAGCGGTAGGCAGAAGTGTAGTCGATAAAACAGGCCAGGGTCAGTTCACGTGCGAACAGTCCAAGCGGTTGGCAGAAGCGTAGTTGATAAAACAGGCCAGGGTCAGTTCATGTGGAAGCAGTCCAAACGGTAGGCAGAGGCATAGTCAAAAAATAGGCCAGGGTCAGTTCACATGGAAGGCAGTGGCATGGTTATTTGGGGAAGCATGGAAAATGGTCAGCACAGATGATGAAAATGGGGAAATGGTTAAAAATGTGGGCTAATATTTTAGGGATGTATGATAAAGTTGGAAGCATTCACAAATGCAAAGGCCAGGTTGGGAGGGACACTGGGGACAATGGTAGCTGGCATCTCTTCGAAATCCTCTTTTGCTGCACACTCAACATTTTTTTTGCCGTCTTCGGCCTACTTCAGATGGTGGAATGTTGTACGGCTAACAGCATCAGAGCGAAGGTCTTCTGGGGAGGTCTTTGTTGATAGATGAGGGACTTGAGAACTTCTTCTATGAATTTTAGGAAGGGGGCGGGGCTTTCTGTGGATTTGGTGTAGACTAGGTAGGAATTGTAAATGGCCAAATGGATGAGATAAATTGCTACCTTCTTGTACCAGAATCGGGACCTCCTTATTGACAAATAGGGCTGTGTCATTTGATCATTGAAATCCACCCCCCCCCCCATGTAGAGATTGTAATTTTGGACACATGTTGGCTTTTCAATGGGACCTTGTTTGAAAACCTCAATTGTAGTGTTGTTATGAATGGTGGACATCATATGCACGTCCCTTTTATCCTTCCACCTCAAGGCCTAGCACTTTGTTGCATCTCAATGTTGCTCTTTCTCCCCTTCGCAGCTTTTTGTTCGCTAGAGATTGTGGGAAGCCCTTCCTATTCTTCCTGGAGGTTCCGCAGGCCAGGGTTTTTGTATGTATAAGTGTTTGAAAAGGGGCAGGCTGGTGTAGAAGTTGTCAAGGTATATGTGATATCCTTTGTTCAGAAGTGGGTATGCCAGGTCCCTACAATCTTTCCAGTTGTGCCCATGTAGGCCGGGCACTCAGGGGGCTGGAGCTGGGAAGCTCTTCCTTCATATATGCGGAACGCATACATATATCCTGTGACTCTCTCACAGAGCTTGTAAAATTTGACTCCGTATCTGGCCCTTTTGCTAGGAATGTATTGCTTTATTCCTAGCCGGCCTGAAAAGGGTACCAGGGACTCATCTACACATATATGCTGATCGGGGACATAGAGTTCTGAAAATCGTTGGGAAAATAAATTTATCAGTGGGCGAATTTTATATAACTTATCATAATTTGGATGATTGCGGGGAGGCCACTATGTGTTGTTGCTAAAATGAAGGAATCTCATAATCATCTTGTATCGGGACCTGGACATTACGGCAGAATAAATGGGCATGTGGTGGATGGGGTTGGTGGACCAATAGGCATCTCTTTAATTTTTTTTTTGTAAGCCCCATGTTTATGGTGAGGCCCATAAACAATTTGAACTCCACCAAATTCAGATCTCTCCACTCAAACGGACGGGCATATGATGATTGGGGGTTGTTGGCAATATACTGCTGGGCATATAAATTGGTCTGGTCCACAATGAATTGCAGCAAAACAGATAAAAACAATCAATCTCTGTGAAATTTTGGGTGTTATCCTGCACACCTGGCTGTGCTGTGAAAGGGGGAATAATTGGTGATCCCGAGTCGGAAGGTAGCCATGTTGGGTTGGCAAGACCATCTGGCATGTATGTAAAGACCCTGGCTCTAGGGGGACATGACACTCCAGTAGTTGGGGGATTTGAATTCCCTGTGCTGGTACTGTGCTGGCGTGATGTGGCAGCACTGGTACTGGGCCTGGGCATTTGTTCCCGGGGCCTATCGCCGGCGGCAGCACTGGTACTGGGCATTTGTTACCGTGGCCTATCGCTGGCGGCAGCGCTGGTACTGGGCCTGGGAATATAATTCTGGTTGCTGGTGGCTGCCTGGTTTCCACAGTGCTGTGCCCTTTTAGAAGGGACCCATTCTTCCTCTGAATCATTTGCCGATTCACTATTCTCAATCGCATCAAATGCTGAATTAGATTCGGAATCAGAATTGAAATCTGATGAGAACTCCCCGCTGCTCTCATCAGTCATAGAATGGATCTGGAACGCCTCCTCACTGGTATATAATCTTATGGACATGACGCTGATGGGTGTGTGACAGGTGGCAGGTGATGGTCACTGATGGGCGACAGGTGACGTTCACTGATAGGTGATGACGGTGTGATGGACGATGGTCACTGATGGGTGACAGGCGATGGTCACTGGTGGGTGACAGGCTATGGTCACTGATGGGTGACAGGCCACGGACGGTGACCAGTGATGGTCACTGACGTGTGACGGGTGATGGTCACAGACGGGTGACAGTCCATGGTCACTGATGGGTGACGGGTGATGGATGACAGGCCACGGTCACTGATGGTTGACAGGTGCACCGCTGACGGTCACTGATGGGTAACAGGTGATGGGTGACGGGCAGGTGACTGATGGGTGACGGGTGCACCGCTGACAGTCACTGATGGGTAATGGATGACAGGGCACGGTCACTGATGGGTGACGGGTGATGGGTGACAGGGCAGGTCACTGATGGGTGATGGGTGGAACGCTGACGGTCACTGATGGGTGATGGGTGACAGGGCATGGTCACTGACGGGTGATGGGTGACAGGGCAAGGTCACTGATGGGTGCACCGCTGATGGTCACTGATGGCAGTCTCTTATGTGACAGGTTTACTTTATGGGGTGACTGTGGTGACTGTTGGGTGACAGGTGACAATGGGGGGGATGGGACAAGTGTTGTTCTTGGTGCAGACACTACAGAACACAGATCTGTAACTCACTGCTCCTGGCTCTTCTCTCCTCACACTGGAAACGGTGTGTGAGGAGGGAAGAGCTGGTAACAGGTAGTTATTGGTCTGTGTTTACATTTAGTGATCGGCTGTCAATTATGTCATATCATGTGGTAAACAGCTGCCGGCCAATGGCTGTTTACCAACGTCGGTGACGAGCAGGGTTCCCGGGAACACTCTGCCACCGACATGCATGCACAGCGCGTTCGCGCGCATGTGCCGTGCAAAGTGGGGAGGTACTATCTGTGATCGCCCGTGACTTCATCACGGCCGATCATGTGGTAAACAGCCATGCCCAATGGCTGTTCACACCTGTCGGTGATGAGAAGTGTCTCGGTGACACGCCGCCACCAAGAGTACAGGGCTGTACACACACGATCGCGCGCATGGCCTGTTTAAATGGACGAATGTCATATGTCGCCGGCCCGGATCGAGAGCCGTGCTGCCCAGCCGTCATATGACGGTGGGCGGGCGGCAAGCGGTTAATTATTGTACTAAAGCACATTATATGTTAATTTCAAGTGACTATTATGTAAAATCGTTTCTTTTGTGTTATAGTCCAATAATTATTAGTGTCTTTCAAAGTCCCTTGAAGAAGCCATCACTGGCGATATATATCGAAAGCAGACACTACAGTACCAGCCTTTGCTTAATATATTCAAGTTGACCATATTATGAACATGTGCATTTTATTAATTATCATGTTTTTACTGTGTATCAAAGTTTGTAAATTGTATTACTTTGATGGATCTTGTTTGTGGCACCACTATAATCCCATTATTAATTAATTCCACTGAGGAATATTTTTAAGGGCATACCTCTTACACCAAAGATCTGCTGTTTAAAGATGAACTCCAGGCAGAGATACGAGGGCTGTATGGAAAGTACTGCAAAAGTGGGCATATTTTTTTTTTTAAACTTACATAGGTTGTTCAAATCTCACATGTTGGTAGAGTATCTCTTCCCCTATAGTAACAATCCTTCTTCTTCTTTTTCGTTGCAGGTAAATAATGGGTTCCAAGTAACACTAATAACGTGAAATTTGAACGACCTATGTAAGTTAATAAAAAATGAATGCCCATGTTTACTTTTGTTACAGCCCTCATATAAATATCAATAACATAAAAAAATGTTGTGTGCTCATTAAAGGAAAAGTAGGCTCTTTCGGGCATACTTTTCCTTTAATGAACACACAACATGCCCTGCCAAAAGAAAAAACCCTGGGGATCACAGGTGGTGCTCTTCATTCTGCACTTCTGTGACCTGTATTCAGCGGACAGCAGGCTAAAGCCCGCTGGAATTCAAATTCAGATGTCCGCTAAGTTTTCCAACTCTTGTGGAGTGGGTTGGGGCATCCTCAGACCAAATGGTCACCTTGGCTCAAGTTGAATTCTGCTGGTGGGTTATTTCCAATAACGAATGGATACATTGTAAATTGTGATTTAGCTAAGTGCATGGGCACTGACAACTTAATGAAATTTTGGCTAAGGATACCCTCTAACCCTCATTCATTCTCTCGCAGCTATAACTGCAGCCTTGACCAGTCAATATGAACAATTCGGATGACTTTTACTTTGTCCTCACCGGTTTCCCTGGCCTCCCTGAGAAGTTCTACTCTGTTGTTGGAATGACAATCTTCCTTGTGTATGTCACCTCCCTGTGTGCCAATGACATTGTAATAGGGTTAGTTATACTGAAAGGCCACCTCCACCAGCCAATGTACATCATCATTGCCAACTTGGCCATATCCGACCTTCTCTATGACACCTCCACTTTGCCGAAAATGATTTCCAAGTACTGGTCTGGTGATGGGAAACTTTCATTCACTGCATGCTTTATCCAGACACCTATCGTGCACACCCTGAACTGTGTGGATTCGCTAACAATTACGCTGATGGCCATTGATCGCTATGTCGCTATCTGTAAGCCGCTTAGGTATAATTCCATCATCACCAATCCATCGACCATAAAATTGTGTTCAGTCACCTGGCTGGTTTGTTTTGCCATTGGGATGTTCGTCGCAAGCTGGGCCCTGCCACTTCCGTATTGTGGGCCCAACAAAGTCAGGGCCTTCTACTGTTCTCTCTCAAAAGTCGCTATTTTGTCATGTGCAGACTCATCTCAGGTTAGAAGGAATGGTTTCTACGCTGGAATAACCATGCACATGGGTCCCCTGTCATTTATCATATTATCTTACCTAATTATTATTGCCAATATTTGGATGACTACCCGTTTTAAAAACTGGCAAAAGGTGTTAAACACTTGCATCACCCATTGGTTTGTCATCACGTTGTTCTATATCCCCCGCATTGTTGAATATTCCTATAACCAATATGAGCTCTTTCCCCATCCAGACCTCAATGTCCTGATCGTTTGCCTTTACACCTACGTGCCACACTTCTGCAGCCCAATCATATTTTGTTTAAGAACCAATGCAATTAGGAAGACCTTGGGAAAAATTGTTCAAAAATTGATAAATGGCTAAACATGAAATATAGGCACATAGGCTTCTCAACCAGTTTCAGAGTCTTGTTGTTATATCATTATTATTAGCATTACAATTATTCGTTTGTACGACCCTTTGGAAGATGTTGAAGCTATAACAACATCGTACAAGTGAGAGACGAACAAATGGAATCTGCAAACATGATTTCACCTAGACTGAGTGTATTGGAACTAATTCTCTCAACATTGTACCCAATGGTGTTAATTACATTGGAATGATTGTTTGTTCCCAGTTAGTCATATAAATAGGGAATCCTTCGTAACTTTTTTATCCTGATTGGAGGGCAGAGAATGAGGAGGTTGGGGGGTGAGCTCAAAGTTCAGAGGGAACGTTGGCTGTTTGGCCAAACCCTGGACTTTTTAATTGTTCAGAAGGAGCCGAACTTCACGTATGGTAGTGGTACAAATACTGCTACCATACATGGTGGCTTCCATCACCCAGCCCCATGCATTAACTGGCCGGGCATCCCTGGCTATGTCAACAATGGGGTGGGGTTAGTGGGACATCTGAGGTGGCAAGATGGCTGCTTAGAACTAAATGGCTTCATTATGAAAATGTTAATGTTAGCTTGTTTCTTCTCTTACATGTACACTGGCATAATGCATAAATAATTCTGATGACTACTGAAACATATGATTTATATTTGGAGAGCCTGTGGCAAAGCAAGTTCCTAGAAACTCATCCAGACGGTTATTTTCTGAATGACATCCAAAAGCCAAAGGAAATAAACATCCTTCGATGGTGACTTCTTGATGAACCATAATCACAAGACGATTAACTCTATACTTGCTGTAGATCTTATTAAGCTTTGTTTGGTCAACTTATATCTTGACAAAACCTACCTTACACACATAATTTTGTGTATTTAGTCTGAAGCGTCAAAGATTAAAGCAGATCAACTGACTCAAACTTACTTGATTCTGTCTGGTCTCTATATAGCTACATATTATCCTTGAATTTGGTATCACTGATTAACAGGTGTCAGGTATTTGTTCCTGGAAGCAAAAGATTCCACGACACATCACTGACCAAATATGGCCACATTGGGCAATGTCAGTAATTGAATCATGGCCATGGACATGGCCATGATTGTCAATGACGTCTCCTGGAAGACCCTGTCCCTTTGTTTACTTTAGATGTTATTTGCCAGCCCAGGCGCCTCCCATCTGGTTCCTGCAATGTGATTGAGATGGGACACTATAGGCTTGTAGAAGGGAGGATTCTGCCATCTTGGTTACTCACATACTCCCAGCCAAAAGTCATCCTCCACAAATAAATGGATGTTCACATAATCAGCTTTTTAATGCTTTACTGCACCATGAACAGAGTTCCTCCCAAAAAACAAGTACAGCTCTTCCTCCTTCCATCTGATATCAGCATTACTGTACAGTCAGAACTCAATTTTAACATAGGGATGCCGACTAGCACTTCCACTTTTCACAGCTGTAGGCTCCCTTAGATGGGTTCTCCAATGCGGGACTATACTGGGCTACCCCAAGGGGCGTACTCGGCTTGGGCTATAACTTAGATAGTGAAGTTCTGTAGCCTATCTTTTCCCATCAACCTTTGCTCTAAAGTACTTCTTTCCCTAAATTATAAGGAAAAAGACTAGCCCCACCCATGGGTGGGGTTTCCATAAAGGGGGTACTAACCACTGCTTACAGATGTGTTGGGTTTGGCAGGTTTTTTTTTCTTTTGGCGGGTCAGTGGGAGATATTTATCTTCATTGACATGAATAAGCATCTCTGAACAACATAAATGATGCTGGATTTATATTGGGGGATTTTTTTTAAATAAAAGACGCTGGATTGATGCTGGATTTATATTGGGGGATTTTTTTTTAATTAAAAGACATGTCAAAAGCTGTGTGTGTGTTTATTTACTTTTCACTTTTTTCACTATGTACCCCTTACTTATTCACAAGAGTATTGTTAAAGGGGGCTTCCAAGAAGAATAACACCTGTAGTCTCCAACAGCCACCAAGTCAGGGTTGTTAGGTCCTGGTATAGTTCAGGAGGTGATGCTCCTCCTTTCTTGGCCTGCCAGGCTGCATGCTCAGATAGGGGTCTAGTGAGTGTGGATTTTTTGGGGTGACCCCATACTTTAGTAGAGCTACCCCCAAAGGAGTCACTGTAATTTACCCGGCTCTTTCCCGATCTAGTGCAGAGGCAGCCAAGCACACAGCAAAAGTTCATTCACTCTTGGCTCAGAAATCAGTCTAGAGGTTGACTTTTTTGATTTTTTTTTTATTGCTGAAGAACTTGGAGAGGGAGAAGGGAGGTATGGTATACTCCAGACTCCCTGAATATTTGCAAGAGGACACTTCTCCTTGTTAAGTCTCTCAGATGTCCCCTTTTTAGAAGCTATCCCAATCAGGAATACTACTGGCTTCTCCACCCAAAGGACAGAGCACACAGTCACTAGGACCTTGAGCTCAGGTCCATACTCATAAAGTCACAGGATCACCAGATGCCTCCTTGCAGTATCCACTGGACACTCTTTAGTGAGGGAGAGGTTAATGCTCACAATGCCACAGGACAGCCAGACTCCTAACTTCCAGGGGCACTCTTTAATGAGCTCTCCAGACCAGGTCCTTCAACCTCTATGAATAATATTTGTAAATCAGGATAGCTGCTGCAGATGGGGGTTGCCACCCCGACCCAGATGGGTGGTTTCCCTATAACAGGGAGAAGACACTTCTGCTCTAAATCCCAGACTATTTAAATGCCTCTCCATCCCCCTGCTGGACACATCTCCCTAGGAATTGGTTAGATCATACCAAATATTCAGGCTGCCCATTTGCCTTACTCAGCCCACTTTGTTCCAGAAACCTCTGGAAAGCAAGGGAGAGCAATCAAACCTTCAGCCTATGAGATCCATAGCAGCTAGAAGTAACCATCAACTTATCCACTGTGCACTGAGGAGCCAAAAAGAAGAAAATTTGCACAGCCTACAACAGCCTAAGAGGGTTCTACACATTTTGTCTTATTTTTTTTGCATGGGGTTCCCTCCTAAAATTCACACCAGAATCAAAGACAACTCCATAGCCAGGAAATTGACAAGAATAAGGTGGTCAAGGGAACCTTCACATTAATGACTAACCAAGGTTAACCAATCGTACAGGTGGGTGTCACCACAAGGTACACTGCCAATAAAAAGAGAAGAAAGGTAGAGAAGGACAGCACAACTCCATAGCCAAGTGGCCGAGCTTATTATAGTCTGTGTGGAGACAGACTGAAGGTTCAGGTGGACCAAAAGTTGGCCAGGAAGCTGAAGGTCTGTTTTGTGTCCTATGTGATGTTGGACTACCCGTGTGGGAAACCTGCTGTAAATAAATTTTCTTTGATAAAAAAAAAGTGAGCACAATATAATTACAATATCAAAGGGTTCCAGTATCCACCAGACACTTTCCAGTGAGGGAGAAGTTATTGCTCACAATGCCCCAGGACAGCTGAACTCTTTTTAATTTCCGCTCTTTAGTGAGTTCTCCAGATCAATTCCTAGATCAGCAAAGATTTTGGGAGTAGGCCACCCAGCTATGCCACAGCAGGGACATCGATGATCATCTAGCAATTTTGAGCAAACTGCCCAGAGGAGCAGGGCCCTTCAGACTGGGGACTTCTCCTCCAGAACAGGAACATGGGTGCTCCAGGCCTCAGGCTATTTATGTGCTCTTCTGCCACTTACTGGGCACACCTCCCCAGGGATTGGCTCAAGTGTCATAAATATTCAGACTGCTTTTTTGACTTTCCAGCCCCACTATATTCTAGAAAAGAGTCTAGAATGCAGGAGGAAATAATCAAACCTGCAGCCTGTGAAACACAGAACAACCCAAAGCAATCAATATAAGTATAGTATAATACTGAAACTTACAAGACATACGCAAAACACACTATTCGATTTTCACAAATTGAAACGCTTAAAGTTTGACCTCACATTATATGGTTTTGGTAAATCTGACAACAATCTGCAGAAAATCTAATAGTGTGTATGGGGTCTAAGAATGACCCCATAGACATTTTTATTTTATTTATTTAAAATTATTATAAAGTCATCATTTTTTGTGATTGAAATTTTTTTTTAGTTTTTAATTTTATTTCTTTTAAGTTAATGCAAATCACATTTAATACATTGTTTCACTATGGGTAATTTCTAAAAGGAGAAGACAGCAGATGGACTTTATCCCTCTGTAATTGTAACTTTTTTTTTTATCTGTAACAGAGAGGGATTAGAGAGAGGTGGTGGAGAGAACAGAATTAAACACTCACCCTTCTCCCGCCCAGGCCAATTTTCCGCTTTCAGCGCTGTCACTCTTTGAATGACAATTGCGTGGTCATGCAGCACTGTATCCATATGACATTTTGATGATTTTTTTTTCAGACAAATAGAGCTTTATTTTGATGGTATTTAATCACTACTGGGATTTTTATTTTTCCCAAAAAAACGAAAAAATACTGAAATGGAAAAAAAAAACAAAATAGTGATGCGCTGACGAGGCTGCTCTGATGGGCACTGATAGGCTGCACTGATAGGTGGCACTTGTGGGGCACTGATAAGGCAGCACTGGTGGGCACTGATAGATGGCACTGATGGGTGACACTGATGGGCAGCACTGATAGGCAGCACTGATAGGTGGCACAGATGGGTGACACTGATGGGCGGCACTGAAGGGCGCTGATAAGTGCCACTGATAAGCGGTACTGATAGGTGGCACTGATGGGCACTGATAGGCACTGGTAGGTGACACTGATAGTCAGCACTGATAGGTGGCACTGATGATAAGGGAATGATTGGCAGCACTGATGGGCACAAATTGGCATCACTGATGGGCATTATTAGGTGGCACTCATGGGCACTGATAGGCAGCATGGATATGCACTGGTAGGTGGCACTGGTGGACACTGGTGGGCACTGATAGGCAGCACAGATATGCACTGGTGGGCACTGGGAGGTGGCATTGGGGGGCACTGAGAGGCAGCAAGGAAATGCACTGGTAGTTGGCACTGGTGAGCACTGGTAGGTGGCACTGGTGGGCAGTGATAGGCAGCACGCATATGCACTGGTAGGTGGCACTGGTGGTCACTGCATAGCAGCAGTGGCTCTCTGTGTATTGGACTGATGTCTCTCTGACAGAAGCCTGTAATTGGCTGTGAGCATGAAGGGAAAAATACCCCATTATGATCTTCTGTTTACATCACATGATCAGCTGTCATTGGCTGACAACTGATCCCATGGTAAGGGGCCAGAATCAGCCGCTTACTCCAATCAGTGTTCAGCTGAGTCTCATTGACTCACTGATCACAGAGCATGCCGCGCGCACGTGCCACACGGGGGGCGCGCAGGTGGTGCAATCTCAGGAGGACATACATGGACGCCCTCCCGGCAATTAAGGCCCGCGCTGTAGCCATAATTCGGCTATAGCGCGGGCGGGAGGTGGTTAATCACTGTTGCTCTCTCTCCATGTGCAGGTTGACCAGTCTTGTCTCCGCCCCCTCCTGTAGTTTTCTTCAAGCAGCCTGTAGAGGGTGGAGCCTTCTGTGCCCCTCCCACAGCTCTGCTCTCTCTCCTTGTGCAGGGTGACCAGTCTTGTCTCCGCCCCCTCCTGTAGTTTTCTGCAGTGGTAGTGGATGGAGCCTGATTGGCCCCTCCCAAAACTCTTCTCTCTCTTCTTGTGTAGGGTGACCGATAATGTCTTCGCTTCCTTCTGTAGTTTTCTGTAGGCAACCAGTAGTGGGTGGAGCCTGCTGGACCCCTCCCACAGCTCTGCTCTCTCTGTCCTTGTGCGGGGTGAACGGTTTTGTCTCTGCCCCCTCCTGCAGTTTTCTGCAGGCAGCTTGTAGTGGGTGGAGCCTGCTGGGCCCCTCCCACAGCTCTGCTCTCTGAACAGACTGTCTACAGCAAAATGATGATGTCACTGCTACTTTTACAAGATCTTATTTGGGTTTACAAGGATATTTGGTGCTCACAAAGTGGTTTTATATCCTTTATGACTACTGAAGAATGTATTTAATTGAACGTTTTTGTGGAGTTTGGCTTTAAAACCCCTAATATCATTATTATTTTTTTTTTTTTTTTAATTGCTGCCCAGGCCCACTGAGGAGATTTTCTCTCACTTCCTGTCCTGGGGGACACAACAGAGAGAAGGAAAGGTCATCTTAGATGGTTGTCACCAGAACAACTTTTGGAAGACTGCAGAACAACACTTCTTACTTTCTCTCCTAGGATGATATTGCACTTGAGCATGATATGTTTAAGGATTTTTTGTGAGTGTAGGTACATTTAGGCAGGCATTGCTGGAAGCTGATCTGTGTGGGCTGGGAGTGACCTAGAATAGCAGCTGGTTACTCACATGCAGCATCACTTCTTGGTCACCTCTCTCTTCCTTCTAGAAGATGCTAGAAGGAGGGGAGGGGAAAAGGGGTGGAGCTGCATGAGGTGTCTCAGGGAGCCCTGACCAATCACCAACTAGGACTGGCAGGGGGCAGGCCTCCTTGAAATACCCAGGGCCAACCCAGCTGGGGAGGAGTTGTCGGTGGAAGAACTGAAGATGAAGCACTAGGTTGTCGGGGCCTTTGAGGGCTCTCTGGGGGGGGGTTCCTCCACCCCAAACTCGCTCATCCATGTCTTTATGGACCTTGCTTTGTGCACTGGTCCAAATCATTTGGTGGAGGGGTGATTATGGTGTGGGGTTGTTTTTCAGGGTTGAGCTTGGCCCCTCAGTAAAGGGAACTCTTAAGGCGCCAGAATACCAAATCATTGTGGACAACTTCATGCTCCCAACTTTGTGGGAACAATTTGGGGATGGCCCCTTCCTGTTCCAACATGACTGCACACCAAAGCAAGGTCCCTAAAGATGGATGAGTGAGTGCACTCACTGTTCCCACAAAGTTGGGAGCATGAAGTTGTCCAAAATGTCTTGGTATGCTGATGCCTTAAGAGTTCCCTTCACTGGAACTAAGGGGCCAAGCCCAACTCCTGAAAAACAACCCCACACCACAATCCCGCCTCCACAGAATGATTTTGACCAGTGCACAAAGCAAGGTCCATAAAGACATGGATGAGTGAATTTAGGGTGGAGGAACGTGACTGGCCTACACAGAGTCCTGACCTCACAGTGCTCACAGAAGCTCACAGTGTGCAGTGAAATCAGAGTAAGTAATTTAAGTCCAGGAGAGGAGAAGGTACAACTGTTCAAGACTGAAGGAAAAGGGAGGATTTAGATGTAGAAATATTGGGTAAACGTATCTTTTTTGGTAAAGTAAAACAGACTCATTGTATCCATAGAGGAGATCTTCAATTCCAAGACTGGAAGTCCCTCCAGAACAAAAAAGTTCAAATGAATATAATTAGCAATTAGGAATGGCTGTGGTGGGAAATCACCTGGGAAGGTTGTATTGTTCTCGGCACATCTATAAAATCCCAGACAGCCGGCACTTCACCCATGAGAGGAGCTCTGAGTGTCCTCATCCGATGGTGGTTTGAAGGGTGAGTAATATCCAGAGAACGGACCAATTCACCAGCTGAGGATAATTTTCACATAGCTAGGACCTTCCCGTGTAATAAGATTCTTCATTGTACAGCCAAAGAGCGAGGCAAACCTGCAGCAGTTTACTCATCAGATAGTCTGTCTGTGCTGATTTAATTATCATTCCTTGCTAAATGTAGACAGAACCGATTTCTATAATTAATGTATCTACTGAGCTACCAACACCATACAAAGAGTCAGAGTTAAAGAGCACAAAAAAAATAAATAAAAAGATTGTCCATTGCCAGTTACTCAACACTAGTAGCAAAATGCTCAAATAAAATAAATAAAATATAAAACACAAATGTATAGTAAATAAATAAAAATAATAAATAGTTAAAAATATAAATAATAATAAAATAAAAGATTTTGCATTGTCAGTTACTTGTCAGTAGTAGCATAAATGTAAAATAACAATAATACTAATAATAATAATAATAATAATAATAATAATAAATAAGTAAAAACATAAATATTAAAAAAAAAAGATTTTGCATTGTCAGTAGTAGCATAAATGTAAAATAACAATAATAATAATAAATAAGTAAAAATCTAAATAATAAAATAATAAAATAAAAGATTTTGCATTGTCAGATACTTGTCAGTTATAGCATCAATGTAAAATAACAATAGTAGTAAATAAGTAAAAACATGAATAGTAAAATAAAAGATTTTGCATTGTCAGTTACTTGTCAGTAGTAGCATAAATGTAAAATAATAAATAATAAAATGATTATGTTTGTCTGTTGTTTTCGAAGAGGACCTTGACATCTAGGTATGGGAGTTGGGGGGATGTCAAGACGTGCACGTGAATTGGATTAAAGTGAGGGAGAGGAGTGCATAGTTAGCCTCACTCTCTCTTCCCAAGTTCCATCTTGGCAGGACAAAAGTCGAGACGGTTGGAGATGGGCTGGGCGCAGTGGTTGACCAAGGCGTCTTTTGTGTCCTGCCGTGCTCTTAGCGTGCCACATCGCTTGCAGAAACCGCCTTCATGACCATTGGTCCTATTTTGGTAGGTCTCATCCGTTCAATCTGCCAGAGTCTGTCTTCACATGATCGGGACAGACAAGTCCCTATATCACCGAATGTCAATGACACGATGGTTACCCTCAACCTTGTTTTGGCCAGCCTGTCAAAGCTGTTGGCTGGGATGTGGCTGCTGCGCATGCTACAGCTACTAGGAGCCACAGGTGAGAGCTGGATGACAAGTAGGGACCAAAAGTGAGCAAGCTGCTCTAAGAAGGGCATGACATGCCCTTACACCAGAGTTGCTACCCCGCCCTGAACACCCCATATACCCCAAATAATAAATACATAAAAATATAAACAATAAAAGATTTTGCATTGCCTGCTATGCTGCTACTACGCATCAGTAGCATAAATTTAGTAGCTTAAATAAAAATAATAAATAGGTAAAAATATAAAAATATATTTAGTAGCATAAATGTGAAATGAAATAGATTTAAAAAAATGTTAAACACAAAGGTATTGTAAACAAATACAAATAATAAAATAATAAATAAGTAAAACTATAATTATTAAATAATAAAAAAATGAATAATAAAACTAAAATAAAAGATCTCATACCTCCCCTCCGTTCCCTGTAATAGAAGACATATTATACTCTCCTCACCGGTGTCCCGTGTCTCCTACCTCCCCTCCGTTCTCATTAATAGAAGAAGTATTATACTCCCCTCTCCAGTGTCCTGTGTCTCCTACCTCCCTTTCCATTCTCTGTAATAGAAGATGTCTTATACTCCCCTCTATGGTGTCCTGTGTCTCCTACCTCCCCTCTCCTACCTCCCCTCAATTTCCTGTAATAGAAGAGGTATTATACTCTTCTCTCCGGTGTCCCGTGTCTCCTACCTCCCCTCAATTTCCTGTAATAGAAGAGGTATTATACTCTTCTCTCCGGTGTCCCGTGTCTCCTACCTCCCCTCTGTTCCCTGTTATAGAAGAGGTATTATACTCCTCTCTCCGGTGTACTGTGCCTCCTACCTCCCCTCCATTCCCTATAATAGAAGAGGTATTATACTCCCCTCTCTGGTCTCCCGCTTCCCCTACCTCCCCTCCATTCCCTATAATAGAAGAGGTATTATACTCCCCTCTCTGGTCTCCCGCGTCCCCTACCTCCCCTCCATTCTCTGTAATGGAAGAGATATTATACTCCCCTCTTCGGTCCCCCACATCCCCTACTTCCCATTTATTTAATTTAATAGGAAAGGTATTATACTCCAGTGTCTCCTACAACCCCTCCATTCTTTCTAATAGAAGAGGTATTATACTCCCCCTTCCCGGTGTCCAGTGTCTCTTACTTTCTCTACATTCCCTGAAACAGAAGAGGTATTATACTCCCCTCCCCGGTCTCCCGCGTCCCCTACATCCCCTCCATTCCCTGTAATAGAAGAGGTATTATACTCCCTCTCCGCTGTCCTGTGTCTCTTACCTCCCCTCTGTTCCCTGTAATAGAAGAGGCATTATACTCCCCTCTCCGGTCTCCTGGGTCCCCTACCTCCCCTCCATTTCTTGTAATAGAAGAGGTATTATACTCCCCTCTCCAGTCTCCCATGTCTTCTACCTCCCTCCATTCCCTGTAATAGAAGAGGTATTATACTCCCCTCTCCGGTCTCCTGTGTCTCCTACCTCCTCTCCATTCCCTGTAATAGAAGAATAGAAGAGGTTTTATACTCCCCTCTCCAGTCTCCTGTGTCTTCTACCTCCCCTCCATACTCTGTAATAGAAGATGTATTATACTCCCCTCTCTGGTGTCCTGTGTCTCCTACCTATCCTCCATTCCCTGTTTTTGAAGAGGTATTATACTCCCCTAACCAGTCCCCATGTCTTCTACCTCCCCTCCATTCCCTGTAATAGAAGTTTTATACGCCCCTCTCCAGTGTCCCGTGTCTCCTACTTCCCCTCCATTCTCTGTAATAGAAGAGATATTTTACTCCCCTCTCCAGTCTCCCATATAAAAACAATTAATATGAACAGAAAAGGAATGTGCAGTGCAAAACAGGGTCCAAAATGTTCTCTAATATGAACCCTAGCACAGAACTCCAGGCACTTTTTTTTAATTCAAATAGTCCCCCCAGAATTTTTAAAAAATAGCAAAGTATCCTAGGCTGCTAAACTCAATTTGTTCTCTGCAATACCTCCTTTTGTCCACAAGGTGTTTTCCGGGTTGGATGAAGGCTAACACTACTCAATCCAAAACCTAAACCCAACAGAGGAGATAATGTGACTTTAGGGTGTCATGGGCCCTCCCCCTGAGGAGGTGTCACCACAGCACCATTCATGAACTGTATATTCAGGCAGCAAGTGTGGCTGACGTCATCAGATTCAATCAGATTAGTAGCTTTGAATGATCTATGGATGATCTCTAGGATGATCTCTGGCTTAATGCCCAAACATTTACTTATATGGAGAGACCCTAAAGTCATGTACCATAGCAGCATTACTCCTGCTATTATAGCTGATAGCTTCCCATCATCAATGGTTGTTAAGAACACAGGCAAGTGCAGGCACCGCCAAGTCCTTAACAGCCAGTGACATCACCTGGCCACATTTACCTATATTTACCTTGAACATGTAAGTAAAGGAGCCAGGGATATTTACAAAAGAAAAAATGGAATGGAGATTTCCCCTCCAGGTCTGGTCTGAATTTTAAGGAGGATCCCACAAGAAAAGAAAAAAAAATAAAGGACGTGGTGCCTCCCCCACTATATTGCACATCAGACCCGAAGGCATCCAGTGACATCATTGACCAAATATGAATATGTCCATATATGACCTCATCCGTGATCCCCATCCATTCATATATATGAGCTGTCCTGTCTTTTCGCAGGAGTGAATCAGCGGGACCAGAAGTGCGCCAGTTGACAGTTTTTTTGGGTTTTTTCTCTTTTGGCGGGTGTCAGCCATCGTAATTATGCACATCATGGGACTTTATTTATTAAAGAGTTTTTCAAAAACAATATGTGTGTTTTTTTTGTTACTGTTTTTTGTGAAAGTTTTTTCTGAATGAGTTAGGGTACTATGTACCCCCAACTCATTCACATGGGGTAGGGGCCATATCTACCTGCCCCCTTATTGTTAAAGGGGGCTTCCAGATTCCAATATGCCTTCCACCTACAGAATCCCACAACCACCAGGTCAGGGTTGCATACTTGGATAAGGGACTGGTATGGATTTTTTGGGGGGACATTTCATACACCTTCCTTCACTGCCATCCACTAATGCCCCCCCCCCCCCCAGGCTCTCCTGTTTTTTTGTTTTTTTTTAATTGTCAAAGGTATTGATATGCCTGCCTTTACACGCACATGTTCTTCCAAGACTGAGCAATGCTCACATAATAATGTGTGAGCACAGCTTAGTCCTGTGAGCTCCACCTATGTGATGTTACGCCCCCTCACAGGAAATGGAATAGACATGATTGTCCTTCTGCTCGAAGAAGACTGCTGACCCTGGACTGAGGAGGAAGCCAGAGACGTTGCTGGAGCATGGAGTGGGAAGGTAAAGAGACTGGATCTTTTTTAACACAGTGAGATAGAAGAACAGAAAAAAGCAGGAAAAAAAATCCTAGAGCTCCACTTTAAAGATAGATACTATAACATCTGTGTAATTGTCCTTTTTACCGATTCTTATTTTATTTTAACAGAAAATTTCCCACATTGCCAATGGCCAACCAGTCTGAAACATACCGTTATGTCCTGGTTGGGTTCCCAGGCCTTCCTGAGGAATTCAACACCATCGTCTCCATTCCCTTCCTCCTACTCTATAGTGTGTCACTATGTGCCAATGGAATGGTCATTGTCCTGGTTGTCTCCAAACAGAACCTTCACCAGCCAATGTACATCATCATAGCTAGCCTGGCCATCTCTGACCTTCTCTTCGACACAGCCATATTGCCTAAAGTCATCTCCAAGTACTGGTATGGGTCTGACTCCATGTCCTACCACGAGTGCTTCCTACAGATGACCATTATCCACACCTGCAACCCTCTGGACTCACTCATCATCATGCTGATGGCCATTGATCGTTATGTTGCCATCTGTAGGCCACTGAGATACCATGCCATTATCAGCAACCGAGCCATCATAGCCTCCTGCCTCATGTTATATTTCATGGCGTTTGTGATTGGACTTTGCGTTATGTCGTTGGCCAACCAGCTTCCCTACTACGCCATCAATAAAATCAAAAGCTTTTTCTGTGCCATCGGAACCACGGCAGTCACATCTCGCATTAACGTAGTGGTCATCTTGCTGAAAGCTTATTATATCGGTTTGGCCTGCCACTTAGGTCCGCTGTCCTTTATCGTGTTCTCGTACAGCATCATAATCACCAATGTCTTCTCATCGGGCCGGTCCAGGACCTGGACCAAGGTGCTGTACACCTGCATCACACACTGGTTTGTCATTGCCGTATACAACGTACCCCGCCTGGTCGTTTACACCTATGAGCAGCTGCCGACCAAACCCCAACCTGACATTTACGTCTTCCTGATCTGCCTTTACACATTTGTGCCGCATGTGAGCAGCCCCATCATATTTTGTCTCAGAAACAAGGAAATCAAGAAAACTTTAACAAACATTTTTGGAAGTAGACATTAATAAAAATCTAATTTTGTATTTTAGCATTTTTAGGGTCAGTACTGGGACAAGTTCATCAAGCATCCAGGGTGAAGATTCCAAACTACGTCCCCCCCAAGATGTATGAGCATCGTGCATCAGCAAAAAACCCCTACCCCCCAAAGAAATCAAGCACTACTCTGCATGCTAACCCCATAAGCATACACACCTTCGCAAGCCCAAATTCTCCCCAGAACATGTCCCCCCCATAAAAATGTCCCTTCCTAAAACAAATTCCCTCCCCCAAATCCCCCCTCCAAGCACAAATCCCACTCTCCCCACACAAATCCTTTCACACCCCTGCAATTTCCCCATAAGCATGTATCCTCCCCCCAGCACAAATCCCCCCGTAAAAATTTCCCTTCTTGGTACAAAGCCTTCCCAGTATAAATCTCCCCACCCCAAATTTCTCCATGAGCACAAATCCCCCCCATCACAAATCCCCTCTCCTAGCACAACTTCCTCCCCCAATCATCCCTACTAGTATAAATCCTCCCCCAAATCCCCCTTCCTAACACAAATTCCCCCCTCAGTCCCCCCTCCCAAACCGCTCACTAATCCTCATCTCTTTACCCCCTCCTAGCACATTCTTAGTGCGTCTCTTTGGCTTGTGACTTCCTATGCTAAGATGAATGAAGTAGTGATATTGCTGTCACTACCCCTGTCAGCTGGTAGCAGCAGGGACTCTCCAGGTGGTGCCCCCCACCTCTCATGATACCAGCACCTGGGGCAGCCGCCCCTCCTGCCCCCCCCCCTCCAAACCCTGATGAGGGTTCGCTGCGTTCCTCACAGATGATGAATGTGTCAATCAAGGTTCAGAGCAAGGTGACCCAAACCTGTCTTCAAGTCCCAGTAAAGATGGCCATACACACATCTATTGTTTATACGATTACCTAAAAACTAGCCATATGCCAGATTACATTGGAATGTTGTCTAGGTCATCTTTATCACAGGGAAACCTTGCACCATTTGAAAACATAGCCCCAACCTAGGGTCACCATACACATTACAGTCTGTCGATACAATCTTTGCACAATAAATTTTAGAATAACCTAATTTATAAAGCAGACCAGCCTAATCTATCAAATCATACTGTGTGCAATCAGGCAGGCCCTTGTACTACATAGGACAACCTTTTCAACACACAGGAACCCTTGAAATAACTCAGACCTCAGGGAACCCCTGCTAATGATTACTATATCTACAACTCATGATGCATTGGTGCAGGGGTCTCCAAACTATGGCCCTCTAGTTGTTCAGGAACTACAATCCCCATCATGCCTAGTCATGTCTGTGAATGTCAGAGCTTTACAATGCCTCATTGGACGTGTAGTTATGCAACAGCAGGAGGGCCGTAGTTTGGAGATCCCTGCATTAGTGTGATGGGCAGTGGGAAGAATGCTTCTTACACTTGTGGTCATTGGGAAAATGACCCCATTACAGATAGTTTAAAAGATCAATGGTGTCAGTAGGAACTTATCTAAGAGGTAGAAATTGCTCAAGGAACCCCCCCAACAGCCTCTGGGGGAACCCTTGGGTTCCATGGAAGCCTGATTGAGAAACCTTGACATAGGTGGTGGTAGATCTAAAGGAGGTTGTTAATCAGATTGTAATGTGTGTGGTGAGCTTCAGTCTCATTTCTCTACCTGACCTTTCTGACTTGTCCCTCACCCAATTCATATGTAGAAAAGTGGGAATAATATCTTGTATCCTTGGGTGAGAAAACATAGCAACAGATATGGCTGACCACCAAGTCCTTCTCAGCAAATTGTGGTGCACTAGAGATGACATGTAGACTATTATGGAGATGGTACTGGTGGCATAATGCCACCTATAAAATAAAACTCTGATGTGCTTCCATGGATGCACTGAACCAGGTTTTTATCAATATATCTTGTGACAGTAAACAGTAGCTTTCATACTTTAGACTTGTCACTTCCAACTTACTAATTGGCAAGCCATTACATAAAGATCTTCAAATAGAGTTCTCAAAAAAACCTGAGGCTGCGGCCTCAATTCAATTTAAACTTCTATCTCCAACCCTAAGTGTGCATGAGGTATCACTTGAACCATAGCCAACGAGAAGAGAGCAGTGAAGCCTATGGATACCATCATAGGTGTGCGCAGCCTATTGCATTAGGGTGTGCACCTCAAAGGGTATTTTTTTTTCTGATGTTATTTTTGAATCCTGCCCTGATGCTCATATGATTACCCCAGGGAATAGACAGTGTTATGCAGTCAGTGTGGATGGGGCAGTAGTCAGGACCATCAGTGATCTCTCACCCCTTCATCATGTCCTTAGCTCCTCCAGGCTCGTCTGGCCAATCTATGAGCTATATGTGCATCCCCGGACTCCAGTGAAATGTCACCATGGCAACCAGGAGGCAGCGCAAATGCCGCGAGAGGATGGGGATTCAGTGGAGCCTAACTGGAGGACAGAGGGAAGAAGACAGGGGTGAGGAGCATGGAGAAGGGTGGTCACAGCTCCAGTAGCCTCTGTGATGTTAATGAGGTAGCTCCGCATGTGGGTCAGTAGCGCGGATGGTGCAATGTGACAGGGGAGCATTGGCGGGGTCACCATTGCAACCCCTGAAACTCCCATGGAGCCTGTCACTTGTACACACAGAAGCCGAGCTTCTGCGTATGCAAGTGACAGTAGCGAGTGGCAGGTAAGGGACTGTGAACTTCCAACTCTGTTCTTCCATGTTCTGCCTGAGAAAAAGCCCTGTGTACGCGGGGAGATTAGGGTGTTTCCAGGCACCCCAAGCACACCCCATGCACACACCTATGAATACCATTATAAAAAAAAAAAAATGCAAAAGCTTTCACAAAGCTAAATTTGTCAAATGAAAGATACCCATTTTCCAGGCTAATGGGCAATGAGGTGTCAAAAAATAGCAGGGGGGGGGCATTGCAGTGGGGAATACCTGGCGATGGTCCCTGCTATCTCTATGATCCTGGGGGGGCCGTAAAATCAATGTCATGACGTCACTTCCAGCTCTGGCAGATGTAAACACTGCATTTTTTTTCCTAGAAAGTAGAGATCAATGTTTTATTTTTTTATTTCTTTTACCCATTCTTTCCAGGGTAGATGAGATTACTGGGGTCTTATAGACCCCACATGTCTTCATAAGGAGGAACTGTCATGCCTTATTTCAATCATAGGAGATGTTTACATTTCTGTTGATAGGAATAAAAGTAAAAAAATAAATAAAATTGAAGCACCCCCATCTCCACGTGCTTGCATGCAGAAGTCACACCTGCATGCATAAATGGTGTTCGCACCACACATGTGAGGTGCAAACGTTATAGCGAGAGCAATAATTCTAGTGCTAGACCTCCTCTGGTCAAAAACATTGTCTTACTGTATATATATAATTGGGTTATATATTGTGTTTTTTTGCATTAAAATTAATTAAAGTGTGATTTTTCCAAAAAATTGCATTGAAAAAAATCGCTGTGCAAATACCATGTTATTCTCTAGGGTCTCTGCTAAAAAAATATATATATGATGTTTGTGGGTTCTGAATATTTTTAATAGCAAAAAAAATACTGGTTTTTACATGTAGAAGAAAGAGAAATCCCCAAAATGCACCAAAACGCACATCAGATCCTTTGGGTCTAGTATGGATTTTAAAGCAGATTCCATGCAAAAAAAAAAAACCCAAAAAAACATGATGTCCATATAAAAGTCCTTACCATACCCTTTATCTGAACATGCAGGCTGACCAACCAGCAAAGGAGGGGGAAGAGCTTATTCCTCGCCTTCCTAAACCATAACAGACCACAAATATGTTGATGAGGACAAGGGCCTCTTCCCCGCAACCCTGGATGGGGGTCTGTGGATGGGGGCCTATCAGAATCTTTAAAAATTAAAGGAGCCCCCAGATCTGATCCCTCCCATGTGATAAAGTATGGAGTACATAGTATCGCCAAGCATTTGACAAGTCCTCTATTAAAATAAATAAAAATCCCCCAAAAGAGTCCTTCATTGTAAAGCCGTCGTCAATAACAATGCCTGTTACCTGCCGACTTTCCGAAAACAATACTGACGACCTGGTGCCTATGAATGACAGTTCCCTAAGCTGTCATCAGCTATATTAGGGAAGGGGTGAGGTTAGTAGTGACATCATTGCCCAAATATTGCCAACTCCATGAAATCATTCCCCGCATCTATTACCTTTTGTACCACCACCCTCCCTTTAGAATGTAAGCTCTATGAGCCGGGCCCTCCTGTCCCTTCTGTATTGAACTGTAACTGTAATTATGCTGTCCCCCGTCTACATTGTAAAGCGATGCGTAAACTGTTGGCGCTATATAAATTGTGTTAAATAATAATAATAATAATAATATGGTCTGTTTCATTCTCTGCATGAAACTTCCACCGATCTGTAGCTTATAACCCAAAAATATCCTCCCTGTTACAATGTTGCAATCATACAGCAATGTCCAAGTACAGAGGAATGAATACAAAGTCTTATTGCACATAGAATCTGAGGGGTCTATGAAAGTCACCATCCAATAATTCCCCAAACTCTCACAGATAATGGCTGTAATTTGCCTAATATGTGTATTTCTAATAATCGACAGCTCCTCCTTGTGGTCATAATGCAGTTGTTCCTTGATTATGGTATGTCAGGAAAAGAACACATTAAGGCCACTAGAGGGAGCTGATGATCAGAGGAAATGAACATATAAGACAAACCATGACCAATTATTGATAAGAGCCGTGTGAATGCTTGAGACAAAATTGTGAATTTATATACATGGACTCCCATGTCTATCTTCTCAATAATTATTCTCTTGTCGTCTCTCTGTGAAATCTAATACAAAAGTAAAAAAACCCACAATCAACACTTTCACCAGGAATTCACCCAACAATAATGACTTCTATTAAAAAAATCTACAGTGCTTATATATAAAAATTCAATTTCTCACAATCCTGTTCTCATCATCCTCCTCTGTTTTGTGTCTCCGCCCATCCTCATAATAGCAAATCAGGGAATGGTTATGGCAATGGTCACCACCGTGGTCTGTGGAGGCTCTGTATCTGCTGTGCCCATTATGAGGATTTCCCACCATCCTTGTGCTGAGCTCCCGGGTGTGTACAACTGCTGTACCCATTAAGAGGGGTTCTCACCATCTCTGAATTCCCGGGTCTGCACACCTACTACACCAATTATGAGGGGTTCCCACCATCCCTGTGCTGAATTCCTGGATCTCTACAGGAGGAGGGGTTCTTACCATCTCTGCACTGGATTTCTGGGTCTGTACACCTGCTGTTCCCATTATACGGGGTTCCCACCATCCCTGTGCTGAGTTCCCGGGTCTGTACACCTGTTGTGCTCTGTATGAGGGGTTCCCACTACCCCTGTGTTGTGTTCCCAGGTATGTACACCTGTTGTGCTCTGTATGAGGGGTTCCCACTACCCCTGTGTTGTGTTCCCAGGTATGTACACCTGTTGTGCTCTGTATGAGAGGTTCCCACTACCCCTGTGTTGTGTTCCCAGGTCTGTACAACTGCTGTACCCATTATGAGGGGTTCTCACCATCTCTGCACTGAGTTGCCGGGTCTGTACACCTACTACCCCAATTATGAGGGGCTCCCACCATCCCTGTGCTGAATTCCTGGATCTGTACACCTGCTGTGCCCTGTTATGAGGGGTTTTCACCAGCTCGGCACTGAATTTCTGGGTCTGTACACCTGCTGTACCCATTATGAGGGATTCCCACCATCCCTGTGCTGAGTCCCCGAGTCTGTACATCTGCTGTGCATATTATGAGGGGTTCCCACCATCCCTGTGCTGAGTTCCCAGGTCTGTACACCTGCTGTGCTCAGTATGAGGGGTCCCCACTATCCCTGTGCTGAGTTTCCAGGTCTGTAAACCTGCTGTGCCCATTATGATATGTTCCCATCATCTGTTCTCTGAATTCCTGGGTCTGTACACCTGCTGTTTCTATTATGAGGAGTTCCCACCATCCTTGCCTTAAGTTTCTGGGCCTGTACACCTGATGGCAGGAGTTCTCCACCATCTCTGCACTGGTTTCCATGATCTGACCACTTGCTGTGCTCATTATGAGGAACTCTCAACGTAATTGCACTGTGTTCCTTTGTCTGTACAACTGTTGTTCCCATTATGAGGGGTTCCCACCATCCCTGTGCTTAGTTCCTGGCACTACACACCTGCTGTGCTCGTTATGAGGGGATTCCCACCATTCCTGTACTGAGCTCCTGGGTCTTCACATTTGCTTAGTCTATTATGAGGGGTTCCCATCATCCCCGTGCAAGGTTTCTGGGTCCACACATCTGCTTTGTTTATTATGAGAGCTTCCCACCCTTCCTGAAATCTTTATACCAAAACAATGGGTCGAAAATGCAATGTTCATGAGGTCCGAAGAACCCCAAACTGTGTGGATAGAATGGGAAAGCTAAACACAATACCACCCTAATTTCCCCTAAAAATTCAAAAATTGATAAAAAGATGGTCAGAGCAGAATCACATTTCTGTGCTTGGCAGTCATGGAAGGTGATATATTTGTATTTGGCAGTAGTAGTAGTAGAAGGAATGATAAGGCATCATAAACCGTAATCCTCAAAGGATTTCCGAGGAGGCCCTGTTATAAATAGTCTGGTGTGCAATTTCAGGAAGTCTGTGACACTGGGATAGTGACTTATACTGACCTACAACCAAACTTTCATTTTTTTATACATATTTAATCATTCTTACTGTGATGGAGTTATCTTCCTATAATGTAATTACATTTATGTAGAATATACCACTCAATCACCAAACACCACTTAATGACATGGTCCAGAAGTCCAGTGAGACACATTAGATCTCCTAGGAGGATTAGACATTACATTTATATCATATTAGGTCTCTAACAAATCAAAATTTTCTCCAGATGGAGAATATGCTGGTCTTCAAAGTGTGAAGCCTTGCATGGCTTTACGTCTAAAAAATCAAAGCAGTGTGAGCAGCATGAGAAGATTAATGAAAGACCTGCAAAATTCTGGGATATACAAAAACAAGTGGGCATGACCAGATTAAAGGGGGGGGGGCATTAAGCAGAACATGGCCCATATGCCACAGTCCTTGTACCCACAAACTACACTAATAACTGTGCCAAAAGTCTCACAGACACACATAAACCTTAGGTTTAGGTATGAGATTCAAGTTTGATATTGATGCAAACCTCAAACTAAATTTCTTCTGTTCCCAGTTCACTTAAGGAATGTTACGGGTTCATTCACAGATGCAACAAAATCTAATCCCCAATAATCCATTGCATGAACTGTGCCAGGTGACATAGTGTAGTGTTGCCAAGAATGAGGGATTGTATATGTTCCTGCCCCCTCTCTATAAAAGTTAGTTCTTCCCTCAGCCCTCTGTCAGAGTGTGTCAGAGTTGATAAGAGTTGATAAGGACATTTGAAAGTGATTTTATTTAGAGATCGGCTGTCCTGGGTACATAGGAGTACATAGGAGAAAGGGCACATTACAGGGTGGGCTGGAAGGCAGGAGACGGGTTAAGAATGGGTGGGGAATGGTTTGAGGATATGATGTAAGGAAAAAAGGGGAAGTGGTCATAGCTTAGAGAAACCTCAGGCCGGGTTCACACTGGTTAGACATGACAGTCGCACCACTTTGGATCCGACTTTGCCCTGTGACTTGAAGTCCGACATGCGTCCGACTTCAATGAACAGGGATCTGACTTTGATCCCCGACAATACCAGGCACTGTGTCTGGTATGAATCTTTAAGGGGAACTCCAGGCCAAATTTAAAAGAAAATGGCATGGGTTCCCCCTTGGGGAACATACCAGGCCCTTTGGTCTGGTATGGGTTTTAAGGAGAACCCCTACACCAAAAAAATGGTGTGGAGGACCCCCCAAAATCCATACCAGATCCTTATCCCAGCACACAGCCCGGCAGGTCAAGGAAAAGGGGGGGAACGAGCGAGCGCCCCCCCCCTCCTGAACTGTACCAGGCCGCATGCCCTCAACATGGGGGGGTGGGTGCTTTGGGGCAGAGGGGCCCTGCACCCCCCACCCCAAAGCACCTAGTCCCCATGTTGATGAGGACAAGGGCCTCTTTCTGTCAACCCTGGCCGTTGGTTGTCGGGATCTGCGGGTGGGGGATTTATCTGAATCTTGGAGCCCCCTTTAACAAGGGGCCCCCCAGATCCCGGCCCCCACCCTATGTGAATGAGTATGGGATACATTGTACCCCTACCCATTCACCTAAAAAAAAAGTGTCAAAAATAAAACCCAGTACACAAGTTTCTTAAATAATTTATTAAGCACCTCCGGCATCTCTTCCGACTTCATCTCCCCTCTCCAGCTCTTCTGTCTCCTCCGCTGATGTCGTCTGCCTCTGCCAGGTTCTTCTCCCTGACTAAGGCCCTTTTTCCCTGATCGCTCAGTTTGGCTGGGGGGTCCGCTTTAGGAAGAGTCCTGGGGTGGATCCAAACATCTACTATTTATGGATGATGGAGGCCACGGTGCTCATTGTGACCTTCAATGCTGCAGAAATTTTTTTGTACCCTTCGCCAGATCTCTGTCTCCATATAATCCTGTCTCTGAGGTCTACAGACAATTCCTTGGAAATCATGGCTTGGTTTGTGCTCTGACATGCACTGTTAACCGTGTGACCTTATATACTGTAGACAGGTGCGTGCCTTTCCAAATCATGTCCAATCAACTGAATTTACCACAGGTGGACTCCAATCAAGTTGTAGAAACATCTCAAGGATGATCAGTGGAAACAGGAGGCACCTGAGCTCAATTCTGAGTGTCATGGCAAAGGCTGTGAATACTTATGTGATTTTTTTGTTTTTTAATACATTTGCAAAAATTTCAAACAAACTTCTTTCACATTGTCATTATGGGGTATTGTTTGTAGAATTTTGAAGAAAATGTATTTAATCCACTTTGGAATGAGGCAGTAACATAACAAAATGTGGACAAAGTGAAGTGCTGTGAATACTTTCCAGATGCACTGTATTTTTGAAGAATGGGTGTCTAGATCATTTTATTGTTATTATCTTGTTATTTAATAAAATCAGCTGTGTATACTACAGTGCTAATAAGATGATGCAGTCCCTTGATCTCATCATGTCCCTCTGACAAAATGGCACATTTGTCTTGAGCCTGTATCATTTCCTTCCACTATACTCCAAACCTAGAACATGACACATGGCCAAGTGGGGTGTATCCTATCCTGCCAACTACGCCAGATACTGTATGCAAGGGGGACTACAATTGGGCAATTGTTGGCTCCAAACTATGCAAATCCCCACCCCGTTTCTTCTCAGATAGGACAACTGCCCACCTGTTGTTGAGATACTCTCCACCATGTTGTCATATTCCTGACCTAAAGATGACATTCCCAGCCAGAGGCCTAATGTTTGAGAATAAAGAATGTCCACACAAAAATGCATTTTCCCGCATTGTACTGCAACTTTTTTGTGACATTGACATACGACCCAACTCTTCGGCTTGGACCACCACGTAGAAGGTTAGACATTCTGTAGCAGTCATTTCAGCACAGAACGCAGGTACACATCTTTAAGCCATCTTTCCTTTTTTACCCCCCCCCCCCCGGGAGCACCATAGATTTAGGACCACATTCCTATGTATACAAAGTCCACAGCAATAGCTTCCATCACCAAGTCACAGGACCCACAGCTGAGCATCAGGGGGGGATCAAGGTGCTTGCTTTAGTAAGCCAGTCTCTTCCCAATGTCCCTTCATTAGTTCTGCCTAGCCAGGCACACTAACTCCCAGGATTCATCACTTCCTACATAGAGGGCTCTGTCCAGGCCTCCAAGGCCTTATGTGCCCCACTGCAGGACCTTCAGAAGAAGGGAAAGGCCGCTACAGAGATTCCTCCCATGTTCTGTATCACCTCACTTGGGACTTCAGCCCTGCAAAAGTCCCTTTAGATCAGCACTTCAGGAGATTTTATCTTAGCAGCTGTGAGGTATATCACTCCCATGCCCTGTCTACCTGGGCCCCTAACAAATGTTTACATATTTTTCATTTTTTTTTCTTTTTACAATTTTGTTTTTCTTTTTGTAAAATTTTTTTGTGCATACTGTCACCAGAGCAGTACAGTGTCACCATACTGGCAATGTACTGCTCTGGGGAGGTGATCAGGATATATACATATACAGTGCCTTGAAAAAGTATTTATACCCCTTGAAATTTTCCACATTTTGTCATGTTGCAACCAAAGTCGTAAATGTATTTTATTGGGATTTTATGTGATAGACCAACACAGAGTGGCACATTATTGTGAAGTGGAAGGAAAATATTAAATGTTTTTCAACATTTTTTACAAATAAATCTGTGAAAAGTGTAGGGGGGGCATTTGTATTCAGCCCCCCGGAGTCAATACTTTGTAGAATAACCTTTCTCTGCAATTACTAGACATGTGCACAGCCAAAAAATTCGTTCATTTTCGTTTTCGTTTCATTAGTTTATTATTTTTTTTTGTTTTTCGGGTCATTCGTTATGATCGCGATTCGTAAATTCGTAAATTCGTAAATGCGTTCATGCGTACATTCGTACATTCGTAAATTCGAACATTCGTTCATTCGTACATTCGGAAATTTGTACATTTGTAAATTAGGAAATTCGGAAATTTGTAAATTCGAAATTTGAAAATCCAAAAACCCGAAAATTCAAAAATATGAAATAGTAACTAACTATTAAATTATAGGTATTGTAATTTCCTTTCAAATTTGACTGTCAGTGAACGTAACAAATACGAATTTAACCGAAGTTACGAATTATCCAAAATGAATGCTGCATTTAAACAAATGGAACGGAACAAATTAATAATAAATAATAATAATAAAACGTTGTTATTATTATTATTGTTATTTATTATTATTAATTCATTACGTTCCATTCCGTTTTTTCGGATCATTCATAACTTCGGATAAATTTGTATGTGTTACGTTCACTAACAGCCAAATTTGAAAGGAAATTACAATACCTATAATTTAAAAGTTACTAGTAGTTACTAATAGTTAAGTTATTATTAGTTAACTATTATTTCAGATTTCCGAATTTTCGAATTCACTAACTTACTAATGTACGAATGCCCGAATTTCCGAATGTCCAATTTTATCGAATTTACGAATATTCGGAAAAAAATTCGTTAAACGTGTTTTCGATAATTCGGATATTCCCGAATTAACGAATTTGTTGAAATTCGTTAAAAAACGAATTTGGAACGAAACGAATTGCACATGCCTAGCAATTAAAGCTGCAAGTCTTTTTGGGGATGTCTCTACCAGCTTTGCACATCTAGAGAGGGACATTTTTGCCCATTCTTCTTTGCAAAATATCTCAAGCTCTGTCAGATTGGATGGAGAGCGTCTGCGAACAGCAATTTTCAAGTCTTGCCACAGATTCTCAATGTGATTTAGGTCTGGACTGTGACTGGGCCATTCTAACATATGAATATGCTTTGATCTAAACCATTCCATTGTAGCTCTGGCTGTATGTTTAGGGTCGTTGTCCTGCTGGAAGGTGAACCTCTACCCCAGTCTCAAGTCTTTTGCAGACTCTAACAAGTTTTCTTCTAAGATTGCCCTGTATTTGGCTCCATCCATCTTCCCATCAACTTTCACAGTGGGGATGGTGTGTTCAGGGTGATGTGCAGTGTTAGTTTTCCCCCACACATAGTGTTTTGCTTTTAGGCCAAAAAGTTCAAATTTGGTCTCATCTGACCAGAGCACCTTCTTCCACATGTTTTCGCAAACCACAAATGGGACTTCTTATGTCTTTCTTTCACCAATGTCTTTTTTCTTGTCACTCTTCCATAAAGGTCAGATTTGTGGAGAGCACGACTAATAGTTGTCCTGTGGACAGATTCTCCCACCTGAGCTGTGGATCTCTGCAGCTCCTCCAGAGTTACCATGGGCCTCTTGCCCGGCCTGTCAGTTTAGGTGGACGGCCATGTCTTGGTAGGTTTGCAGTTGTGCCATACTCTTTCCATTTTTGGATGACGGATTGAACAGAGCTCTGTGAGATGTTCAAAGCTTGGGATTTTTTTTTTATAACCTAATCCTGCTTTAAACTTCTCCACAACTTGACCTGTCTGGTGTGTTCCTTGGCTGTTCCTGATGCTGTTTGTTCACTAAGGTTCTCTAACAAACCTCCGAGGGCTTCACAGAACAGCTGTATTTATACTGAGATTAAATTACACACAGGTGGACTCTATTTACTAATTAGGTGACTTCTGAAGGCAATTGGTTCCACTAGATTTTAGTTAGGGGTATCAGAATAACGGGGGCTGAATACAAATGCCCCCCCCCACACTTTTCACATATATATTTTTAAAAAAATTGGAAAACAATTTATCATTTTCCTTCCACTTTACCATTATATGCCACTTTGTGCTGATCTATCACATAAAATCCCAAATAGATACATTTATGTTTTTGGTTGCAACATTACAAAACATGGAAAATCTCAAGGGGTATGAATACTTTTTCAAGGCACTGTATATATTAGTTTTTTTACACTATGATTGCTTATTACAGTGATGATCACTGTATAAGCAATATATTTTACACTGTGAATGGCATCCATGTATGTGCCATTGTGTACTATTGTGATAGCTGTGATTGGCCACAGATACTGTATTTAATAGTACAGGGCTGTTGTGAATGGCCCTGTACCATTTGATCACTGTGACCAATTGCAGAGATCACAATATTACACAATGGATTTGAATGACAAGCCATTGCTTGTTTACAATTGACATGTGACTGCTGTGATTGATAACCTGCTGTGTCATAGGCCATGCCCTCTGATGCATTTTGCCCCTCCCCTGGGGTTAGTCTTAGAGGTCTAGTACATGAAAAGCTGGTGCAATACATACAAATGAGAGAAGGGATTACCTATAAATAAATATTAAATATGAATGAATAAAGTCATAATTAATGTAATTACATATACCTTGTTGTAGTTTAGTGTATTGATATTACATTATATGTTATATTATTATACATTATATTCTAGAATTGACTACATAATATATAAAGGAACAGTATTTTATTGATATTGCATTATGTGCTATATTATTATACATTATATTCTAGCATTATCTACATAATATATAAAGGAAACAATACTTTATTTATTAATACAATCATTAATAAAGTAATAACTCATTTAGTTACTTATACTTTATTGTAGTATATTTTATTGATATTGCATTATATGATATACTTTTTTATTTTACATTATATGTTATATTATTTTACATTATATTCTAGAATTGACTACACAATAGAGAATATTTTATTGATATTCAATTATATGTTATTTTATTTTATATTATATTATAGTTATAAATGCATAATATAAAGGGAACAATATTTTATTTATATTACTTTATGTGTTATTATTATTATTATTATACATTATATTCCAGTATTACTCACATAATGTATAAAGGGAATGATATTTTATTAATGTGAAATTATATGTTTTATTATTTTATATTATATGTTAGTATTACCTACACAATATGTAAAGGGAATAATATTTTATTAATTTTGAAATATGTGTTATTATTTTGCATTATATTCTAGTATTAACTACACAATATATAAATGGAATCATGTTTTATTCATATTAAAGTGTATGTTATAATATTATACATTATATTCCGGTATTACCTACACAATATATAAAGGGAATAATGTTTTATCCATATTACTTTATACGTTATATTACTATACATTGTATTCCAGTATTACTCTCATAATATAGAAGGGAATAATATTTTATTAATGTGAAATTACATGTTTTTTTAATTTTATGTTATACGTGTAGTATTACGTACACAATATGTAAAGGGAATAATATTTTATTCATATTGAAATATGTTTCATTATTTTGCATTATACTCGTAGTATTACCTATATAATATGTAAAGGGAATCTTGTTTTATTCATATTATGTTATAATACATTAATATTAATGTATATGTTATAATATTATGGTATAATATACATTATATTCCAGTATTACCTACACAATATATAAAGGGAATAATATTTTATCCATATTACTTTATATGTTATAATACTATACATTATATTCCAGTATTACTTTCATAATATATATAAAGGGAATAATATTTTATTAATGTGAAATTATCTTTTATTATTTTATTAAATTATTATTAAATTATCTTATATTATTTGTATTATTCTAGTATTACCTACACAATATGTAAAGGGAATAGTATTTTATTCATTTTGAAATATGTTTCATTATTTTGCATTATATTCTAGTAATGACTACACAATATATAAATGGAATCATGTTTTATTCATATTAAAGTATATGTTATAATATTATACATTATATTCCAGTATTACCTGCACAATATATAAAGGGAATAATATTCAAATTAATGTATATGTGCTATTATTTTATATTATATTATATTATTACCTACACAATATGTAAACAGAATTATATTTTATTGATATTAAATGTTATGATTCATCATTTTGTATTATATTCTAGCATTAATAAGTACACAATTTAAAGAGAGAATAGCATTGTATTCATATTAAATTTTATGGTTTTTATTTGGCATTATGTTCTTCTTTTAGGTACACAATATATATTGTAAAGGAAATAATATTTTATTCATATTAAAGTATATGTTGTATTATTTATTATATATTATATTCTAATATTAACTGCACATTATGTAAAAGGAGTAATATTTTAGTCACATTACAACGTATTTTATATTATTTTACATTATTTTCTGATATTACATACACAATATAATATTACTGCCATCTTAAAACTCCAGATAAGTTCCACTGTTTTGGTTGGAAGGAGTCTTCCGCTGTGTATTCTCTGGGGACACTCGTTCTAATTTTGCTTTCCAGGAAAATAAAAGCAAGATCGTTATAACTATTACATGTTGTACTTTTTGCACAGTAGATAATGAAATCTCCCGGGATTTTCTGCTCTCAAAGTTACAGTTACTTGATAACCTCCAGGTGGTGTCCCTTGGTTGGGGTGGGGGAAGTCCCAGGCATTCTTCCTCTAATGTCACCGTCAACATCATTAGGGCACTTGTTGGTGTCTCTGGATCCATTGGGAAAGTGATTAATTAATGAGGATAATTTGGCTGATGCTGGCGAGGTCACGGAGGGCCTCATTAGCCGTGTCGCTGCATTGTGGTCTCAACTGCTCTCTTCAAGCCTTCGGTGTATTGAGGTTATTGCCAGCTGTCATCTCCACCATGACACCAAGTACACCATTCATCCGTAACTTGTACCTTTCCTATTACTGCTCATTAAATTCACTTTATAACAATGGTATTAAATACATCAGGTCTATATTTAAGATATATGAATTAATACCAGCCCCTTACCTAATAAAAGCCAAGAAAATATACTATATGGCCAAAAGTTTGTTTTTTTTACAGTATCTAGGAGTTTGTTGGACATCCCATTCCAAACCATGGCCATTACCATACAATTCATAGATTTATTATAATTGTTTTATATCATTAAATACTGAATTTGTAGCAGACATTTGTGATCTACTGGACCTTTTAGTATTTTTATTTATTTGTTTTTTATTTTTAAGTACACTATATTACCAATGGCATGAACTTTAATGGCATCCCAGTCTTAGTCCATAGGGTTCAATATTGAGTTGGCCCAACCCTTTGAAGGTATAACAGCTTCAACTCTTCTGGGAAGGTTGTCCACAAGGTTTAGGAGTGTGTCTATGGGAATGTTTGACCATCACCAATAAAGCAAGGTCCATAAAGACATGGATGAGCGAGTTTGGGGTGGAGTAACTCGACTGGCCTTCACAGAGTCCTGACCTCAACCTGATAGAACACCTTTGTGATGAATTAGAGCGTAGACTGCGAGCCAGGCATTCTCATTTATAACAGTTTCAACTCTTCTGGGAAGGCTGTCCACAAGGTTTAGGAGTGTGTCTATGGGAATGTTTGACCATTCTTCCAGAAGGTCATTTGTGGGGTCCGGCACTGATGTTGGACGAGAAGTTCTGGCTCGCAGTCTCCGCTCAAATTCATCCCAAAGGTGTTCTATCAGGTTGAGGTCAGGCCAGTCGAGTTCCTCGACCCCAAACGCGCTCATCCATGTCTTTATGACCTTACTTTTATGGACCTTGCCCCATTGTTGGTGTCAGTAGGAGGAATTGCGCTCCATTTTTGGTGTCAGTGGGATGAATAGTGCCCTATCATTGGATTTCAGTAGGAGGAATATTGCCTCATCCCTGGTATCAGTGGGTGCAATAGTGCCCCCATTATTGGTTTCAGCGGGAGGAATAGTGCCCCCCTATCAGTGTCAGTAGGAAGAATTGTGCCCCATTGTTGGTGTCAGTGGGAGGAATAGTGCCCCCCACCCCACTGTTGATGTCAGTAGGAGAAATAGTGTTCCATTGTTGGTGTCAGTGGGAGGAATAGTGCCCCATCATTGCTTTCAGTGGGAGGATAAGTGCCCCCCTGTTGGTGTCAGTAGGAGTAATAGTGTCTCCCTGTTGGTGTCAGTAGGATGAATTGTTCCCCATCATTGTTATTAATGGGAGGAATAGTGCCTTATCATTGGTTTCAGTGTGAGGAAATGGGCCCCCCTGTTGGTGTCAGTAGGAGGAATAATGCCCCATTGTTGGTGTTAGTAGGTGGAGTTGTGCTATATTGTTGGTGTCAGTGGGAGGATTAGTGCTCCATTGTTGGTGTCAGTGGGAGGAATAGTGCCCCACCCATCATTGGAGCACAGGTGTGTCAGGAGGAAGGCCTCTCTGGAGCTCCTCCAGGTGATCCGAGTGAGAGGGGAGTGGTGGTGAAATCTCTCCCAGCTCTCCTGGCTCCTTTCTGGGGAAGCCATGGAGGCCAGCAGGGCCTCTCCTGCTGGAAGCTCTCAGCCATCTCCTGGGCCATCAGGTAACATACCTGCCCCTGTACAACCCATGGCTGGGGATCTCTCTACCCCTGGTGAGGATGAAGGTTCCGGGGCCATCCGGGAGCGAGTGGTGGCCGGGATTAAGGTCCTGAATAAGGAGAGAGACAAGCTGTACAAGCTCAGAGCGGAGCTGAAGCGCCTGAGAAGGCAACGTGAGGGCTTGCATAGCCAGAGACGTGGGTCCATGGATCCGGAGATCCAACTGGCCAAGGTCCGGGTGGAACACCAAGAAACCATTGTGTCCATGATGGAAGGCAGAGATGGGCCATTTAAGGAAAAGTTTTGTAATGATAAAAGGTTTGCGAGGATGACAAAGATGGAGGTGGAGGAGGAGACCCCCAGTTCAGACCCCCTGCCCCCTCAGGGAAAGGTAAGCAGCCCCATGTCTTCCCAGGACTCAGGAGGCATGCTCAGGGCCATCCAGGTAATGGAGTCTCCTATGCGGGGGGATCAGCTGGCATTTAATGAAGAGGACATAACAGATAATGTGCCTGACAAGGTAAAGCCTGTCAAGTCCCATATTGTGGATAAAACAATTTTTGTGCCATTCAACACTGTGACTGATACTGACAATGTGCCCAGTGACAATCAGGCTGCTAGTCCTATGTGTAGCAATGCTGTGCCTGCTGATGCTGCAGTACAGCAAAGTTTGCATTTAAAAAATGACATTCCTGCAGATGAACTACAAGATTCAGCAGAGCCAATTAACCCCCCTTTAGCTGAGTCTAAAGCTGTTTGCCCCAAACCTGCTGAAGACTCTACAGCACAGCTTCAGGAGACAGCTAGTATTGCAGCAGAAACTGTGATTTTCCTGATGGGAATGTGAATGTTTGTGTGACTGATAAAAATCATCCCAGCACCAGTGTGATGAACAATGGTCCCAGTTCAAGTGTGATAGACAGTCCTACCAACTCCGTTCAAGCAGTGAATAATAATAGTATTGTACAGACTACTGTGACTTCAGTGTGGGGCCTTGGCCCTGATAAACCTACATTTGCTCAGGTGGTATGCTCTGCTCCTGGTAGCTCTGCTCCCAAGCGGGGTTTTCCCCTGCGGCATACCACTTTGGGCACCCCGGGATCTGGTCTTGGGTCTCTGGCTTCTGCTGGGGGTCCGAGAAGAAATGTGGTAATTCTCAAATGGGAAGGTGGTGCAATCTCTCCAGCACGGCGTGCAGTGGTAGATTTGATTTTGGAGATGGGTTTTGGGGCAAATGACCTGTATGCTCTAATACATGTAGCTGGGACACGGGATTATACCATTAGCTTCACCAGGCCAGAGGGTTTTGACCTGTTCTGGGAGCGATATGAGGCTCGGTGCAGGTCAAGACCTGAATGGGAAGGTCTGGCCCCAGTTGCGGTTTCGCAAAGGTCAACGGTGAAAAAGATAACCATCATACTCACCAATGAGAGTGTTCCTGCTTGGGACCTAGAGGTCTGGTTAAGGAACTATGGTGAGGTTTTGACTAAGCCCAGCAAAATCCTTGATGAGCGTAACATCTGGACTGGGGGTTGGTCAGTAACAGTCAGGTTGGCCAGGGATGGGAATGTTGTCCGTCACCTGCCCTCTTCAGCTTTTATAGGGAGGGATAGGATGACTATTTTCTACCCTGGTCAGCCGAAGCTGTGTCACCGCTGTGGAGAAAAGGGGCATTTGAGCTCTTCCTGTTCAGCCTTGATATGTTCAGTGTGTCGGGGTCAGGGTCATATGGCTAAGGACTGCACCGAGATGATCAGGTGCAACCTGTGCCTGCGCCTTGGCCACCCCTACAGCAGATGTCCTGAAGCCTGGCACAATATGGAGAAGAAGGTAATTGATGATATGTCAAGGCTGGACGGGATGGAGGGTGAGGCCCCTGGTGTACCATCCTCCTCTGCGGTGACTGACTCCCCTGGTCCTGCTCAGGATCCCTCCCCAGTTCCTGTGGCCACCCCTCCTGTGTCTGTAAGTATTCCTTCTGTATCTGTCTCTGTGTCCCACCAGCCTACTCTACCCTCTCCTCTTGTGTCAGAACCTTCCAAGTCTGTGCCCCCCGAGTCAGTTACCCCCCAGGAGTCTACCCCTCCTAAGTCTGACTCAAAGGGAGCACCCCCCCCCACCAGGAGTGGTAGTGGGTACTAAAAAGGTCGCTTCTTCCTCTCTAAAGGAGTCTTCTGTAAAGACTTCAAAGAAAAAAACAAGAGATGAGGGCATCTCTGAAGCGGACCTGTAGTACCTGGAGGAGAGAAGGAAGGTTGGAAAGCGGAAGAAGCAGGTGGTGAGGACGGAACGGGCTCCGGTGCCTGTCTCCAACTGTTATAGGTCCTCTAAGTGGGATATTTCCTCATCTGGAGCTTCTTCGGAGCGAAGTTCCGATTCTGAGATGGAGTTTGAGGCGGCCTCAAGAAAGAGAGAGGCTTCTGGTGATGAGCAGCAGAGGGGAGCTAAGAAGCAGTCCACCCAATAACCCAAATGGCGGTTCCCCCTCCGTTAAAAGTGGTGACAATAAATGTCGCCAGCATTGAGTCAGTAAGAGCTCGTTCTATGGCCTTCTTTTTGTTCAGCCAATTAGATGCTGAAATTTTATTTTTGCAAGAGACTAGGCTCACCTCCTTGGCAGATATTCATATGGCCAAGAGAGAGTGGAGGTATGGTCCATCTTACTGGTCTCTTGCGGCGATGCCTTACGGCGGTGTGGCGGTGTTGTTTAAAACCGGCATGGTAACTGTCCGGCGGGTTATTGAGGTGGAGATTGGGAGATGTATGGTCTTAGACGTCCTTGTGGGAGGGCAGGACCTGCACCTAATTAATGTCTATGGGCCGCACACAAAGTGGGACAGGAAGTGCCTTTTTACAAGTATCAAGCCATTTCTTTTTACATCCCGCCAAGTGGTCTTTGGAGGTGACTTTAATACAGTAACTAGGCCCAAGGACAGGAAGGACTTCAAGGACAGGCTGGGATATGATAGCGTTTTTTTAAATAGTATGGTTAGGGATGCTGGTCTTGTGGATGTGCACATTAAGCACCTCCCGGATGACACTGGGTTCACCTTTCATCGAGGTAATAGTCAGAGTAGGATAGATTGTTTTTTTTGAAGGAGACCTCTGCTTTCTCGCCCCCAGTGGTGCAGGCAGTAGAGTTCTCTGATCACTGTATGCTATCTGTGGTCCTGAATGCTTTAGACGCCCCTCAGAGGGGTAAGGGCATCTGGAGATTGAATTCGACTCTACTCAAGGAAGAACATGTTAGACAATCCTTTGAGGAATTCTTTCAGGCACAGGTGACCATCCTGGACTTTTGTAGCAGCAAGGCTGAGTGGTGGGAGCTGACCAAAAAGAGGATTGCTGGATTCTTCAGGGGCCTAGCCAATAGAAAGCAGTTTAATAAATACATGACCTACCAACGTTTACGGAGGAAGCTGGATATTCTTGTCTCGAGAGGAGGAGATCCTGGGGCAATCTCCTTCTCAGGAAGTGTCAATATGACCGGCATGCCTCTTTGGTTCTGGAGAGGGACTATGGGAAGTACCACTCGCCTGACCCTTACCAGAACTGCAAACAAGGTGTAGCAGTTAAAACGGTCGTTGGCCTTAAGGACAGTACAGGTTCCTTGACAAAGTCCAGGTCAGGGATTCTGGAGGTCGTGAGGTCCTTTTATGCTGACCTTCTTGGGAGGAAAGAGCTTGACCATGACAAGATGGAAAGCTTTTTGGACTCTACTCCAGGTCTAAATGATGAAGATGTCCCATTGATGAGTTTGACAGAGATCACAGTTGAAGAGGTGATGAGGGCAACAGCTTGCCATCAAAAAGTCACCTGGACCGGATGGCTTGACGGCTGAGTTTTACAAAGCTTTTAAGTCTATTCTGGCCCCACATTTGGTAGAGGTTTTTAACAGTTGCCTTGCAGAGGGGGTACTTCCCCCTTCCATGAGGCACTCGGCTGTGATTCTTCTTTCAAAGGGTAAAGATCCTTCGATGATTGAGAATTGGCGCCCCATCAGCCTTCTTAATGTCGATAGAAAGATACTGGCAAAGATATTTTTCTGGCGCCTATCGTCAGTAGCAGAGTCTTTGCTTTCTCGCCATCAGCACTGTTCGGTCCAGGGTAGGAGCACCTTCACAGCGGTTTTAGCTGTCCGGGAGGCCTTGGAGCGGTGCAGGGCTGCAGGCTGGGGAAAGTATTTGCTGACATTGGATCAGGCAAAGGCTTTTGATCGTGTTAATCATGAGTACCTGTGGTTGCTCCTTAGTAAGTACGGTCTGCCGGGTGGTTTTGTTGATTGGTTGAAAGTCTTGTATAAGGGGGCAGAAAGCTTTCCTTTTGTTAATGGTTGGGCAGTCCTTTGAGGTTGGCTCTGGAGTGCGTCAAGGTTGTCCCCTGAGTCCCCTGCTCTATGTGTTTGCAATAGACCCTTTCACCAGGAGGCTAGAGAGCGGCATGTTGTGTGGGGTGCCAGTGGGGCTCCCGGGTGAGCCGCCTTTGAGGGTTGTTGCCTATGTGGACGATGTGTCGGTGATTGTCACCGGGGCGGATGAAGCAGAGGAGGTGGTCTCTCTGACATCACGGTATTCTGAAGCATCAGGCTCCAAGATTAATCAGGAAAAGAGTGAAGTTTTCTGGATGGGAAAGGAAGGTGAGGGGTTTGATCTCCCGGACACCTTTCCAGTGCCCCAGGAAAGAATTAAGATTCTAGGCTTTGAATTTGGACCTGGCGATTATGGCCTCAAAAACTGGGAAGGCAGACTGGAAATTGCCAATACTAAGGTGGTCAGCTGGAAGAGATGGAAGTTATCTATGAGGGAAAGGGTTGATCTGATTAAGACTTACCTGATTCCGATCTTCTTGTATGTCAGCTTTGTCTGCATCTTGCCAGTGTCTCTCTATGCTAGGGTCAGTAGTGTGTTCTTCCAGATGTTGTGGGGGAACAGACTGAACCCCATCAAGAGGAATGTCACCTATCTATCCAGGAGGGAGGGTGGCTTAGGTATGGTCAACCCAGTTCTTTTCTTTTCACTGCTTTTTCTCAAGTTTAACATTGGTAATATGCTTGCAGTGGAACCTCCTGGATGGGTAGGCATATTTAGATCTTGGTTTAGGCCTATTCTGTGACTTTGGGAAGAAGGTGGCCAAGTGAAGAATCTCAGGGGTCATCGTGGTCAGCTACCAGCCTATGTCGCTCCGTGCCTGAAGTTATTACGGCAGTGGCGATTGTCGGCTTAAGATCTCAGATCGGTTCCAAGGAAAGTCCTTATGAGTCGAGTCTTGAGCGAAGTCTTTCATGACCCACTGGCCTTAAGGGATTGCCCAGGCCCAGTTTTGAGGGCAGGGTTAAGACTTATTAATTTGGACAGAGTGCCTCCTAAATTTAGGGATCTGGCCTGGTTGTGCTTCCATGGGAGGCTCTATGTTCGGGGCAATTTGAAATTCCGCAGTGGGATGGATCATAGCTGTCCTCGGGAGGAGTGTGCAGGTGAGGAGGAGACTATGGACCATTTTCTGCTTCATTGCCCTTTTACCTTGGAGGTGTACAAACAGGTGGGGCGGGCCCTCGGTGTCCCTTTCCTCTCCAGGCTGGGTTATGCTGAGTGGGTGTATGGAGCATTCAATACTGGTGGGGTTTTTTGTTTAGATACACTTTTTCTAGTTAGCCTAGTAGTCCGTTATTTCACTTGGAACGCACGGTGTCAGGTCAGCATTCGGCGTAAAATCCTTCCTGTTCAGGTGGTGGTGTATGACATTTTGCATGAGGTGGAGAAGATTTGGGTGCTTGAGAGAGACAAGCGGAGTCAGGGGGCTTGGTTGAAGGCGTGGAGGGGTTTAAAGCCTCCCTGACTGCCAGGAGTCTCTTTCCCGGGTGTGGCTGTCTGTCTCTTATCACCCTAGATTATTATTTTTTTGGATTAATTTTTGATAAATGGCTGCGTACATAGGTGATGGGTTGTGCCTCTTAGGCCCTCTCTGCTGCTTTATGTAAATAGTTTTGGTAGTGGATTATGTATATATTGTATATATTCTGAACATGGATGTGTATTCCTTGGATTTCTGTTGAAGTTTTGTACTATGGTTTTGTTTTTTTACTTTTGTATAAAATTGGTTGCTTGATTCTTTTTAATAAAAGATCAATAGTGCCCCAACATTGGCATCAATGGGAGGAAGAGTGTTCCATTGTTGTTGTCAGTGAAAGGAACAGCACCCCAAGTGCCTGATTAAGGCATGCAAAGGGCCACATTCATCAGTGAACTCCCAGTTTTGAGACCACTGCACTAGACTAATGATAGCATATGTCTATCTATCTATCTATCTATCTATCTATCTATCTATCTATCTATCTATCTATCTATCTATCTATCTATCTATCTATCTATCTATCTATCTATCTATCTATCTATCTATCTATCTATCTATCTATCTATCTATCTATCTATCCCTCTTGGCAACTCAATATTGCATATATGTGGTGATGGATAATGGTCTCTAATGCCCAGCTACTACACATATGCATCTGCAGTGGCCTGAGGTTGTGTGCCGAGAGCATGCTCATACCGAACTGCCACCGACCTCAATCACAGCTTCTCAACGGGAGCCAGCGGGCCAAACATGTGACTGCTGTGACAGATAATCAAAGCCACACCGCTTCCAGTGTATTAAAGCACACTTAAATTGGTTAAAAAGCACCTTGCACCGTGGACCTCTCACCATATTCCTGTAGTCTATGGACCATTTTGCAGCTTCCCCACACCTTAGGATGTGGGTGAATTAAGTATACATTATTCTCCCGCCCCCCAGGTTTGAGTTGACTTTTAACACAGATGAACTGATCAGGTCAACTCTAATGAACACCAGTAAATAAAAACCACCAATATAGAGCAGTGACAACCTCAATTTTTTTAGGGTTAAAATGTGGTGTCCCCTTTATATAGCGCTACCCTCCTGCTCGCTGGAGTTTTGGGTACCCCTTCTCCTGCACAGCCAGGCAACATGCATTTTCAGCAGCGCCCAGAGTCAGTAGACCAGTCCAAGGGCTTTGTTTCTGATATTTATTGGGGTAAACAAATTGGATGGGGTATAGAGAGCTATGGGATGCCCAACTGACTTGAAAAACACATCTGAGCACAACTATCGTTACTTCGTTTTCTAGTTCAACTCCAAACTGTTGCTAAGCAAGACTATAGACTGGCAACAAAATCCAACTCTGATCCCAGTACTGGTGTTTTAAGCAGCAAATCTTCCCAAGCGCGGGGGGTCAAGGTTTGGTAAAAGCTGTCCCTCCTAAATGGCTAGCTTGGTCTTGCACCTGGCTGCCTCCCCCTATAGACTTTGGGCGATGAACAGTCTGAGGTTACTCACTCAGTTCCTAGTGTCCTGTAGGTTCTGATCAGGCCTCCTGCTGAACAGGTTCCATGTGCTCTCAGGGTGTTCCAGCCAAGCCTGGCTGAAGCTGCAGGGGTGAGGGTTCCTCTCAGCTTCCTTCCTTAACTTCCTCATTCTCTCTCTGGCACCTTCTGCCTACAGGCAGAGCACACTATAGACTCCCCCCTACACACACAGGGGTCCCCTCCAAGGCTAGGCTACACAAAATTAAAGGGCCATCTCCCCACCTTCTGGGCCTTCCTTACCCAGCGATTGGCAGAGATCCCTTAAATATTCTGGCTCTCATCTCCATATCCCCACCCACTAAGTTCTGGAACTTTCTAGAAGCTTCCAGAAGCCAAGGGGAGGCGACAACGACTCAGCCTGCAGAGTCTGCCAGCTAAACTACACTGAACTTCACTTGACCCCAATTGACTGACTTCACAAACTAAAGTCCAACTAAATTTGGCTAACTTCTCCCAACTATGTACACAAGGGGGTGCTACATTTATATGAAAGAAGAGAAGCATCTAGTGTAGTAAACATTTCCAGTTCACCAAGCCTTCTAAATCCTAATTCTAATTTCAACCCAAATCCTAAAATTCAACCCTCACTTGACCAGGACCTTTGAATAGGGATGAGGTTTGGGCTCACCACTACTGTGGGTTTGAGAAGAATCATATGTGTTAGCTGTTCACGGACCCCAAAATAATACGGAATTTCACCATAGTAACCATAATGTTCTGCCTGGCCTTTGAACCTAAAGGTCAGCTGACTTGGAAGGGTCCATAAGGGGGATTTTGGATAAACCAATCCCCTCACTATAAAAGAGTGGGTGTCCAGCATCCATATTTAAAATGAGCTTTACCTGTGATAGAGAAAGCATAGGGAGCGCTGCTAATAAAGTGCAAAGGGACAGATTAGTGTAGGGCTTGTAAGGACTGGCAGGTCTGTTAGGCCTCTTCGTCTTTTGAACACCAGGCTCAAAAAGCAGATGCCACTCGGTACAGAGTCGTATCCTGTCCAAGTATATATCGCCGGCACACTGCAGATATTTAAAAATACTTATTTATTCAGGTGATCACAATGGTAAAGTGCAACATTTCAGGCCCATGCAGGACCCCCTTTGTCGGGCATGTGACTTGTGATACTGGTTTCTAGCTGGTCCCAACTTCTCACACTTCCGGGAGGTGAGGGTGACATCAAACAGCCTAAATATGCATGATTGATGGACAATAATAAATCAATTCATAATGATAATGATAATAAATCCAATGATAATAATAAAAGTAATAATAATAATAATAATAATAATAATAATAATAATAATAATAATAATCATATAATTTTTATTCCATACATAATTAACATATCAATTAATAATTATAAAATATTTGGTACAAGTAATCAGTAAACAGAATTGATAAGAATCCAAATTACAATAATCATGATAAATTGATTAAATGCAGAATGGTAACATACATCCAGTATAAATCGATACATGATATTAGAAATTAAAATTCAAAATTCATTTCTTATCTTTGGATTCTTATCAATTCTGTTTACTGATTACTGGTACCAAATATTTTATGATTATTGATTGATATGTTAATTATGTATTGAATAAAAATGATATGATTATTATATATTATTATTATTATTATTATTATGATTAATACTATTATTGTTATTACTTTTATCATTATCATTATGAATTGATTTATTATGTGCCCATCCCTCCTCTCTCATATCTGTTATGCACTTTGGAGATAGGTGACTTTACCTGTTGGTCTCAATGATTTTCAATAGTTATTTTACAATATTTTTTTGTTCAATCTTTTCATAATCTTTTATAGATCCACTTTATACCAATTACACTCTCTGACGGGATTATGTGACTCTTCAGCAGCCGCCCTGCTGTTTTGTATTTTAGCTGTATTATATATTTTCTTGTTATACAGTAAGTGTACTTTAGATATCATTTTTTTCTGATGATTATACATCTGTACAACTCTGTATATATTTTATTTACAGCCAATACAGTGGGTAATATTTGGTTGTCCCTAGGAGGGGACCATTCTTATTTATTTATACAAAAATAAAGTGCCCCCCCCCCCCCCCCAGGAACAAGGGACTTTTAAGGCGGACAATACTAAGATAAGCAGGGCAATAACTTCTCCGCAGGATGTGGAAATCTTGCAAAAAGATCTGAACAAATTATTGGGGTGGCAACTACATGGCAAATGAGGTTCAATGTAGAAAAATGTAAAATAATGTATTTGAGTGGCAAAAATCTGAATGCAATCTATACACTGGGGGGAGAACCTCTGGGGGAATCTAGGATGGAAAAGGACCTGGGGGTCCTAGTAGATGATAGGCTCAGCAATGCCAAGCTGCTGCTAACAAAGCAAACAGAATATTGGCATTAAAAAGGGGATCAACTCCAGAGATAAAACGATAATTCTCCCGCTCTACAAGACTCTGGTCTGGCTGCACCTGGAGTATGCTGTCCAGTTCTGGGCACCAGTCCTCAGGAAGGATGTACTGGAAATGGAGCGAGTACAAAGAAGGGCAACAAAGCTAATAAAGGGTCTGGAGGATCTTAGTTATGAGGAAAGGTTGTGAGCACTGAACTTATTCTCTCTCTGGAGAAGAGAGGCTTGAGAGGGGATATGATTTCAATTTACAAATACCGTACTGGTGTCCCCCCAATAGGAATAAAAATTTTTCACAGAAGGGAGTTTAACAAGACTCGTGGCCACTCATTACAATTAGAAGAAAAGAGGTTTAACCTTAAACTACGTAGAGGGTTCTTTACTGTAAGAGCGGCAAGGATGTGGAATTTCCTTCCACAGGCGGTGGTCTCAGTGGGGAGCATTGATAGCTTCAAGAAACTATTAGATAAGCACCTGAATGACCACAACATACAGAGATATACAATGTAATACTGACACATAATCACACACATAGGTTGGACTTGCTGGACTTGTGTCTTTTTTCAACCTTGCCTACTATGTAACTATGTGACTATGTAACACCAGCTGCAGTGAGCCTGTTCCCCTCTTGTGTTCGGTCTGGACACTGTGTCATCACCTTCTGAATGTAGAGCAAACAGAGACCACAGCTGAGATTAGGGGATTGTGGGATATGTGGTCCAGGGAGCCAGGATTTTTTTTGGAGCCAGACTGTTGCAGACTACAAGCTCCAGCGAGAGGGGTGCTGGGTGAGGACATAAATAGATATAACAAAAAGCACAGCGCTGGATATAAATGCAAAAATACAACAAAAATTGATATTACTATTAAAGCACCAACAACTTTCATATGTGGTAAAAGAAAAAAAGAAAAATAAACAATAACATGAATGCTTCACTATAGTGATATATATGCGTGAACAATAACATGGATGCTTTACTATAGTGATATATATGCGTGACTATTCCCAGTTTTTTATCCACACATTTAGAAAAAGTCCAAAGATGCAAAAATTATGTCAAAACAAATGTCCAAAAAAGCAATTAAATGTGACTTTCTATGAATAATAAATCCGTGACTGTCACCGTGTTGAAATCCCGTCACCTGGTATAGATTGAAGGCTTACCAGATAGCCTCTGATCAGAGGCATAGAGCTAACAGCTTGGGGTTTGCCCTCCACAGCGGCTGGAACTTTAGCTGGGATGATGGATGTAGATCCACAAACGATCGCCACAGGCTTCCAGACAGCGGTACAATCAGGGAAGAGAGCTCTCACCGATATGGAAGTGTTTAAAAGAAAAGAGAAAACTCCAATGGTGTAGAACGTTTTATCTCTTGTTTATTAAAAGTCGCTCACTGGCATCCATAAAAACACTTTTCCTTGCAAGGAACCAATACAGCTTTAAAACGAAACTCCTCGCATGCGCCGTCGGTACGAGCGTGTCAATCCTACGGCCGTTTCGTCAGAAATGACATCATCAGGGGCACGCCCGCACGTCTGCACATGCGCCTTATATATCCGAGCGGCAAAACGAAAAAGTTCAGCCATTGGTAACACTAGGAAGGTGTTAAAGCTGCAAACAATTACCATTACAGGGGGATGGCAATTACACACACACCTGCTTTTTAACCTTTACAATTAAAACTCCATAGAGTCATCATGGTGCCATCTTGTGGACAAACTTGATATTACTTCAGAGTAATGGATTTTATTACATTACCCTTACTATTCAAAAACTTTATTAAAAAACATTAAAAGAGGTGGGGGGAAAAACCAATGACTAAAGATTCATTCGAATCACCCTTCAGCAACTGAAATCACATAAACCTCTATATCAATAAAAAATAATAATAAAGAGAGGAGGAATTTAAATATATTTCAATCAAAATTTTCTATATATTCAGAAATATATTCTATATTCAGAAATCACAATCTGAATACTGTATCTCCATTCCGACCATATCATAGAATAGCGAAAACCCCATTATAAAAAAGGGGGGGACATTAACTTTAAGAGGAATTTAAGAAAATAAGGAAAAATTACAACAAAAGAAGGAAGAAAGACAGGAGAGGGGACATCAACTGTTATTAATAAAACAGTTGATGTCCCACTCTACATTAAGGCCCATGGGTACATGACAGCCCAGACGGTATATCCAGTTAGTCTCACTCCTGGATATACAACGTCTACTGTTGCTCCCTCGCCAGTGTGGTATATATTTCTCCAAGGCAAAAAATGTCGTGCCTGTGGGGTCCCTGTCATGCTTAAGGTCATAATGTTTTGAAACATTATGTTTGTCAAAACCCCTTCGTATATTGACGATGTGTTCACCCAATCTGACCTGTAACTTCCTGGTAGTACGCCCTACATATTCTAACCCGCAAGGGCACCTCAAAAGATATACTACACATCTTGTGGTACAGGTGATAAAAGATCTAATCGGATATGTCATACCTGTCCCGGTTGATGTGAACTCAGTTAGTTTCCTACCCTTAAACTCATTAATTTTACAAACTTGACATTTTTTGCAAGGAAAAAAACCTTTTAGATCACCAAAAAAGGTGGGTCTTGTGGGTGGGTCCGGGACGTTAGGTGCTATAAAGTGCCTAAGGTTTGAGGCTCCCCTGAATAATACGCAAGGCTTATCTGCCAGCAAAGGCCCCAAGACCCTATCATTTTTTATAATGGGCCAATGTCTCTTAATTATTCGTTTGATGGCCCAGTGTTGACTGGAGTAAGTAGTCAAAAAGGCCAAACCAAAATCCTCTCTGTTCTCTACTTGTGGTGGATTATCAACTAGAAGGGACTGGCGATCTCTATTTCCCACTTCTGCTATTATTAAATCTAGAGTCTGATTTTCATAGCCCTTGGTCAAAAATCTAGATTTAAGAACCAAGGCCTCTTTTTTGTAATCCTCTAGATTAGTGCAGTTGCGCCTGAGTCGCAAAAATTGTCCCTTAGGGACTGCTGATAGCCAGGAACGGTGATGGCAAGAGTCTAATGGAATGTACCCATTCCTGTCTGTTGTTTTGAAGTACGTAGATGTAATAAGCCTCCCATTTTCTATGGTTATTTTCAAATCCAAAAAGTGAATCTGCGAAGCATTCACTTCATGTGTAAGGACAATACCCCTATCGTTATTGTTCAAAAATGATAAAAAGGCCATGACAGATTCGATGTCACCGTCCCATATGAAAAGGACATCATCAATGAACCTTTTCCATAGGATCAGCTCATCGCGTCTCACATTCAAAACCACATCCTCCTCCCACTTGGCCATTAATAAGTTAGCCATGCTCGGAGCAAATTTTGCTCCCATGGCTACTCCCTTTATTTGTAGGTAGTGAGTACCACTATACCAAAAGTAATTGTGCTTCATCGAAAAGTCCAGTAGCTCCAACACGAATTTACTCTGCGTGATGGAGATACTGGAGTCTCGATAAAGGAAATGCTGCACCGCTTCAAGGCCTAAGCGATGGGAGATAGCCGTATAGAGTGATGCTACATCTGCGGTTACCAGCAGATATGAAGACTTCCACTCTATCTCACCTAGTAAGTTGATGACATGTTTAGTGTCTTTTAGGAAGGAGGGGGTCCCCATCACCAGTGGTTGTAAGTACTTATCAATGTACTTACCGACTCGTGAAGTGACTGAGTCAATCCCACTGATGATGGGTCTTCCAGGGGGATTGACCAAGGTTTTATGTATCTTAGGCAATATATACATAATTGGCAGCCGTGGTGCCAAAGGCACCAGATATTCTCTCTCCTTTTTGTTCAGAATGCCCATATCTGAGCCCTTCTGAACCAAGGCTTTTAAATTTTGTTTAAATTTTGAAGTGGGGTCTGCGGGCAAGGGGGAGTATGTCTCAGAATCAGAGAGGATCCATATCATTTCATTAGAATATGACTCTTTATCTAAGACAACAATGGCCCCTCCCTTGTCCGCAGGGCGAACCACTATGTCCTTCCTCTTACAAAGAGATTCCATTCCAACCTTAATGTCCTGTTTAGATCGAATAACTCTTGTATTCAAACTTGCCAAATCTTTAATAACCAGATTCCAGAAAATATTGACATTAGGCGCCAAATTCCCCGGGGGGTTGAAAAGTGAGGCGTTGGACAAGTTTGAATGAACGATAGTAGATAGACATGTGCAGGATGAAAAAATTCGTTTAGTTTAGTTTCGTTTCGATTCGTTATTTAACTTAATTCGTTTAGTTAAATTCGTTGCATTCATTACATTCGTTTTCGGAATTCGTTTCGTTTCGTATTCGAATTCGAAAAAATTCGACCGCATTCGAAAAAATTCGACCGCATTCGAAAAAATTCGACCGTATTCGAAAAAAACTATCAAATTCGAAAAAATTCTAACACATTCGAAAAAAACTGTCAAATTCGAAAAAATTCCACCACATTCGAAAAAAACTATCAAATTCGAAAAAATTCTACCACATTCGGAAAAAACTATCAAATTCGAAAAAATTCCACCACATTTGAAAAAAACTATCAAATTCGAAAAAATTCTACCACATTCTAAAAAAACTGTCAAATTCGAAAAAATTCTTACTACATTTGAAAAAACTATCAAATTCGAAAAAATTCTACCACATTCGAAAAAAACTGTCAAATTCGAAAAATTTCTACCACATTCGAAAAAAACTATCAAATTCGAAAAAATTCTTACTACATTTGAAAAAACTATCAAATTCGAAAAAATTCTACCACATTCGAAAAAAACTGTCAAATTCGAAAAATTTCTACCACATTCGAAAAAAACTATCAAATTCGAAAAAATTCTTACTACATTTGAAAAAACTATCAAATTCGAAAAAATTCTACCACATTCGAAAAAAACTGTCAAATTCGAAAAATTTCTACCACATTCGAAAAAAACTATCAAATTCGAAAAAATTCTTACTACATTTGAAAAAACTATCAAATTCGAAAAAATTCTACCACATTCGAAAAAAACTGTCAAATTCGAAAAAATTCTACCACATTCGAAAAAAACTGTCAAATTCGAAAAATTTCTACCACATTCGAAAAAAACTATCAAATTCGAAAAAAACAATAACTGAATTTGAAAAAGTAAACTATATATAACCATTTTGCGAAATTTGAAATTCGTATAGGATGAAATCGAATTCCAATAGAAAAGATTAGGATAGAATAGAAAGTATAAAAGAATAGCATCATGTTTTCGAATTCGATTCGAATATGTTTTCGAATTCGATTCGAATATGTTTTCGAATATGTTTTCGAATTCGATTCGAATATGTTTTCGAATTCGATTCGAATATGTTTTCGAATTCGATTCGAATATGTTTTCGAATTCGATTCGAATATGTTTTCGAATTCGATTCGAATTCGTTCGTTTTTTTTTCGGATTCGTTTAAATTCTTTACTTTTGTCATTCGGAAATTCGGATGCATCCGAATTTCCGAATAATGAAAAATTCGTCCGAATTTCGATTCGGAACGAAACGAAATGCACATGCCTAATAGTAGAGGTTTCCCTCATTGATTGTCTGGTTGGATTGCTCATAAGATACCTTTTGATATTTAGTCTCCTTGTATACTTATGGACATCTATGAAGGTTTGGAACTTATTCAGATTCCGTTCTGGGGCAAATTTTAACCCTTTACTTAAAGTCAAAAGTTCTTCCTTAGTTAACTCCTTATTGCTAAGATTAATAATACCATTAGTATCTAGGTCCTTCTTCTTTTTGAGGACATAAATAGCCTGGTTCGGGGAGGAGTCTTTCTCTTGGCCGCTCCTGGAATGTGAGCAGGCACTGCGGCCTAGGCGAGGAGGAGAGCCTCCGACGAGTGAGCTACCTGTTGGCCCAGTGACTGTCGGGGGTCGCTCTCATCGTTACAGGTACAGTTACAGCAGAATCCCAGGGTCGCTAAGTGCACAGCCAGGCACCCATTTACTGGTTGCAGATTCTTCAAGAGGCTCTTCTGGGACATCCTATTTCCTTGAGCCTTGGTGTGATCAGGATTGGTGAGCTTGCAGAAGCCCACCATGTGTACACCCCACAAAGACTCTGCCTGCAGACACCTTTATCCCATCTCTTTACATTAAAACCTCAAAAAGGAAACACTTTGCACATGCTATTATCTGTTGCAGGTTGCCATTGCACGGAAATCCCTCGGAGCCAGGCCCTGACTGGAAATAGGGCCGGGGCTGCCCGCTCCGTGACCTGTTGATGATCAGGCCACACAGCGGGAGGTAAGCGGCAACTGCGGCCTGGACAGGGTTAACACAGGCAAGGGGGGGAAGCCGTGGGCTGTTGTCAGGATGTTGCCCCCCCCTTTTCTCATGTCGGCAACACGGGAGAAGAGAAAGCTTCCTGCCTGCTCTTTTTCCCTCCCAATTGGCCAGAGCGGAGGGCCAATCAAAAGAAACTAGAGGGGCATCATGGGAAATGAAGTTCCGAGGATTGGTGGCCCAATTGATCTCAGCAGGGAGCAGGCTACAGTCCCCAGCATGCACTCTGCTTGGGGAAAAGAGAAAATCCAGAAACAAGCAGAGGAGTGCTACATTGTAGCAGCTACAACACAAGAGACACGGAAAAAGAAAGAGAGGACTGTGCTGGGGGAACTAATAGCCCCAGCACCACCAGATAGAGCCACGCTGTACCCGAACCACCAAAGAGAGCCACGAGAGCCACACTGTACCCACACCACCAGATAGACCCACGCTGTATCCACACCACCAGAGAGAGAGCCACGCTGTACCCGCACCACCGGAGAGAGCCACAAGAGCCACGCTGTACCCATACCACCAGAGAGAGACATGAGAGACACGCTGTACCGCACCACCAGAGAGCCACGCTGTACCGCACCACCAGAGAGAGACATGAGAGACACGCTGTACTGCACCACCAGAGAGAGACATGAGAGACACGCTGTACTGCACCACCAGAGAGAGCCATGCTGTACCACACCACCAGAGAGAGCCACGCTGTACCCGCACCACCAGACAGAGAGCCATGCTGTACCACACCAACAGAGAGAGCCACACTGTACCCTCACCACCAGAGAGAGAGAGAGAGAGACACGCTGTACCCGCACCACCAGAGAGAGTCACATGTACCCACACCACCAGAGAGAGAGCCACTCTGTACCGACACCACCAGATAGACCCACGCTGTAACCACACCACCAGAGAGAGCCACAAGAGCCATACTGTACCCGCACCACCAGAGAGAGCCACGCTGTACTGCACCACCAGAAAGCCACGAGAGCCACGCTGTACCCACACCACCAGAAAGAGACATGAGAGACACGCTGTACTGCACCACCAGAGAAAGCCATGCTGTACCGCACCAGCAGAGAGAGCCACGCTGTACCTCACCACCAGAGAGAGCCACGCTGTACCCACACCACCAGAGAGAGCCACACTGTACCCTCACCACCAGAGAGAGAGACACGCTGTACCCGCACCACCAGAGAGAGCCACATGTACCTACACCACCAGAGAGAGTGCCACTCTGTACCCACACCACCAGATAGATCCACGCTGTACCCACACCACCAGAGAGAGAGCCATGCTGTACCCGCACCACCAGAGAGAGCCACGAGAGCCATACTGTACCCGCACCACCAGAGAGAGCCACGCTGTACTGCACCACCAGAGAAAGCCATGCTGTACCCACACCACCAGAGAGCCACGAGAGCCACGCTGTACTCACACCACCAGAGAGAACCATGCTGTACCCGCACCAACTGAGAGAGCCAGTGCTGTACCCGCACCACCAGAAAGAGAGAGCCATGCTGTACCGCAACACCAGAGAGAGCCATGCTGTACCCTCACCACCAGAGAGAGAGAGCCACGCTGTACCCACACCACCAGATAGAGCCATGCTGTACTGCACCACCAGAGAGAGCCACGAGAGCCGCGCTGTACTGCCCCACAAGAGAAAGCCATGCTGTACCCACACCACCAGAGAGCCATGCTGTACCTGCACCACCAGAGAGAGCCATGAGAGCAACGCTGTACCCACACCACCAGAGAGCACCGTGCTGTACCGCACCACCAGAGACAGCCACAATAGCCACGCTGTGCCCGCACCACCAGAGAGAGAGCCACGCTGTACCCACACCACTAGTGAGAGCCGCGCTGTACCCGCACCACCAGAGAGAGAGAGAGCCATGCTGTACCACACCACCAGAGAGAGCCACGCTGTACCCTCACCACCAGATAGAGTCACTCTGTACCGCACCACCAGAGAGAGCCACGCTGTACCCATACCATCAGAGATAGACACGAGAGCCGCGCTGTACCCGCACCACCAGAGAGAGAGAGAGCCATGCTGTACCACACCACCAGAGAGAGCCACGCTGTACCCTCACCACCAGATAGAGTCACTCTGTACCGCACCACCAGAGAGAGCCACGCTGTACCCATACCATCAGAGAGAGCCACGAGAGCCACGCTGTACCCGCACCACCAGAGAGAGAGAGCCACGCTGTACTGCACCACCAGAGAGAGCCATGCTGTACCCTCACCACCAGAGAGAGAGAGCCACGCTGTACCCACACCACCAGAGAGAGCCATGTTGTACCCGCACCACCAGAGAGAGCCACGAGAGCTATTCTGTACCCACACCACCAGAGAGAGCCATGCTGTACCGCACCACCAGAGAGAGCCACGAGAGCCACTCTGTGCCCGCACCACCAGAGAAAGCCACGCTGTACCCGCACCACCAGAGAGAGCCATGAGAGCCACGCTGTACCCACACCACCAGACAGAGAGCCACTCTGTACCCACACCACCAGATAGAGCCATGCTGTACCACACCACCAGAGAGAGAGCCACGCTGTACCCACACCACCAGAGAGAGCCATGAGAGCCACGTTGTACCTGCACCACCAGATGGAGCCACGAGAGCCACGCTGTACTGCACCACCAGAGAAAGCCATGCTGTACCCACACCACTAGAATGAGCCATGCTGTACCCACACCACCAGAGAGAGCCACGAGAGCCACGCTGTACCCACACCACCAGAGAGAGCCACGCTGTACCTGCACCACCAGAGAGAGAGAACCATGCTGTACCCACACCACCAGATAGAGCCATGCTGTACCGCACCACTAGAAAGAGAGCGCCACGCTGTCCAGCACCACCAGAGAGATAGCAGGTCAGTGTCACTGGGTAGTGTGGGCACAATAAGAGACAGACAGTACTAGCAATGTATGGCCACAATAGGACTGGGACACTGTAATATAAAGGGGACTGCACTGTAAAGGGGCACTGTAATAATTGCAGTACCCCTTTATATCACAGTGTCCCTGCACATTAGAGTGTGGAGGACTAACACCAGCCACCCCGTGAATGTCTGCCGACACCCCCCCTCGGGTCCCTGGGAAAGTTGGCTGCTCAGTCTTAAATGCCCGGGCCTATTTTTTGTCCCAGTCCGGGCCTGCTCGGAGCCCTTGTGGAGCTATCTGAAGATTCTGAACATCTACATCACAAGGACTCATCCACTCTCCTCTTCTCACCCCACTTAAAGGACGCTGTGCACAAAATCTGCACACATTAAGGTTGAACTGTACTCAGAGATTAATTATTGCATTTCTTGCAACTTGTTACTTTATAACTGTTCCATAAAGTTTCTTAGGCCTGTGGCATCAGGATTTGAAGGGAGCAGTCTGACATAAGAGGTAATTCTCTCCCCTTTTATACCTGGGGTCATAGGTTCTTTCGGGACCTACTGGTTACTATTGTTTGACCTATTGTGATTTTCTTTGTATTGCATACCCTTTGCCTGTTTACCGAGAGTAATGCCGTGTACACAAGACCGGACTTTTCGACATCAAAGGTCCGACGGAACGAATCCGTCGCACAATTTGATCGTGTGTGGGCTTCATCAGACCTTTTCTGTCGAAAAATCTGATGGACCTTAGATATAAAAAAAGTTTCAAATCTTTCCGACTGACTCAATTCCTATCGAACAAACCGTTCGTCTGTATGCTAGTCCAAGAGACCAAAAATGACGCTAGGGCAGCTATTGGCTACTGGCTATTGAACTTCCTTTTCTAGTCTGATCGTATGTCATCACGTTCAAAACTGGGCCACAGGGGAGTATTCCAACATGATAACGACCCCAAACATACCACCAAGATGACCACTGCCTTGCTAAAGAAGCTGAGGGTAAAGGTGATGGACTGGCCAAGCATGTCTCCAGACCTAAACCCTGTTGAGCATCTGTGGGGCATCCTCAAATGGAAGGTGGAGGAGCGCAAGGTCTCTAACATCCACCAGCTCCGTGATGTCATCATGGAGGAGTGGAAGAGGACACCAGTGACAACCTGTGAAGCTCTGGGGAACTCCATGTCCGAGAGGGTTAAGGCAGTGCTGGAAAATAATGGTGGCCACACAAAATATTGACACTTTTGGCCCAATTTGGACATTTTCACTTAGGGGTGTACTCACCTTTGTTGCCAGCGGTTTAGACATTAATGGCTGTGTGTTGAGTTATTTTGAGGGGACAGCAAATTTACACTGTTATACAAGCTGTACACTCACTACTTTACATTGTAGACAAGTGTCATTTCTTCAGTGTTGTCACATGAAAAGATAGAATAAAATGTTTACAAAATGTGAGCGGTGTACTCACTTTTGTGAGATACTGTATATGTAAAGCGCTGCGGAAATTGACGGCGCCTGAAATAATAATAATAAATCATTTCTGAATATAGCTCATCCTTGTGGCTGGAAAGAGAGATATAAATATGCATAGTCCTGATTAGTGCAGTCTCCCACACTATTGCCAGGAACACTCAGATTACCCAATAGACAGAGTAGGCACCAGCCTATTGGAGCAACAGATCAAAATAATATTAATTTTATCTTGAAAGAAAATTACTACGAAGCTTTCTTAAATGATTAAAAAAGATGGAAAAAACGAACCAACTCAAAGAAACTAAAAACTTTACATTAAAGACTCTCTATAGAGAAAATTCTGCATTAATGTAATTACCCAACAACAGATTAAAGTACATAAACCAGAGACATCAGGTTCACATCAGTTTGTACCCTCAAAGCTCATCTTCTTTCAGCTGTCAGTTTGTAAAACATTTTGGTGCAACCTACGTACGTGTAATGTCCAGTAGTGATGGTCATCTCTATCTAGCGGCCAAGTGCACAGTACTTAGTTCAATGTTATCCTACTAGCGTTCACGCGGCAGAAACCACCAGAGACATGAGGGGGGCCCAAGGTTTCGGTTGTCTAGAGGCCTCCATAGACTTTAATCTGGCACTGGACACTCCCAGCAGCAAACAGAACCAAATAATAACTAGAGCGCAGGAGAGACCCAAGAAAGCCGAACTATCAAGACAGCTCAGACTGACTACAACCTAGATAAATTTAGATAGACAATCCCGCTTAAGGCAGGGTGGCTACACATGGCTAAGACCTCTATCACTATTGAAAAGAGCCATGGAGATACTGGACAGCCTCAACCCGCTGTTATGGCAGGGCTCGACAAAGTCCAGGCCCCAGGTCGCCACGGGGACCAGAAATCCTGGTCCATGTGACCAGGCTAACTCCTGCCTACCTTGGGAGGGGGAGCGATGATTGGGCAGTCTGCCAACCTCTCCGCTCTCCATTGGCTCTCCATTGGCTGGAGCTTCCTGCCCTCTTTTGACTCTCCCCCAATTGGAAGGCGAGCTTGGGATGGCGGCTTCTCTTTGATTGGCTAGCCAGGGAGATGGCCAGGAGGCAACATTGAACCCCGCATCTGCCTGATGGCCGAGAGTGACCTGGCTGAGCCCTGCAGAGAGGGCAGCCCGAAGTGGGGCCCAGGAGCTGGCCGAACTCTACTTCCCAGGTGAGAGGAGATACTCCAGGGGCCCCAACAACAGGAACAGAGGGGGGGACATGGTGTGACAGAAATGTATGACCACATTGTCCCAGCAATACGTGTTCCCTAGGAAGAAAAGAATGGCTGCACACCACAGGAACGTTCCAATGATTTTATTCCAAAATAGCAAATGAAAGTCAACAAAGACAGAGTGTCCGAACCCAGGAGGTCTGTATAGTCTTATGGCTGCACCATCTTTTATGCATTTTTTAGGGTGTGCCCCCCAAATCTTTGTTTGTCGAGTGTATGGATTCTGACCAAATCCCTTTGGGCTGAAGCACCCCACCCCTCCATCATTGCCTCTTATTAGTGTCCACCTGTGTTATAGGAGGAGTCCTTTTAATTCTCCCATTTAGAGGAGTGTATGCTCCCATGGTTCTGAGAAGCAGGATCTTCCATTCTATGTATAGCGTAGGACCCACTAATTTGGGGTACTTTGCCGCAGTAAGTGGGCTTAGCACTATATAACCATATAGTGTGACCAAACCCCCGTATTTTCTGAATATGCTCAGGTGGTTTTAAATAGCCTTGCAGGAAATGTCATTTTTGTATGTGTGCGCTGTAATCTTTTTTCCCGAACCCAGAAGGTGACGCGTGTGTTTCACACTGACCTCAGTGCTTCTTCAAAGCTGAATCTGTCTTTGTTGGCTGTCATTTTCTATTTTGGGATAAAATCGTTGGAACGTTCCTGTGGTGTGCAACCGTTCTTTTCTTCCTATTGATCATCGGTGGCGGGTCGTGGCTTGCACCCAGCGCATTCGGACTGTAGTGACTGCTCGCCTGTAGCGGCGTTTTCCTTGTTTAAATATGTGTTACCTGCCTGATGTGTCCTGGAATTTTAGGACAGGCAGCATAGAGACCCCCTCCCCCATTAGATCAGAGTCTCTTTATAGTAGCACCTCCCTTAAAGACCCCTCCATTATATCAGAGTCCCCTTTTATCAGAGACCCCCTTTAGAAATCAATGGTTGGCCGTGTCTGTTGCCAAAAACAAAGCCCTGCCAGTCAAAAAGACTGGCTTCTGTGAGACATGGGCTTGCTCTGTATATATGAGTGTGCCCCCCTTTGCTTAGTCTCTTTATGAACATGTTTTATTTTTGACGTGTCTGTTATATGGTTTTTGTACTTACCGTGTAAAAGAGTATTGAAAAAAAAACCCGTCTCCTAACTTTTTTTAGCTGGCTCCTAAATTCAAAGCAAAATTGTCAAGACCTGTGTTATGGAATGGAGTAACTGAAAAGCACATAGGCAATAATAGTCCAATATAGATACTTTTTTAACTGAATTTTTATTGATTTCATGAACTACATTTTTTAGAGCATAAATACAGAGTAGTGGTTCGATAAATCAGATATACAGAGCTATTAAGCACTTAAAGGGGTTGTAAAGGTTCCTTTTTTTTTTTAAACAAACATGTCATACTTACCTCCTATGTGCAGTTGGTTATGCACAGAGTGGCCCTGATCCTCCCCTTCTGGGGTCCCTCAGCTGCGCTCCTGACTCCTCCTCTTCTCGAGTGCCCCGTCGGAGAATGCATTAAGGTGAAAAACGCCAAGGGTTTACAACCCCTTTAAGGACCAGGCCTATTTTTCAAACTTGGGGTTTACAAGTTTAAATTATTTTTTTTTTGCTAGAAAATTACTTGCAACCCCCAAACATTATATATATTTTTTTCAGAAACCCTAGAGAATAAAATGGCGGTCATTGCAATACTTTAGGTCACACCGTATTTGCACAAAGGTCTTACAAACATTATTTTTTGAAAAAAATACTTTTTTTAATTAAAAAATAATATAACAGTAAAGTTAGCCCAATTTTATTTTTATATTGTGAAAGATAATGTTACACTGAGTAAATTGATACCCAACATGTCACACTTCAAAATTGCGCCCACTCGTGGAATGGCGACAAGCTTTGACCCTAAAAAATCTCCATAGGCCACGTTTAAAAATTTCTACAGGTTACCAGTTTTCATTCCGGCTCGTGGCCGCTGTCAGTGTGGAGTCATCGACTCCTGTATCGTGTGTGGGTCCACAAGCTGTGCCTTTAACCACCTTCCCGATTAACGGCTTACTGCATCATATGGCCTGACCAGACATCTGAAGTCCTTGGAGGGAAAGGCCCTGGCTGGGTATTAGTCACCTCAACCTCTGACCTCAACCCGATAGAACACCTTTGGGATGAATTTGAGCGGAGACTGTGAGCCAGGCCTTCTCGTCAAATATCAGTGCCTGACCTCACTAATGGGTTTCTGGAAGAATGGTCAAACATTCCAATAGACGCACTCCTAAACCTTGTGGATGGCCTTCCCAGAAGAGTTGAAGCTGTTATAGCTGCAAAGGGTGGGCCAACTCAATATTGAACCCTACGGACTAAGACTGGGATGCCATTAAAGTTCATGTGCGTATAAAGGTAGGTGTCCCAATACTTTTGGTAATATAGTGTATGTTAAAATGAAGGGACTTTGGGCATTTGATCTGAGAATAGCATTGATACTGGAATTTTTTTCTTAGTATTATGTTTCAAGATTTCATAAAAACATTATGAGTTAAATCTTTGGAGAAGTTTACATTAAATGATCTCCTGTGGCTAGTAGTCTAGCAGCTTGTAAGAAGTGAATAACGATAGTTCTGTGTCTAGTAGGATACCCATATGCTTAACAAGACTAAATTTGGTAAATAGGTGGTGAATATATTTGTTACTTCTGCTATGAATCTAAAAATTTTGGATCAACGGCTTCTGATAATTTTATACATCTGGAAAATATGAAGGACATTTCCCACTTGCCAATGTTTTCTAGGGGACAAATATTTGCTTAGTCAATGGGGAGTCCAATAACATCTTAATGTAATGTTTTGGATATTTGCTTTGATGGCATGTCACCATTGTTTCAATGAAAAGTAGTGTGTAGTTCCTCTTCCCATTTCTCTAATAAAAGCAAGTTTAGCAAAATTAATTTTGGTTTGAGGAAGAGGCTGTAGAATAATGATAACGAGGCTGTAGAATAAAGACATACCCAACCTCAGTTTTGAAAGTTGGAAACCCCCAGACTTTCATTGAAAGATTTGAAAAGGATTAAAAGGATTGGCTAAACTGCTGGATTTGGAAAAGCTTATACTGATCTGCCAAGGAGGGAGAATCACCCATTGCGGGAAAGACCCGCAGACTGCCAGCTACTAAGGTTCGCATAGACAATGAGGAGTTCATATCTGAGAAGTTCAGTCCCGAATAGAAAATATAGATACATTTTAATTGACTCTGGTGGTTAAATATTTTTCCAGGATGCTGCGAAGTGTTTGCTTTATTTCCTTGGTCCTAAGACAATAGATGATCGGGTTGGCCACATGGGGCATGAATGTATACAGGCAAAGAAGTAGGACATTGATATCGGCGTTGGGTTTTACTGGCATCAGGTCTGCAGTGTAGGCGAAGAGTCGGGGGATATAGTAAACAGCAATGACAAGTATGTGGGTGGTGCAGGTGTAGAAGGCCTTCTGACCATTTCCAGAAGAATGGATCATTGCAAGGATGATGATGTATGAAAATATTATAAACGCTAAGGGGGTGAGGAGCAGAAACAATGCAAGCGCAAAGGACAAATATTTTTGGAAAGATATATCATCGCATGACAAAGCATGAACAACAATATTGGTACAGAAACAACTATTGATTCTAACACGACCGCAGTAAGAAATTGTAGAGTCGGAGAGTGCGGCGTACAATGGAGCCAGAGATGTTAAAAAAACAAATATGATGCAGGCGTTTCCCAGCCGTTTGTTGGAGATAATGGAAGAATACCGAAGAGGCCTGTGGATAGCTACATATCGGTCTATAGCCATGAGCATTATAATGAAGGCATCCATGGTGCCCAACTGATGGACCCAGAAGACCTGGAAGAGGCACCCAACAAAGGACATGGTTGCTGCTCCAAACCAATACCTAGCTATGATTTTGGGCAAAGTTATTGTATCAAACAGAAGATCAGAAGCAGAGAGGATTCCTATAACAACGTACATTGGCTTCTGTAGTTGTTCTTTCAAAACAATTAAGCTTATCACAGTGCCGTTGGCGAACAGAGACATGATGTACACCAAGAACAGAGCGGTGGAGACAAGCGGGAAAAAGGTTGGTGAAAGACTTGGAAACCCAACAAGGATAACTTCAATAATCCTAGACTGATTTGACATCCTTGAGGAGTCCAGCAGGAGGAACTAGAAGACAAATAAAATAAATGTTACACAATTTGTAATAATTTACAATTTTTCCTTCATGTTTTTTTCACTGTAAGGCCTTCCCTGCCTTGGTCAAGAAAGAAGGTGTGGCCAGAGACGGAAAGGTTGCAAATACAATGTTTACATATAATCACATTTACGAACTATTGGATGTCCAGGCTGGACCACTGGATGAAGACGGCCCAACATGCTCTACTAGCCTATCCTGCTAATATCACAGGTTGCCTTCAACACAGGGGGCAGATTTGTAACTCAAACTGCAATTTAATAACCTGGGGTGAGGGTTAACCTTTTTGTTTTATAATGCACACTGTGTTACCGATCTCATTCATTAACATTTGGATGTCCATGCTGAACCACTGGCTGGATGTGTGCTTAAGGTACTTGCATGCCCTGCTGCTCTGCTCTTGTCATGGCAGAGAGAGCCTTCAATTCAGCAGGATGAATTTGTGACTAAGAAGCTGCATTTTAATAACTTGTGGTGAGGGTACAGAAGGAGAAGTGTGGGGTACGATGGTGCGCTGTGAAGTCCCTATTGGGGCCACTACCCGAGGAGGCTTCCCCTTACTCCTGCACGTGATCTGGGAATGTCACCCAATTTAAGGTATACAATGCACAAATTTATCTCAATGGTGAGATAAATAATAAATAATTGTTTTAGTAATTGTGTTTTTTCTCTGTCTAGATTGTGTTCTGTGTGCATAAGCATACTGACGGCTCCTGAAGAAGTGGACAAAGTCCAAGAAACGCATCAGTTAGTGAATATCAAGGCTGGGACACTGGCTGGAGGGGGCCCTATATGTGCTATAGACAGCCCTGCTTCAAATTTTCAAAAGAGCCTACCCCATAGCAGTGAGAATCTGTATTTTAATAACCTGATCTGAAAGTGTTTGTGGGTTTTTTTGTTTGTTTTTCGAGGTATGCAGAGTGTTTTCAGATATTTTTGGAGTGTTTTCAAAGGATGCAATGAGGTTCTGGCACAATAAAGCTCTTGACTGTAGGGATGGGCCGAACACCCCCCGGTTCGGTTCGCATCCAGAACATGCGAACAGGCAAAAATTTAGTTTGAATACGCAAACACCGTTAAAGTCTATGGGACACAAACATGAAAAATCACAAGTGCTCATTTAATTAATTAATATGCAAGTTATTGTCATAAAAAGTGTTTGGGGACCTGGGTCCTGCCCCAGGGGACATGTATAAATGCAAAAAAAAGTTTTAAAAACGTCCGTTTTTCGGGAGCAGTGATTTTAATAATACTTAAAATGAAACAATAAAAGTGAAATATTCCTTTAAATTTCATACCTGGGGGGTGTCTATAGTATGCCTGTAAAGTAGCGCATGTTTCCTGTGTTTATAACAGACCGAGAGCAAAATTACATTTCTAAAGAAAAAAAAAGTTGTTTAAAAGTACTAGCGCTAGTGCCGGCTATTAATGAGTTGTCGGTCCTGACAATACACGTAAAAGTCATTGAAAGTCATTGAAAAAAAAAAAAATGCGTGGGGGTCCCCCAAAATTCCATTACCAGGCCTTTCAGGTCTGTTATGGATATTAAGGGGAACTCCGAAATCAAATTTAGAGGGAATTTTTTTACCGACCAAAGACAGAATAATTGTTCAGTCCATGCACATTTTGTGAGGTTCTTTAGTAGGCTGCAGTTTCACAGGCAGGCCTATAATCATAAAATCAAATTAGAATAGTTTATTTCAGTGGAAACAGTCAGAAATACTTTGCTGACTCTATGAACAGTACCTAAGCACTTTTAGTAGACCGCATTTTGAACAGGACAGACACCAGCCAGCTTTTAATCAAAAATTCAACATTAGAGTTTTTTTTTTCCACTGACATGGCAATATTGTAGTGACTATGTGCACAGTATTGAATCACTTTTACTAGTCCACATTTTGAACAGGACCCCCACCAGACATTTTAAATTAGAGAAATCTACATTAGAGTATAATTTATTTATTAAAGAAAGTTCCCAAAATACTGCAGTGCCTACATGCACAGTATTTAAACACTTGACTAGGCCCCTATGCTAAACTGAAACCACACCGGCCATTTTTAACTTTAAAAAAATTGAGTATTTTTTTTTTTTTTATAAAAAATCCCCCAAAATATTGTAGTGGGTACATTCACAGTCCTTAAAGAGGAGCTCCAGTCTCTTAAGTGAAAAATAAAAGTCAGCAGCTACAAAAAAAGTAGCTGCTGGCTTTTAATAAACACACACTCACCCGTCCCACAATCCAGCGGTGTTCTCACCTCAGTCATGTTCTCCCTGTGTCCTCCCTTGCCGGCATCTTTACTATGGGTGAAGCCACAAGCTATCACAGCCGGGTGCCCACTGCACATGTGCGAGCGGTGCTGCACTCTGTGACTGGTTCCAAAGTCATCTAGGACCTGTCATGTGTCCCAGAAGACTTTGGGAGGGAGAGGGGAAGGAGAACTTTAACTTCCGTTCAACTAAGGCAATCGGAGCGGAAGTGGGAGCAGGTATCTGTCAAAATTGGGTACCCGCTCCAAACCTTCTTTCACAAACAGGAAAAGGGGGGGAGGCCTTAAAGAGGAACTTCCACTTTTGGGTGGAGCTCGGCTTTAAAGACTCTCGTAGGATGCAGAAGGTGGAAGCGCCGCCTGCAATCTATTAGGTATAAGAGGTGATACGGAGGGTTGAAGAGCTCACAATCTATTATAGTATAATATAGAATAAAGAAAGTGGAAGAGCTTAGAATCTATTGGTGTATAAGGAAGGATACAGAAGGTGGAAGAGCTTGCAATCTATTAGGGTTTACAGGAAGCTATGGAAGGTAGAAGATTTTTCAATCTATTAGGGTATAAGGATGGATACAGAAGATAGAAGAGCTTACAATCTATTGCTGTATAAGGGAGGATGCAGAAGGTGGAAGAGCTTGCAATCTATTAGGGTATAAAGACATGATACAGGGAGTTGAAGAGCTCACAATCTATTAGAGTATAAAATAGATTAAAGAAAGTGGAAGCGCTTACAATCTATTAGTGTATATGGGAGGATAGAGACAGTAGAAGTGCTTACAATCTATTATGCCCCGTACACACGGTCGGATTTTCGGACGGAAAATGTGTGATAGGACCTTGTTGTCGGAAATTCCGACCGTGTGTAGGCTCCATCACACATTTTCCATCGGATTTTCCGAGAGCAGGATATAAAATTTTCCGACAACAAAGTCCGTTGTCGGAAATTCCGAACGTGTGTACACAAATCCGACGGACAAAGTGCCACGCATGCTCAGAATAAATAAAGAGATGAAAGCTATTGGCTACTGCCCCGTTTATAGTCCCGACGTACGTGTTTTACGTCACCGCGTTCAGAACGATCGGATTTTCCGACAACTTTGTGTGACCGTGTGTATGCAAGACAAGATTGAGCCAACATCCGTCGGAAAAAAATCCTAGGTTTTGTTGTCGGAATGTCCGAACAAAGTCCGACCGTGTGTACGGGGAATTAGAGTGTAAGGGGAGATACAGAAGGTAGAAGAGCTGACAATCTATTAGGGTAAAAGGATGGATAGAGAAAGAAGAAGAGCTTGCAATCTATTAGGGTATGTGGGAAGATACAGAAAGTAGAAGAGCTTACAATCTACTAGGGTATAAGGATGAATACAGGAGGTAGAAAAGCTTAAAATCTATTAGGGTATGTGGGAGGATGCAGAAGGTGGAAGTGCTTACCGTCTATTAGGGTATAAGAGATTATCCAGAAGGTGGAGGAGCTCACAATCTATCAGAGTATAATGTAGATTAAAGAAAGCGGAAAAGCTTGCCATCTATTAGTGTATAAGGGAGGATACAGGAGGTAGAAGAGCTTGCAATCTATTAGGGTATACGGGAAGATATAGATGATAGAAGAGCTTAAAATCTATAAGGTTATAAGGGAGGATACAGACAGTAGAAGAGCTTATAAGGGAGGATACAGAAGGTAGAAGAGCTTACAGTCTATTATTGTATAAGAGAGGATGCAGAAGTTGAAAGAGCTTACAACCTATTAGTGTATAATGTAGATTAAAAAAAGTGGAAGAGCTTGCAATCTATTAGTGCATAAGGGAAGATACCAAAGGTATAAGAGCTTACAATCTATTAGACTATAAGGGAAGCTACAGAATGCAGAAGGGCATACAATCTATTAAGGTACAAGGCAGAAAACAGACTGTAGAAGAGTTTACAATCTATTAGGGTATAAGGATGGATACAGAAGGTAGAAGAGCTTACAATCTATACAGGTATAAGGTAGAATACAGTGAACAGAGGAGCTACAATGCATTAGGGTATGAAGGAGGGCAATAGATAAGGTAAAAGCGCTCACAGTCTACTAGGTTATAAGGGAGGATACAGAAGGCAGAAGAGCTTACAATCTATAGGTTATAAGGGGGAATACACAAGGTGGAAGAGCTTATATTCTATTAGGGCAAAAGAGAGGATGAAGATAGTGGAAGAATTTACATTTCTTAAAGTATAAAGTCCTTTCTTTGTAAAGTAATTTTCCCTCCAAAACAGAACTATATGCCTTTCATAGAAAACTTTTATTTTTTTGTTAAAGTTATTTATTTTCTTTTAGAGAAGCCTTGAATGATTTCTGTCTTCCTCTGCCCCCGAGCAGCACCATGATCACAGACTGATTTATACTCAGGTAACAGTTGGAACTTACGTGTCATCAGATGCCTACAGCCTCGGTCTGTGTTGGGTCCATGAGAGATACCAGAGATGGTGTCCCCAGCCGTATTTATATCCCATGATGTGTGCCCTCATTTCCCTAATGACACAGCCCGGTAAAAATAAACCTCTTCCTGATTAGTAAATATTAACAAATTAGCAAATGCAATGGTATAGGAAGAATCACATTGTATAGAATGAAGGGAGAAATCCCACTTGTTTTGATATTTATTGTAATTTACTAAATAATGAAATATATTTTTTATTGAACATACAATAAATTGCCAAAAGTATTGGGACACCTGCCTTTACACACACACATGAACTTTAATGGCAGCCCAGTCTTAGTCCGTAGGGTTAAAAATTGATTTGGCCCCACTCTTTGCAGCTAGAACAGCTTCTGGGAAGGCTAGGAAGACTGTCTACAAGGTTTAGGAGTCTGTCTATGGGAACGTTCGACCATTCTTCCAGAAGCGCATTTGTGAGGTCAGGCACTGATGTTGGATGAGAAGGCCTGGCTCGCAGTCTCCGCTCTAATTCATCCCAAAAGGTGTTCTTTCGGGTTGAGGTCAGGACTCTGTGCAGGCCAGTCAAGTTCCTCCACCCCAAACTCGCTCATCCATGTCTTTATGGCCAAATCAATATTGAACCCTACGGACTAAGACTGGGATGCCATTAAAGCGGAAGGAAACCCACCCATAAAACAGTTTCATTTCCGGCACGTGCCGGAAATGTAACACTCCCATTGGTTGTGCTCTCAATCAAACTATCAAACCATCCAATGGCTGGTGTCATAACTAGCAAAAAAGAGAGTTTCACCATGTCAGACCAGTGTGTTGTTGCCACACCAATAATTGGATATCAAGAAAAAGGAATCCCCCTTCATTGGGACTTTGTAGGCAGCAACCACACATATAAATTTTGGAAAATATAATTTATTGAATATACATAAAATAATTCGATCATATGATGACCGATGGTTAAAAGGACATGGAAAAAATACTACACAAGTATGCAAAACAGCATAGACAAGACAAAAAACACGACAGGTTGCATGGTATGTATGACAAAAAGATAGTTGTTACTCTCCGGTATGTAGTAATCTCTGGTACCCGACGCATTTCTGGTTCAAGCACCTTCGTCAGGGATATTTAATAAGAGTATATGCAGTCATAATTTTGTCTTACATGTGAAATTTTCTACCATATAACTTAGAAAAATGGATGAAGCACTGCCAGCGAGGGTGTCAGTAGAAGCCCACCATGAACACCAATGATGCACAATAATATGGTAAGAACAGGTATTTGCCCGTTCAATTTGCCTGGTCATCGCAGGGAGTCAGATATGGCAGATTGCCAAACAAGGTCTGTAAAGTAAAAGCCTTAAATATGGCTCCTAGTCCGTATATAGCAGCAATACTTTCCAAATCCTTGAATATTAGACCTCCATGTGAACAAAAAAGCCCTCAGTCGTTTGTGTCACCCCGCTCTGCAGTACTCCAGGCTGGTGTCATAACTGATCACATGTGCAGCACCATGGCAGTTGTAGAATAAACAGAGGCAAAGATGGCAGCTTCCTTGGCTGAAAACGATAGGGGGGTTTACTTACACTTTAAAGTTCATGTGTATGTAAAGACAGGTGCCCCAATGCTTTTGCCAATACAGTGTATATAAAGTCAAGAACTTGTTTTGCTTTAGATGGAGTTGGAGTTCTGGGGGCTCCAATAGAGAGAACTTCCTGTCCTGCTAACATCAATTTCACCAAACAGGAAGTGAGGAAAAATCTGAAACATGTCGGAGATCTCCCCTCACTTCCTGTCTGGTAAAATATAGTTTGCAGGACAGGAAGTGAGGAGAGATCTCTTTGAGGTCCCATTCAAATCTGAGTGTTTTGTAGCTCGAAGCTACAAAATGCTCACCATCAAAAATTCTATTGTTTTAAATGGTACCTGGTTGCAAGACACCTGGAAGCAGGGTCTCTCCAGAAAGGAGGATGATTTTATTTCATCTATGGTAGGGACTGAGACTTGTTCTTTCTACTACGCCTGTAGGGGGCTCCCCTGAAGCTGGACCCAGGGATACACCACCACACTCAGAGACTTTTTATATTTATATATATGTGATTAGAGCAGGGGTGTTAAACTCAATTTATTTGAGGGCCGCATCGGCATTATGGTTGCCCTCAAATGGCCAGTTGTAGCTGTAAGACTATGTATGCAGATTTCAGGAATGTGCTTCATACAGTGTGTAGAGTAGGGATGGGCGAACTTTGGTTGTTCGGACGTTCGATGAACAATGAACATTATGCGGTGTTCATGGCAAATTCGAAAGCCGCGGAACCCCATTAAAGTCTATGGAACATGAAAAACCAAAAATGCTAATTTTAAAGGCTTATGTCAGAAAGGTTCCCAGAGTGGACGCTGTGCTGGTGTGCGCCGTTGTGCGCCGGAGCGAGCTGGCGCGCGTGCCCGTGTGCACTGTTGTGGGTGCCAGCATGCGGGCGCGTGCGTGTGCGCGCGCCTGTGTGCATCGGCGTGCGCGCAGGGCGCTTGGCGCAATTCAGCCTATTTAAACTGTCAGCACATTTGGCTCGGTGCTGTCCGATCTGCAGCTCCCAGTATCCCTGCACCTGCTTACCTGTCTGAACGTCTGATCTCCTGATTACCCGGCTTGCCCTTGGATTATCCTTTGTCTTCTGCCTGCATCTGACCCCGGCCTGTCTTGACTACGAACCTGCCTGCTCCTTTGTACTACGCTGCCTGCCTGTTGCCGACCCTGCCTGTGACCCGACCTACCTACTCCGCTCCTGCTCTGCACCTGCTGCCTGTGCTTCAGCTGTCTGGTGATCTCCAAGCCACCTTTACCGGGATCCTCCTGCTGTTGACCCGCCAGGCCCTCATATCACTCTGTGCTCCCGTGCCTCCTGTCTGCACTACCAGGGGCCAGGAACCAGATACGTAAGGGAGGCCTTCCCCTGCTATACCGGGCTCATCAGTCAGGTACGTGGAAGTCTGACAGTATTGGACAGCCATGTCTGAGCCCGAGCAGGGAACCTCCCCCATGGAGAAATAGTGTAGACATCTGGCGGGTCTCACGCAAGCCGCAAAGAGCCTTCAGGAAGGCTATACAAGGCTGGAAGAACGAGTCAAAGTTCTGTCTTCTCCTACCAACCCTCAAGGTACTTCTTCTGCCGGATTTTCATCTGCACCCTCAGTAGTAATGCTACCTCCTGAGCCCAAGGTATCTATACCCGAAAGATTTTCTGGGGACTGCAGTAAATACCGGGCTTTTCGCAATGCTTGCAAATTTTACTTCGCCCTGCAGCCAAGCACCTTTTCTCTGGAGGCAACCAAAGTGGGCTTTGTGATCTCTCTCTTATCCGGTGAACCACAGACCTGGGCTCACCACCTTCTGGAGCAAAAATTAGGATTCCTTGATAACCTTGATGCCTTTTTTGCCACTATGTCCCAGTTGTATGAGGACCCCCAAGTAACAGCGACTGCTGAGGCTGCTTTGCACGCTGTTCAACAGGGGCGTAGAGCAGCAGAGGACTATGTGGTGGAATTCAGGCGGTGGAGCTCCGACACAGACTGGAATGATGCTGCCCTGCATTACCAATTTCGCATGGGGTTATCTGATCCACTGAAAGACGAGCTGGCACGGGTCGGAATACCTCAAGCCTTGGATGAGCTCATCAATCTGTCTGTCCAAATTGACCGACGCCTCAGGGAGCGTGGCTCCGAGAGATCCACCAGTCAATTTTGCCCCACCTGGATGCTCCCTAAGGTTCCAAGTCCTTCCAACTCTCTCGGACAGTCTTTTCCTGCACCAGCCACTCCGGTCCTTGAAACCCCCGAACCTATGCAGCTTGGTCTTCTCCGTCCTTCCCTCACTCCGGAAGAACGACAGCGCCGACGAGTCAACAACCTTTGCATGTATTGCGAGGAGCCCGGACACTGTGAGGTCTTGCCCTAACAAGACACGTAAGTCTCTTCCAATCTCTTCAATGTGTGCATCTGCTTTGCCTAATCCTGCTACTCACCTTGCTCTCTCCATCATCTTACAGCTACCAGGAAGGGATATCCCAGTCTCGGTCATAATTGACTCAGGAGCATGCAGCTGTTTTATTGACCTGACCTTCGCTGCCAACCACCACATTCCTCTCCAACCTAAAACCCGGAGACTTGCTGTACATCTCGCTGATGGCTCCTCCCTTAGCTCCGGTCCAGTCACGCAGGAGACCATCCCTTTGCTGGCCACCATGGGCTCCCACCATCAAGAACTCCTGTGTCTGGATGCCATCTCTTCACCTCTTTGTCCCATCATCCTGGGGATGCCTTGGTTGCAGGCCCATATTCCTAGCATTGACTGGGCCACCGAGGAAATCAAGTTTCTCTCCAAATATTGCCAGCAGCACTGTTTGCACAGTATTTGTCACGTACCTGGTAGGTGGAGCCCGGAATGCAGGGAACGGCCTCTCGTATACCTCCGACTCGGGAACCCCTGGTAGTGATGACAGGGGCTCGGGAGTGCGAAGGGGCACAAGTGCCTGACTGGAAGGCTGGAGCAGAGAGCTGAATCAGATAGTCAGCTGGGAGGTGTCCTGTAGTCCGGCAGCAGGATGTAGACAGCAGGGAGGTGTCTTGTAGTCCAGCAGCAGGATGTAGACAGCAGGGAGGTGTCTTGTAGTCCAGCAGCAGGATGTAGACACCAGGGAGGTGTCTTGTAGTCCAGCAGCAGGATGTAGACAGCTGGGAGGTGTCTTGTAGTTCAGCAGCAGGAGGTAGACAGCAGGGTACAGGCAAGCCGGGTCAAACACAGACGGGCAGATCAGGTACAGAAGGTAAATCCGGGAGAGTAGTCAAAGTCCAAAAGCTGACATCAGGGCAGGCAGAAAACAGAGTAGTCAAAGTCCAAAAGCCGGGATCAGGGCAGGCAGCAAACAGAGTAGTCAGGAACAGTCCAACAGGTATCAGGTAGCAAATGCAAGTAACAGGGCACAAGGGGTCTTCAGGAACGCTGTAGACCGGACAGCAAGGCAGCAGTGGAACAGTCCTCTTTAAATAGCCCCTTTGGCGCCAAGTGCTGTCACAGGGCGCCGCTATTGGCGCTATTGCGCATGCGCGTACGCACGTTAGCGCTATTGGCGCTATTGGAGCTATTGCGCGCGCGCGAGCGCCGGATGGCGCTTCTGTGCACAGGCATTCCTTTAAACTTTAGTTCGCTGGGATATTTGCAAGAGGGCTTTTCCTGACAGTATTCCTGTTAAACCTACCCAGCTCCTCTGCCTGGACACTGACACCGAGTTACAGCAGGTAATCCCCGCGCCCTATCAGGATTTCCTTGATGTGTTTAGTAAGAAGGGAGCAGAGACCCTTCCTCCTCACAGGCCTTACGATTGCCCGATAGAGCTTTTACCAGGAACGGAAGTTCCCTTTGGGAGGATTTTTCCATTAACAGAGCAGGAGCTGAATACTCTAAAGATCTACATTGATGAGAACCTGAAGAAAGGAAGGCTTTCTGTGGTTCTCTGGAAATCGAGTTGGCTTTCTCTTTGGCCTACCATCCCCAGACTAATGGGCAGACGGAGAGAACGAATCAGACTTTGGAGCAATATCTCCGCTGCTTCTCTACTTTCTCACAGGACGACTGGGTCTCTCTTCTGCCTATTTCTGAGTTTTCATACAATAACTCCTTACATTCTGCCATTAAGCAAATGCCATTCTTTGCCAATTATGGCTTCCACCCGTCTTTCCTGCCCAGTTCTTTACCCAAGTGTGCTATCCCTGTGGTCTCTGAAACCATGGACTTCTTCCTTACCAACAATAAGCTCTGGCAGGAAACCATGGCTAAGACCCAAGAATATAACAAGAAGATGTTTGACAAGAAGAAGCGGGGAGAACTCATCCTGGAACCTGGCAACCAGGTTTGATTGTCCACAACCAATCTAAGTATGGCCTGTCCTTCAAGGAAGTTGGGCCCTAAGTTTATGGGTCCGTTCTCAGTTGAAAAGCAAATCAATGATGTAACTTACCTTACGAACTCGACTTACCCAGTACTTTGAAGATCCATCCGGTATCTCATATATCTCTGTTGAAGCCTGGTATTCCCAACCCTTTTACTGACCGAAATACCAGCCCACCGAAACCCATAATTATTAACAACGAGGAAGAATCTGAGATAGAGGCTATTCTGGATTGCAGGAAAAGGCACAACCAGATGCAATATCTAATCAAATGGAGGGGGTATAGACTGGAAGATAATTCCTGGGAGCGGGAAAGCAATATACATGCCGAAGAGCTCTTGAGGGGGTTTAGGAGTGTCCACGCCACCAGACTGGCTCAGTTGGACATCCGGAGGCTGCCCTTGAGGGGGGGGGGCACCGTCAGAAAGGTTCCCAGAGTAGATGCTGTGCTGGTGTGCGCCTGGGCGCGCTGGCGTGTGCTCGTGCGTGTGCCCGTGCGCGCTGTTGTGGGTGCCCGCGTGCGGGCGTGTGCGTGTGTGCGCGCCTGTGCGCATCGGCGCACTCACGGCGCTTAGTGCCAATCAGCCTATTTAAGCTGTCAGCACATTTGGTTCGGTGCTGTCCGATCTGCAGCTCCCAGTATCCCTGCACCTGCTTACCTGTCTGAAAGTCTGATCTCCTGATTACCCGGCTTGCCCTTGGATTATCCTTTGTCTTCTGTCTGCATCTGACCCCGGCCTGTCTTGACTACGAACCTGCCTGCTCCTTTGTACTACGCTGCCCGCCTGTTGCCGACCCTGCCTGTGACCCGACTTACCTACTCCGCTCTTGCTCTGCACCTGCTGCCTGTGCTTCAGCTGTCTGGTGATCTCCAAGCCACCTTTACCGGGATCCTCCTGCTGTTGACCCGCCAGGCCCTCATACCTCTCTGTGCTCCCGTGCCTCCTGTCTGCACTACCAGGGGCCAGGAACCAGATACGTAAAGGAGGCCTTCCCCTGCTATCCCGGGCTCATCAGGTACGTGGAAGTCTGACAGCTTATATGCAAGTTAATGTCATAAAAAGTGTTCGGGGACCCGGGTCCTGCCCCAGGGGAAATGTATCAGGCCATTACCAGGCCATTTGGGTCTGGTATAAATATTAAGGGGAACCCCGAACCAAAACTTAAAAAAAAATTGCATGGGGTCCCCCCAAAATTCATACCTGGCTCTTCAGGTCTGGTATAGATATTAAGGGGGGCCCCGCACCAAAATTAAAAAAAAAATGGAGTAGGGGTCCACCCAAAATCCATACCAGACCCTTATCCGAGCACGCAACCTGGCAGGCCACAGGAAAAGAGGGGGGATGAGAGAGTGCCCCCCCTCCTGAACTGTACCAGGCCACATGCCCTCAACATGAAGAGGATGCTTTGGAGTCTCCCCCAAAACATCTTGTCCCCATGTTGATGGGGACAAGGACCTCATCCCCACAACTCTTGCTGGTAGTTGAGGGGGTCTGCGGGCGGGGGGCTTATCGGAATCTGGAAGCCCCCCCTATGTGAATTGGTAACGGGTATATTGTACCCCTACCAATTCACAAAAAAAGTGTCAAAAATAGTAAAAATGACAGGAGACACTTTGGGACAAGTCTATTAAAAAATAAAAAAAATAAAAATGTCCCCCGATGTAAATACATCTCACGCCGCCCGACGAAACTAAAAAAGAAAAACCATGCTACAGCTCCGCCTCCATGGGAGGCTCCAGCAAACTGCACGCTTCTTGCTTTGACAGCTGTTATATAGCTGAGGGCCGGGCCACCCGGTGACGTAAACGGGTGACCCCGCCTTCCTCTGACATCACGTTACCCATATGTTTACATGAGATATTTTTGTTATATCTCTAGTAAATTGTTAATATGTTTTTCTAATTGTTGTGGTCATTTTACTGGTCCTGGCTGGTCAATGCCTGTCCCTGTGACCCGGTGAACGTCTGAGGCTCTTTTGCCTTCCTGTGTGGCCACACAGGGCCGCCCACTCCGTCGTTCACTTGGCTGGGTGCGCGGCCATTGGTGGAGCTGCTGGCTGTCCATCGGCTTCCTTTTGGTCTGCCCCCTTCCTCGTGCTTGCCAGCGGCCTTTTGGCGCATGCGCAACAATCTGGGTAACCTCCGACCACTGCTGTTCCTTTGGAATGACATGGTTTCCATCTGCAGCCATAGGGGGCCTGTGTTCCCCTCCAGCTCCGCCTCTGCTGTCACTCCATTGGTCGCCTACTGTCACAATCAGCGGCGGGATGAGGCGCATGCGGGCAGCCTGTGGCCAGGCCGGTCATCGTCACTTCTGCCTGAGGTGACGTATTTCCGCCCAGGACGTAGTCATATATGGCTGCTTCCAAGCTGCTCAGACAGGCTATCTCCCCCATCCGGGATTCCACGCACGGCTCTGCTCTCTTAAACCTCCATTATCTGTACTGGCTATTAAAGTAACTATTACTAGTCATCTCTTGATACTTGCTTAATTGCTTTGCTACTTTTCAGTGTTTTTTTTACTATGACTTAGCGTACCTCTGTACTCCTTGCTTTCTCTCTTTTTTTATTAGACATTGCCTTTTTGAACTATAGACCCCTCTTGAATTTTTGGACAACCTGTCCTACTGGTTGAGCTCAGAGCATTACCTGCCAGTTTAAACTGCTTTAATAGATTACCCTCTATCAAAAGTGCGTCATCAACCATTATTCCCGGATTATTGTGGTTACTAACCACTGTCATTTTTAGGCCTGTTCAGCTATTGGTAAGCCTTTTTGCCTATTTACGTTATCAGAGATTTTTTTCAGCGGGAACTCGGGGGAACGCAGTTCCGGCACCTCCAAAACTGAATGTATGTAAAGGTATGGGGTGCTGTGGTGTGTTGAAGGGTCTATTGATGATGGCTGCTGGGAAATCTATTGTTGCTGGAGGGGATCTATTTTTGGGAAGGAAGGGAGTCTATTGTTGCTAGTTCTTTCTGTTGCTTGTGAGGGGTTTATTGTTACTGGAGCGATTCTTAGATTGCTGGGAGGTCAGTGGTTGCTGGGAGGGATCTATTGTTGAGGGAGGGGTCTTTGTTGCTGGCTGTTGAAGGGTCTATTGATGCTGGCTACTGGGATATCTATTGTTGCTGGGGAGGATCTATTGTTGCTGGTGGGGGATTTATTGTTCGGGGGGGGTCTTTTGTTGCAGGGGGTCAATCGTCTAGGGTCTATTGATTCTGGCTGTTGGTAGTCCATTGTTGCTGGGGTGGTACTATTGACGCCGGGGTGTCCATTGTTGCTAGATCTGTTTTACTGTCTTTCTTGTTATCATCAAGGAAATCCATACAAAATACTTAGCACCATAAAATTATACTTGGCTCTGTTTTCTCTAAAGGGGTTGGTACTGGGAGGTGGGTAAGGGGTGGAACCAAGGAACGGTGCTCTGAGGTGGGTAGGGGGTGGAGTCAAGGGGTAACTCAGAAGGGAGGAGTTCCTGCACCTATTCTCTGTGAAAAAAAGCCCTGTACGTTATACCTTATACAATACTTCTTACTTGCTAGCCCCGTTTTTGAAAAGTCATTTATGAATATATACTTGGGTATTATACTTTGCTCCTTTCTTTTTCTTCGTCTCATAGAATTAGCTAAAGGGAAATAAAACCCAACTACTTGGGTTTTCTCTATTTGACACCTACAACATGCTATTTTTGAAAAACTCTAGTACTACGTAAGTATTTATCTTCATGGAATGTATTCATATTATCCGATCTGATATGATTTAAACGTTTTTCTTTTTTAATGCTGTATTTTTGATTGTGCCCCATGGGAGGGTTTTGCTTCCTGCCCCCCCCCCCCCCCCGGTGGTCACCGGGCTGGGGCTCTTTTCCCACCAGATTCCACTAAACCACTTCAGACCATTTGGCTGGCCAAAGACCAGAGCACTTTTTACGATTCGGCACTGCGTCGCTTTAACTGACAATTGCGCGGTCGTGCGACATTGCTCCCAAACAAAATCAATGTCCTTTTTTTCCCCACAAATAGAGCTTTGTTTTGGTGGTATTTGATCACCTCAGCGGTTTTTATTTTTTGCGCTAAGAGCAACAATTTTGAAAAAAAAAAAACGCATTAATTTTTTACTTTTTGCTATAATAAATATCCCCAAAAAATCTATAAAAAAATCATTTTTTTTTTTCTCAGTTTAGGCCGATAGGTATTCTTCTACTCTAAAAAAATCGCAATAAGCGTATATTGATTGGTTTGCGCAAAAGTTATAGCGTCTACAAAATAGGGTATATTTTCATGCCATTTTTATTAATAATTCATGTTTTTACTAGTAATGGCGGCAATCTGCGATTTTTATCGTGACTGCTACCTTATGGCGGTCACGTCGGACAATTTTGACACATTTTTGGGACCATTGACATTATTATAGCGATCAGTGTGTTTAAAAATGCATTGATTACTGTAAAAATGTCACTGGCAGTAAAGGGGTTAACATTAGGGGGCAGTGAAGGGGTTAATGTGTGTCCTAGTTTGTGTTCTAACTTAAGGGGGATGTGGACTGTGCAAGGAAGATAACAGATCACTGTTCATACTCTGTATGAACAGACGATCTGTCAGTTCTCCCCTCAGAGAACCGGAAAACTGCGTGTTTACACTCACAGTTCCGGGTTTTCCGTGTGCCCCGAGCGATCGCCGGAGCCCAGCGGTGATCGAGACCGCCGGGCACTCGCATCGGCTCGGGGGGCGAGCGGGGGGCGTGCGCCTCTGGCAGCGCGAGCGCGCCCCCCCCCTAGTGGCCTGAGGGCGAAGCGACGTTACATAACGTCGTTTCGCCCAACCGTGCCATTCTGCCGCAGTACACTTGCGGCGGCTGGTCGGCATGTGGTTGAATGACCATTTCACTGTTTATATTGTTCTGTTTTATACATTGGATATTTTGTTATATTTATCTATGTGTCTTTTTTATGTTTATTAGATCTGTAATCTCCTGAAGAAGCGCAATTGTGCACGCAACATGAAAAGTGGAAAATTTTCCTGCGACCTCACATTGTGACTCAACCTCTCCATGCACTTTATTCCTCTTGGATGTTGCTATTGTTTATTTCTAATTACATTCTATTGGATTAGAATATAATATCTGGAGGTTCTATTTGAGTCTTTGGGGTCATATACTATTATGATGTGTTCTTTTTTTTATGCTTTGTAAATCATGATTTTAACTTTATCCAATTAAATTTTCAATTTTTTTTATCTCATGTGTGCCTATGAAGTCCATCTTTGCAATTCTAATTTTCTTCTGTTAACCTGTGTTCACTGCTGTATTGAGTTAATACTTGTGTTCATTCACAATTCAGGGAACCTTAGACCAATACAGTGGAACCTCGGATTACGAGCATAATCCGTTCCAGGAGAATGCTCGTAATCCAAAGTACTCAAAGCGAGTTTTCCCATTGAAGTCAATGGAAACAAAAATAATTTGTTCCGCATTGACTTTCAATGGGATGCAATACCGCATGTACCCAGAGGCGGGGGGGGGGGCACTGGAGAGCCTCGGAAACGGCCGAAAAGGCCTGAGGACACTTCGGCTGACCTTGGCAAACCTCAGAAAGACTTCCTACCCGAGATTTGCCAAGGTCAGCCGCTCTGTCCTTGGGCCTTTCCATGCATTTCCAAGCAACGCCGATCGGCGACGTTCGGCTCTGTTCGGCTCCGGCGCCCCCCCACCTCAGGCCAAAAGCGGTACTGCACACAGCTTTGACCTGAATCATGCTCGTCTTGCGAGACAACACTCGCAAAACGAGTTACGATTTTTAAAAAAACAGCGCTCTTATTGCGAAACGCTCGTTAACCGCGTTGCTCGCAATCCGAGGTTCCACTGTACATTGTGTTTACTAGATAAGTTTAAGAAAAAGGGCAGAGTATACAGGAGTGCTTCCATTATTGACCAAATTTGATATACAGATGTATCCTGGGTTTTTGATACTACAGTAAAACATATTTGAACTGCTTCTTTAAAATTGTGTGAGTCTCTATTTACTACCACAGCTGGTGACATGATGGAACCCGGGGTGTCAGAGGTAAGGGAGGATTTGCAGAGTTGAGGTAATCAGGGGGGTACGGAGTCTATTAGCAGCCCTTACGGGGGTATCGCTACACGCACATATAATAAAACCGATTCAAATAATTATGCACCGGCCTGCACACAAAGAAAGTCCATCAAGAACAACAACCTGTAGGGTGTGCCCATGTATACATATACTTTGACCATGGTTATCATGTGGTTACGCAATAAAGAAATTATAAAGTCTAAGACGAAATGATGTCTATTACATTACAGTCAGAATTTTATTTAAATGAAATTCATTCTCCATGCTGAATAAAATTCTTCCACCCCCCCAGATGAATCCCAATCCCAAATTTTTGCAAAGACTTGTACAGCAGTAGCTCCGATAAAACTTGAGTAGCTCCAAATTAAGCTGCCTTATATAAGGTGTAATATCAACACCTCAGGTACGAAAAAGAACCATCTCACTGAGTTGTAGACCATTAGAGGCTCACATATGGGGGAAACCCAAATCCAATACAGCCGGGGGCATAATTATGAACATTATCCCATGTATGTCAAGTTACTGAGCATCAGTCAAGAGTTTAGAGTTCAACACTGGAAGCAAATACATGGAAGGTAGGCCATAAGGCAACAAATTCCACATCTCTGACATGTTTCACCATTTACTCGTGAGATGGTTGTGTTATACCCGAGGTGATCATGGACACGGTGTGGCCATGGACTCTCTTTCGGCGCTTGTGAGAGGAGAGGGAGCCATTACAGCGATCTATGAGCGATCTACAGCAGTTACACAGTTTTTCCACCAGTGTGTTCCACCAAAACACCAGTGAAGCCAGCTACCGTGTCCCTGTTTTCTTGACTTCTAGCCACACCAGGATGATATGCCACTCATACTGTCACCAGACCAGTGCAGCCAGCCAGTGTTCCTGATCGCATACCTGTGTCTGTGACGCCAGACAAACATACATACCAGTGTCCTGATCACCGCCTCACCAGTGCCAGTGTCAACAGAGCCAGCAAAGCCAACAACACTGTTCTGATCCCTAATCCTCCATTGTTAAGTGTCCGTTAACAGTGCAGACAGCAGGGCCAGATATAGCTGATCTGGGGGTGCAGTATAAACCGTCAGGGGGCATAATGTCAATGGTGTGACAGAGATGCAGGGAACAGGTACATAGCTCCCAACTGTCCCTGATTTCGATGGACTGTCTATGATTTGGGGCAATGTCCCTCTGTCCCTCATTCCTCCTCATTTGTCCCTCATTTTGGTCTGATCTATATAGTTGTATATAAAATTCAATTTTAATCTTTCAAAAAGTGTTTCCCAGTGCTAAACCTTTCATCCAAATTCTAAATTGCTGCATTTGTAAATTTTAAAAGCCAATATAAAGGAAAAGTAGTGTTAAAAAATGGATTTAATTAACCATTTTTTGAGGGTTAATCCTCCTTTAAGAGGGTGTGGCAGGGGGGCGTGTCCCATGCCTACATACGTTTGGTAGTAGATGTCCCTCATTCCCATCCCATAATGTTGGGAGGTATGCAGGTATTCTCCATTCACTTAATGTGCTTCTGTACAATGGGTCACAAGCTGGAAAAAAACATCTGACAGTAAGTGCAAAGGCAGTGCAGGAGCAGGAGAAAACTAATATGTATTAGGCTGTCATTAGATTAGGATGATTAAACAGAACCCGTGCCTCCTTATATCAAGTGTATATCACTTATATCAAGTGTTCCTATCAGAGTCCCCCCTTACATCAGGGGTCATCAGAGTCTCTCTTTATATCAGGTGTCCCCATTAGAGTGCCCCCTTGCATCAGGTGTCCCCATCAAAGTGTCCTCTTACATCAGGTGTCCACATCAGAGCTCCTTACACCAACTGTCCCCATCAGAGTCCCTCTTACTGCTACTGTCCCGATCAGAGTCCTCCTTACATCAATTGTCCCCATCAGAGTGCCTCATGGATCAGTGAGTGCACTCCTAGATACCTGGGAGGGACACAACTAAAATCTTGGGGGGACACAGCCTACTCCAGCACTACCCTAGACCTGAGCCTGGCAGCCAGCCACCTGTCACCTGTACCAATGTAACCTTTCATAGTGTCACCAATGCAACCATCAACAGTTTACCTTATCACTAGGAACACCGGTCAGTGTAACCAGACCAGTGTCGACAGCCAGTGTTCCAGATTGCATACCTGTGCCAGTGACGCCAGACCAGTATAAACCCGCACCAGTGCCCTGATCAACGCCACACCATTGCCAGTGTCAACAGAGCCAGTGAAGCCAACAACACTGTTCTGATTGCTAGTCACACCATTGCCAGTGTCAGCGGAGCCAGTAAAACCAGCACCGCCAGATTAAAACAATGTCACCAGAGCCAGAGTAACCTGATCGCCAGCCAGAACCCTAAATGCCAGGTCCAAAAAAAAGGGGGGAGGGGGCCTTTAAGATTCTGAGGATGACAGCTGAGAGTAGCAGGCTCTCACTGTCAGAATATGAACTCCGAACAGAAGCAGGCAAGCACCAGCAGTGCAGTATATCCTGATGAAGTGGCGAGCACCAGCAGTGCAGTATATCCTGATGAAGTGGTGAGCACCAGCAGTGCAGTATATCCTGATGAAGTGGCGAGCACCAGCAGTGCAGTACATACTGGTGAAGTGGCAATCCAGAATCCGTCACCCCCTAGGGGGTATTAGGCAGAGGAGTGGGTGTCTCAAGATGACTGCCTGTGATGAATGTCCCTCTTAGGCTTTACTGCTCCGTGAGTTCCTTCTATTACACTGGTGGTGAGGGTCCCCTTCTGCTGATCCAGGTCCAGGTACCTCCACTACTATCCACCTCCGTACTGCTAGATCCTCCAGTAACTTCCACACAGCTCTCTCTGCTCAGCAGCTGCACCCATCTCCCCCGCAGCTGGAGGGACATTCATCACAGGCAGTCATCTTGAGACACCCACTCCTCTGCCTAATACCCCCTAGGGGGTGACGGATTCTGGTGAATGGGGGAGCACGGGGGGGAGCACTTGGAGTCACCAGCTTCTACATGCACGGAAGTCACCTTTTACCACTCCTTGGGCATTTGTAAATGCATGTCAACCGATCCTGACGTTTTCAATATCCTTGTCTCTAAAAATAAGACATTCTAACCCTGTTTGGGTCCATCACAGGGACTTTTTTCACAGATGTGTATTTATATTCGTTACTTTTTATTTTGAGTGTCAATGGTTTGGATTTCTATTTTTATGAATTTTTTATATATGAATTTATTATAGATGAATTTTGGGATTGTATCATAGAGGTCTAATGCACTTTGGTTTCACTTTATGCATAGTGCACTTTAGTCACCATATATATTAGGGATATGTGGTAACCTCACACGGATACTGTTAGCCCCCAAATAGTGTGGTTTGTCACGGACCCCAACAATATTATAGGGGGCTACTTAATATTAATTTTTCAAAAGTTTTGGTTAGTTTGATATGATTTGATATGTTGTAAATGTGTAGTTTTGCAATGGAGGTGGGGCAAATTTAAACCAAACCCATATATTGTAATATTCATTTACGCAATACAGAGGAATTGCACGCTCACTTTAAAGAATCACACCTTTTCACTAATTTTATTTATTCTGGCACAAGCGTAGGGGTACATTCACCTAAGGGATACACATTTATCTCCTTTCGTTTTATACATTTATTTATATGTTTCTGTGATTTTTAATTAACATCTAATGGTAATAGGGCAGCGCCAATTCCCCAGATCTCTTCTTTTAACAGTTGGGAATGTGGTTTCTTAATATTTAGTCATGGCAGCTGGCGGTGTACAAGGTCCTACTATGGGTTTTTTGAGAGTAAAGATATGTACTTTGTAGGGACCCGTCCATGGTACTCAGAGAAGAATGTGCTTGGGACAATGGCCCACCCTTATTAAAGTTCCTTGGCGTGTGGTCTACAGTTGGGAATGTGGTTTCTTGATATTTAGTAATGGCAGCTGGCGGTGTACAAGGTCCTACTATGGGTTTTTTGAGAGTAAAAATATATACTTTGTAGGGACCCGTCCATGGTACTCAGAGAAGAACGTGCTTGGGACAACGGTATGCCCTTATTAAATTTCCTTGGCGTGTGGTCTACAGTTGACAATGTGGTTTCTTGATATTTAGTCATGGCAGCTGGCGGTGTACAAGGTCCTGCTATGGGTTTTTTGAGAGTAAAAATATATACTTTGTAGGGACCCGTCCATGGTACTCAGAGAAGAACGTGCTTGGGACAACAGTATGCCCTTATTAAAGTTCCTTGGCGTGTGGTCTACAGTTGGGAATGTGGTTTCTTGATATTTAGTCATGGCAGCAGGCGGTGTACAAGGTCCTGCTATGGCTTTTTTGAGAGTAAAAATATATACTTTGTAGGGACCCGTCCATGGTATGGCTCCCATTATTATGGTTGGTGGTATTTGCGTGTAGTGGTTTGTTTTTCAGTGGTTTACAAAGGTACAGGTAGTTGATGCCCACAAGAACCTTGTGACTCCTGTTAATTGACAATGTACTGGATGATCATATGTTGATATGTTTATATTGTTATTTTATTATTGGTTAATAAAAGGCTTTCTTTAGCCTTGTGTGGTTAATTTAAAAAAAAAAGTTGGTGGAGGAGTGGTGGCCAGCAGTATTTTGGGAAAGAAAATAATCTTTTTATACCCTAGACAAGTACTGTGCAAACTGTTGGTGCTATAAAAATCTTGTATTATAATAACATTGATAATAATAATAGTAATAATAATAATAATTGAATGAATCTCAAGATAACCTCATTCACGGATATATTATAATCATAGGAATGAGAGGTTTCCTCTGTCATTTGGCAGCACCAATAATTCAGCAAAAAAAAGAGTTATTCCAATATGAACTAGACCTGGTCACAGGTGTAGCATTTAGAAATGTGCACATTAATTAGCAGACATGAATTACCTTAGAGTTCTGTGCAATCACAGGGGAAGATCCCTTGCGGGGTCTCAGAGTATATAAATTTTGAGGAACATCCTCACCATACTCTAATGACCAGGCGTCACTAACAGTGTGCTATGAGAGGTATGTACATCCTGCACTCGTTATACTCCTTAGTATATGTGTACATTGAATGTCTTCACACATCATGTTTTATATGTTTGGAGTTCAGGATTCATGTGCTCTTAACAAAGGTTTAGGGACGAGGTTGGGGTTTGGGTCTAAAATGGGTTTTAGGTGCACCCAATTGAGGTTCTCAGTCCCGGGAGCCAATTTGGTAGTTTGGTTTTCCAAAATCATTGTAACAAATGCATTGCAAAGGCCTATGAACCTAGAAGGGACCAATGGGGGCTTTGTTATGTGCCAGACCCCTCATTATTTAAGAGGGAGTATAGAGCAGTCATATGGTCAGTGTGTTGGAAGCTGCTGTAGGGAGAAGATAGGCAAAGCTGACAAACTGCATAGAGAGAGATTAGGATCAGTTAGGGAGCTGTGCTTTAATTCTAAATGCTAGCTCTTTGGGCAATCGACCCTTGGACACCCTTTTTCTTCTTATATTCGGGGACTTATTGGTCTTCAGTTTATTTTTGTTGATTTAAGGTCAGTAATCAATTTTAGCCCCCTTTCACACCTGTGCACGGGGGGAACATATGCAAAATTGAACATGCATGTCTTTATTGCAGGCGTGCCGCTGTGGCATTCATTCTTATTGGTGCCCTAAAGACTTCTGCCAAAGCAAGTACAATAAATCTCATTGGAGCTCATGGTAACTAATCACCGTGCATTTTTGGTGGATACATTTGAAAAAAAAAAAGGGTCATACGCTTCTTTAGTGCAATTTCGGCCCATTTACATTAATGGACTGCCCTAATGCAACCCATGTGGATGGATGTAAAAATGTGATCATTGTTTGTGAATGTGAGCTTAGTTGTTGTCCTCTCCATAGTAAAAAAAATGTTTGTTGCAAGAATTCTCTTTAAAAAAAAAAAAACAGCCTTTCTTTTGGTGTTTTCAAGTAATTGGGGGGGTATGTTGTGTTTTTTTGTATGTTAAACGGGTCTTTATTTTAAGCTACTTTTTTTTTTCTTTCTTTTTTTTTTTTTTTTTTTGCGACAAGGCTGGCAGAAAGTAAAAAAAACAATTCCAAATATGCGCTTCCAGCATATGCTGTTGCTGAGGCTGTCTGTGAAAATTGCACTGTTCTGTGACACAATGTACACCTTTAAGGAATCCCCCCAGCCTGGTATTTAGCCTGTGCCTGCCAGCTGTAGGCATATTTGTGACAGCTGGGTGGCTGGGTTTTAATGCCAAGCTGCTGCATATGAGGAATGGCTTTTCTGTGCTCACAGCACTTTTACTGTGCTCAAGACAAATACGACTTCAAATAACCAGTTACGATGGTCCAGACCCTGCAGATAATAGAGAAAAATATCTTGCGTTATAGTGATCTTACTGTGGGTTGACCACCACATCTGGTAAATGCTGGTGGGTATATATGATCTGTGCCATCCCTCTCAGTTTGATTTAAGTAGAATATAACATAGTATAACACAATGCTGGTGGGTGCATCAACTTGCCTTGGCCAATGAGGATATGTCGTATGCAATCATAGAGAAAAAGGACTTAATTGGCAATAGTCACATATCTGGTTGGAATGGTGCAAAATCACAATCACAATCTACATATAGGTTAATTGCAAGTATTAACCCCAAATGGGAGTTGCCCAACCAAAGTTCCAATGGATAGGACCTTGTAGAGAAGTACAATCAATATAGAAAAACAAACACAGAGGCATAGATATATCTGCTGGAACTTGCTAATACTGAAGAAAAGACATTGGTTGTGTCTACATTGACCCTCAGATTATGTAGACCAGCCATTTACAATACAGGTTGAATGGAAACCTAGGGTTCCATCAGAGGTTGTCTGGGGTTCTTCGAGCACTGGCTGATTGACCTCCCATTTCATAGTGCCTGCATAGTTCTGGGGCCAATGCCACTTGGCAGAGCCAACGGCATGAACCCAATCATCTTTTTTAGCTGTCTATAAGGGTGGCATTCTGAGCACATTCTTCATTCGAAAAGCCTCCAATGTAAAGGGCATTTTGACCAGTAACCAAAAAATGGATTGGTTTTAGCAGGGGTTCTTCAAGACCTAAAAAATATTTAAAGGGGCAGTATTCTTCCCACTGACACGATTGATGGGGCACTATTTCTCCCACTGACACCAATGATGGGGCACTATTTCTCCCACTGACACCAATGATGGGGCACTATTCCTCCCACTGACGCCAATAATGGGGCACTATTCCTCCCATTGACACCAATGATGAGGCATTATTCCTAACACTGACACCAATGATGAGGCATTATTACTCCTGCTGATATCAAAGATGAGGCACTATTCCTTCCACTGACAATAAGATTGAGCACTGTTGCTCTCCCTGACACCAACAATGGAGCACTATTCCTTCCACTGACATCAATGATGGAGCACTATTTCTCTCACTAATACCAAAGATGGGGCACCATTCCTCCCACTAGCCCCCATCAATGGGCACTATTTCTCCCACTGATACCAACAATAAGACACTGTTCCTCCTAATAAAACCAATCATAAAGCAGTGTTTACTCCCACTGACTCTGGAACATTTTCTACTTCCACTGGCCACAGTCTGACACCCCTAAAGCCTGAGTTAACTGGCCCTTTGTCTAGAAAGTTTAGAGATGCCCGCTCTAGGATAAAGATTTTTGAGAAAGGCAGATGTAGACCCTTGAATGGCTGTGCTGCGTGCATTGGCAGTTTGTGGTCTGTAGTCAAATACTGTATATGGTATATATGTAGCATCCTTTACATTGGTAGGTGCTAGAGGTTAGGATTTTTGTGAGCATGGGCAAATTTAGGCAGGCCTAGCTGGAATCTAGGCCTGTTTGTTTTGGTTTGTGTGGGCTGGGAGTGGCTCAGAGTAGCAGCTGATGACTGACAGACAGCATCACTTCACTGTCACCTCCCTCTTTCTTCTAGAGGATTCTAGAAGAAAGGCGGGGAGGAGAGGTGAAGCTGTCTGAGGTGTCTCAGGGAGCCCTGACCAATCCCCAACTAGAATTGACAGTGGGCTGGCCTCCTTGACATAACCAGAGTCAGCCCAGCTGGGGAGGAGTTGTCAGATGGAAGAACTGGAGATGGAGTACTAGGCTGTCGGGGCCTTTGAGGGAGCACCCCAGTCTGGGGGAGGGTGGGTTGACCTTGGGCCTGGGACTCGGGTGCAGGATGGAGCCCTTCAAGAAAGCATGAATGATCTGCACTGGAGGCACAGGAGGAGTCAGAGAGGACTGCAGGAGCTAGAACTGTCAGGCAAGTCTTCAGGAGGGAACCACCGGTTGTAGCCAGGAGGGCTGGTGAGTGACATGCACAGTTGGGAGGACTGGGGAGGAAAGCCTGAGAGGACTGGGAGTGTGCAGTCTGGGATGGGTGCAGAGCCAGCAGTGTGGACTGTGATGTTGCGGGCAGTGAAGTCAAGCAGATGCAGCCAGGAGGTCCGGCAGGGCCTGAAGAGGACTGACTGGGAGCAGTAGTCCATCTGTAGGACAGATAGCACAGGGAATTTTCTACCATTTTCTGCTACACTATAGGGGCCTGCGGTCCCTGCCTGCAAAAGGCAATTCCTAAGGCCTGGCTGAGTAAGTGTGAGGCCTAACCATGTGCTAGCTGCTCCTGGAGTGAAGAGTTGTGCAGGAGAGAGAGAGAGAGAGAGTGATAGTCTGTAAGCAAGAGTTGTGCAGGAGGAGTCCGGGGAAGTGTACAAAGAGTGTACATAGTTGTCCCTAGCAATTTTCTATTATTCTACTGGGCATCCCAAATCTCCCATAACCCATCCAAGTTAAATTCCCTCCATAAAACAACAAAACAAAGCCAACGGACTGTTCATTGTCTTGGAGTGTCTGGGAAGTGAATGTCGGGCTGGGCAGGGTGAAAGGTGGGCCACATCACTTAGCAGCCCCTACGCACCGCTACATATATGGTATGGGGATATGTTCTATAATCATCCAGTTGATAGTGGCCTACGTCGCCAGGATGGGGTAGCCCACCCACTGGCTGAAATAGGCTCACTGGAAACCTGGATGATAAACAGTCCAAATAGATATGCTCCAAAATACATAAGCCACACGGACTGTGTTGACAGGGGAATCCCTCCAAGAATGCTATTGTGTTCTGCTGTTGAGAAGCATAGGAAGCCTTTCCCACTGGCAGAATACAATGATCACCGCTGACGGCTATAGCTGCCGGTAGTGATTGGGTTTTAAAAAAACCAACAGGTTGGTTGTACTGAAGTCGATCTTCATGCACTCCAGCAATAACTATGTGATATTTTTCAGGGCTCGTTTCCTGATGGAGACAAACCTAGACAATGTGACCACTTGTATCCTCCATCAGAAGCTTCTGTGACAGGATGACAACTCAGGAGCCCCATTAGGAGACAAAGACAGAGCGTTGTCACCCTACAACTGGAAGTGCCTTGACAAGGACTTTCATGGTAGGATGACCAGAGATTATTTGAAAGAAAGATGAAGATCTAAATGAGTTTACATTTACTTTATGTTGATGGGATCAAAGTAGAGCCATTGACAAGAAGGACAATAGGATCTAAGTATACTTATGAATTCTTCCACTTTTCCCTCACAGGAAGAGCTCGGGGCCACTGAAGAATGCTCTCAGGTACAACACCGCGGAATCTGAAAAAAGGTCACAACCACTGCCACTTCACGGAGACATCATATATGATAAGGCGAACCGGCCTGGGGGCTTTCTGATGACACAAATAGAGATTCTGTTCATTAAACGATGAACAAAATTAAAAGGTAATTCTTTAAAGGGACAATCTCAGAAAAGACAAATAGAGAGTTGGCCAGAGTAAGGTTACCACATTTTTTTTAATGAAAGCCAGGGAAACCCTATTGACATTTGTAGCCACACGCACAAAACCACGCCCTTATTTTAACCATGCTCTCTAGCTAATGGAATTAACAGATACAGTGCATGGATGTGGCCATTTGCAATGTGGAAGGAGTTTAAAGGGATTTGGTTAAATATTTTTTTTTGGTTTTCTATTCCATCTCTGTCATAAGGAAGAGCAGTTGCAGCTAGGGGTTCTTGTTTTTTTTTTTTTTGGGGGGGGCAGCAAACAAGCAACCCCAAGCCCACCCTTTTTTGAAGCCTATTAGAGCCTCTGGCTGTAATCACGTGCTTAAAAAAGAAAAAAAAAACACCCCCCCATTGGAATCCATACGTCTTGCTCCCTGCCTGTAGACCCTGATGCATGGATAGGAGGGCCGGTGCCCTTGTGCGCCTAATGGATGGGTCGCTACTAGGAAGAGCAGGGTGGTACAGAGATCCGTGATCCCTATGAATAGTTCTATGATCACTGCATACACTTTCATTTCATAACATCAGCATTGTAATAAAAATACAAACAACACTTATATCTGACAATCCAATAGAAGATTACTAGAAAAATCTCCTTTCGTGTTGTGAGTGCTGCTTGTCTGCTGGTTATCTCTTTCCACAACTTCCTGGATTCCCTGCATGCTTTGCAGCTTCTCCTCCATTTCTAAAGACTACATATCCCATGGTGCTTTTCTGCCTGTACTGACTCCGACTCCTGAAGCTCCTCCTCTCAGAAGGCAGGCTCTGTGAAATGTGTGACACAGCAGTTCCTACCCACAGGACAAAGTGTCACAAAATTCAAGGAAGTCAATGTGTGGGATCTTCCAAAAAAATTTGTTTACAAACTTCAAGAAGGTTCAAATTAATAGGAGCGGGCTAGAAATAATTGAAATACAATGAGGAAATGAAGATATAATATGACATTTTGACCATAGATAAGCTTTAATATTTTTTCTGATTGAACACACACAGAATCCGAAAAAAAAAACAAAAAAAACATTGTATATGGTTTTTAATGATATTTTTTAATTGCATCATTTTTTTATATCATATAATATTATAAAATGTAAAACAAGACATCCATATAGTAAACAATTGGCTTCCCTGGATGACAGCTTACTGAGCTATAAAGAAGAATTTTTATTTTCTCTGATGATGATTTTCTCTACGTATTGCACAAAAAATGTGCATTGTTTAACATAACCCAATATACAGTGCCTTGATAAAGTATTCATAGAGAAAAAATATTGACTCGCGCTTAGCAAACTAGTGAATATGTGGCTAAAGAGGCTCCCTCTTTTGGTGGTGGACCCACACATTTATGACCTTACATACTCTGAATCACCTGGGACTGTCTATCATCTTTTGGGTTTCCTCCCATATGGACCTTCATGACCTACTCCCTGGTTTACATTCATCACACGTGGACTCATTTTGAAGTTTGATTGCACTGTTTGTGTTATATTACCACACTGCTCACCAGAGGGGCTTATGTATTTCCTTATACTTTCTTACATTGTGCGTGGTACAGTTTGGTACAACATTTAATTCATGTATATATTGTACTTTCTTTGGTGTGGCACTCTTTAGCCACATATTCACTAGTTTGCTAAGCGCGAGTCAATATTTTTTCTCTTTCACTTTTGTTGTGTTTGTGTCACAATCCAGGACATCGCAGCTTTATGTCACTTATTTTGTAGAATTTGAAGCGCAATTATATAGTATTTTTTTTGTTTAAAGTATTCATATCCCTTGAAATTTTCCACATTTTGCCATGTTACAACCAATAATGTAAATGTATTTTATTGGGATTTTATGTGATAGACCAACACAAAGTGGCACATAATTGTGAAGTGGAAGGAAAATGATAAATAGTTTTCAAAATTTATATAATGGAGAGATTCCCTCATGGGGTTTTTTAGCAGCCAAAAAAATTCAAAGGTCATTGATTAAAAATTATTTTTAAAAACCCCATGAGGGAATCTCTCCATGGCAAAATGTGGAAAATTTCAAGGGGTATGAATATTTTTTCAAGGCACTGTATGCATGAAGCGCAGGGGTCAGTAGTAAGTTACACAAAGACTGCAAGAGTCAGTAGTAAGTGAATTGCAAAGTACATGGGTCAGGAGTAAGTTATGCACAGAGTATATTTGAGGAATGTTTTAGGCTCTGAGGAAGAAGGTATCCCTTCGAAACATGTCAGCCAGCAGTGGTCCTTCACCATCTGGAGACTGTTGTACCTAGATTGACTGCCACCATTTGGAGGCTTTTACAAAACTGATTTCTTCACACATTTGTGAGTAGTTTTTCATCTGTTTTTACAAATAAATTTACTAAAGGATAATGCACAAGGCTGGTGCGCCCTCTTTTCTTTATCCCCTCTCTTGATTTCTAAGATACCCCTATCCTGGAGGGCAGCAAGGCCTGGGGAATTATCCTTTGAACATTAGATACCCGGACATCGCGCTTATGCGCAAGAGTGTTTGCTGCTATCCTATATTTGAACATTATGGCAGACGTACCGGTAAAGCAACTCACTTCAGCTCTGTGATGGCTGCCGTGTTTTTCCTCACTCCATCACTGCCACTGACATCTTTGCCAGGTCTTCTTCTGATTGACTGGCCTGGGGTGACGTGACCTTTACACTCATTATAGGAGTTAATACACGGAACTGCACATGTACAACTCAATGCACATTAACAAAAACGTGTCTGGCAGGCAGGTGGGATTTTTTTTTAGAAGAGACAGAAAAGGTTTTTTAGTTCAGTCCTATTTTAATAAAGTTTTGTTTTTCTTTTTTTTTTTTTTTTTTTTTATAGATACAGAATAACATAGAGTTACAGCTATCTTACAAGTCATCTTAAAAATGTTTGAGTAGCCACAAAAGGGAACAACATATAGAGATGGAAGAGTCTTATGCCGTGTACACACGACCGGACTTTACGGCATACTTGGTCCGGCGAACCGGAGTCCGTCGGACAATTCGGTCGTGTGTGGGCTCCAGCGGACTTTTTTTTCTCAAAAGTTTGACGGACCTAGAAATGAAACATGTTTCAAATCAAGTCTGCTCGTCTGTATGCTAGTCCGACTGATGAAAAACGACACTAGGGCAGCTATTGGCTACTGGCTATGAACTTCCTTGTTTTAGTTCGGTCGTACGTCATCCCAAACGAATCCGTCTGACTTTGGTTGATTGTGTGTAGGCAAGTCCGTTCATTCGGAAAGTATGTCGTAAAGTCCGTCGAAAAGTATGCCGGACAAAGTCTGCCGTAAAGTCCGCTCGTGTGTATGCGGCATAACAATACATCTTTCCAGTGACAAAGTACAGTCGAATGACTCAGCATGGGTAATATGGTTTAGCAAATTAGCCTTTCATAGATGGACCAACCTGACTTGGCTGAGAAAGTTTTATGTGGGTTATATATAGTACTGTCAGGTAAGTCACAACAGGGGAATTTATTGCACTCTATAAAGCTAAAAATTGTGAGAAGGAATTTTGACTCCCCCCCCCCCCCCCAAAAAAAAAAAAAAAAGGATAAAAAAGACTTATGCCCTATACACACGATAGGATTTTCCGTCAACAAAATCCATGTTTTTTTCTCCAACGGATGTTGGCTCAAACTTGTCTTGCATACACACGGTTACACAAAGTTGGTTGGAAATTCCGAACGTCAGGAACGCGGTGACATACAACACATACGACGAGCCGAGAAAAATGAAATTCAATAGCCAGTGCTGCTCTTCTGCTTGATTCCGAGCATGCGTGGCACTTTGTGCGTCGGAATTATGTACACACGATCGGAATTTCCGACAACGGATTTTGTTGTCGGAAAATTTGAGAACCAGGTCTCAAATTTTGTGTGACGGAAATTCCTATGGAAAATGTGTGATGGAGCCTACACACGGTCGGAATTTATGACAACAAGGTCCTATCTCACATTTTCCATCGGAAAATCCTATCGTGTGTACAGGGCATTATGTCGCATACTCACGAGAGGATTTTTCGTCAGAAAAATCTTGGATGGTTTTTCCGATGGAATTCCGCTCAAGCTTGGCTTGCATACACACGGTCACACAAAAGTTCGCTGAACTTTCGACCGTCAAGAACGCGGTGACGTACAACACTACGACGAGCCGAGAAAATGAAGTTCAGTGCTTCCGAGCATGCGTTGAATTGTTTCCGAGCATGCGTAGGAATTTTGCGCGTAGGAATTGACGAACGCATTTTCGGATAGGAACTTTTTCCGACCGAAAAATTGAGAACATGCTCCCAATCTTTTGCTGGCTGGAATTCGGCCAGCAAAAGTCCGATGGAGCATACACACGGTCGCATTTTCCGAAGAAAAGCTCTCATCGGTTCTTTGCTGGACAAATTTCCAATCGTGTATACGCGGCATTAGAGAGGGTAACAAACTATAGCTCACACTGGGAAATTCCCCTTACTAACACTAGCTATGGTCTACGCTAAAGTAGATTCAGTCTTGTGTGATCATGCTATGCCAGAACCTGGCAGCCATAGGTAGCTCATTATCTCCCCCCATACTTCAACACCACCCTCTTGCTCCCATGCTGATGGCCCATCGCCCATTGGCATTGTGGTGCCTACTTTCAGCCGCTGCCCACCCACCCCCCAGAACTCTGACCCTCCTCTATCCTCCCCTTTTCTTTCTCTTTTCTCCTTCTACTTTTCCTCTTTCCTCCTTCTACGTTTCCTCTTTCTTTGTTTCCAGTTTCCTGCCCTCCTCGACCACTTTTAGGCTACCTGGACATCCCAGTCAGCCTTACTTATGTTTAACCGCACATCCCTAGTCTTATGCCGCGTACACACGAGCGGAATGTCCATCAGAAAAAGTCCGATGGGACCATTACATCGTAATTTCCGACCGTGTGTATGCTCCATCTGACTTTTTCTGTCAAATTCTGACGGACTTAGATAGTGAACATGTTCTAAATTTTTCAGACAGAACTAATTACTATCGGGAAACCCGCTCATCTGTATGCTGTTCCGACGTACCAAAAACGACGCATGTTTAGAAGCAAGTACGAGACGGAAGCTATTGGATACTGGCTATTGGACTTCCTTTTTCTAGTCCCATTGTACGTGTTGTACGTCACTGCATTCTGGACGGTTGGACTTGGTGTGACCGTGTTTAGGCAAGACCGCTTGAGCTGGAATTCCATCGGAGTTCTGTCGGAGAAACCTTCGGAGTCAAGCAAAACCGGTCGTGTGTACGCGGCATCAGTCGCTGTCCATGGAGATTTTTATCGACGAAGGGCCTTTCTGATGCCCCAATTAAGCTTCTTTGTTTTTGTTACTTAAGTCAGCGGCCATAGAGCGCTTTTCTTTCAATCTCTTGTTCCCTTAGTCCAAACAAATGCGTCTTATGTACCTTGCACAGTTAAATGTAAATTCGATTATTGTGCATGTATTCTGAGAATTGTATTATGACTATAAACAAATACTGGTAAATATATTGAACAAGAAAAGAAGGATAGAAAGAGAAGGATAGAGTCAACAGATAAGAGAAAACAGATAAGGGGAGAACTGTAGAAAAGGGAACTAGAGGGAAAAAATAGGTGGTAGTGATATGCGTTGAACGCCATACAAATTACCCATATATAAGCAAGGTAATGGGGCCATGTTAGGCTTAGTTGAGGTCTTTAGATTCTTGGGAGTCTCTAAACACTTTCCATGAGGCCCACATTTGCATATATTGATCATGAGTGTCTGTTTTCTTGGCTAGGAGAGACTTCATGCATGCAATATGATCTGGTGCAATGGTCCATTCCAGTATGGTATGAACTTTTGTTGTCTGCCAATGGTGGGTGTGGAATAATTGCTCAGGTAAGGCTCTGTTTCCACTAGTGCGACTTTTCATGCGACTTGGGACTGAAAAGTCGCATGACAAATTGTTTCCCATGATTTCCAATGAGTACCGTTCATATCTGTGCGACTTCAAGTCGCAGCGACTTCAAAGTAGTCCCTGCACTACTTTGGTCCCACTTTGATGCGACTTGAGGTCTATAGATACAGGCATTGCTTCAAATCGCGGTAAAAAGTCGCGGTAAAATCGCGTGACTTTGGGGACGCACTAGTGGAAACCTAGCCTTACTGTGGGGAAGTGTCTGAGGACACCATTTTTAGCTTTTTGGATAGAGCCAGGAAGCATTGAGAGAGTTGGTGATGGTTATATCTGTGACTCTAGCAAACTGTAGATCTTAAGAATCTAGTCACAGAAAGACTTGATAGGAGAGCATGCCCACCAAATGTGTCATTGTCCCTGAGTGGAATAGACAGTACAAACATTGGTCAGATACTGTGGGGTTGATACGATGGAGAAGGACAGGGCACCTGTACCAGTGAGAATTTTGTTAGAATTATGATTTCCTGAGCCCTATTTGCTAGGGATCAATGGTGAGTTAGCATGAAAGGTTTATCCCGTTTTTCCAGTGGGTATGAAGCACCTAGTTCTGTAGCCCACATTTCCACTTAGTCCACTTAAGGAGGGTCAGGTTGTAGATGGGATAAGAGAATGCTGTATATAGCAGACAGGGTTTGAGATCCTTGAGCATGACTGTAGTTCTGTAGCCCAGGCTTTTTCAACCAGGGTGCCTTGAGGTTTCTTTAGGGGTGCCTTGGCAAAATGCCTAAAAAAATCCCCAACATTGTATACAAGACAATGGGGGGATGAAACCTTCTTTTAGTTACACAAAGCCACAGGTTTTCATTGTACACCATTACAACCTTCTAGCAGCCAACCTTCTAACAACCAATGACATCATCAGTTTATAAGGAGGATGTCAGTTGTCTACATATCATCCTTGTTCGACCCTCCTTTGCCTCCCTCCATCAGCTTTGGGGTCTCATTAGCTAAGCGATGGAGGGAGAAGAGAAACATAGAAATACTAGTCAGTACCAGTTTGCAAAAGTGTATTTGCGTTGGAAGAATAAATCACCTCTAACGTTGGGTGTCCTACATGTATTGATGTTGCTGCATTATGTAAACCTATCAGAATAGTTTTTACATTTAAATAAGGCACTCCTCAAGACTGTCCATAATTTTGGAGGGTGCTTCGAGACTGTCCATAATTTTAAAGGGTGCCTTGACTGAAAAAAGGTTGAGAAACACTGCCGTACAGTGGCGTAGCGTGGGGGGTGCAGGGGGTGCCGTGGCCCCGGGCGCGACATTTAGGGGGGGCGCCAGTATGTGTCACTGGCTGCCTCCTCCTAACTTCAAATTCCTGTGTCCCCCGCGCTCCGGCCACCATGTTAAGTGTCCGGCGCCCTGTGATTGGGCGTATGGGGGTCATGTGAGGTGTAGAGCTGGCCTGTCCTCGATCGCTCCTGAAGTCCCGCCTCCGCACATGACCCCCCATACGCCCAATCACAGAGCGCTGGACACTGAACATGGCAGCAGGCAGAGCATGGGGGAGAGAAGAAACAATGTGAGCCGCCGCTGTCTTCTCCTCATCCGGATCAATGCAGCCAGGATAAGGAGGTGAGTGAGACTCCCTTGTGAGGGTCTTGTTACTGGCCGGGGGGGGGGGCGGGAGAGAGAGACTGTAGGCAGGACAGTATAGTGGTCAGTATAGTGTAGTATAATGGTCAGTATAGTGGTCAGTATAGTGTAGTATAGTGGTCAGTGTAGTATAGTGGTCAGTGTAGTATAGTATAGTGGTCATTATAGTGTAGTTTAGTATGGAGGTCAGTGTAGTGTAGTGGACAGTATAGTGTAGTGGTCAGTGTAGTGTAGTATGGTGGTCAGTATAGTGTAGTATAGTGGACAGTATAGTGGTTAGTGTAGTATAGTATAGTATAGTGGTTAGCATAGTGGTCAGTATAGTGTAGTATAGTATGGAGGTCAGTGTAGTGTAGTATAGTGGTCAGTATGGTGGTTAGTGTAGTATAGTATAGTGGTTAGCATAGTGGTCAGTATAGTGTAGTATAGTATGGAGGTCAGTGTAGTGTAGTATAGTGGTCAGTATGGTGGTTAGTGTAGTGGACAGTATAGTGGTCAGTATAGTGTAGTGGACAGTGTAGTATAGTGTGGTGGTCAGTGTAGTGTAGCATAGTGTTCAGTGTAGTGTAATATAGTGGTCAGTATAGTGTAGTGGACAGTGTAGTATAGTATGGTGGTCAGTGTAGTGTAGTATAGTGGTCAGTATAGTGTAGTGGACAGTGTAGTATAGTATGGTGGTCAGTGTAGTGTAGTATAGTGGTCAGTATAGTGTAGTGGACAGTGTAGTATAGTATGGTGGTCAGTGTAGTGTAGTATAGTGGTCAGTATAGTATAGTGGACAGTGTAGTGGTCAGTGTAGTGTAGTATGGTGGTCAGTATAGTGGACAGTGTAGTGTAGTATGGTGGTCAGTATAGTGTCGTGTAGTATAGTGGTCAGTGTAGTATAGTGGTCATTGTAGTGTAGTATGGTGGTCAGTATAGTGGTTAGTGTAGTATAGTATAGTGGTTAGTATAGTGGTCAGTATAGTGTAGTTTAGTAAGGAGGTCAGTGTAGTGTAGTGGACAGTATAGTATAGTGGACAGTGTAGTATAGTGGACAGTGTAATGTAGTATAGTGGACAGTGTAGTATGGTGGTCAGTATAGTGTAGTATGGTGGTCAGTGTAATGTAGTATAGTGGTCAGTGTAGTGTAGTATAGTGGACAGTGTAGTATAGTGGTCAGTGTAGTATGGTGGTCAGTATAGTGTAGTATGGTGGACAGTGTAGTATAGTGGACAGTGTAGTATAGTGGTCAGTGTAGTGTAGTATAGTGGACAGTGTAGTATGGTGGTCAGTATAGTGTAGTATAGTGGACAGTGTAGTGTAGTGGTCAGTATAGTGTAGTATAGTGGACAGTGTAGTGTAGTGGTCAGTGTAGTGGACAGTATAGTGGTCAGTATAATGGACAGTGTAGTATAGTGGTCAGTGTAGTGTAGTATAGTGGTCAGTATAGTGTAGTATAGTGGTCAGTGTAGTATAGTGGTCAGTGTAGTGTAGTATAGTGGTCAGTGTATGTAGTATAGTGGTCAGTGTAGTATGGTGGTCAGTATAGTGTAGTATAGTGGTCAGTATAGTGTAGTATAGTGGTCAGTATAGTGTAGTATAGTGGTCAGTGTAGTATAGTGGTCAGTGCAGTATGGTGGTCAGTATAGTGTAGTATAGTGGACAGTGTAGTGTAGTATAGTGGACAGTGTAGTATGGTGGTCAGTATAGTGGACAGTGTAGTGTAGTATAGTGGACAGTGTAGTATGGTGTTCAGTATAGTGGACAGTGTAGTGGTCAGTATAGTGTTCAGTGTATTATAGTGGACAGTATAGTATAGTGGTCAGTGTAGTATAGTGGACAGTATAGTATAGTGGTCAGTGTAGTGGACAGTGTAGTTCTCAGTGTAGTGGACAGTGTAGTGTGTAGTGGTCAGTATAGGAATCAGGTAGGTCAGTACTATTGTATTTGAAGGGACTCAGAGATAGCTAAAAGTCCGCAGGTTGGGGGGGGGGGGGGGGGGGGGGCGCAAATTACTTGCCTTGCCCCGGGTGCTGACAACCCATGCTACAGCACTGCTGCTGTAGCCCACTTTTCAGCTTAGTTTGGAGGGTCAGGTTGTAGATGGGATAAGAGAAAGTTGTATCTAGAAGAAAGGGTTTGAGATCCTTGAGAATGAAGGTCTCTAATGATATTGGGTCTCTACATAGGGCTGTTCTGGTTGGGATCTAATGGAAGAAGATTTAATATTTTTTAGACTAGTGTTTAGTTCCACCTCAATGAGAGCAGCATCTATTATGTAATGATTGTGTCCTTCTTTCCAATTAGGTGTTGCATTTGGACTTTCTTTTAGGAAGTATGTCTAATCGGACGCCAATCTCAGAAGTCACTTTGGTTGGGTTTCCAGGGACTCCGGAATATTTAGACTCCTCAATATCCGCTATAATGTTTCTTGTATATATTATTTCTCTGGTTGCTAATGGGAGTGTCATACTTTTGGTCATTTTCAGCGTACACTTACACCAGCCCATGTACCTGATCATTGCCAACCTCTCTGCATCCGATCTCTTGTTCGACACTGCTACTTTACCAAAAATAATCGCCAAGTACTGGTTTGGAGCTGCCCAAATGCCCTTTCGGGCTTGTCTTTTCCAGATGTTCTGTGTCCATTTTTTCGGGACCGTTGATTCTTACCTTCTTTTATTAATGGCCGTGGATCGTTATGTTGCAATTTGCTATCCTTTAAGGTATGCGGCTATCATTAATATTAGGATGACTGTTCTGGCTTGTGGACTTTGTTGGGTAGTTTTAACGCCTTCCACCATTATAGTTATCACCGCCAGGATTTCACAAATAGTCCTATGTGACCGGGACAAGATCAACACATTGTTCTGTACTCATACCGCCATCTCAGCTCTGTCGTGTACGGACGTGTCATCTCTCAGGGTGATGGCTTTTACGTCTGCACTGGTTGTCCTTTTGGCATGTCTGACACTTATTATCCTTTCCTATATTCTGATCATAAGAGAAATATCATCAACTCACTCGGAAAACTGGGGGAAGGCATTTTATACCTGCACCACACACCTCCTGGTCATCTCTCTGTATTATGTGCCTCGAATCTTTGTCTACATTGTAACTAATACGCCGCTGCTAAAAATTCAAAATGAAATCAACGTGCTCCTCCTCTGTCTTTATTCATTCGTGCCACACTTGGCCAGTCCGATAATATATTTCCTCAGAACAAAGGAAATTACAGAGACTTTACGCAAAGTTCTGAGGAAGAAGGTTAGATCTTTCCCACCACTGAACTACTGACCTGAAACAAATCACAGCTGAAAAATAATTCCTTATGTCCAGAGGGTTCCAAATTACCTCCATTATTGCCTCTAAACAGCAATTTAACAAAAATATTCACATTATTCCGGGGGGGCAGAGCTTGTACCAGAGGGCATCACCATTCCATTGTGTCTAAATAAAGCCCTGGTCCTTCATACTTTGGTTACAAGTTTTTATTTACCATAGAGATGTTAGAGGGGCCCTGATTCGCAGCCAGCAATAGTCATGCTGGCTAAGGGCCCCACCCATCATCTTATGAAAGAGTGCCACCATCTTAGTCACTCGCATGCTACCATCTCCATAAAATAATGATTATCCACATGGTTAGCCATTTCAATGATTTACTGTCAACATGAACAGAGTGTGATATTCCTTCTCATACACAATTACACCTGTTTCTCCTTGCACTCGATATAAGTAACATTTCACAATCCAAACTTGATTTAAACACAAGGATGCCAGCCAGCACTCCCAGTTCCCTTACTGTAGGTTCCCTTAGATCAGTGGTCTCCAAAATTCAGCCTGGGGGCTGCATGTGGACCTTTGCTTGCCTTTATCAGGCCCTTGAGGCACTATTCTATCCACTGACACCAATGATGGGGCACCATTCCTCCAACTGACACCAGTGGTGGGGCACTATTCCTCCCACTGATACCAATAATGGGCTACTATTCCTCCCACTGATACCAACAATGGGGCCCTATTCCTTCCACTGATAACAACAATAGTGCCCTATTCCTTCCACTGATACTAACAATAGGGGTCTATTCCTCCCACTAAAACTAATGATGGGGAATTGTTTACCACTGAAGCCTGGACATTTTCTACTACCACTGGCAACAGTACAGCCCCCCTAAAGTCTGAAGGTCAGTAAACTAGCCCTTTGTTTAGAAAGTTTGGAGACCCCTACCTTAGATGGGTTTTCCGATGGAGCCTCTGCCCTGAAGGACTTACTTCACTTGAGCTACAACCCTAAATAATAGTGTTATGTAGGCAACCTCTTCCCATGAACCCTTGCCCTAAAAGCTCTTGTGGTCCAAAAATATAGGGGACTAAACTATGCCCAACCACAGTATCCACCCAGAGGGAGGGGGTTCCCTAAAATAGATACTAACCCCTGCTTAGACAGATAGATACAGTAGATTGTAGATCACCATGGTGAAGCCCTTGAGAGGGTGGGTTTATGACACCCTACACTCCTAGTACCACTGGGGGTTGCCCTTAACTTCTTCCGCCTCCATGGCAGACCTGTACATCACTAGGTTAAAGGGATTATACCAGGATGATGCCTGGCGATGGACTATGTAAAAGCGTTCCTAGTGGCTACTAAGCCACTGGATCTCTTTTACAGGCAGCAGAAGGGGGTTCCCTGTGCCCCCCCAGACACCTACCTGGGCTCTTCCATCCCACCAGGGATGGGAAGCGGGCGGTTTCGTCAGATGACCATGGAGTTGATCGAGGACCAGAACATACCGATCATCTCTATTGTCTAAGAAAGTGAAAGGGATGAGTGTTTTGCCACTTCTGGTTTCCCCAGGATGTAAACAAGCCATGTTCTGTGTTTGATCAGATGCTTTGTAGGGCAGAGGAGAGACCTGGGGACTAATAATCCCCAAATCTCTTCATAAAGAGGACCTGTCACTGCTCCAGCTATCACAGGGGATGGTCATCTCTTGTGATAGCCATAAAGGTTACGCACGCATGTGTAAACAGTGTTTGCACCACACATGTGAGGTATCATCGCAAACATTATAGTGAATGTAATAATGCAATAACATCAGACCTCCTGTGTTACTCTAAAATGGTAACTTGTAGAGCCTTTTAAAGTGTCGCCTATGGATAATTGAATGTACTGTGGTTTGCTGCCGTTCCACAAGGGTGCACAATTTTAAAGTGTGACATGTTAGGTGTCTATTTACTTGGCGTAACATCATCTTTTATATTTTACATTGCAATTGGGTATTATATTGTGTTTTTTCTGCTTTAAAATTAATTAAAGTATATTTTTTCCCCCAAAAAAAGTTGTTTGAAAAACTACTGCAACATAAAAAAATTGCAACACCCACCATTTTATTCTCTAGGACCTATGCTTAAAAATTATAGAATGTTTGGGGGTTCTAAGTAATTTTCTATCAAAAGAATTCTGATTATTACAGGTAGGAGAGGAATGTCAGAAGTGCATGAGGGCTGAAGTAGTTAAAACATAAAATAAAACCATTATGGCATAGTTAATATGTACTGGCAGATTAAATCAGGTTTTCCACATTTTGTCATGTTACATTCAAAAACGTAAATGTATTTTATTGGGATTTTATGTGATAGACCAACACAAAGTGGCACATAATTGTGAAGTGGAAGGAAAATGATAAATGGTTTTCCAAATGTTTTCCAAATAAATATGTGAAAAGTGTGGCGTTCATTTGTATTCAGCCCCCTTTACTCTGATACCCCTAACTATAATCTTGCCTTCAGAAGTCACTTAATTAGTAAATAAAGTCCACCTGTGTTTAATTCAATCTCAGTTGAACTACAGCTGTTCTGTGAAGCCCTCTGAGGTTTGTTAGAGAACCTTAGTGAACAAACAGCACCATGAAGGCCAAGGAACACACCAGACAGGTCAGGGATAAAGTTGTGGAGAAGTTTAAAGCAGGGTTAGGTTATAAAAACATCCCAAGCTTTGAACATCTCACGGAGCATTTTTAATCCATCATCCGAAAATGGAAAGAGTATGGCACAACTGCAAACCTACCAAGACATGGCCGTCCATCTAAACTGACAGGCCGGGCAAGGAGAGCATTCATCAGAGAATCAGCCAAGAGGCCCATGGTAACTCTGGAGGAGCTGCAGAGATCCACAGCTCAGTTGGGGGAACACAGGACAACTATTAGACAACTATTAGTCGTGCTCTCCACAAATCTGACCTTTATGGAAGAGTGACAAGAAGAAAGCCATTGTAGAAAGAAAGCCATAAGAAGTCCCGTTTGCAGTTTGCGAGAAGCCATGTGGGGGACACAGCAAACATGTGGAAGAAGGTGCTCTGGACAGTTGAGACCAAAATTGAACTTTTTGGTCTAAAAGCAAAACGATATGTGCGGCGGAAAACTAACACTACACATCACCCTGAACACACCATCCCCACCGTGAAACCTGGTGGTGACAGCATCATGTTGTGGGGATGCTTTTCTTCAGCAGGGACAGGGAAGCTGGTCATAGTTGATGGGAACATAGATGGAGTCAAATATAAGGCAATCTTAGAAGAAAACCTGTTAGAGTCTTCCAGCAGGACAACGGCCCTAAACATACAGCCAGAACTACAATGGAATGGTTTAGATCAAATCATATTCATGTGTTAGAATGGCCCAGTCACAGTCCAGACCCAAATTCAATTGAGAATCTGTAACCAGACTTGACAATTGCTGTTCACAGACACTCTCCATTAGGGATGAGCCGAACACCCCCTCTGTTCGGTTTGCACCAGACAGGCAAAAAGTTCGTTCGAACACGTGAACACCGTTAAAGTCTATGGGACACGAACATGAATAATCAAAAGTGCTAATTTTAAAGGCTTATATGCAAGTTATTGTCATAAAAAGTGCTTGGGGACCTGGGTCCTGTCCCAGGGGACATGGATCAATGCAAAAAAAAGTTTTAAAAACGGCCGTTTTTTCTGGAGCAGTGATTTTAATAATGCTTAAAGTGAAACAATAAAAGTGTAATATTCCTTTAAATTTCGTACCTGGGGGGTGTCTATAGTATGCCTGTAAAAGGGCGCATGTTTCCCGTGTTTAGAACAGTCTGACAGCAAAATTACATTTCAAAGGAAAAAAGTCATTTAAAACTACTCGCGGCTATTAATGAATTGCCGGTCCAACAATACACATAAAAGTTCATTGATAAAAACGGCATGGGAATTCCCCACAGGGGAACCCTGAACCAAAATTATTTAAAAAAATGACGTGGGGGGGTCCCCCTAAATTCCATACCAGGCCCTTCAGGTCTGGTATGGATATTAAGGGGAACCCCGGCCAAAAAAAAAAAAAATGGCTTGGGGCCCCCCTCAAAATCTATAGCAGACCCCTCAGGTCTGGTATGGCTTTTAAGGGGAACCCCGCGCCAAAATAAAAAAAAATGGCGTGGGGTCCCCCCAAAAATCCATACCAGACCCTTATCCAAGCATGCAACCTGGCAGGCCGCAGGAAAAGAGGGGGGACGAAAGAGCGCCCCCCCTCCTGAACCGTACCAGGCCACATGCCCTCAACAATGGAAGTATGCTTTGGGGTAGCCCCCAAAACACCTTGTCCCCATGTTGATGGGGACAAGGGCCTCATCCCCACAACCCTTGACCTGTGGTTGTGGGGGTCTGTGGGCGGGGGGCTTATCGGAATCTGGAAGCCCCCTTTAACAAGGGGACCCCCAGATCCCAGCCCTCCCCCCTGTGTGAAATGGTAAGGGGGTACAAAAGTACCCCTACCATTTCACAAAAAAACTGTTAAAAATGTTAAAAATGACAAGAGACGGTTTTTGACAATTCCTTTATTTAAATGCTTCTTCTTTCTTTTATCTTCTATCTCCTATCTTCCTTCGGTTTCTTCATCCATCTTCTTCTTCTTCTTCTTCTGGTTCTTCCTCCGGTGTTCTCGTCCGGCATCTTCCTCCGCTGCGTCTTCTTCCCTTCTTCTCCTCGGGCCGCTCCGCAATCATGATGGCATGGAGGGAGGCTCCCGCTGTGTGACGCTTCTCCTCTTCTGACGCACGGGGACTTGACGGGTACTTCCCTGTGGCATTTCCCGTGAGGTCAGAAGGGGGCGGGGTCACCCGTTACGTAATCCCGCCCCTTCTGACATCACGGGAATGCCACAGGGAAGTCCCCGTCAAGTCCCCGTGAGTCAGAGGGGGCGGGGTCACCGGGTGGCCCCACCCCCTGTTATTTAAGAACCGTCAGAAGAGGAGAAGCGTCACACAGCGGGAGCCTCCCTCCATGCCATCATGGATGCGGAGCGGCCAGAGGATAAGAAGGGAAGAAGACGCCGCTGAGGAAGATGCCGGGCGAGAACACCAGAGGAAGAACCAGAAGACCCAGAAGAACCAGAAGAAGAAGAAGATGGAGGAAGAAACCGAAGGAAGATAGAAGATAAAAGAAGCATTTCAATAAAGGAATTGTCAAAAACTGTCTCTTGTCATTTTTAACATTTTTGACAGTTTTTTTGTGAAATGGTAGGGGTTGTACCCCCTTACCATTTCACACAGGGGGGAGGGCCAGGATCTGGGGGTCCCCTTGTTAAAGGGGGCTTCCAGATTCCGATAAGCCCCCCGCCCGCAGACCCCCACAACCACTGGGCAAGGGTTGTGGGGATGAGGCCCTTGTCCCCATCAACATGGGGACAAGGTGTTTTGGGGGGCTACCCCAAAGCACCCTCCCAATATTGAGGGCATGTGGCCTGGTACGGTTCAGGAGGGGGGCGCTCTCTTTTCCTGCGGCTTGCCAGGTTGCATGCTCGGATAAGGGTCTGGTATGGATTTTTGGGGGGACCCCAGGCCATTTTTTTTTACATTTTGGCACGGGGTTCCCCTTAAAATTCATACCAGACATGAAGGGTCTGGTATAGATTTTGAGGGAGACCCCACGCCATTTTTTTTTTTTAATTTTGGCCGGGGTTGCCCTTAATATCCAAACCAGACCTGAAGGGCCTGGTATGGAATTTAGGGGGACCCCCCACATCATTTTTTTTATAATTTTGGTTTGGGTTCCTCAGTGGGGAATTCCCATGCCATTTTATCAATGAACTTTTATGTGTATTGTCGGACCGGCAATTCATTAATAGCCGTGAGTAGTTTTAAATTAGTTTTTTTCCTTTGAAATGTCATTTTGCTGTCAGACTGTTGTAAACACGGGAAACATGCGCCCCTTTACAGGCATACTATAGACACCCCCCAGGTACGAAATTTAAAGGGATATTACACTTTTATTGTTTCACTTTAAGCATTATTAAAATCACTGCTCCCGAAAAAACGGCCGTTTTTAAAACTTTTTTTTGCATTGATCCATGTCCCCTGGGGCAGGACCCAGGTCCCCGAACACTTTTTATGACAATACCTTGCATATAAGCCTTTAAAATTAGCACTTTTGATTTCTCCCATAGACTTTTAAAGGGTGTTCTGCGGCTTTTGAATTTGCCGCGAACACCCCAAATTGTTTGCTGTTCGGCGAACTGGCGAACAGCCGATGTTCGAGTCGAACATGAGTTCGACTCGAACTCGAAGCTCATCCCTACTCTCCATCCAATCTGACAGAGCTTAAGATATTTTGTAAAGAAGAATGGACAAAAATGTCCATCTCTAGATGTGCAAAGCTGGTAGAGACATCCCCAAAAAGACTTGCAGCTGTAATTGCAGAGAAAGGCAGTTCTACAAAGTATTGACTCTGGGGGGGCGCCATACAAATGCGCCCCACACTTTTCACGTATTTATTTGTAAAAAGAAATACAAAATCATTTATCATTTCCCTTCCACTTCACAATTATGTGCCACTTTGTGTTGGTCTATCACATAAAATCCCAATAAAACACATTTACATTTTTGGTTGTAACGTGAAAAAATGTGGAATCATTTTTCAAGACACGTATATCTGCCTGACGTTCAGTTTTAAATTATTCAGAAGAATTCATGTAGAATGCTTCAGTAAGTTTCAGTAGGCAGTGTAACACCAATGGCTGTTAAAGTGATAATAAAAGCAATATATAGATATATTTTTTTTAAATAACAAACATGTTGAACTTACCTGTTCGGTGAATTGGTTTCGCACAGAGCAGCCCTGATCCTCCTCTTCTCAGGTCTCCTGCTGGTGCTCTTGGTCCTTCCCTCCTGCTGAATGCCCCAGATAAAGCAGCTTGCAATGGGGTCAGGTCACTTGAGCCGGCTCCCTCCTGAGCCACTGCTCTGCGTGTCCATTCACACACACAAAGCTGCATATGGGCTCCGCCCCTTCTCTCTGCTCATTGGCTCACTGGCTGTGATTGACAGCAGTAGGAGCCAATGGATCCCGCTGCTGTCTCAGTCAAGGAGGAGGGAAAGACCCAGCAGAGCTGAAGCTCTTATGCACAGAGCAACCCTGATCCTCCTCTTCTTGGGTCCCCTGCCGGAGCTCCTGTCCCCCTTCCTCCTGCCGAGTGCCCCAGAGAAAGCATCTTGCAATGGGGGCACTCGAGCAGGCTCGCTCCCGAGCATAGCATGCCTTAAGGTTGAGCCTTTAGAACCACTTTTAGGCCAGGTTTACATATATGTAAATTGGGTGAGGTTTTCCCTGCATCCAATTCGCAAGACAGGCGAGTGTGACCGGCTCTCAATGGAGCCGGTTCACACAGGTCCAGGGTGGCCGCAGTGTGGATTGCAAAAGGGCCCTGTGCATTTTTGGTTCCGGTTTAGGTGCAAAGTCAGGCAAAAATTCTGACCTAAATCGCACCTGAATCGGAGAACAGGAACGCACCAGAAACCGCGGCTGCACATATGTGATTCTGGCCTAAATTCTATGCAGTTTGATCCATTTGTGTCCAAAATCCTCTAGACCAGTGGTTCTCAACCTGGGGGTCGAATGACGATCTGTCAGGGGTCACCAAATCCTGGGCTGTTTCTGAAGCCCGCAGCCCGCTCTCCCAGCCTTTTTTGCGGCCGCCCAGCTGGGCTGTCCCTGGAGCCCGCGGCTGCCCACTCAGCCTCTTCGCAGCCGCTCATTCAGTTCACGGCATGACTGGGGGGCAGAGAGTAGAGGTCAGCTGACTGGTGAGGAATGTGAAGTGGGAGGGGCTGGAGGAGACCCTATCTCCTGATTTCGGCATAGGTGTCACTGCTACGAGACACCATAAAGTTGGAGACACAGTGAGTAACACTACCTGGGATTTTAGTTGCCATTAAAGGTTCCCACTACAGTTCTCAGATCAGAAGATGACCTTGATCAAGAGCACCTAAGTTGGCTGATCAGAACTTCCCCCAGCACTGCCACTCATCACAACTCCCCACCCCCACCAAGGAGTAAGAGAAAGAATAAAAATAGAGAATACATGGAATGGAGAGGAAAAGAGAGGGAGGAACAAAGAAAAAGGGAGAGAAAGAACAAGAAACACGGCTAGAGAGAGGGATGGGGAAAAAAGACAGGAAATTAGGATAGAGAGAGATAAAAGGGAAAGAAAGGAGAACAAAGAGAAAGAGTGGTACATCCTAAAATGTACCATAAGGGGTTTTAATACTGTACGAGTGGAAGGAACTCAGGGAGCGCTGAATGTCCGTGCCTTACTTGTCTTGCCTTGGGTGCTGACAACCCACTCTACGAAAATAATTTTACTGTTAGGGATCCCCACAACTTGGGACATTTTATCCAGGGGTCACGGCACTAGAAAGGTTGAGGACCACTGCTCTAAACCAATGTCTTACAGCACACCAAGCCCTGATAAAGGGTGAACCACGGGGCCCTGTAACGCGTTGCCTTGTCTCTTACACTGATTACACTGTTATTGGAAACTCAGCAGTGAGGATGCTTTAAACAGGGTGCAAGTGATTGAGATAAAAGGAATTCCACACCAAGTGTGAAGAGTCCGAAGGATTTATTGAGTTTCTAATAACAAAACAGAAAACTCGCCCTGGGATTTTAAATGAGGTGGGCACTGCTAAGCCAATAAAAATAACAACAGTAATTACAGTATATATTTATTCCAGTAAAAGTGGTACATGCATTAATATCATGAATAAAAGCCAATTCATACAGGATACATATAAATGGCTAGACTAAAAAGATGGTACATATATGTGTAAACAATCACATAACATACAGGCATTCAGGTGTTACTGACGCGTTTCGCGAGGCCCAGTTCACTCTTCAGCGGTAGATGCGTATGAAATGTACCTATGGTGAAAGGATACAGATTGAGTAGGTGGCATGATATTAGTATTTTAGTCAGAGGGTAAGAGGGGCCTAACGGGTAAAAGCCCCATACTCAACACTACACATAGCCAAGCCAGCGGGGGTGTAGCTTCCAGACAGCGGCAGCAAGCGTCTCGCCAGGGAACTGAGGGGGCGGAGCCAAGAAGAACCCCACGCAGGGCAGATTGGAGGAAAGGCATCGCATGGATGAAAGGTGTGTATCCCTATTGACTGTAAACATGAATATGTATGTCAGATAATCTGGAGTAGTAAGGTAAAATACAAGAGTAATGACGTAAATAAATCTATGTGTAAATATAGGACTTGAGCCAAGAATGGCACGGGCATGGAGACTATAGGGGAATGCGGTAAAGAGATACCAGGGACTAACAGGAGTGAGAGCGAAAGAGTAAACAGGGAAAGGAAGGAAAAATAAAATAAAAATAGAAAGAAAGTGAAGAGGCTTCCACAAGCTTGTGTATTCAGTGGAGAAAGAGTAGAAGAGTCCATGCACTGCTAAATCTCCAAAATATATCCCCGGGAGAGAGAGAAAGGCTCCGCCCCCAACGCCATGTGTGGATGACTGACGTGCGAGCGCAGGAAGCGCCCACCGTCATCGTGAGGTGCGCATGCGCAGACACTCCTGTAGGTCATGCAGATGGCGCAATGCGTTCAGCCGTAACGACGCTGCAGAGTCGCGGACATCAAACGGCTGGCGCATACATATTCATGTTTACAGTCAATACGTACTACGGACACAGTGAGGCCAATAGGGATACACACCTTTCATCCATGCAATGCTTTTCCTCCAATCTGCTCTGCGTGGGGTTCTTCCTGGCTCCGCTCCCCTCAGCTCCCTGGTGAGACGCCTGCTGCCGTTGTCTGGAAACTGCACCCCCACTGGCTCGGCTATGTGTAGTGGTGAATATGGGGCTTTTACTCATTAGGCCCCTCTTACCCTCTGCCTAAAATACTAATATCATGCCACATACCCAATCTGTATCCTTTCACCATAGGTACATTTCATACACATCTACCCCTGAAAGCGAGCTGGGCCTTGCGAAACGCGTCGGGTACACCTGATGCCTGTATGTTATGTGATTGTTTACACATATAAGTACTATCTTTTTATTCTACCTATTTATATGTATCCTGCATGAATTGGCTTTTATTCATGATATTAATGCATGGACCACTTTTACTGGAATAAATATATACTGTAATTACTGTTGTTATTTTTATTGGCTTAGCGGTGCCCACCTCATTTAAAGTCCCATGGCGAGTTTTCTGTTTTGTTATTAGAAACTCAATAAATCCTTCGGACTCTTCACACTTGGTGTGGAATTCCTTTTATCTCAATCACTTGCACCCTGTTTAAAGCATCCTCATCTGTAAGTTGCCTTTCTAGAGTCATTGCACTTTTCCCGTATTCCTTACAGCACATAACAAGAATCAACTCTACAATGAATTCAGCGCCTCGACTTCATATACTTTTCTGCTTTAGCTTGTCTCCAATTCCCCCCCCCCCCCTTTTTTTTATGTAAAAGTGTAGGGTCCCCTCATCCTGTGCCCATCACTCTACAAATAGCACTACACACAATGACACGCCTGGCTGGGTGGGGAATGTAAATTTAAGGTAGCTGTGCATATACCCCAATGGCTCAAGGTGCATAGTAACCAGGAATGACACAGGAACTAATTAATTAATAACAAAAAGTATATGGCAACAGGGTAAACAGAGAAAAACACATCATAATGATTAAACATTAAGAGAATTATACTGCAACAATTAATCACTCAGATTAATATGCTGCAGAGACAATAAATGTGATAAAACACAATCCCCTCCTGAACCGTCTACTGGGAACACCAACTAGAGGGAGATGTATATCTATGCCACAGCAACAGTTCAGCAGTCAGTAATATACTACTCTATTTCTTCTGCTGGCCAGCTCGTTGGGGCCCAATCATTATGGTGGAGTGCTCAAGGTTATTTCCCTTTAAAAACGTATGCAGACACTGACACTATTTCTTGCAGACAACTCTGTCCCTCTTTTATCAAGACGTACTGCAGGGTTGCCAGCAGCCTCTAGTACTCTGTGTCAGCAGGGGGATCTCCTTCTGCCCATTGGCAAAGTGTACCCCGGTCAGTGTCCTCAGCATCCAACTCTTCAATCAGGCAGCAGTTTCAACCAGCTTCCAGGACGCCCTCTCATGCTGTTGAATGGCTGCCACTGTTTCTGTCTTTCTCCCAGTTGCAGCGGTCAACTTACAGCTTCAGTTTCTCTCCCTCTTTCCTTCCTCTCCTCAGCCCAGGAACATAATAACAGCACTCCTCCTCCTCTCCTCCACAGTGCTGCTGGGAGTTAGTCAAAAAACAAAACTGTAGCACAGGCTATGTCTTTTGGAAACTATATCTCCCACAGTCCTCCATATTTCTCCACAGAGTCTCTAGCAGTCCACATCCTCAGATCTCCCCCACTTGTGGTTGAAGGGCAGTTTAGCACTGGCTGCTCTATGTTCTGCAACAGAACGCTCCTCCTGTGACTGTGCCTGTGTAGGGTTCATTACAAAAGCAAGATGCAGACACACGGCACCCATCGATAAAGAAAGTCCTGAAGCAAGAAAAAATGGCCCACATGACAAGGGGTACAGAAGAAGCAGGACAGGATGGGGTTAATGCAGGCAGAGAGGGGAGAGTACCTACCTGGATTGGTTTGTTCATGAGGAGTAGGAGGGCTGCAGGGGTTATACAGGGTGGGATCTGTGAAGGCAGCAAGCAAACTGAGCCAATGGACATGGAAGAAGCTTCCCACCCACCTTCCCTGATTCGGATCTCTTTTCATGTTGGTTATAATGTTTTGGCAGTTGGGGTCTTTGGAGGCATTCAGATTTTTAATAGTTCAATTTAGGGTCTAAGGTATGGAGTCCTCTGTGGCATCCCAGTTAACCCACGTTGAAAAGCAGAAGTATCTGCAAAGAGGTGGATTGTCCCCGAGCTGGTGTAGTAGGGCTGGGGAGCTTTTATTAGTCATGCAAATACAAAATAGATGTTGTTACATTGAGCCTCCTAAGACCGGCAACCTTCATGTAATTTATTACTACTGTTTCTGTTTCAAGGAATGTTAAAGTTTTAGGTTTTGTTAATAAATGGCCATCACGGCCAAATTTTCTCCATATTGGTGTTGTTTTGTAATTTGGTTAAAAGGAGCTTAATCTGTAATTAGTGTTACCTTTTGTTAAGAGGTGGGGAACATCTGGTGTACCCTATTCATGCATGCAACTTGCAAGTCTCAACCTTTGACCATGCCTGATCATTAAAGCCCTCACTGACTTCCATGGGACCATGTCTTGTACCTGATAGTAGACTGAAATAAGGAGGCCTCACTTGTTATCTTAGACCTAAGCACCTCTGAAAGGGGAACAGACTGTGCTAAGGGACAGGAGGAACACGAGTGCCAGTAGATAGTGACAGAACCTTAGACTGAAGATGCCAACCCAGAAGATACAGCAGAACATCAGGCCTGGAGCGTCAGTTGAGGGAACAACAGCATGACGAGTGGGACCAACAGAGGTTAAAGGGGATCATAAAGCAAATGATTCCGGACGGCTGTTCTTCCAAAAAGAGGATTTTTGGAAGTGCAGCCATCCTGAATCATTTACTTTAGCACCCGACTAGTGTGTGGGGGATTAACTGGAGACTCGATAACCTGGAGCAGCTTTCTATGTTTCATTGAGGTTAAAAGGGAACTCTGGTTGAGCCACAGATTCAGGACAGCGGAGCCCACGAGTGATCCCAGAAAGCAAGTAACAGGTTCCCCATAAACGTTTACTGTACAAAATACAGTCCGTTGGCATGGACCATAGGGTGAGTACATGGGTTGAAAACTGGCTACAAGGGCGAGTTCAGAGGGTGGTGATTAGGGATGAGCCGAACACCCCCCGGTTCGGTTCGCACCAGAACCTGCGAACGGACCGAAAGTTCGCACGAACGTTAGAACCCCATTGACGTCTATGGGACTCGAACGTTCGAAATCAAAAGTGCTCATTTTAAAGGCTAATTTGCATGGTATTGTCCTAAAAAGGGTTTGGGGACCCGGGTCCTACCCCAGGGGACATGTAATAATGCAAAAAAAACTTTTAAAAACGGCCGTTTTTTCGGGAGCAGTGATTTTAATGATGCTTAAAGTAAAAAAAAAAAAAAGTGAAATATTCCTTTAAATATCGTACCTGAGGGGTGTCTATAGTATGCCTGTAAAGTGACGCGTGTTTCCCGTGTTTAGAACAGTCCCTGCACCAAATGTCATTTTTAAAGGAAAAAATCTCATTTAAAACTGCTTGCGGGTTTAATGTAATGTCGGGTCCTGGCAATATGGATGAAAATCAGTGAGACAAACGGCATGGGTACCCCCCAGTCCATTACCAGGCCCTTTGGGTCTTGTATGGATATTAAGGGGAACCCCGCACCCAAATTAAAATAAGGAAAGGTGTGGGGCCACCAGGCCCTATATACTCTGAACAGCAGTATACAGGCAGTGCAAACAAGACAGGGACTGTAGGTTTGTTGTTAAGTAGAATCTGTTTGTCATTTTGAACGGGTACATTTTTAACGTACATGCATAAAAAATTGTGTAGCGCTAAGACAACACACTGTCTTAAAACCAGTAAGTTGAAAAGGCCTAAACATGAATAGTAATAAACACAAATAAATGTATCATATATAATAAAAATAGGCAAACAGTGAATTACTCCCCAAAAGTGAAGTAAGGAACACCTTCACCAAAATGCAACAAAAAAAAGAATGATAATGAAAAATATTATTTTAAAGTCAATTAAAAAGTCTCATTAATGTAATGAATCCTCATATCACACCACTGTGTCTTGTCAAAACATGCAGTGCCCTTGGATGTTCAAGATGGGAGCTTACCGGAGGGTTTGAACCCAAAGCAGCATATGCTGTGAGGGTCAAACCAGCTTGTATTGCACCCTGGCAATGGTGGGAAAATCTCAGCAGTCTGATGATATGGACGAAGCTGATCCAAAAAAACGTATCTTCTCCACCGATATTAATAGATCTCACCCAAAAGGTTCATAAGGGTAAAGAAAGGGGGGACTACATAGTGTGATACCGTAGACACCGTAATTTATTAAAAATCAAAGAAATACACTTACATGAAGAAGTAGATAAAAAAGCGCTTGTGTATAAAAGGGCGGTAGTGGAGAGGACTCCACTACCGCCCTTTTATACACAAGCGCTTTTTTATCTACTTCTTCATGTAAGTGTATTTCTTTGATTTTTAATAAATTACGGTGTCTACGGTATCACACTATGTAGTCCCCCCTTTCTTTACCCTTATGAACCTTTTGGGTGAGATCTATTAATATCGGTGGAGAAGATACGTTTTTTTGGATCAGCTTCGTCCATATCATCAGACTGCTGAGATTTTCCCACCATTGCCAGGGTGCAATACAAGCTGGTTTGACCCTCACAGCATATGCTGCTTTGGGTTCAAACCCTCCGGTAAGCTCCCATCTTGAACATCCAAGGGCACTGCATGTTTTGACAAGACACAGTGGTGTGATATGAGGATTCATTACATTAATGAGACTTTTTAATTGACTTTAAAATAATATTTTTCATTATCATTCTTTTTTTTGTTGCATTTTGGTGAAGGTGTTCCTTACTTCACTTTTGGGGAGTAATTCACTGTTTGCCTATTTTTATTATATATGATACATTTATTTGTGTTTATTACTATTCATGTTTAGGCCTTTTCAACTTACTGGTTTTAAGACAGTGTGTTGTCTTAGCGCTACACAATTTTTTATGCATGTATTCATCTGTCTGGCAACAATTCTAGTTGTGGTGTGAGCGGCTTATATGGTTGTACAATAATATTCATGGAAATTTAGAGTAAGCGCAAATTTAATATTGGTTATATTTTAGTCTACATTTTTAACGTGTTTAGCTCCAGCCAAAAAATCTTTTTTAAGCTTTTTGGAAAACATAGGGAAGGGTTATCACCCCTGTGACATTTGTTTTGCTGTCTTTCCTCCTCTTCAGAAGATTTCACCTCACTTTTTGTCCCAATGGATTGGAAAGCATCAGTGGAAAGGAGAAATGTTTTTCCCATATTAACTCTTACAGGAGAGAATTTCCCTTCCTGCACATGTGGAGCTTTGGGGTGTGATGCAGTCAATGTGCTGCCCTTAGGCTGGCCCCTGGAGGGCATCCTGCCTCGTTGGTGATGTGCCTCCTCCTCCTCCTCCTCCTCTCTCCTATCAGGCACCCATGTTGAGTCAGTGACCTCATCATCCCCTCCCTCCTCATCACTGGAGCAAACCTGGCAGTATGCTGCAGCAGGGGGAGCATGACTGCCAGATTGCTGTCCTTCTTGGGCACCCCCTCTGTCCGTGCTCGTGTTACTGCCTTCATCGAGCTCAGTATCATCATCAGAGCCTTCCAAACGCTGGGCATGCTCCTGGAGCATGTACCCAACACTGTGGTCAAACAGTTCGAGGGACTCCTCAGAGGACATGGTGGGGCTAGGGAAGGAGTCACTTATGACATTGAGCCGAGGGAAGAGGCCGCTGCTTTGCCAGACAAAGTACCCTGGGCATGGGTGAGAGAGGATGAGGAGGATGAGGACGGCTTGGTCATCCACTCGACCAAGTCTTCCGCATGTTGCGGCTCAACATGGCCAGCTGCCGAAAAAAAGGCCAAGCGTGTCCCATGGCCACGTGCTGATGAGGATGCACCGTCTCCACGACCAGCACTAGACACAGAGCCTGCTTGCCCTCTCTTATTGGCTTGTGACTGTCTGCCTCTCCTTCTTGGCCTTCCAGACATACTAATGGCCTGTAGCTGCACTAAGCTGGGATATATATATATATATATATGTACTGATACTGCAGCTAGCAAAATCAACTGCCTGCCTGTAGTATGAGAACACCACCAACCTTCTACAGGTAGCTTTAGCTGAACACTGTGAGGTGGACGCACCCCACTAACTTGTAGGTTTAGCAGAACACTGTGAGCAGGACGCACTGCACTAACTGTAAATAGTCTAGCTGCCTGACTGTGGTACTAATAGGATCAAAAGAACACCAGCAATTTTCTTCAGGTAGCTGTATTTACTGTAACAAGACAAGCCTGCCTGTCAGTAAGAAGATAACAGAAACGGATCTAGCTGAACACTGTGAGCAGGACGCACCCCACTAGCTTGTAGGTTTAGCTGAACACTGTGAGCAGGACGCACTGCACTAACTGTAAATAGTCTAGCTGCCTGACTGTGGTACTAATAGGATCAAAAGAACACCAGTAATTTTCTTTAAAATACTGTAACAAGACAAGCCTGCCTGTCAGTAGGAATATAACAGGAACAGATCTAGCTGAACACTGTGAGCAGGACACACTGCACTAAATGTAAATAGTCTAGAAGATAACAGGAACGGATCTAGCTAAACTGAATACAGTGTATATATATATATATATATATATATATATATATGCAACACCTGGGATGCATATATATACACAATACACTTTAAGTGCAGCTAACTGACTGACTGTCCTGCCTAATCTATCTAACTCAAATGAAATGACACTGTCTCTCTCTCTCTCTCTCTAAGCACACCGGAACACACTGCACAGGGCCGCCATGCAGGCGGCCTTATATAGTGTGGGGCGTGTACTAAATCACCTGAGCCATAATTGGCCAAAGCCTCCTTGGCTTTGGCCAATTATGGCTCTCTGTTAAGGCGGCGCTGTGATTGGCCAAGCATGCGGGTCATAGTGCATGCTTGGCCAATCATCAGCAAGCAATGCACTGCGATGCCGCAGTGAATTATGGACCGTGACGCGCCACACGAATTTGGCGCGAACGGCCCATATCGTTCGCAATTCGGCGAACGATCGAACAGCCGATGTTCGAGTCAAACATGGGTTCGACTCGAACACGAAGCTCATCCCTAGTGGTGATAAATGGGGAGTACTCGGAATGGTCAGGGGTGGGTAGTGGGGTCCCCCAGGGTTCTGTGCTGGGACCAATCCTATTTAATTTGTTCATAAACGACCTGGAGGATGGGATAAACAGTTCAATCTCTGTATTTGCAGACGATGCTAAACTAAGCAGGGCAATAACTTCTCCGCAGGATGTGGAAACCTTGCAAAAAAATCTGAACAAATTAATGGGGTGGGCAACTACATGGCAAATGAGGTTCAATGTAGAAAAATGTAAAATAATGCATTTGGGTGGCAAAAATATGAATGCAATCTATACACTGGGGGGAGAACCTCTGGGGGAATCTAGGATGGAAAAGGACCTGGGGGTCCTAGTAGATGATAGGCTCAGCAATGGCATGCAATGCCAAGCTGCTGCTAACAAAGCAAACAGAATATTGGCATTAAAAGGGGGATCAACGCCAGAGATAAAACGATAATTCTCCCGCACTACAAGACTCTGGTGGCATCTAGAGTATGCTGTCCAGTTCTGGGCACCAGTCCTCAGGAAGGATGTACTGGAAATGGAGCGAGTACAAAGAAGGGCAATAAAGGGTCTGGAGGATCTTAGTTATGAGGAAAGGTTGTGAGCACTGAACTTATTCTCTCTGGAGAAGAGACGCTTGAGAGGGGATATGATTTCAATATACAAATACTGTACTGGTGACCCTACAATAGAAATAAAACTTTTTCGCAAAAGAGAGTTTAACAAGACTCATGGCCACTCATTAAAATTAGAAGGAAAGAGGTTTAACCTTAAACTACGTAGAGGGTTCTTTACTGTAAGAGCGGCAAGGATGTGGAATTCCCTTCCACAGACGGTGGTCTCAGAGGGGAGCATCGATAGTTTTGAGAAACTATTAGATAAGCACCTGAATGACCACAACATACAGGGATATACAATGTAATACTGACACATAATCACACACATAGGTTGGACTTGATGGACTTGTGTCTTTTTTCAATCTCACCTACTATGTAACTATAGGTGGGAGAATCTGTCCACAGGACAACTATTAGTCGTGTTCTCCACAAATCTGCCCTTTATGGAAGAGTGACAAGAAGAAAGACATTGGTGAAAGAAAGTCATAAGAAGTCCTGTTTGTAGTTTGTGAGAAGCCATGTGGGGGACACAGCAAACATGTGGAAGAAGGTGCTCATGTCAGATGAGACCAAAATTGAACTTTTTGGCCTAAAAACAAAACGCTATGTGTGGCAGAAAACTAACACTGCACATCACCCTGAACACACCATCCACACCGTGAAACATGGTGGTGGCAGCATCATGTTGTGGGGATGATTTTCTTCAGCAGGGACAGGGAAGCTGGTCAGAGTTGATGGGAAGATGGATGGAGCCAAATACAGGGCAATCTTAGAAGAAAACCTGTTAGAGTCTGCAAAAGACTTGAGACTGGGGAGGAGGTTCACCTTCCAGCAGGACAACGACCCTAAACATACAGCCAGAGCTACAATGGAATGGTTTAGATAAAGCATATTCATGTGTTAGAATGGCCCAGTCACAGTCCAGACCTAAATCCAGTTGAGAATCTGTGGCAAGACTTGAAAATTGCTTTTCACAGACACTCTCCATCCAATCTGACAGAGCTTGAGCTATTTTGCAAGGAAGAATGGGCAAAAACGTCCCTCTCTAGATGTGCAAAGCTGGTAGAGACATCCCCAAAAAGACTTGCAGCTGTAATTGCATTGAAAGGAGGTTCTACAAAATATTGACTATTGAATACAAATGCCCCCCACACTTTTCACATACTTATTTGTAATCATTTATTATTTTCCTTCCACTTCACAATTATGTGCCACTTTGTGTTGGTCTATCACATAAAATCCCAATAAAATACATTTACGTTTTTGGTTGTAACATGACAACATGTGGAAAATTTCAAGAGGTATGAATACTTTTTTAAGGCTCCGTATATACACCCTGCAAGGCCTTATCATAAGCTTACCTGTAGGTAAAAAACACAAAGCGGACTTTACTCCCACTTTAGAGAGAGTTTGTTATGCTATTCTGATGCGTTCTTCTTTTGTACTTTGATGTTTTGATCTATGGGTTCCTTGTTGCTTCGATTCATTTTAGGCAATCTAGATCCAGTCTTTGGTTCATATTTTGGGTGATGTAATATGTATGCAGTTCTAGCAAAAGTGAGTTACCTAATAGATAATTAGCAGCCACAGAATAATTGTCATCCTGTCAGATGTTGCCCCCCCAGGGATGTTAATTACTATCTGTCCATTGCATAAATACCTCCCGTGTTCCCTTCTGATCTCACACTGCAGGATTTCCAGCGATATCACATGGTAAGTCATTTCTTCACTATATGGGGACTTAATTCTGTATGACAGAGACGGTCTTTTATTTGGGGACCCACTAGACAAAGACAGAGAACTGCTCTCCTCTAGAAAAATAAAGACAAAGGGTATTCACCAGTGAGGTCATCCTCTGTTCTGTCCTTCTCCTCCATGTCCATCCGCCAAGGGTTTAACATGTACACTGTGTACAGGCAAAACTTTTTATTTTATTTTTAGATGGAGTGTGGAAGGCTTAGACTCTTTGACAGTTTTTTTTTTTTCACTGAAATAAAAACTATAAAATGTGTTAAGCCTATAAAGAAACCACCCATCCATCCCACTACTTGCATCACCAATCCTCGTTCTCCAAAAGAGCCAAACTTGCTGAATACTTTATTGGGAGTGTCGGATGCCCGGTTCCCCTCTGCTCTCCATGGTTCCCCAGGTCACCATAGGACACGATGTTGAAGCAGGGGCTACCAGACCAAACCATAGCGTCCAGGGGAGGGAACGGGCATCCAGCAATCTTGGCTCTGAGAAGCTTTTTTGCTGTCCCTACTGGGGAGATTCACCCTCTCTATTTGCCCTTGCGAGAACAGAAAGTGAGGGGAGATCTGAAATTTTAGAGTTGTCATCAGAATAGAGATAAAGAGGGACCACCCAAAGGGGGAACCTGTCTTGGCAACAGTAGAGGAGAGTTCTCTCCCTTTGTTCCCTTTGTGTCTCCAAGAGAAGAAGTAGAGGGAGATTTCCCCAAAGGATACACAGAGAGCAAAAAATAACCTGGTAGGAGTTGCAACCCTTGGAGAGATATCCGTGCTTAAATCCAATATATTTATATACTGTATTTATACAGATTTAACCCTTTACACACTGATGTACATCCTTCCATACATCTAGGAAACTTTTTCATAAAAACAGGGATTTTTGGCTCACATATATTGCAATAAAGTACATGTTCATGCTGGTGAACTGCATTAAAGTGATCCCTTTCCACCCAACTGCGTCAAAGTGATCTCTCTCTGGCCAGCTGCTTCAAAGTGATCCCTCTCTAGTCAACTGAGTCAAAGTGATTCATCTCTGGTCAACTTTGCCAAAGTGATCCCTCTCTAGTCAATTGCATCAAAGTGATCCCTCTCTAGTCAATTGCATCAAAGTGATCCCTCTCTGGCCAACTGAGTCAAAGTGACCCCTATCTGGTCAATTGTATGAAAGTGATCCCTCTCTGGCCAATTGCATCAAAGTGATCCCTCTCTGGCCAACTGAGTCAAAGTGATTCATCTCTGGTCAACTTTGCCAAAGTGATCCCTCTCTAGTCAATTGCATCAAAGTGATCCCTCTCTGGCCAACTGAGTCAAAGTGATTCATCTCTGGTCAACTTTGCCAAAGTGATCCCTCTCTAGTCAATTGCATCAAAGTGATCCCTCTCTGGCCAACTGAGTCAAAGTGACCCCTATCTGGTCAATTGTATGAAAGTGATCCCTCTCTGGCCAATTGAGTCAAAGTGATCCCTCTCTGGCCAATTGAGTCAAAGTGATCCCTCTCTGGCCAACTGAGTCAAAGTGACCCCTCTCTGGCCAACTGAGTCAAAGTGATCCCTCTCTGGCCAATTGAGTCAAAGTGATCCCTCGCTGGCCAACTGAGTCAAAGTGATCCATCTCTGGTCAACTGCTCCAAAGTGATCACTCTCAGGTCAACTCAGTCAAAGTGATCCCTCTCTTGTCAACTGTACCAAAGTGATCCCTCTCTGGTCAACTGCACCAAAGTGATCCCTCTCTGGCCAACTGTGTCAAAGTGATCCATCTCTGGCCAACTGTGTCAAAGTGATCCATCTCTGGTCAACTGTGTCAAAGTGATCCCTCTCTGGCCAACTGTGTCAAAGTGATCCATCTCTGGTCAACTGTGTCAATGTGATCCATCTCTGGTCAACTGTGTCAAAGTGATCCATCTCTGGTCAACTGAGTCAAAGTGATCCATCTCTGGTCAACTTTGTCAAAGTGATCTCTCTCTAGTCAATTGCATCAAAGTGATCCCTCTCTGGCCAACTGAGTCAAAGTGACCCCTCGCTGGCCAACTGAGTCAAAGTGATCCATCTCTAGTCAATTGTATGAAGGTGATCCCTCTCTGGCCAATTGAGTCAAAGTGACCCCTCTCTGGTCAATTGTATGAAAGTGATCCCTCTCTGGCCAATTAAGTCAAAGTGATCCCTCGCTGGTCAACTGAGTCAAAGTGATCCATCTCTAGTCAATTGTATGAAGGTGATCCCTCTCTGGCCAATTGAGTCAAAGTGACCCCTCTCTGGTCAATTGTATGAAAGTGATCCCTCTCTGGCCAATTGAGTCAAAGCGATCCCTCTCTGGCCAACTGAGTCAAAGTGATCCATCTCTAGTCAATTGTATGAAAGTGATCCCTCTCTGGCCAATTCAGTCAAAGCAATCCCTCTCTGGCCAACTGAGTCAAAGTGATCCATCTCTGGTCAATTGTAAGAAAGTGATCCCTCTCTGGCCAACTGAGTCAAAGTGATTCCGCTCTGGGCAGCTGCATCAACTGCATCAAAGTGACCCCTGTCTGGTCAACTGCATCAAAGTGATCCATCTTTGGTCAACTGAGTCAATGTGATCCCTTTCTGGCCAACTGCATCAAAGTGATCCCTCTCTGGTCAACTGCACCAAAGTGATCCCTCTCTGGGCAGCTGCATCAACTGCATCAAAGTGACCCCTGTCTGGTTAATTGCATTAAAGTGATGCCTCTCTGGGCAGCTGAGTCAATGTGATCCATTTCTGGCCAACTGAATCAAAGTGATCCCTCTCTGGCCAACTGAGTCAAAGTGATCCATCTCTGGTCAACTGTATCAAAATGATCCCTCTCTAGTCAATTTCATCAAAATGATCCCTCTCTGGCCAACTGAGTCAAAGTGATCCCTCTCTGGCCAACTGAGTCAAAGTGATCCCTCTCTGGCCAACTGAGTCAAAGTGATCCCTCTCGGGTCACTACATCAAAGTGATTCCTCTCTGACCAACTGTGTCAAAATGACTCCTCTTTGTCCAACTGTATCAATATTCACCCTTCTCTGGCCACTCCCAACTCTTCTGTGCAAAATCCCAAATGCACAATTGCTTAACTGCTTGCTGGCCGTCTCACGTAGGAGTACGGTGGCAAAGCAGCTCTCATGCACCGAATCACATACCTAATACATGATCCGGCACTTCAAGGTAGGGGGCACGCTGTCTGCGCTGTGATTAGACACAGCACAAGCCGATCAGCAGGTGCCGGCCAATGGATGTCCACTGGCACCCGCTATAGGCAAGGAGAAAGACAGAACAGAGCTCTGCCTATGTAAACAAGGCAGAGCTCTGTCCTGTTAACGGGAATGTGCTGGATTTTGTTTCCTTGCAAAGCACATCCCTTAGTAAAAACAGCTCACAGTACACACATAAACACTGGTTAGGCACACAGTTAACCCATTGATTGCTCCTGCTATTAACTCCTTCCCAGCCAGTGTCATAAGTACAGTGACAGTGCATATTTATAGCACTGAGGACTGTATTAGTGTCACTGGTTCCCACGAAGGGTCGGTTAGTGTCAGAATGTCCACCGCAATATCGCAGTCCCGCTATAAGCTGCTGATTGCACCCATTACTAGTATTAAAAATAAAAATTCCTGTATATATCCCATAGTTTGTAGACGCTATAACTGTAAACCAATTAATATATGCTTATTGGAATTTTTTTCCCCAAAAATATGTAGCAGAATGCATATTGACCTACTGTAAATTTATGAAGAAATTAGATTTTTACAATTCTTTTATTGGATGTGTTTTATAGCAGAAAGTAGGGACTATTGTTTGTTTTTCAAAGTGTTGGTCTTTATTCATTTATAGAAAACGTAGAGATCAAATGCCACTGAGTAAAGCTCTATTTGTGGGAAAAAATAACTTGGTTTGTGTACAGCGTTGCATGACCGCGCAATTACCAGTGCCAACGCAGTGCAAAAAAGAAAAAAAAATGGCCTGGTCATGAAGGGGGGGGGGGTAAATCTTCCGGAGGATAAGTGGTTAGAGTATACTTTAACAGACATATACAACCAAAGTGAGACAGACAGACACAGTTGGGCTAGATCTATAGACTCCAGTCTGGTCGCTGGCCTGCACTATGCAACGGAGGAGGCTCAAATCTAAATATCTTCCATATATATTGTACATATAACATGTTGGCTGCCTTTTGCATAAAAACAGGTGTTCTTGATTTACATACTGTATTTTACAATATACGTTTGAACTGGCAACTGCATCAAAGTCTGACAAGACCAGAGTCTGTAGGTCCCCCCAACTGTGTCTGACTGCTCCATATTGGCACTATATGTCTAATTAAAGTTTGCTATGAGCAAGTAAGCATTGGGTATTAGGCACAGTGGAGTAGAGACTGGCCACAGAGGTATCACTTTAACGCAGTACGCAGTGGAGGGATCACCTTAATGAAGTTAACCAGAGAGGGATCACTTTGACAAAGTTGACCAGAGATGGATCACTTTGACACAGTTGGCCAGAGATGGATCACTTTGACTCAGTTGACCAGAAAGGGATCACTTTGATGCAGTTGGCCAGAGATGGATCACTTTGACTCAGTTGACCAGAAAGGGATCACTTTGATGCAGTTGGCCAGAGATGGATCACTTTGACTCAGTTGACCAGAAAGGGATCACTTTGATGCAGTTGGCCAGAGATGGATCACTTTGACTCAGTTGACCAGAAAGGGATCACTTTGACACAGTTGGCCAGAGATGGATCACTTTGATGCAGTTGACCAGAAAGGGATCACTTTGATGCAGTTGACCAGAAAGGGATCACTTTGATGCAGTTGGCCAACTTGAACACATTTAGCAATATATTTGAACCGTTTTTATGCAACTGTTTACTAGAAATTTGTAAGGGTGTATAGAGTACATTCAAAATGTCATGAGTTGTAACCTTTCTTTACTCTTTATGAAACTAAAAAATCAGTTTGGGGTATACATACACAAAGCCTACATGTTTACATACATGTAAGTGGAAATGTACACTCACAGACAGTATAAAATGATGCTTACCTGGAAGCAGGAAAGAATTAGCTGCCGTAATCCATAAATAGGTCATTTTTTTTATATTTCACACTGGACAATCTGCATCCTTTATGACCATCTGATGAAGTCAGGAGTAATTTAATTGTCTTTAAATTAGTTTTAAACATTTATGGTGGGGAGCTTACTTTTTTTTAGCAAATATCAAAACTCATGGCTCACAATACAAAAAATGTGAGCTATTGACGTTTTTCCTGAGATTTGTGATGCACAGACCCCTGAGACACTGCGTAATCTCACATTTATATATTGCAGCTAGATACATGGTAGTACAGCTTGGACAACAGCATCCAGTTCTATTTTGTGAATCTAGAAATGCACCCACCTCTTTTTTTAAACAATCTAATGAGCTGGTCAGAACTAGTTCTTGAGGGAGTCTATTCCACATTTTCACAGCTCTTACTGTGAAGAAGCCTTTCAGTTACACAATTTGTAATGTCAGCTAAAATCTGTTCTACCACTGACCCCCTACATTACAACAAGACACAGTGGTGGTGGGGTGGGTGTGGGCTGGAGGAACCAAGGAGCATGACAGAAGAAACAGGTTTCCAACCCACCCAGAAGTGTTTTAGATGTAAAGAATCTTCGGGGTGGCCATAGCTCTTCAGCAATTCTCCTGTATTGTATCTTAAGTCACCTATCACCCCTTTAGCTTGTCTACAGTCACTGATCATCTACTCTATTATGGCTGATGTCTCCGACAGGCTTCTGTTATTTATTGAAAATTATGTGTTGCCCTTTGAAGCTGTCACAGGCCACAGTTGAGGTCCTCTACACCTTGTGAGTTGAGAGCCACTGCACTATGCATATCATGGATTAAGGTCCATTGCTTCAACAGATGAGAGGTAGACTACATTACCAAAAGTATTGGGACGCCTGCCTTTACACCCACATGAACTTTAATGACATCCCAGTCTTAGTCCGTAAGGTTCATTGTCAAGGTTGGCCCACTCTTTGCAGCTATAACAGCTTCAACTCTTCTGGGAAGGTTGTCCACAAGCTTTAGGAGTGTGTCTATGGGAATGTTTGACCATTCTTCCAGAAGAGCATTTGTTAGGTCAGGTACTTATGTGGATGAGAAAGCCTGGCTTGCAGTCTCTGCTCTAATTCATCCCAAAGATGTTCTATCAAGTTGAAATCAGGATTCTGTGCAGGCCAGTCAAGTTCCTCCACCCCAAACTCGCTCATCCATGTCTTTATGGACCTTGCTTTGTGCACTGGTGCGCAGTCATTTTGGAACAGGAAGGGGCCATCCCCAAACTGTTCCCACAAAGTTGGGAGCATGAAACTGTCCAAAATGTCTTGGTATGCTGACACCTGAAGAGTTCCCTTTAGTGGAACCAAGCCCAACCCTGGAAAAACAACCCCACACCATCACCCCCCCCCCCCCCCATCAAATGATTTGGAAGCAAAGCACAGAGTCCTGACCCTAACCCAATGGAACACCTTTGGGATGAATTAGAGCGGAGACTGTGAGCCAAGCCTTCTCGTTCACATCAGTGCCTGACCTCACAAATGCACTTCTGGAAGAATGGTCAAACATTCCAAGAGACACACTCCTAAACCTTGTGGACGGCCTTCCCAGAAAAGTTGAAGCTGTTATAGCTGCAAAGGGTGGGACAACTTAATATTGAACAGGCAGGCGTCCCAGTACTTTTGGTGATGTAGTGTATCATTACAAATGACATAATATACATATATTTGTTAACAATATAAGCAAAGGGTATAAACAACGTTGATACCAATTGCCATAATGAAAAATCTGTTACTATCCCTGAAAACTTCCATGCCTGGGGAAGAAACTACAATTCCCAGCATAAGAATATCCATTGTTTAGGGCAAGTTTCCCTCCCCTTTGTTCCCCCTCTTCTGCGGCCCTCCTTGTGGGCTGTTTGTAGTGGAGCATATATGGTTTTATTCCAGCGATTGGCATCTTGTTCAATTAATATGGGGTGTGGGTACTGAGCCGAAGCTGGAGAGTCTAAAAGACTATATAGCCTTCTAGTGCTTACTTTCTTTTTTTCTTTTTCTTTTTCTTTTCAGAAATTCTGTTACAATTATAGTTGTTGGATGTGTAAAGAGGAGCACCTGGTCCAAAAGTTAATCTGACTTAATGGACTTTTTGAAACATTTAATGCCCAAAAGCATCAGACACATCCAAAGCGTTTTGGGGGAAAAAGCGTCCTCCTTCTTCAGGGCTTGAGCAGTTGATGGCTGCCTTTGGTACCATTAGGAGACACTAGTCTTCATCAAGCCTTAACGCAGGTCCCTTAATGTATTCTGTTGTGATTTTATTACCAACTTATTAGCAACTGCTCAATCCCTAAAGAAATGGGAGTTTTTTTGCCCCCGAAACGCATTGTGGTATCTGACGCTCTTAACTATTAAGTGTTTCAAAAAGCCCTTCAAGTGAGATGAACTTTTCACCAGGTGCTCGTCTGTACACATCTGGCGAGCGCTTCCTTTGTCACCATCAAGAGGTAGCAGCCTAGGAACAGGTTCTACCCACACTATACTTCAGTCATGGATTTACTTCTTGGAAGAAAAAAATAATTTTATCGAAGATCTATCAGCACCGATTTTTTACTTCTATCGGCCCAGCAATATCACACACACATCAGGCATTAAACCCTTGGCGCCGGCTCCCGCCGGCCCTTTAAGGGCTTTGGCATTCTGGGAGGCGGAACAGAGCTTGTAATTATGTGACCAACGTGATTGGCTGCCACAGCGGTCACATGACCGGAAAACTCTGGATTGTAAGAAGAGATCGGGAGCTTTTCGTGAGCCAGCGGCCACTGTGCCAGGAAAGCGCAGGGCGCACGCTCTCGGCATGGCTCCATTGGCACTAATGCATGCAAATATGCGGCCCCTCTGCGCCAAAGCCCGGCCGCCGAGGGGCCCCATATTTGCGTACAGTCGCAACCTAGGGGTCAAAGTACATTTAAAGGCAAAACTTTTTTTAGTGTTGGTTAGAGTGCAGAGGGATTAGAACACCTGTCAGTTTTTGATAGCTGTCTGTGCCCCTGTTGGGGAGATATTTGTCCTGTTTACGATTATCATTGAAAGTGTAAAAGAAAATCCCAAATTATTTTGGGTTGTCCCCAGAAAAGTAATAGAGGGGAAATTTTCCAATGGGGGCACTAGTTCTGGTGACCTGGGGGGGTCCCCAAAGGGATTCCTTTAATTGGCAGGGATTTCCACTCAATTCCTATTTGGCTATTGGACAGGAAGTGAAGGTAAATCTCTCCAATGGGACACGGATTGCAAAAAATAAACTGACCCGCTCTATCCAAAATAAAAATAAAGTTTTGCCTATAGTTCTAATTTGAATTATAATGGCTAATAGAATTTCTATCTCTAGTTAGACCACAGTCTAGAATTTTTATTTTTCTAGGAATTAAAATTCCCATTACATCATTTTTTTGTGATCGGAAGTTCACCATCGGATGTGGAGAATAAACTAAACAGGGGCAGGGTTATATGGTTATGACTTGAATTGTATGACATACAACAAAAAAGAACAAGATTTATTAAAGGTTTAGAGAAGTTCTTTTTGCCATTTGATGGATATCTTGAATTTGGTTTGATTCCCAAAAATAGAAGAAGGTCTTTTCTTAGTTTAAGCACAAAAGTGACTTAGAAAACATCACGCAAATATATAATTCTGCTTGGGCAATCACCACTACTTGTTTCTTTATAATTTAGCTTTTAATGTATATTTCATGTTCGGCTTTTTCCCTCTTAGTTGGAGGACCTTTTAATGTCTAATCACACCGCAGTTTTGGAAATTACCTTAGTTGGATTTCCAGGTCTGGCTGATGCATTTCATGGCTTGGTATCTACCATGATGTTTTTTGCCTATATCATATCCCTGACTGCCAACGGCACTGTCATAGGTTTGGTCATTTTTAATGAACGCTTACGTCAGCCCATGTACCTGATCATAGCCAACCTTGCCGCCTCCGACCTGCTCTTTGACACCGTGACTTTACCAAAAGCTATTGCCATATATTGGTTTGGAGCTTCCACCATTCCCGTGAAAATGTGCCTATTCCAGATCTTTTTGGTTCATTATTTTGGAAGTCTGGATTCATTCCTGTTGATGCTGATGGCCATAGATCGGTATGTGGCCATCTGCCATCCACTGCGATACACCTCCATTATCACCAATAAAATGATCACCATTTCCTGTGGCTTCTGCTGGATCATCTTGTCCTCCTCTATAAACACAGCTGTTACCGTTGTGGTCTCAAAAATCACCCTGTGTGGTGCCTACAGGGTAAGTAGTTTGTTCTGTGGCCACACGGCCTATGTGGCGGCAGCGTGTATGGATGTATCCAGCTCAAGAAATGTGGCTTTTGTCAACTCTATGATTGTTCTCTTATTACCCCTTGGGCTGATATTGGTGTCATACATCAAAATTATAGCGGTAATCTCAATGACACGCACTGAGAACCTCCAGAAAGCGTTTTACACCTGTATGACCCATTTGCTGGTCATCGCTTTGTATTACACCCCTCGACTTTTTGTCTACATTATAAGCGTTCTCCCCTTTGTCACAATGAGATCCGATGTGAACACTGTACTCCTTTCCCTGTATTCGTTTGTACCTCACATGGCCAACCCAATCATATATTTCCTCCGAACCAAAGAAATCAGACAGACCTTGAGACGCGTTCTTCACCGAAGCAAATTTAACATGAGATGGCTGAGACCGCCAACCCTCAACAACGCCATATTTTAAGACTGGGGGTTGATATTGGAAGGATGATGATGTAATGGACGGGAAACCAGAAAGTGAACCAGAAGTAAAAGTCCTCCAGATTACTTTATTTCCACAGCCATCTGGTAGAAGTTCCTTTTCTTTTTGGTTTTCTTGAGACGCGCTCTCCACTGAAGCAAATTCAACATGAGAAGGTTGTTTTGAGACCGTCAACAATGCCTTATTTTAAGACCAGGGGTTCATATTGGAAGGATGATGATGTAATGGACAGGAAACCTGAAAGTGAACCAAAAGTAAAAGTCCTCCAGATGACTTTATTTCCACAACCATCTGGTAGAAGTTCCTTTTTCTTTTTTGTTTTCTCCAGTTTCAGAACATTCTGTTATATAAGAAAGATATAGACCAAGGCCACCTAAATAGACAATTTGTCAAAATGCATAATATTGACTTAAAGGACACTATTTAAAAAATAAACATTTTTAGCTTCATTTGCTTTTTCCAATTTTCCTTATTTTACCAACTTTATTTAAAGTGGTTCTAAAGGCTGAAGGTAAAAAACCTTCTGTGTGCAGCACCTTCCCCCGACCCCACCCCTAATCCTTACCTGAGCCCCCTCCGATCCAACGATGTTCATGATAGCCTTGGCTGGATGGGGACTCTCCCTCCTCATTGACTGAGACAGCAGCGGGAGCCCATTGGCTCCCACTACTGTCAATCATGGCAAGCCAATGAGGAGAAAGTGGGGGCGGGGCCGAGCCACAGCTCTATGTGTCTTATGGACGCATAGAGCAGCGATTTAGGAGCGAGCACGCAGTGGTGCCCACAGGGCAAGCAGCTTTCTCTGGGGGCACTGCTCGAGGGGGAGGAGCCAGGAGAACCGGCGAGGGACCCGAAAAAAAGAGGACCGGGGTTGCTGTGTGCAAAACCACTGCAAGGAGCAGGTAAGTATGACATGTGTGTTATTTTAGAAAAAAAAAAAAGCTATTTGTATAGTATACAGTATATTTAAACTATATCCTTAAAGTAAATGTAAACATACAATGGGCATTGTGTAAAAAAAAAAAAAATTAAAGACCAGATCCCTCAAGTCTGATATGGATTTTAAGGAGGAGCTTCACGCAAAAAACAAGCCGGGCATGCAACCTGGGTGGCCAGCAAAGAGGGGGGGAGCATGAAGCCCCCCTCCCTGAATCATACCAAGCAACATGCCCTCAACATGAGGGGGATCTTGCCAGGTGGGACCCCTTGGCAAAGCACCTTGTCCATTTGTTAAAGAGGACAAGGGCCTTTCCCTGGCTGCCCCAGTGTGAGTAAGGGGTAAGAGCTATGTTTGTTTAGTTAAGTGGCAGGGATCATCTGAATGAGATCTCTGGGTCCCCACTGCTAAAATAAACAAAGGGGTGGGGATCCCTCCATATTTAGTCTACAATGTCACCAGGTGACCCCAGTCCCTTTGTTTTCTTTACCGTGGGGACCCTGAGATGTCATTCACTGTGAAGGAAGTGACTGAGTCAGATGTGTCTTGGTGAATTCAAGTTATTTTCTTTCATTGGGCATTATTCTTTGTGATTGACGTGGACCTGCAGCGTTTCTCTTGTTAATAACGGACTTGTCAAATGTTTGGATGTGTTTATTCCTATGGTACATTCATTTTTGTTTGTGAATGAGGAGGTGTATTATATACTTCTTATTAATTCATATTGGGGGGGGCAGTATTTGGGGCCCCCTTGTTTGCCAGATTCCAATATTACCTCCATCTGCACACCCCCACTAGCACTGGGCCAGGGTTGTTGGAAAGAGGACCTTGAGGCCCATCAACCGGTCACTCAGGTTGGATGCTCGAATAAGGGTTTGGCATGGAGTTTGAGGGTGCCCCTTAGCCTTTTTTTTTCTTGATTTTTGCATGAGGTTCCTGCTTAAAGTGTTACTAAACCCAGGACCCTGCATTCACTATATCTCGTCTCCCACAGTACGCAGGACATTGAAATGCAATATTTTTAGTAAATATAAACCGCTAAATACCTTTTCTATTCGGCAGTATATAGCAGTCTTGTGACTTCTATCAAAGTCTGGTTAAAGCTTGTAGGAGGAGTTTTCATTCTCCTCGGACTGACTCCTGACCCTCTGTCTGGACAGTGCTGATTGGCCCTGTGCCGATCACATGCACCTTCCAAAAAAAAAAAAAAATTCTCTAGCAATACACACCAAACTGAGCATGTGAAGAGTCTGTTCTATCAGGAGGTTGCATTGGGGACAGTAAAAGAAGGGGAGGATCAGAGAAGACAGTATCAAACAGCCTTTTTACACAATGCGGAGGTTTAACCCCTTAAGTTCCACAGTGAGTATAGCAAGCATGCTTTACTGCATACAGTATACAGACTGACTTTACTGTTGCTGGTTTAGTAACACTTTAACCACTTAACGACCGCCTCACGCCGATGTACGTCGGCAGAATGGCACGGGCAGGCAGAATCACGTACATATACGTGATCTGCTTCCCGCGGACAGGGGGTCCGATCGGACCCCCCCCGGTGCCCGAGGCGGTCGGCTATTGTACAGCGGCGATCGGAGATGAGGGGGAGACCATCCCTTCGTGGCCCCTCCCTCGTGATCGCCGCCGGCCAATAGAATCATTCCTCTGCTGCTGTATGCTAAACAGCAGCAAAGGAAATGATGTCATCTCTCCTCGGCTCGGTATTTTCCGTTCCGGCGCCGAGGAGAGAAGACTGCAATGTGAGTGCACAAACACTACACACACAGTAGAACATGCCAGGCACACTTTACACCCCCCTTTACCCCCCCCAAATCACCCCCCCATCACCCCCCCCCCCCCCCCCCCCGTCACACTGACAGCAAGCAGTTTTTTTTATTTTTTATTTTCTCTGATTACTGCATGGTGTGTTAGTGACAGTTACTATGTTAGGTCAGTTAGTGTTAGCCCCCTTTAGGTCTAGGGTACCCCCCTAACCCCCCTAATAAAGTTTTAACCCCTTGATCACCCCCTGTCACCAGTGTCGCTAAGCGATCATTTTTCTGATCGCTGTATTAGTGTCACTGGTGACGATAGTTAGTGAGGTAAATATTTAGGTTCGCCGTCAGCGTTTTATAGCGACAGGGACCCCCATATACTACCGAATAAATGTTTTAACCCCTTGATTGCCCCCTAGTTAACCCTTTCACCACTGATCACTGTATAAGTGTTACGGGTGACGCTGGTTAGTTCGTTTATTTTTTATAGTGTCAGGGCACCCGCCGTTTATTACCGAATAAAGGTTTAGCCCCCTGATCGCCCGGCGGTGATATGCATCGCCCCAGGCAGCGTCAGATTAGCGCCAGTACCGCTACCACCCACGCACGCAGCATACGCCTCCCTTAGTGGTATAGTATCTGAATGGATCAATATCTGATCCGATCAGATCTATACTAGTGTCCCCAGCAGTTTAGGGCTCCCAAAAACGCAGTGTTAGCGGGATCAGCCCAGATACCTGCTAGCACCTGCGTTTTGCCCCTCCGCCCGGCCCAGCCCAGCCCACCCAAGTGCAGTATCGATCGATCACTGACACTTACAAAACACTAAACACATAACTGCAGCGTTTGCAGAGTCAGGCCTGATCCCTGCGATCGCTAACAGTTTTTTTGGTAGTGTTTTGGTGAACTGGCAAGCACCAGCGGCCTAGTACACCCCGGTCGTAGTCAAACCAGCACTGCAGTAACACTTGGTGACGTGGCGAGTCCCATAAGTGCAGTTCAAGCTGGTGAGGTGGCAAGCACAAGTAGTGTCCCGCTGCCACCAAAAAGACAAACACAGGCCTGTCGTGCCCATAATGCCCTTCCTGCTGCGTTCGCCAATCCTAATTGGGAACCCACCACTTCTGCAGCACCCGTACTTCCCCCATTCACATCCCCAACCAAATGCAGTCGGCTGCATGAGAGGCATTTTCTTTATGTCCTCCCGAGTACCCCTACCCAACGAACCCCCCCAAAAAAGATGTCGTGTCTGCAGCAAGCGCGGATATAGGCGTGACACCCGCTATTATTGTCCCTCCTGTCCTGACAATCCTGGTCTTTGCATTGGTGAATGTTTTGAACTCTGCCATTCACTAGTTGAGTATTAGCGTAGGGTACAGCATTGCACAGACTAGGCACACTTTCACAGGGTCTCCCAAGATGCCATCGAGAGACCCGAACCTGGAACCGGTTACAGTTATAAAAGTAAGTTACAAAAAAAGTGTAAAAAAAAAATATATATAAAATTAAAAAAAATAGTTGTCGTTTTATTGTTCTCTCTCTCTCTATTCTCTCTATTGTTCTGCTCTTTTTTACTGTATTCTATTCTGCAATGTTTTATTGTTATTATGTTTTATCATTTTTGCTTTTCAGGTATGCAATTTTTTATACTTTACCGTTTACTGTGTTTTATTGTTAACCATTTTTTTGTCTTCAGGTACGCCATTCACGACTTTTAGTGGTTATACCAGAATGATGCCTGCAGGTTTAGGTATCATCTTGGTATCATTCTTTTCAGCCAGCGGTCGGCTTTCATGTAAAAGCAATCCTAGCGACTAATTAGCCTCTAGACTGCTTTTACAAGCCGTGGGAGGGAATGCCCCCCCCCCACCGTCTTCTGTGTTTTTATCTGGCTCTCCTGTCTCAACAGGGAACCTGAGAATGCAGCTGGTGATTCAGCCAGCTGACCATAGAGCTGATCAGAGACCAGAGTGGCTCCAAACATCTCTATGGCCTAAGAAACCGGAAGCTACGAGCATTTTATGACTTAGATTTCGTGAAAAAAAAATGAAACACCCACCATTTTAATCTGTAGGGCATTTGCTTTAAAAAAATATATAATGTTTGGGGGTTCAAAATAATTTTCTTGCAAAAAAAAAAATAATTTTTTCATGTAAACAAAAAGTGTCAGAAAGGGCTTTGTCTTCAAGTGGTTAGAAGAGTGGGTGATGTGTGACATAAGCTTCTAAATGTTGTGCATAAAATGCCAGGACAGTTCAAAACGCCCCCAAATGACCCCATTTTGGAAAGTAGACACCCCAAGCTATTTGCTGAGAGGCATGTCGAGTCCATGGAATATTTTATATTGCGACACAAGTTGCAGAAAAAAAGAGACATATTATTTTTTTTTTTGCACAAAGTTGTCACTAAATGATATATTGCTTAAACATGCCATGGGAATATGTGAAATTACACCCCAAAATACAAATTCTGCTGCTTCTCCTGAGTACGGGGATACCACATGTGTGAGACTTTTTGGGAGCCTAGCCGCGTACGGGACCCCGAAAACCAATCACCGCCTTCAGGCTTTCTAAGGGCGTAAATTTTTGATTTCACTCTTCACTGCCTATCACAGTTTCGGAGGCCATGGAATGCCCAGATGGCACAAACCCCCCCCCCAAATGACCCCATTTTGGAAAGTAGACACCCCAAGCTATTTGCTGAGAGGTATAGTGAGTATTTTGCAGACCTCACTTTTTGTCACAAAGTTTTGAAAATTGAAAAAAAAAAAAAATGTTTTTTCTTGTCTTTCTTCATTTTCAAAAACAAATGAGAGCTGCAAAATACTCACCATGCCTCTCAGCAAATAGCTTGGGATGTCTACTTTCCAAAATGGGGTCATTTGGGGGGTGTTTGTGCCACCTGGGCATTCCATGGCCTCCGAAACTGTGATAGGCAGTGAAGAGTGAAATCAAAAATTTACACCCTTAGAAATCCTGAAGGCGGTGATTGGTTTTCGGGGCCCCGTACGCGGCTAGGCTCCCAAAAAGTCCCACACATGTGATATCTCCATACTCAGGAGAAGCAGCTAAATGTATTTTGGGGTGCAATTCCACATATGCCCATGGCCTGTGTGAGCAATATATCATTTAGTGCCAACTTTGTGCAAAAAAAAAAAATTGTCTCTTTCCCCCTTGTGTCACAATAAAAAATATTCCATGGACTCGACAGGACTCTCAGCAAATAGCTTGGGGTGTCTACTTTCCAAAATGGGGTCATTTGGGGGGTTTGTGCCATCTGGGCATTTTATGGCCTTCAAAACTGTGATAGGTAGTGAGGAGTGAAATCAAAAATTTACGCCCTTAGAAATCCTGAAGGCGGTGATTGGTTTTCGGGGCCCCGTACGCGGCTAGGCTCCCAAAAAGTCCCACACATGTGGTATCCCTGTACTCAGGAGAAGCAGCTGAATGTATTTTGGGGTGCAATTCCACATAGCCCCATGGCCTGTGTGAGCAATATATCATTTAGTGAAAACTTTTTGTAAATTTTTTTTTTTTGTCATTATTCAATCACTTGGGACAAAAAAAATAAATATTCAATGGGTTCAACATGCCTCTCAGCAATTTCCTTGGGGTGTCTACTTTCCAAAATGGGGTCATTTGGGGGGGGGTTTGTACTGCCCTGCCATTTTAGCACCTCAAGAAATTACATAGGCAGTCATAAACTAAAAGCTGTGTAAATTCCAGAAAATGTACCCTAGTTTGTAGGCGCTATAACTTTTGCGCAAACCAATAAATATACACGTATTGACATTTTTTTTACCAAAGACATGTGGCGGAATACATTTTGGCCTAAATGTATGACTAAAATTGAGTTTATTGGATTTTTTTTATAACAAAAAGTAGAAAATATCATTTTTTTTCAAAATTTTCGGTTTTTCGTTTATAGCGCAAAAAATAAAAACCACAGAGGTGATCAAATACCATCAAAAGAAAGCTCTATTTGTGGGAAGAAAAGGACGCAAATTTGGTTTGGGTACAGCATTGCATGACCGCGCAATTAGCAGTTAAAGCGACGCAGTGCAAAATTGGAAAAAGTCCACTGGTCCTTAGGCAGCTAAATGGTCCGGGGCTAAAGTGGTTAAGTTCCATACCAGACGTGAAGGGTCTGGTATGAAATTTAGATGGACCCCCATTTCATTTTTTGGGGGGGTCACCCTAAAGGGCCTGGTATGAATTTTGGGTGGTGGGGGAACCTCCCAGCTATTTATTTTCAATTACCTGTCAGTAGCAGTGACGGCTGATGCTCAATAATTTGGGGGGGCCAAGAGGGAGGGAATTTGGGACTTTAAATGAGGCACAATATTTGTGCCTTCAACCCGGGTTCAAGTACATAAAAAAGGGGAATGTGGGACTTTAAATGAGTCAATTGACTTGTGGAGGTAGAGTATATAGCAATCAGTTTTTATTTGTAACAATAGTAAAAAAGTATTTTCATATATATACATGCACAATGGCATAAACATAATGGATACATATACATTAGCTTGGCAGCACAAAGATAGTAAATGTTGATAAATATAATACAAGGTGTTTCATATTGGCAGGCATTAGTACATCATATGCAAAAGAGCTGCTATAAAATAGGTACACATACACATTGATAATTGCATAGTACTCAATGGATCTTAGATGTATAAAAAGTATATATGGGCCAGTGAATAAGTAATGAGCCGGACTTGTCTGAGCACCCCATGGAAACTCGACGCGTTTCATGTCTATATGCCATTCATCAGGAGTTGGGTACAGAAGTAAACTGTAAATATAAATAAATATGTAATATTAATAAATATGTTCTACCCCTTTAAATTGAGAAAAGCTCTTATGGGGAGAGAGAGATCTGTACTCACAGGTCGGCTATAGCACTGTGCTTGGCTAGCACCGAGGAGGATGCGACTCCAAATGGTTGTCTGTTCCGGAGCTGACATGAATGCGGGGAACAGTGGGAACACCAGCAACAAACCTCCCCTGCTGGAGACAGACAGGTGAGAAGGCGGAAGGCCTCCTTACCTTAGGAGGCAGATGTCCTGCCCGGGAAGACTCCGATCACCCCCCCTCCTCCCTCCCCTGTCCAAGCCGGGGAGAGTGCTGGATGTGGCTGAGCCGCTGTGGGTGAGCCATCCCTGGAGTCACAGTGGTGGCTGATGGGCTGAGCGGTCGGGCTTCCCCTGCGTCTCTTCCGGCCGTGCGTCTCCTCCCTCCTCCTCCTAGGCCAATAGGACCGCTTCTCCTTTCAGCCACTCGGGAAACTGTCTCAGGATCCGATTCCTGATTGGCTGGGAGGAGAATCAGTATGACAATAGTGAATATTCATTTGCTATTGTCACACAACAGCAGTGCTCTGCGCCCCGAGCCCACCCTTTTGTGAAGCCTATTAGAGCCTCTGGCTCTAATCACATGCTTCAAAAAAAAAAAAACATTGGAATCCATGTGTCCTCCAATACTTACCTGAGCCTGATCACAGTCCAGCTCTGTGCCTGAGAGCAGTGTCTCTCTCTGCTCTCTCCCTCCTCATTGACTCAGAAACAGTAGCAGGAGCCATTGGCTCCCACTGCTGTCAATCACAGCCAGTAGGGAGGAAGCAGGGGGGCAGTGCTGAGCTGCACTCTGTGTATCAATGGATGTATAGAACTGGCTTGAAAGTATGACATGTTTGTTATTTTTAGAAAAAAACAATTACATTTAGTATAATAAAAAAAAAAAAGGCTCTAATGTAAATATAAAAATAACGGAACAACCCTGACGTGTCCCTTTTCTATGGGAAACATGCCTAAAGGCAGGGCCGATCCTGAGGTCACAGACGCCTGGGTGCAGAAATATTTCTGGCGCCCCCACGTGGGCGTGGTCTTCTTAACAACTTCTCCCCTTTACAAATGTTTCTATGGCAATGACTCAAACACAGAGATGTTCCCCTAAGAACTCCTCATTACCCTGGGATCCTCCCATGATCTTTTAACAATAAAGAAAATACAGGAAGAGCTTACACTAATGAGACCTGGAGGGGAGTCTCTCTGATGCACACAAAGAGGGCTTCTGTTAGAGAGTGTAATGGAAATTTGTAAGTTCTGTATATAATTGTATTGTATTTTGTATGTATTGCACACTGCCCTTACTGTGCACACGGCACTAATAATGTTTTCAGCAAATGTTTACATTTTTTCGAGTCCTGATTAGAATTAGTCTGCCTATGTAACGCCCCTTGTTACCATAAACCTACAATTGTAATATTAATGTGATACCTACGTAATCATGTGTATAAAAACCTTCAATTGCGTCATAATAAAGCAGAACAATAATTTAGAAAGATGCTGAGCGTATCTTTTGTGTCTGTTCCCTACTGCAGTAGTTATTATTAATTTGGAACCACTAATCAATATGAGGATAGGATTTGCCTATCATCAATTTAACCGAGTCAGCATGGCGAGCTTTGCCTTAGGAGGGGATACCAGGTGACCCTGAGTATCCGAAACGAGGAGCTTGAGATGATTCGGGAATTTCTGATAATCAGCCTTTTGCTTACATTTGAGTTATCAGACTTCCTTGATCGGTAAGGCATTTTCGGTACAAAGGGTACCTATTTTACTCCCCTTAATCGAACTGTATTGATTGGTGGTTATATGTTATGTTGTCACTGTCTACTGTCCATCGGAGTGCTATAGATAAGAAAGGGAAGAATAGTGCTGTTCACAGGTATATGTAGTAAATCTGCTAGATAAAGTAGTTTAGAGGCAAGAGGGTATAGGCACAAGTAGAGAAGAGAGAAGACTGGCCAGTCATTATGGGCATTGAATTAAGTAAGGGAATGAAGGGTAAGAGACCCTCAAAAATGCCCAGCGCAAGAGGAGCGCTATATATGAACCGAAGGTGCGGTTCCGCCTATACTGAGCCCCTAGATTAATGGTTAAAGTGGACAGGGATCCACAATGGGTAACTGGGTTACCAAGGTCCACAGGGACTAAGAATCATGCAGAGTAAACAGCTAGAGAAACAGCTATCTATGTGAGCAGGATGGATCAAGGGTGACATTAACACTAGACAGAAAGGGACATTTTCATGTTAAGTTGTGGGATGAATTTGGGGTCAGGCACTACAACTATTAGAGTCAGAAACAGAGAAATGAGAGGTAAAACAGAATACTTTATATGTTGTCAGAGAGGGAAGATGGGATGAGCACGTTGGCTGCCCGTCTGATCATAGAAGCTAGATATAAAATATATCTGAACAAAATAAGGAAAGCAGAATTTAGGCAGGGAAATATTAAAGAGTTAAAAGAAAGTGAGAGAATGATATGCATGTGTTGTGTACAAATGGGAAAATGTAAGCGGTTTTAGAGAGATATTGGTGTATGTGTGTGCGAATGCTGGGACCTTTAGTTCTATCTCTTGTGTGTGTCATGTACGCAGATGTGACCCCCTCCTTTGTGCTCTCATGAAGGAATGTGGCTGGGATGAGAGGTCAGTGATAAGCTGTAAGGACACCATGCCAATTCCAGTTTTTTAGACAAAACATTTATAACAAAATGTGCCGGGTTAACAAATCTAATGGTAAACAATGTGATCACAATTATTTTGAATCTGTTTTCCAGACATGGTAAAATGAAGGTTACATTTAACCGTGTATTACACAAATTGAATATCCTTTGAAAGTGGAAACAGGGCATTTAAAAAAGGGAAATTAAGTAAAATTAAGTAATGAGTATTCATTTATAATATGAGTTTAACAATTTTATTAATAATATAGATATATTGAAACTAGTTTAGACAACCTTTGGTTGGAAATGAAATCCAGGTTATTGGGGAAATTTGTAAAAATGGGATTAGTTTAGATTAAGATAACAATTTTTGTAATTTTACGTTTATACAATAAGCCCTTATTGAGAGAAAAAAAGAATAAGATGAGGTTGTTATTTGGAATACAGCTGCCATAATATTTAACAAAGCCAAGATGTATGGAATACATAAGAAGTTTTTCTACAAAAATGAAATTTCAAGGTTTTTGATAATAACTTGATGTGCGGTCCATGATGTGAGAGTAATAATAAATAAAATGTAAATATAACAGACCCATCACATCAAGTCCACACACCCTGTTAGGATAGATGCCACCTGCAGCCAGTTGTTTTATAGTTTTTGATGCTTTCTGGTCCATCAGATTGTTGATCCTTTTGTTTTTATTTTTGAAATCCAAAGCAGAATGTGTGGATTGTGAAATGATGTGCCCCTTTTCCTTGTAAGTGCCGTGGTATAAAAGCAAGAATATTTTGGATTAATGGGCATCTCTCCATGACCGCAGGGTATTTTTATCGTTTGTTATAATATTGCCAGGAAGAAGTTGTCTTTTGAAACATGAAACTGCAGTTCTTACACAAACAGCGTGATAGAAAACAAGACATTGTAATATATTTATGCAAGCTGGACCCAGTAATGAAGGGTTCACCCCGATATATCAGAGCTGTAGCTCTTATGCAAAGGTGCTATTAGACAAAGTTAGATATTGTTTTGGTCAAACATTTAATTTTTAATGGTCCGACATTCTGTGCAGCAAATATACAGCTAACTAAATGTCTGTCTAATGAAAGGTTTAAAATATGAGTTTGTTTATGTACATATCTAACAATGAAAAATGCGTACATTTGAATCCAGCCACCTTATTGCCTATATTGGAGGAGGCTGGAGACAAAGGAAGACACGTGTGTTAAATTGATGACATAGGAATCAGCTGCTGTGAGCCCCGTGCAGGACACACTCCCTGAAGACCCAGATATTACATTTTTTGTAGATTTGAGGATGCAGTTTATCACCCAGAAGGATACTCTGTATTCAAAGTCATTGGATCCTTTTTCCCCAGCTCAAGAAGCAGAGCTCCATGTTTTAGCAAAGCCTGTGAGCTGTAAAAAGAGTGTATATTTATATAGATAGTCGAGATATAGAGAGCTTTTAGTTCCATTTAAAGGGCCAGAAGTTTGTTTTTACTTCGGCAGGTAAACCAACCAAGCATGCCAAGTTAATTTGATTGGCTGTTTTCAGCCTTCCAGCTTCTTACTGAGGTAGCCATATTAACTTTCACACATGGAAGCAGACCAGGTGACTAAGGATGCTGCATTTACAGCCCCGGACACTTGATGGGTCTGTGCAACTCACAGATTCCACCCTAGTTCTGGCCCCGTATAGCTGGGATTAATAATTCAACTTTAAGGACCCCAGAACGAGAAGAACAAGTGGTCCACAGGGGGCAACTTCTTATGAAACAGGACTTTGGAAAAGGTGATCATTTATGTCTGCCAGCCACTCTTTTCCCTCCAGCTTGACACATGGACCGTGTCATCAGTCACAAGCAGTTATGGCTGCCTTAGTAAATGAGCGTGGGATAGAGCCAGGGTTCTCCACAGTTGTTTTTATAACATACCACTTCTTGTTTTACCTGTTACCAAAGGTGTTACCAAAAGCTGAACATCCCTTCCAGAGATCACAAAAAAGATATATCCAGATGCCCAAGTCAGGATCTTACGAGTATGCATTTTGTCTGTATGGACATGTTTTTTGGATGTCCAGTGGCAAATGCTACTGTAAAGGCCACAGTAAAAAGTGTTATCAGAAGTAGTTTGTAAGTACAGAGTGCCAGAAAGTACAGAGAGTAACAGAGGAAATCATTTTTTATAGGAGAGTCCTTAGTAGAGGTTTTGAGGTTTTATTTTTACACCCCCTACTGTCTACAATGTAGCGGACAAAGTAGAGTAAGAAACTAGAAAACGTTTGCCTGAATGTTTTCTTATATTTTATCAAGCCCCTAAGGGGGATATTGGACTCTCTCCCTATGGGATTTGGTTTGGGAGTGTGTTACTCACTTGCTTATATTTTGTCTCAGCAGCTGAAGGCCTCCATTCGGATCTCACAGAGAATGTTGTTGATCTTTTAAGGTTTTTTTTACAAACTAATTTATGTGTTTTCTCCCCAATTCCAGATCCTAAAAGTTTGGAAGGATCTAAAACTAAAGCCAGGTGACTTGTGGATTGTTAAGAGACATTTATATATAAGGAAATGTTTGGAGACTCAATACAGCATCTATTTCATGTACAGTTTTTGCAAAACTTGAAGGAAAAGTCACCTGGATCCACACCAGACACTGCAAAAATGACTAAATTAAATAAATCTCTGTGTTTGATTTGTTTCCCTCTTGTGATCACAGTCTAGGATACTTTTTGATTAAATTACTTTAATTGTACGGGATATATATATTTGAAAAGTAGTTTAGCCATGTTGAAGTCATATTTGTCTTTTGTACGTCTTCCATTTTATATAGAATTGTCTGTGTTTACATATGCTGATAAGTCAGCATGCCAACAATTCAGCTAGAAGGCCATTCTGGCCACAGGAGTGTACAGCCAGTGCTCTGTAAATATGTCTTATCAATCATTTGTTTTTCACAATGAAAGGTCATTTTGTAATGAAAAAGTTGCTCAGCTATTATTTTCTCCACAATGGAGTTTTTTTGCCTCTTTGGCCAGGACTACCTCCACCTAAGCATGTGGAGGTTCCAGGTTAAAGGTGATAGCAGGTATGGTTAGTGATCAAAATATTGATCAAAAGAGGGGAGACTGTAATGGAAATTTGTAAGTTCTGTATATAATTGTATTGTATTTTGTATGTATTGCACTCTGCCCTCACTGTGCACACGGCACTAATAATGTTTTCAGTAAATGTTTACATTCTTTTGAGTCCTGATTAGAATTAGCCTGCCTATGTAACGCCCCTTGTTACCATAAACGTACAATTGTAATATTAATGTGATACCTACGTAATCATGTGCATAAAAACCTTCAATTGCGTCATAATAAAGTAGAACAATAATTTGGAAAGATGCTGAGCGTATCGTTTGTGTCTGTTCCCTACTGCAGTAGTTATTAATTTGGAACCACTAATCAATATGAGGATAGGATTTGCCTATCATCAATTTAACCAAGTCAGAGAGTCTGTTAGAAAAAGCCCCCAGATATAATACAGGAGATGATCAGAGACTGCAGACATAGTACAGGAGATGGTCAGAGACTGCAGACATAGTACAAGAGATGATCAGAGACTGCGGACATAATACAGAAGATGATCAGAGACTGCAGACATAATACAGGAGATGATCAGAGACTGCAGACATAGTACAGGAGATGATCAGAGACTGCAGACATAATACAGGAGATGGTCAGAGACTGCAGACATAGTACAGGAGATGATCAGAGACTGCACACATAATACAGGAGATGATCAGAGACTGCACACATAATACAGGAGATGGTCAGAGACTGCAGACATAGTACAGGAGATGGTCAGAGACTGCAGACATAGTACAAGAGATGATCAGAGACTGCGGACATAATACAGAAGATGATCAGAGACTGCAGACATAATACAGGAGATGATCAGAGACTGCAGACATAATACAGGAGATGGTCAGACACTGCAGACATAGTACAGGAGATGATCAGAGACTGCACACATAATACAGGAGATGATCAGAGACTGCAGACATAATACAGGAGATGGTCAGAGACTGCAGACATGGTACAGGAGATGGTCAGAGACTGCAGACATGGTACAGAAGATGGTCAGAGACTGCAGACATAGTACAGGAGATGATCAGAGACTGCACACATAATACAGGAGATGATCAGAGACTGCAGACATAGTACAGGAGATGATCAGAGACTGCAGACATACTACAGGAGATGGTCAGAGACTGCAGACATAATACAGGAGATGATCAGAGACTGCAGACATAATACAGGAGATGGTCAGAGACTGCAGACATAGTACAGGAGATGGTCAGAGACTGCAGACATATTACAGGAGATGATCAGAGACTGCAGACATAGTACAGGAGATGATCAGAGACTGCAGACATAATACAGGAGATGATCAGAGACTGCAGACATAATACAGGAGATGGTCAGAGACTGCAGACATAGTACAGGAGATGGTCAGAGACTGCAGACATATTACAGGAGATGATCAGAGACTGCAGATATAATACAGGAGATGATCAGAGACGGCAGGCATAATACAGAAGATGGTCAGAGACTGCAGACATAATACAAGAGATGGTCAGAGACTGCAGACATGATACAAGAGATGGTCAGAGACTGCAGACATACTACAGGAGATGGTCAGAGACTGCAGACATAATACAGGAGATGATCAGAGACTGCAGACATAGTACAGGAGATGGTCAGAGACTGCAGACATAGTACAGGAGATGGTCAGAGACTGCAGACATAGTACAGGAGATGGTCAGAGACTGCAGACATAGTACAGGAGATGATCAGAGACTGCAGACATAATACAGGAGATGATCAGAGACTGCAGACATGGTACAGGAGATGGTCAGAGACTGCAGACATAATACAGGAGATGATCAGAGACTGCAGACATAATACAGGAGATGGTCAGAGACTGCAGACATAGTACAGGAGATGGTCAGAGACTGCAGACATAGTACAGGAGATGGTCAGAGACTGCAGACATAGTACAGGAGATGATCAGAGACTGCAGACATAATACAGGAGATGGTCAGAGACTGCAGAAATACTACAGGAGATGGTCAGAGACTGCAGACATACTACAGGAGACGGTCAGAGACTGCAGACATACTACAGGAGACGCTCAGAGACTGCAGACATACTACAGGAGATAGTCAGAGACTGCAGACATGTTACAAGAGATGGTCAGAGACTGCAGATATGATACAAGAGATGGTCAGAGACTGCAGACATGATACAAGAGATGGTCAGAGACTGCAATCATGTTACAAGAGATGGTCAGAGACTGCAGACATGTTACAAGAGATGGTCAGAGACTGCAGACATGATACAGGAGAGGATCAGAGACTGCAGTTCCTATGGACATTAGTAAATAATGGCCGATCGGCCCTCTCACCTGACCCTGCGATACAGCAACAATGGTTCCTCTGATCAGGAATCAGCTCAATCTGAATTGCCCGTGGTGACTCCGCTGGGTAGAGCCCAGATCTGTATTCTGGCAATGACTCCATTCCTTTCTCCACCAGGGATGGCGCCAGGCTGTGTGGCTTTCCCTCATGTGGCGCAGGGCAGCGGGGTTCTCTCTCTGATGGTGTTCCCTCAGCAGTGTCCTCAACCTCTGGAGTCCTGGGTGAACTTCCCTGAAAGCTTTCCCGGGCTCCTGGCTCTCTCTCTCCCATTCAGCTGAGCATGCTGTGGGCTGCAGTTTCCGTGTTACAGTGGGGCTGCCAGTCCTTGGGACTACTTGTCCCACAATCCTCTTCTTTGCTCCTTTTTTTTTTCTTTCCTGGCCGATATGAAGGCGGGGGAAGAAACATAGTGCGCCACTCACTAGTACAGCAGCGTGCACGAGGAGAGGGAGAGGGGAAACAAGAGCCCGTGGCTGCAGTGGCATCACTAGGGTTGGTGTCACCCGGTGCGGTAAAACATGGTATCACCCCCCCATCAACTATAGTCGCCCCTCAGTACAGACCCCCTCCACTAAGTATAGACCCCCCTCCATCAGTGCAGACCCCCCCACTAAGTATAAACACCTCCCTCAGTATAGACCCCTCCAGGACAAAACACCCCCCTTTATCAGAATAGACCCCCCTCAGGACAAATCACCCCCCTCCATTAGTACAGACCCCCCTCAGGACAAACCACCCCCTCCATTAGTACAGAACCCCCCAGAACAATTCACCCCCCTCCATTAGTACAGAACCCCCCAGAACAAACCACCCCCCTCCATTAGTACAGACTCCCCCAGGACAAATCACCCCCCCTCCATTAGTACAGACCCCCCTCAGGACAAACCACCCCCCCTCCATTAGTACAGAACCACCCCCCCTCCATTAGTACAGAACCCCCCAGAACAAACCACCCCCCTCCATTAGTACAGACCCCCCTCAGGACAAACCACCCCCTCCATTAGTACAGAACCACCCCCCTCCATTAGTACAGAACCCCCAGAACAAACCACCCCCTCCATTAGTACAGACCCCCCAGGACAAATCACCCCCTCTACATTAGTATAGACCCCCCAGGACAAACCACCCCCTCCATTAGTACAGACCCCCCCAGGACAAACCACCCCCCCTCCATTAGTTTAGACCCCCCAGGACAAATCACCCCCCTCCATTAGTTCAGACCCCCAGGACAAATCACCCCCTCTACCTCAGTATAGACCCTCCCAGGACAAACCACCCCCCCCTACATTAGTATAGACCCCCAGAACAAACCACCCCCCTACATTAGTACAGACCCCCAGGACAAATCACCCCACTACATTCGTTTAGACCCCCCCAGGACAAACCACCAACCCGCTACATTAGTATAGACCCCCCAGGACAAACCACCCCCCTACATTAGTACAGACCCCCAGGACAAATTACCTCCCCTACATTAGTATAGACCCCCCCGGACAAATCACCCCCCCTACATTAGTACAGACCCCCAGGACAAATCACCCCCCCTACATTAGTTTAGACCCCCTTGGACAAATCACCCCCCTACATTAGTATAGACCCCCCCAGGACAAACCACCCCCCCTACATAATACAAACCCCCCAGGACAAACCACCCCCCCCCTACATTAGTACAGACCCCCCAGGCAAATCACCCCCTACATTAGTACAGACCCCCCCGGACAAATCACCCCCCTACATTACTATAGACCCCCCAGACAAATCACCCCCCCCTACATTAGTACAGACCCCACAGGACAAACCACCCCCCCTACATTAGTACAGACCCCCCCAGGACAAACCACCCCCCCTACATTAATACAGACCCCCCTCCATTAGGCTAATTAAAAACACCCAGGCGGCAGCTGGAGAGGAGAGGACAGTGTGCAGCCACGCCGCCCGGGTGAAGAACAGAGCGTGTCAGGCTTGGGCAGCAGGCAGGACTTGGAGTTACACACAGGAGAAGTGGAACACGTCGGGCTCGGACTGCCCTCCCGTGACGTCACTGCGCGGCCGCGACTGGTCTCTCTCTGGACACAGAGACAGTCGCTCCGGTCTCTGCCTGTCTCGCTCTCCTCCTCTGACAGGAGGAGGGAGGGGGGATGGGCACAGCGGTGGCAATGGCGGAGAGAGCCGCCTACGGACAAGAAGAGGAGGAGGGAGGGGAGCACTCTGGCTCTTCATCGCCCCCACTCTGTGGCGCCTGGGTGCACTGCACCCCGTGCACCCCGGCCAGGATCGGCCCTGCCTAAAGGTTCTTGTATGATGGTAAACGAGAGAGGTCAAATCTCCATTCCTCACATGTAAAAGGTTACTAGTCATGTCGATTCTTCTTATTATTGACAGTTAGTCTGTCATATGTGAAACCGATATGTTCTGATGATTTTATTTTCCCAGAATCAGAGCATTCCAAAGCCTGAGATGACTCTGAAGAATGTAATATAGTTAAGTGTCTGGTATCCATAACTCAAAACATATATCCTCCTCATGTTAACCACTTCAGCCCCGGAAGATTTTACCCCCTTCCTGACCAGAGCACTTTTTGCGATTCGGCATTGCGCCGCTTTAACTGATAATTGCGAGGTCGTGTGATGTTGCACCCAAACAAAATTGAAGTCCTTTTTTCCCACAAATAGAGTTTTCTTTTAGTGGTATTTGATCACCTCTGCGGTTTTTATTTTTTGCGCTATAAACAAAAAAAGAGCAACAATTTTGAAAAAACGCATTATATTTTACTTTTTGCTATAATAAATATCCCTCAAAAATATATAAAAAAAACTATTTTTTTCCTCAGTTTAGGCCGATACGTATTCTTCTACATATTTTTTTGTAAAAAACATTGCAATAAGCGTATATTGATTGGTTTGCGCAAAAGTTATAGCGTCTACAAAATAGGGGATAGTTTTATGGCATTTTTATTTTTAATTTTTTTTTATTAGTAATGGCGGTGATCTGCGATTTTTATCAAGACTGGGACATTATGGCAGACACATCGAACACTTTTGACACTATTTTGGGACCATTGTCACTAGGGGGCGATGAAGGGGTTAAGTGTGTCCTAGGGAGTGATTCTAACTGTGGGGGGATGGGCTTCAGGTCACATGACAGCGATCGCCGCTCCCGATGACAGGGAGTGGTGATCTCTGTCATGACACAAGCCAGAACAGGGAAATGCCTTGTTTACATAGGCACTTCCCCGTTCTGAGGCCCTGTGACGCGATCGCCGGGAGACCGGCGGACATCGAGTCCGCCGGCCCCGCGGGCACAGTCACGCGCACGCCTGCTATCCCCGGCTCTTAAAGGGGATGTACAGGAACGCCCATTTGCCCACCGCTGCCATTGTGCCGACGTATATCAGCATGCAGCGGTCGGCAAGTGGTTAATCGGCCCCAGAGCTATATCTCCCATGGCAATGGTCTCGTACATTATCTTGCCATCCAGAGTGATCAGATAGAGGACTGATCACATAGTGGACTAAAGTGGGGGAGCCGAGGAAGCCCAGGATACCAGCCTGACACTGAGAGTAAAACCAAAGGTTATGTCAATGAAAAATGTATTTGTCATTTCTCATGGAGTTCATTTTACCTTATAGGGACTAAAGATCCATAAACACAGAGAGTCTGATGTGTCTGAGACATCCAGAGAAGGGACCGTGTGGAAGATCCAGGGATACCACTGATGGCCAGTCTACAAGGACAAACCATCTAGATTACCAGGACCAAAGGTACCCCGAGTGATCCATTTCCCACTCACAGAGAGATGCCAACCCTTGGATGTGCACATCGACTGGAAACCAGTTTTTCTCCCAGAGGAACCACAACTACCTGCAGGTGTCCCAACACCAAAGACCGAGAGTTGGTACAACAGGAGCTTACAGAGAACATCACTGAGATGGAGGATGCCCTGGTACCAACCTGCTGGATCTGTCTACAGAGGAGTTCTTATCACACCCCAACTCATCGAGGCTCTGATTCTGTAATTCTCCCACACAATTACATTGTATTGCTGAATTACAAGGGGGGTATAAGTCAGAGCATTGTTGAATAAATTATAAAGATGACCCACAATTCCTGGATTTAATACTGATACTGGTCTAAGTTGTCGATAGGCAAAATATTCGTAAATTCAAACATTCAAATATTTGTAAATTCGTAAATTCAAATATTCCGAAATTCAGGAATTCAAATATTCGTAAATTCGTAAATTCAATTTAAATTCGGGTTTTAAATAATCAAATATTCAAATATTCATAAATTCGTAAATTCAAATATTCAAATATTCGTAAATTCTTAAATTCATATATGCGTAAATTCTTAAATTCATATATGTGTAAATTCTTAAATTCATATATGCGTAAAATCGTAAATTCAAATATTCAAATATTCGGAAATTCGGATATTCAAATAGTCAAATAATCAAATATTCAAATATTCGTTAATTCATAAATTCAAATATTTTCTTACGAATTTACGAATATTTGAATTTTGCGAATTTATGAATATTTGTGAGTTATTAACCACTTAAAGACCGCCCACCACATATACAGTATCTCACAAAAGTAAGTACACCCCTCACATTTTGTAAAGATTTTATTCTATCTTTTCATGTGACAACACTGAAGAAATGACTACAGTGTAAAGTAGTGAGTGTACAGCTTGTATAACAGTGTAAATTTGCTGTCCGCTCCAAATAACTCAACACACAGCCATTAATGTCTAAACCGCAGGCAACAAATGTGAGTACACCCCTAAGTGAAAATGTCCAAATTGGGCCCAAAGTGTCAACATTTTATGTGGCCACCAATTTTTTTTCCAGCACTGTCTTAACCCTCTTGGGCATGGAGTTCACCAGAGCGCCACAGATTGTCACTGGAGTCCTCTTCCATTTCTCCATGATGACATCACGGAGCTGGTTAGAGACCTTGCGCTCCTCCACCTTCCGTTTGAGGATGCCCCACAGATGCTCAATAGAGTTTAGGTCTGTACGCATGCTTGGCCAGTCCATCACCTTTACCCTAGTTTCTTTAGCAAGGTAGTGGTCATCTTGGAGGTGTGTTTGGGGTCGTTATCATGTTGGAATACTGCCCTGTGTTCCAGTCTCTGAAGGGAGGGGATCACGCTCTGCTTCAGTATGTCACAGTACATGTTGGCATTCATGGTTCCCTCAATGAACTGTAGCTCCCCAGTGCCGACAGCACTCATGCAGCACCAGACTATGACAGTCCCACCACCATGCTTGACTGTAGACAAGACAAACTTATCTTTGTACTCCTCACCTGGTTGCAACCACACATGCTTGACACCATCTGAACCAAATAAGTTTATCTTGGTCTCATCAGACCACAGGACATGGTTCCAGTAATCCTTGTTCTTAGTCTGCTTGTCTTCAGCAAACTGTTTGCAGGCTTTCTTGTGAATCATCTTTAGCAGAGACTTCCTTCTAGAACGACAGTCATGCAGACCAATATGATGCAGTGTGCGTAGTATGGTCTGAGCACTGACAGGCTGACCCCCCACCCCTTCAACCTCTGCAGCAATGCTGGCAGCACTCATATGTCTATTTCCCAAAGACAACCTCTGGATATGACGCTGAGCACGTGACCTCAACTTCTTTGGTCGACCATGGCAAGGCCTGTACTGAGTGGAACCTGTCCTGTTAAACCGTTGTATGATATTGGCCACCGTGCTGCAGCTCAGTTTCAGGGTCTTGGCAATCTTCTTATAGCCTAGGCCATCTTTATGTAGAGCAACTGTCAGGAAAGGGTCTGTCCGCTAGTAAGATATAGAGCAACGTTGGTTTAAAAAGGGGAAAAAATCACATTAGGACCTCTCCAATTTGGTCCTACCTTTTTCTGAGGGTGTTAGGACTATTACGGTACCAAGTACCAGTCCTAAAAAGGTAGGACCAAATTGGAGAGGTCCTAATGTGATTTTTTCCCCTTTTTCAACCAACGTTGCTCTATATATATTAAGGATGATGGTACCTCTTAAAAGTTAAATACCTCCCATTTAACCTGGTGGCTTACCTTTGACTATTATGCTAGTAAGATATTTCATTTGGCGTGCAGTACTGGGGTCCACCAGCAGGTGTCTGCTGGCAGTTTGGAACTGTCAGGGGAATCTTTCCCTGCTGGTGTTATTTAATCTTTTAGCTGCAGTACTGTCGTCCACCAGCGGATGGATCCTGGCAGTATGGAGCAGACAACACTCCCTGCGCTCAGGTGTTTACCCTTCAGCCTGATCCATCCCCTCCCTGTCTTGTTGGTTCCCAGTCCCTCATCTATTGATCTTCCGTGTATGACCTTGGCCTGGCTATTGTTTATGTTTCTGGAACACCCCTTGTCTTTCTGCTGATCTGTTGTGTATGACCCTGGCCTGGCTGACATCTGTGATTTTGTTACTGCCCCTTGCTGTATATACTGTTGTTGTTGGTGGGTTTGTTGGGTTGGTTGTGCACTGTTTGTATTTTCTTATTTGTCACCTATCTTAAATAAATATCATTACTATTCACTTTTCATGCGTTTTTTGTTATCTCTGTGCAGTCCACATAGTCTGGTCTACTAACTCTCCTGACAGTATACCAAGGACATCCCTGACCAGACATGGCTGCACTGAGAAACCATCCTGGTACGGTGGGCACGCAAAAGATGGACTTTAATGAGATTGTCTATTATTCTCTGCTGGTGGCGGAGGATAATGAATATTGCCGCCAGACTCTTAAAGACATACTTGCCAACTGTCCCGGATTTCCCGGGACATTCCCGGGACTTGGACGCCATTCCCGAATTCCTGGTGTCCCGGGAAATGTCCCGAGAAATCCGATTCTTCGATTCGCCGCCGCTGCTAGAGGTCCGCGGCCGGCGGAGACAATGTCTCCGCCGGCCGCCATTTTGCTGAAGTTCAGGAAGACGGCTGGAGGGGGGCTAGACGGAGCTCCTGCGTCGCCGCCCACCCTCCGCCCCACTCCGCCTCGCCCCGCCTGCCCCCGCCCCTTTCCATATCAGACTGGCAGTGGGGCGGGGGGGTAGGCGGGGTGAGGCGGAGCGGAGGGTGGGCGGCGACGCAGGAGCTCCATCTAGCCCCCCCCAGCCATCTTCCTGTCTGATATGAAAAGGGGCGGGGGTTCTAGCCATGCTGCGAACAACACTACTAGGACACCTCTGAGGTGGGGGGGGTGCACCGCTGTGGGACTTCTGATGTGAGGGGGGGGCTCCTTTGGGGACACACACCTGATGCAAGGGGGCTCTACTGGGGACACCTGATGTGAGGGGGGCTCTGCCGGGGACACCTGATGCAAGGGGGGCTCCGCTGGGGACACCTAATGTGAGGGGGGCTCTGCCGGGGACACCTGATGCAAGGGGGGCTCCACTGGGGACACCTAATGTGAGGGGGAGCTCCGCTGGGGACACCTAATGTGAGGGGGAGCTCCGTCGGGGACACCTGATGTGAGGGGGGGCTCCGCCGGGGACACCTGATGTAAGGGGGGGCTCCACTGGGGACACCTAATGTGAGGGGGAGCTCTGCCGGGGACACCTGATGTGAGGGGGAGCTCCGCCGGGGACACCTGATGTAAGGGGGGGCTCCACTGGGGACACCTAATGTGAGGGGGAGCTCCGCCGGGGACTCCTGATGTGAGGGGGGCTCTGCTGGGGACTCCTGATGTGAGGGGGAGCTCCGCCGGGGACTCCTGATGTGAGGGGGGGCCCCGCCGGGGACACCTGATGTGAGGGGGGCTCAGCCGGGGATACCTGATGTGAGGGGGAGCTCCGCCGGGGACACCTGATGTAAAAGGGGGCTCCGCCGGGGACACCTGATGTGAGGGGGGGCTCCGCCGGGGACACCTGATGTGAGGGGGGCTCCGCCGGGGACACCTGATGTAAGGGGGGCTCCACTGGGGACACCTATTGTGAGGAGGAGCTCCGCCGGGGAAACCTGATGTGAGGGGGGCTCAGCCGGGGATACCTGATGTGAGGGGGAGCTCCGCCGGGGACACCTGATGTAAAAGGGGGCTCCGCCGGGGACACCTGATGTGAGGGGGGGCTCCGCCGGGGACACCTGATGTGAGGGGGGCTCCGCCGGGGACACCTGATGTAAGGGGGGCTCCACTGGGGACACCTATTGTGAGGAGGAGCTCCGCCGGGGACACCTGATGTGAGGGGGAGCTCCGCTGGGGACACCTGATGTGAGGGGGAGCTCCGCCGGGGACACCTGATGTGAGGGGGGGCTCCGCTGGGGACACCTGATGTGAGGGGGAGCTCCGCCGGGGACACCTGATGTAAGGGGGGGTTCCGCTGGGGACTCCTGGTGTGAGGTGGGGCTCCGCTGGGGGCACCTGATGCAAGGACGGACTCTACTGGGACATCTGACGCAAGGACGGACAGCTGGTGGCAGGCGACGTGGCTAGTGACACGCTTAGGGATCCCACTGATTCTGCATTATGGTGAGTTGAATGATTTCATTTTATATTACAATGTAATAATAGAAATAATGCACTTCAATCATCCTGACACCATAACAACCATGGTGCCGGGATGATTGAAGTGCTAACACCAGGTGTTTGGAGTATCTTTATCTGCTGATTGTTAAACTTTCTAGAATACACATATTTTTATTGTGTAGGATCTGGGCTGCTGTCCCGTCATTTCCCTCTCCCCCTCTAATCCCTCTCCCCCTCTCTCCCTCTCCATCCCTCATTCATCTCAGACTCTAACCACACCCTCTTGAGCCACGCCCATTTAAGCCACGCCCACTATGCCACGTAAACCATGCCCATTTTTTGTCGCGCGCCGCACTTGTATATTTTCCCTAAGCCACGCCTACAAACGAATGCTACGCCCCCTAATTATTGTACGGCTCCGCCTACAGCCACAAAAAGTGTCCCACATTTTTTTTTTACAATGTTGGCAACTATGTTAAAGATTGGACCAGTGACCAACTGTTGGAAACGATCCAATCAGCCCATTTTCTAGTAGATCAGGGTCGTATGTTATTTGAGGATGTTCAGCCTTTGATCCAATTATGTGCAAAGCCAGCCTTGTCATGCTTTCCCGAAGGAAGTGTCGATTTCTCCCCTCCTTTCAGTTGTGACCAGGTTGAATCCCTGGTATGGTTGTTAGAGGATGATCTGGCTTTTTTTGATGAACATTATTCCGCTTGTTCCCAGCAGGTGTTATCTGATTGCATTTGTTCAGTACAATCTCTGATTAGACAGGCTGTATGTGAGCTAACTTTTGTTCAACCTGTGTTACAAGCATGGTCAGATCTGCATTTAGCTAAGCCACAGCAATCTAGCCCCGCCATTAGTCACCTACCTTCCCAAGAATCTTTCTCCCAGTTGCCCATGGCAACCTCAGCTACAGTCCAGTATACACAGCTTCCCACTAAGTACTATTACCCAGTCTCTACTCACTGCACCTATCCTGCTTTCAATCCACCTGCCTCTTCTCTTCCACCTGTAACAATCCCACAAACCCCTCCTCCAGCCACTGTTCCCTGGTCTTGCTTTTGCCCAGTTACATTCCTTTCTTTCAGCCCTGCAATTACCTACAAGGCTGGGCTGGCTATACCAAAAAAGAAACAAAAGTTCTTTTCTAGCCACACGATCCTGCCAGTAACCCAACCTGCTTCCACACCAACCAACCTGCTCCAGTCTGCTTGCATGCCAGCTAAACCTGATAACTAGGGTTGCCACCTCATCCCTTTAAACCCGAACACATATTAATTACACAGGTTCTGTGGCTGATTAAGGTGGTAATTAAACTTACTTGGTGCCTTATCTGCATTTAATTAGCCTCAGAACCTGTGTAATTCAAAGGTGTTCGGGTTTAAAGGGATAAGGTGGCAACTCTACTGATAACCCACCTACCTCTGCCTGCTATCCAGCCAGTGTCTCCGACTGAAGTTCCTGTGCCCCAATCTGATGTTCCCGCTTTCCAGTCTGATGTGCCTACCTTCCAGCCGGATGTCTCAGTGCATGTCTCCCAGCTTGATGTCTCTGCTTCCCAGTCTGATGTGCCCGCTGTCCAGTCTGATGTGCTCGCTTTCCAGTCTGTCCTGATGCCTGCCTTCCAGCCCGAAGTCTCGGTGCCCGCTTTCCAGTCTGATGTGCCTGCTATCCAGTCTGATGTCCTGATGCCTACCTTCCAGCCTAATGTCTCGGTGCCCGCCTTCCAGCCGGATGTCTCGATGCTTGCCTTCCAACCGGATGTCTCAGTGCCTGCCTTCCAGCTTGATGTCTCTGCTTTCCAGTCTGATGTGCCCCCCTTCCAGTCTGAGGTGTCTGCATTCCAGTCTAATGTGCCCGCTTTCCAGTCTGATGTCCTGATGTCTGCCTTCCAGCCTGAAGTCTCGGTGCCCGCTTTTCAGTCTGATGTGCCCACTTCCCAGTCTGATGTCTTGATGCCTGCCTTCCAGCTTGATGTGCCTGCCTTCCAGCCTGATGTGCCCTCTTTCCAGCCTGTTGTCTGAGTGCCTGCATTCCAGCCTGTTGTCTGAGTGCCTGCCTTCCAGCCTGATGTCTCGAAGCTTGCCTTTCAGCCTGATGTCTCAGTGCCCGCCTTCCAGCCAGTTGTCTTGGTACCCTCCTTCCAACCGGATGTCTCGATGCTTGCCTTCCAGCCGGATGTCTCATGCCCGCTTTCCAGTCTGATGTGCCCGCTTTCCAGTCTGATGTCCTGATGCCTGCCTTCCAGCCTGAAGTCTCCGTGCCCAGTTTTCAGTCTGACGTGCCCGCTTCCCAGTCTGATGTTTTGATGCCTGCCTTCCAGCCTGATGTCTCGATGCCGGCCTTCCAGCCTGATGTCTCGATGCCCACCTTCCAGCCTGATGTCTTGGTGCCTGCCTTCCAGCCTGATGTGCCTGCCTTCCAGCCTCTTGTCTCAGTGCCTGCCTTCCAGCCTGATGTCTCGGTGCCTGCCTTCCAGCCTGATGTCTCGGTGCCTGCCTTTCAGCCTGATGTCTTGATGCCTACTGCCCAGCTCAATGACCCGGATGTGCCAGCTGTCTGCCCGGATGTGCCTGACGACCAGCCTGAAATACTCTCTTCCACCGTTCTGCCTGATGCCATAGACTATGGACAATTAAGACTAGTTGGAGCGTCCGGAGGCCGCTTCTTTTTGGGGGGGTACTGTCAGGAAAGGGTCCGTCCGCTGGTAAGATATATCATTTGGTGTGCATTACTGGGGTCCACCAGCAGGTGTCTCCTGGCAGTTTGGAACTGTCAGGGGAATCTTTCCTTGCTGGTGTTATTTCATCTTTTGGCTGCAGTACTGATGTCCACCAGCGGATGGATCCTGGCAGTATGGAGCAGACAACACTCCCTGCGCTCAGGTGTTACATGAAGACAATTATAGTCAGTCCCATAAATACCTGGCAAGCCCTCACATGCTTGCCTTGGTATCTTTCTCCTTGAGCCCTGACCTTGTTCGCCTGTTACCCAATCCTGAGCCTGCATCTGACCTTGTTCCGTGCTTATCCTGACCCGGTCCCTCCTGTGTTCCTTTACCCTTTAGCCCGATCTATCCCCTCCCTGTCTTGTTGGTTCCCAGTCCCTCATCTACTGATCTCTAATGTTTACGTTTTCTGGAACACCCCTTGTCTTTCTGCTGATCTGTTGTGTATGACCCTGGCCTGGCTGACATCTGTGATTCTGGTACTGCCCCTTGCTGTATATACTGTTGTTGTTGGTGGGCTTGTTGGGTTGGTTGTGCACTGTTTGTATTTTCTTATTTATCACCTATCTTAAATAAACATCATTACTATTCACTTTTTCATGCGTTCTTGGTTATCTCTTTGCAGTCCACATAGTCTGGTCTACTAACTCTTCTGACAGCAACAATTATTTTTTTCAGATCCTCAGAGAGTTCTTTGCCATGAGGTGCCATGTTGAACTTCCAGTGACCAGTATGAGAGAGTGAGCGCGGTAACACCAAATTTAACACACCTGCTCCCCATTCACACCTGAGACACTAACGAGTCACATGACACCGGGGAGGGAAAATGGCTAATTGGGCCCAATTTGGACATTTTCACTTAGGGGTGTACTCACTTTTGTTTCCAGCGGTTTAGACATTAATGGCTGTGTGTTGAGTTATTTTGAGGGGACAGCAAATTTACACTGTTATACAAGCTGTACACTCACTACTTTACATTGTAGCAAAGTGTCATTTCTTCAGTGTTGTCACATGAAAAGATAGAAGAAAACATTTACAAAAATGTGAGGGGTGTACTTACTTTTGTCAGATACTGTATACTGTGGCAGGGCAGCCCTATTGTGCGAAATGACGTACCTGTACGTCGTACCATGCAGTAGATAGTGTGGGCGTGCACGCTGCATGGAGGAGGAGCCGATGCGCATGCCCGACTGACCCAATGCTCACTGGCCACTCGTGATCGCGGTACATAGAGGCAGAATAGGGATCTGAAAACAAGGCAGATCCCCATTCTGACAGGGGACAACATGGAGATCTGCTGTTCCTAGTGATCAGGAACAGCGATCTCTGTGTTGTTCCTGTCAGCCCTTCCCCCACAAAGTTAGAAACACACTGAGGGAACACATTTAACCCTTTGATCGCCCCTATAGATAACCCCTTCCCTGCCAGTGTCATTTATACAGTAATCAGTGCATTTTTTTTAGCACTGATCACTGTATTGGTGTCACTGGTCCCCAAAAAGTGTCACTTGGGGTCACATTTGTCCACCGCAATGTCACAGTCCCGCCATTACCAGTAAAAACGATAAAAAAAATTAAAGTCCATAAAACTATCCCCTATTTTGTAGACGCTATAACTATTGCGCAAACCAATCAATATACGCTTATTGCGATTTTTTTTTTTTTACCAAAAATATGTAGACGAATATATATTGGCCTAAAATGATGAATACATTTGTTTTTTTATGTATTATTTAGGACCCTATGTGATGTACACTATATTACCAAAAATATTGGGAAAAAGGGTATTTTTTAATTTTTTATTTTTTTTTATATCTATACAAAAATGTTTTGCCTTTCATTGTTATTTTAAACTGAATAGGTTGTTTTACAAGGTGATAGTTTACAATAACTTTAACTTATAGTATGCCTGCAGTTTTTATAAAGTAGCTGAATTCCTGGAGTTCATCCCTAAGTTTCAAATTGCCTAATTTGGCTAACAAATCATAAAACCTTTATCAATATTTTTTTTAATTCTACAGTAATTAATTGAAATGTGAAGCATACTGATATAGGTCCTGTTACCAAGCACTGTAGACAAGGACCAGAAACCTGGAGAACATAAATATATTTTAGGTATTATGACCTGACCATATTTAGAAGGAGAACCTCTCTAAGGTGGGGTCCATGACACTCTAAACTCACAGCGTGTCTTCTGTCTTAGGAATTGAATGAAGTTGTTTATCATTCAAATCAGAAGACTGAGGACATCTAGTAGTGAAAAGGAATTCATACGGCGGTAGGCTCTGGATTGAAGGTCATTTTTGCACCACTTGCTCTTGAAGACCCATGAAATAAATGCCTGGAGTTGGGCGCTTACTGTAAATCCAGATTGTCTTTCTATTTATTAATGCCTAATAAAGTTGAACATCTTGCTGATCCCTTTACCAAGCACTGTAGACAAGGACCAGAAACCTTAAGAACCTTCATAAATATATTTTAGGCATTATGAGTCATGGCCTGACCATACTTGAAAGGAGAACCTCTCTAAGGTGGGGTCCATGACACCAAAATCTCACAGCATGTCCTCTGTCTTAGGAACTGAATAAAGTTGGGGATCGTTCAAATCAGAAGACTGAGGACATCTAGTGGTGAAAAGGAATTCATGCGGCGGTAGCCTCTGGACTGAAGGTCTTTTTGGCAGCACTTGCTCTCGAAGACCCATGAAATAAATGTCTGGAGTTCGGGTTTTACTGTAAATCCAGATTGTCTTCCTTTTATTAATGCCTAATAAAGTTGAACATTTTGCTGATCCCTTTACCAAGCACTGTAGACATAACAAGAAACTTTGAGAACATTCATAAATATATTTTAGGCATTATGAGTCATGACCTGACCATACTTGGAAGGAGAACCCCTTAAGGTGGGGTCCATGACACCCCAAACTCACAGCGTGTCCTCTGTCTTAGGGATTGAATGAAGTTGGGCATCGTTCAAATCAAAAGACTGAGGACATCTAGTAGTGAAAAGTAATTCATGCGGCGGTAGGCTCTGGACTGAAGGTCTTTTTGGCAGCACTTGCTCTCGAAGACCCATGAAATAAATGCCTGGAGTTGGGCGTTTACTGTAAATCCAAATTGTCTTCCTATTTATTAATGCCTAATAAAGTTTAACATTTTGCTGATCCCTGTACCAAGCACTGTAGACAAGGACCAGAAACCTTGAGAACCTTCATAAATATATTTTAGGCATTATGACCTGACCATACTTGGAAGGAGAACCCCTTAAGGTGGGGTCCATGACACCCCAAACTCACAGCGTGTCCTCTGTCTTAGTGTTAGGTACCTGGTAGTAGAGCCTGACTTGTAGGAGAAGACCTCTCATACAACGCTGGTTCAGGAGCCACTGGAGTGGGGACAGTGGTCTCCTGAGCACAGTGGGGTAAGAGTGCCTGTTGAGCTGAGTCTCTGATGCTGAAGTGATGAGAGATCCCACAGGGATGGTTGGACTGCAGATCAGGTGAGACTGGAGGCAGCAACTGGAACACTTGGAGATGCAGAGGTCTCTGGAGCTGAGGCTGAAGGTGCAACAGCAAGGACTAAACAGGAACAAGCAGGGTCAGACGGTCCGGGTCAGCAAGGATATAAGACAGGCAAAAACAGCAGGCAGAGGCAGAGTCGGTAGGCAGGCAGAGATCGGCAATGGTATCGGGCAGGTAGTAGAAGAATAGTCGGACAGGCCGGGTCGGATTGGAGCAGGACGGATGGTCAGACAAGCCGGGTCAGATAGGTAGCAAGCAATCAGGTTCAAATACAAGGATCACGAAGCTGAGACGAAGCAGCAATGTGCCAGAGGCACAGGGGGACTTTTATGTGCACTTTGGCGCCAAGCCGGCGCTATCGCGAACGCGCGCACGTGCACACGCGCGTGCGCACAAGCGCCGCGTACCCGCGCGCGCCCTAGCGCCGCGCCGACGCCCGGGAACAACAGGGATTTGATGAACAGCGCGGAACGGAGCGCGCCGGCGCATAGGCGTACGCCGACGCCCCGGTTCGGTGTCAATGGTACCCTGACACATAGGGATTGAATGAAGTTGGGCATCGTTCAAATCAAAAGACTGAGGACATCTAGTAGTGAAAAGTAATTCATGTGGCGGTAGGCTCTGGACTGAAGGTCTTTTTGGCAGCACTTACTCTCGAAGACCCATGAAATAAATGCCTGGAGTTGGGCGTTTACTGTAAATCCAAATTGTCTTCCTATTTATTAATGCCTAATAAAGTTTAACATTTTGCTGATCCCTTTACCAAGCACTGTAGACAAGGACCAGAAACCTTGAGAACCTTCATAAATATATTTTAGGCATTATGAGTCATGACCTGACCATACTTGGAAGGAGAACCCTTTAAGGTGGGCTCCATGACACCCCAAACTCACAGCGTGTCCTCTGTCTTAGGGATTGAGTGAAGTTGGGTATCATTCAAATCAAAAGACTGAGGACATCTAGTAGTGAAAAGTAATTCATGCGGTGGTAGGCTCTGGACTGAAGGTCTTTTTGGCAGCACTTGCTCTCAAAGACCCATGAAATAAATGCCTGGAGTTGGGCGTTTACTGTAAATCCAAATTGTCTTCCTATTTATTAATGCCTAATAAAGTTTAACATTTTGCTGATCCCTTTACCAAGCACTGTAGACAAGGACCAGAAACCTTGAGAACCTTCATAAATATATTTTAGGCATTATGAGCTGACCATACATGGAAGGAGAACATCTCTAAGGTGGGGTCCATGACACTCCAAACTCACAGCATGTCTTCTGTCTTAGGGATTGAATGAAGTTGGGCATCATTCAAATCAGAAGACTGAGGAGATCTATTGGTGAAAAGGAATTCATGCGGCGGTAGGGTCTGGACTGAAGGTCTTTTTGGCAGCACTTGCTCTCGAAGACCCATGAAATAAATGCCTGGAGTTGAGCGTTTACTGTAAATCCAGATTGTCTTCCTATTTATTAATGCCTAATAAAGTAGAACATTTTGCTGATCCCTTTACCAAGCACTGTAGACAAGGACCAGAAACCTTAAGAACCTTCATAAATATATTTTAGGCATTATGAGTCATGGCCTGACCATACTTGAAAGGAGAGCCTCTCTAAGGTGGGGTCCATGACACCAAAATCTCACAGCATGTCCTCTGTCTTAGGAACTGAATAAAGTTGGGGATCGTTCAAATCAGAAGACTGAGGACATCTAGTGGTGAAAAGGAATTCATGCGGCGGTAGCCTCTGGACTGAAGGTCTTTTTGGCAGCACTTGCTCTCGAAGACTCATGAAATAAATGTCTGGAGTTGGGCATTTACTGTAAATCCAGATTGTCTTCCTTTTATTAATGCCTAATAAAGTTGAACATTTTGCTGATCCCTTTACCAAGCACTGTAGACAAGGACCAGAAACCTTGAGAACATTCATAAATATATTTTAGGCATTATGAGCTGACCATACATGGAAGGAGAACATCTCTAAGGTGGGGTCCATGACACTACAAACTCACAGCATGTCTTCTGTCTTAGGGATTGAATGAAGTTGGGCATCATTCAAATCAGAAGACTGAGAAGATCTATTGGTGAAAAGGAATTCATGCGGCGGTAGGGTCTGGACTGAAGGTCTTTTTGGCAGCACTTGCTTTCGAAGACCCATGAAATAAATGCTTGGAGATGAGCGTTTACTGTAAATCCAGATTGTCTTCCTTTTATTAATGCCTAATAAAGTTGAACGTTTTGCTGATCCCTTTACCAAGCACTGTAGCCAAGGACCAGAAACCTTTAGAACCTTCATAAATATATTTTAGGCATTATGAGTCATGACCTGACCATACTTGGAAGGAGAACCCCTTAAGGTGGGGTCCATGACACCCCAAACTCACAGCGTGTCCTCTGTCTTAGGGATTGAATGAAGTTGGGCATCATTCAAATCAGAAGACTGAGGAGATCTATTGGTGAAAAGGAATTCATGCGGCGGTAGGGTCTGGACTGAAGGTCTTTTTGGCAGCACTTGCTTTCGAAGACCCATGAAATAAATGCTTGGAGATGAGCGTTTACTGTAAATCCAGATTGTCTTCCTTTTATTAATGCCTAATAAAGTTGAACATTTTGCTGATCCCTTTACCAAGCACTGTAGCCAAGGACCAGAAACCTTTAGAACCTTCATAAATATATTTTAGGCATTATGAGTCATGACCTGACCATACTTGGAAGGAGAACCCCTTAAGGTGGGGTCCATGACACCCCAAACTCACAGCGTGTCCTCTGTCTTAGGGATTGAACGAAGTTGGGCATCATTCAAATCAGAAGACTGAGGCGATCTATTGGTGAAAAGGAATTCATGCGGCGGTAGGCTCTGGACTGAAGGTAATTTTTGCAGCACTTGCTCCTGAAGGCCCATTAAATAAATGCCTGGAGTTGGGCATTCAGTGTAAATCCAGATTGTCTTCCTTTTATTAATGCCTATTGCCTAATAAAGTTTAACATTTTGCTGATCCCTTTACCAAGCACTGTAGACAAGGACCAGCAACCTTGAGAATCTTCATAAATATATTTTAGGCATTATGAGCTGACCATACGTGGAAGGAGAACCTCTCTAAGGTGGGGTCCATGACACCCCAAACTCACAGCGTGCCCTCTGTCTTAGGGATTGAATGAAGTTGGGCATCATTCAAATCAGAAGACTGAGGAGATCTATCGGTGAAAAGGAATTCATGTGGCAGTAGGCTCTGGACTGAAGGTTATTTTTGCAGCACTTGCTCCTGAAGACCCATGAAATAAATGCCTGAAGTCGGGCATTCAGTGTAAATCCAGATTGTCTTCCTTTTATTAATGCCTAATAAAGTTTAACAATTTGCTGATCCCTTTACCAAGCACTGTAGACAAGGACCAGAAACCTTGAGACTCTTCATAAATATATTTTAGGCATTATGAGCTGACCATACGTGGAAGGAGAACCTCTCTAAGGTGGGGTCCATGACACCCTAAGCATGGTGTAAATGAGTCCTGAGAGTTGGAGTTCCGGGAAGGTGAAGCTCCCGTCAGTTAATTAGCAATTAAAAAATTCTTCAGGATTTTTCATGCGCAGCTTACAGGTTGGCAGTTTTAGGCCACAAGGGATGTTCCATGTTATATATAAATACAGTGCATTGTGCCGACTGGATCCATATATCCAGAAAAACCTGCTGAGATATTACTACGTAAGCTATTATTTTTTATTTAATAAGTATAACAATAATAATAATAATAATAATTATTATTATTATTTTATTTTATTTTTTGTATTTATTCACATCTTTTTTTAAATTTTCACACACATGATAAAGTTTACATTTTTTTTGCTGGAAATTACTTTAAACCCCTTAAAAAAGTATATTTTTTTCTGAAAGCATAACTATGGAAGTTATTATTTTTTTAAATTGAATTATTATTATTATTTTATTTTTATGTTTTTATATATTTATTACACTTTTTGATAGATATAGATAAAAATATATGATAATCTTTGTTTTATTATTTTAAGCAAAGATCATTTTTGTGCAGTATTTATTTTACTCCTGGCTGATTATAAAAATATCCAGTTATGCTTTCACTTGAAAAAAAAAATACATTTTTAAATCTCACTACTGTAGGTATCTTTTTCTATAGTTACAGTGTATTAGTTTTCCTTTAATCTCCTGTACAGCAAGACTAAAGTGAGGGATAGTTAGTGCTGTGAGACAATCAGAACCATTCTGTCTAACATTGGGAGCCTGCTGACAGGAGGAGAGCGCAGATTAATCACTCATCTACTGGGGTAATTTTTTTTTTTAATTTTCGCACACATGATAAAATCTGCATTTTTTTTTTTTTGCTGAAAATGACTTTAAACCCATTAAAAATTATATGCATTCTGAAAGCATAACTATGTAGGTAATTTTTATTTTATTTAAATATTATTATTATTATTATTATTATTATTATTATTATTATTATTATTATTATTATTATTTTATTTTTATGTTTTTATATATTTATTACATTTTGATAGATATAGATACAAATATATGATAGTCTTTGTTTTATTATTTTAAGCAAAGTTCATTTTTGTGCAGTATTTATTTTACTCCTGGCTGATTATAATGATATCCAGTTATGCTTTCATTTGAAAAAAAAATACATTTTTAAATCTCACTACTGTAGGTATCTTTTTCTATAGTTACAGTATATTAGTTTTCCTGTAATCTCCTGTACAGCAAGACTAAAGTGAGGGATAGTTAGTACTGTGAGACAATCAGAACCGTTCTGTCTAACATTGGGAGCCTGCTGACAGGAGGAGAGAGCAGATTGATCACTCATCTACTGGGGTAATTTTTTTTTTTTAATTTTCGCACACATGATAAAATCTGCATATTTTTTGCTGAAAATAACTTTAAACCCCTTAAAAATTATATGCTTTCTGAAAGCATAACTATGTAGGTAATTTTTATTTTATTTAAATATTATTATTATTATTATTTTATTTGTATGTTTTTATATATTTATTACATTTTTGATAGATATAGATACAAATATATGATAGTCTTTGTTTCATTATTTTAAGCAAAGATCATTTTTGTGCAGTATTTATTTTACTCCTGGCTGAATATAATGATATCATTCATGCATTTATTATAAAAAAATATATTTTTAAATCTCACTACTGTAAGTATCTATTTTTATCTTTATATTATTTTTCCTGTAACCTTCTGTACAGCAAAACTAAAGTAAGGGATAGTCAGTACTGTAAGACAATCAGAAAAGTTGGGAGCCTGCTGACAGGAGGATAGAGATAGATATTAATTGAAATATTATTATTATTTTATTTGTATGTTTTTTATATATTTATTACATTTTTTGATAGATATAGATACAAATATATGATAATCTTTGTTTCATTATTTTAAGCAAAGATAATTTTTTGTGCAGTATTTATTTTATGGGCTAATGATATCCAGTTATGCATTCATTAAAAAAAAAAATATATATATATATATATTTTTAAATCTCGCTATCTTTTTCTATATTTACAGTATATTAGTTTTCCTGTAATCTCCTGTAAAGCAAGATTAAAGTAAGGGATAGTCAACACTGTGAGACAATCAGAACAGTTCTGTCCATCTAACACTGGGAGCCTACTGACAGGAGGAGAGAGCAAATTAATCACTCATCTACTGGGGCAAATTTTAAAAATTTTCATACACATCTGCTGGAAATTACTTTGAACCCCTTAAAAAGTTTATATTTTCTGAATGCAGAAACCCTGGAGAATAAAATGGTGGTAGTTGGAAGTTTTTATGTCGCACAGCATTTGCACAGCTGTTTAACTGACACATATTTTTTTAGAAAAAATACACTAAAATAAATTGAAAAATAATAAACAAAAAACAGAAAAAAATATGCCAAAATATTAGATAAATAATTAAAAAATAATAATAATAATATAAACAAACACAATATTATACTAAATATTTTGGCAAAATATAAAAGATGGGGTTGCATAGAGTAAAAAGATACCAAACATGTCAAGCCTTATGTAGACTAAGGCTCGCTTGGTGGTTGCTTAGAATTGCATGTTCATCTGCGCCACTCTGACCCTGTGCACTCACTTCCTGAGATCTCCAGACAGGGCTGATGATACCACTAGACAAACTAAGCAGCCGCCTAGGGCGCCCTGCTGCCTAGGGCGCCCAGCCACTGGTGTTCCTACTCTCTTCTCACTGCAGCAAGCAACTAAGTCTCAGCATCAGCAGGCAGCCGCTGCTTCATTCGCACATAGCATCAGATGTGCTACGGTGGTGGAGAACTGTGTCTGTGTCATGACTGGGATGCTGGTAGGCTGCATTTGATGGCCGCTGGTGAAGCTGCCTTTGATGGGCGCTGGTAGGCTGCATTGATGGGCGCTTGTGAGACTGCATTGATGGGCGCTTGTGAGGCTGCATTGATGGGCGCTTGTGAGGCTGCATTGATGGGCGCTGGTGAGGCTGCATTTGGTGGGCGCTGGTGGGCTGTATTTAATGGCCACTGGTGAGGCTGCATTCGATGGGCGCTGGTGAAGCTGCCTTTGATGGGCGCTTGTGAGGCTGCATTGATGGGCGCTGGTGAGGCTGCATTTGATGGGTGCTGGTGGGCTGCATTTGATGGACGTTTCGTTAAAAAGGTGGGTTATACATGGGCAGGGCAAAGAGGGTGGGGTCAGGGGTGGAGCCAAGGGGGGCAGCAAAATTAGGTTTCGCCTAGGGTGAGAAAAATCCTTGCACCAGCCCTGTCTCCAGAACAGTGTTTCACTCCATTTGAGCTCCTTGTGCTCTTGCCCAGACCACTGCAGCAGCTGAATCCATCTCTCTCTCTCGTAGTGGCTCTTGTCTCAACTGGCTAGGGCCTGCAGCAGAGAAGATCCCGGACGAGCCCCCAAATGTAGCACTGCCCCCTTGGGGGCTGCTTAGAATTGCATGTTCATCTGCACCACTTTGACCCTGTGAACTTTCCAGCCCTCCTGACACTCTAGGTTCATATATATTGTATGTACCTTTAAATAACACACAGACACAATGTAGATTGATTAGCTCTCTCTGATTTTACTGTTCAAATGGAGAGTCAAGTAACAGGGTATTGATCAACTAAGTCCTGGGTAAACAGCCAAGATTCAGTTGAAAAGGTCCCCTGAGATAATTAAGGAAACAACTTGGAATCACAGGTATAAAATAGCAATGTAAAGTATGTGTGTTCAGTCAGCGCAATAAAAGTAAATATAAATTAATCTGAAATACAAGCTGCTGTGCACTAAAGGTCAATATATGGTAATCCTTTGAGCAAATGATAAAAAAATTATAAAATATCAATGCCCATAGGAACAGACAATAAATGAATATCTAAAATGTAATAAATAAATGTAACTATGTAACTATGTAACTAGTTGCTGTATATACTATCACTGCAAAAAGGGGAACCCCAGGGTGGCCTAATATAACTTTAATCCAAATGAGTGACTCGGTATTCTAGATCTTAGGGGTGTGTTCCTTTAAATGGCAATAGTATAACAATGTCCAGGATGCAAGGCCTCGCAATCTTCACGCAAGTTGGAGCTCATAGAACAAGAATCCTGAATGTGGCACGGTGGTATCCGGTCAAAGCAAAACAGTTGTGCCTGGCTAATTGTAATCCTTAGAGTAATTCCAGGTGTAAGGTGTCTATATACAGTGTTCTGTGAGAAAGGATAAAGCAATTTCAGGTGTGAGGTGTTTATATACATTGTTCTATGAGATAGGATAAGACAATTCCAGGTGTGAGGTGTCTATATACAGTGTTCTATGAGATAGGATAAGACAATTCCAGGTGTGAGGTGTCTATATACAGTGTTCTATGAGATAGGATAAGGCAATTCCAGGTGTGTCTATATACAGCAGGGGTCTCAAACTGGTGGCCCTCCAGCTGTTGTGAAACTGCAAGTCCCATCATGCCTCTGCCTGTAAGAGCTATGCTTGTAACTGTCAGCCTTGCAATGCCTCATGGGACTTGTAGTTTAGCAACAGCTGGAGGGCCACCAGTTTGAGACCCCTGATATACAGTGTTCTGTGAGATAGGATAAGGCAATTCCAGGCGTGAGGTGTCTATATACAGTGTTTTGTGAGATAGGATCAAGCAAAGACTGTATTGGCGGCGAATGCCCGCTCACCAAACTGAAGAACAGCACAGGAACCTCCTGAAGAGCGTTCCAAGTCGATGCATCATTCTGCAGAACGAGCGGAGATGCCAGACTGGCTGCTGGGACCGTGAGTCGTCTAATCTAGTGGGCTACAGCGACGCTGCAGGGATGCTCCCTTGTGTAGCAAGAAGCGTTGGACCCGCCTGGGTCAGAGCTGGGATCGCCGTATGGTAGGCCGCAGCCTTCTCGCACAGCAGAGGGGTGTTTACTTGATGGACCGCGGGAAACAAGACGCCTTGGTCCTAGTCTGCTGACCCTTTTTAAAGCCTCTCCCAGAGTTCTTTCTTTGGGGCAGATGATATGCTGGGATGTGCAGTCCAGGGATGGTTCTGCAGAATGAGGATGACTACAGTCCCCACACTGCTCTCTGCTGGGCTCAAGAAGATGATGCAAGTATTTTCAAGCCCAGCACTAGAGGAACACAGGGACGGTCAAAGAAAGGAGAGGGTGAGTCTTCAGTAGCAGATAACTGTAGCCCACTGTCGGCTACACTTAAATTTCTGCATGCCCATGAAATCACCAAAAAAGAAATGGTACATCGTTAATTTTTCTTTCACTGCATCTCCTTATACATTTGTATATTTTTGAAAGTATATCTTTTCTGAAAGCAGAAACCCTGGAAAACAAAAATGGTGGTAGTTGAAAGTTTTTTTGTTGCACTAAAATATTAGATAAAAAATGTAAATTAAAATGCATCGAGTAAAAAGATACCAAACACGTCATGCCCATGAAATCATAAAAAAAGGGTACATCTTTTTTGTGCTATAATTTTTTTTTTTTGTTCACTGCATCTCCTTTACATTTGTATATTTTTGAAAACTCTAATAAAAAGGAAAAAAAAAATTGTATTGAAATTTCTCCATAGGGGATTCTTTAAAAGACGCCACAGTTTATCAGTTTAGGGTTAACCATAAATTATGGCCCTAAAATTATTGCTTTCACTCTGACATTTGTGACGAGTCCAATACCTCACATGTGTTGTGCAATTTATGTTTACACAAATGCGCTCATCCTAAGCTGTGTGTTTGAAATGAAAATGAAGTGTGTATGGGGGTGATAGGGGTGCTTCATTTTTTTTTTTTTTTTTATGAATTATTTTTATTTATTTTAAATGATTTACTTTTTCCACACTTTCTTTTAACTTGCTGTAAAAACATTTAAAGCGTTGGCTATGGAGAATTTCAATCACAGTAGTTTGCCTCCATTCCACGGGCAGACGCAATTTTAAAGCGTGACATGTTAGGTATCTATTTACTCGGCGTAACATCATCTTTCACATTATACAAAAATATTGGGCTAACATTGTTTTTTATTTTTTTTTTTATTCATGAAAGTGTTTTTTTTTTTCGCCCAACAAAAATTGTGTTTGAAAAACCGCTGCGCAAATGCCGTGTGACATAAAAAAAAATACAACACCCACCATTTTATTCTATAGGGTCTCTGCTAAAAATATATCTATATCTATAGATATAGATATATATAGATATATCTATATATATCTATATCTATATATATCTATATATATCTATAATGTTTGGGGGGGTTCTAAGTAATTTTCTAGCAAAAAAAAAAGTCGATTTTTTACATGTAGGAGAGAAGTGTCAGAAATGGCCTGGATGGCATTGGCAAGTGGTTAATGAGGATGTTGTGTCGAGTAACTAGATACCCAACATGTCAAGATTTATAACTGAGCGGGTCTGTAAAACTGCAATACATAAAATTGTTCATATGTGACACTTTCACGTGTGGTGCAATCACCATTTACACGTGTGTGGATCTACATGTGCGTTTGCATTTGCGTTTATGCATGTGAGGGGTGGGGGGATAAGATTGTTTTTCTAAAAATGTTAACCTAAATTTGTTTTTCACACTTTTATTTTTTTTTTTCATTTACCAAACCCCCCATTGTCATAGCTTTGGGCAGTGACAGATTGTTTATGGAAACATCAGGGATCGATTAGACCCCTGATGTCTCCCCTGCCCTCCAAGGCAGCTGATCAAACACAGACCATGTGTAGCGGTGCCCCCTTGGGGTCGCTACGTGTTCTAGCATCCAAACATTTCACCCTGCTGGTCAGACATCCATTTTGGCACACTTTCCCAGACAATGAACAGTCTTTTGCTTTTTTTTTTTTTTTTATTAGGGGATTAAACTTGGATGGAGGAAAGGGACATGGGATGCCCAAATAATGAATACTTCTCAATGAAATCAATGTTGGTTGAGTCTAAATTTGACAGTCTCTTCCTCTGCACATCTCCTCCAGCACACTACTTGAGATCACTTGCATACCTCCCAACATTTTGAGATGGGAATGAGGGATACCTACTAACAAATGTATGACGGCCATAGGACACGCCCCCTGCCACGCCCCCTTAAAGGAGAATTAACCAAAAAAAAGGTTAATTAAATCCACAAGGACTTTTTTTTTCTCCACTACTGTTCCTTTATATTGGCTTTTAAAATGTAGAAATGCAGCAATTTAGAAACTGAATGAAAGGTTTAGCACTGGGAAACACTTTTTTTTTTTTAAACGTAAAAAGTGCATTTTATATACAACTATATAGTTCAGACCAAAATGAGGGACAAATGAGGTGGACTGAGGGACAGAGGGACATTGCTCCAAATCAGGGACAGCTGGGAGCTATGCACTTGCTTCACTTCACTGTCCAAATCTAGGTTCCTGTCACTTTTAGCACATGGCTGGGCCTCACTCTAAATAAGTCCTAATGTTTTCCTAATAGCCCTTTACAGGCAGGAGTCTGCAGTCCCTTTTTTGGTAGCAACCGATTTAGTTGAGAAGAATAGATGTGCTAACTGTAACTTGGTGCACTACTGATCCCAGCACATCCAATGCAAATCCTGCCAGCCCTCGTGGCTGCAATGACTTGACTCCAAAACAGCACCACAGTCTCTCCCTCTGGCTCCACATCCAAATCCTGGCATGTCTCTTCCAGAGCTTCACACTGTGCTTCTCACTCACCGACCCCGGCATGGATCCCTCCTGAATGACTTTCCTGGCAGTGCTCCCCGCTGTCCTCTACCTGCTCCTGTTCCAGGACACCTCTCAATGACCGTGTAGAGGGAGGCTCCCTCCCAGCTCCAGAGCTCCAGGCCCAGGGGCGGGCTGGGCCGGGGGGCAGGGTGGAAATTTCCCCCCAGGCCGCCTAACTTATATTTAAAAACGGCCGCTTTCATGGCTGCTGACATTTTTTTTTTTTTATGCAGGAGGTCGACCACGGCGGGCGCCGATTGGCTGTGTTGCTCCCGCACTGCATTCTGGGAGTTGTAGTCCGGACCGTGCTCAAGTTCTAGGTGGCGATGGGTGAAGAGAACTAAGCAGCGGTGCGCAGCACCTGGAAACTACAACTCCCGGAGACGGAGTCTTCAGAGGCAGGCAGAGGCGGGGCGTGAGTCACTGGCTCGGGCTGGGCGCTGGATGGCTGTAAGCAGGGTCGGTACAAGGGATGGGAGGAGCGGTTTCCTACCCAAAACAAAGATTATGTACCCCTGTTCATAGCTCTGTGGCAGCAGATACACCCCTTCCCAGGCTCCTTTCTTGAGCCCCCCCCCTCCCAGATCGGAGCTGGTACAGTCCCAGCGGCAGTACATGTGGGTGGGGCAGTAAGAACCTCACACTGCAGCATCGATTATTGGGTCCCGCCCAGCACACAGCAGAGACCTCCTCCAGGGCAGAGTGAAGATGTGTACAGCACGGATGGGAGGCTGGATCCTCTGCTACTGTAAGTCTCCACTGCCCTGCATACTGTGATATAAACCTGCTCTGTACTTTTCAGTGCAGGTCAATTGAAAGTGAAAGTAAAATTCTTGAACAGGTTAGGAGTTAGTGTGACACTTCAGGTGCTACATAGATGTAATCCACATACACATTATATCTTCTAAAAATGATTTTTAATAGGATATAATGTATATGTGGATTACATCTATATAGCACCTGAAGTGTCACACTAATTCCTAACCTGTTCAAGAATATAAGAATACACAGCAAAGGATGTGATGATATCTTAAAGCGGGGTTCCACCCAAATTTTGAACAATATCTGTATGTATTCTCTTCCTTGCCTAGATGCTGACATGCCGTTTAAAAAAATTTAAATCGCCGTAATTACCTTTTATTTTTCTTCTTTGCACTTCCTGGTTCTCCTCCCGTGGGAGTAGGCGTGTTTCTAGCCTCTCCCAGACTCCTGGGAGCTAGTCTCAGGCTTCCCAGGATGCCACTGAGCATGTGCGGGAATGAGCGGTGAATGCTGGGAGCACAGCATTCACCACATCCAGGAAATAAATGCTTGTGGGCTTCAAATGCCCACAATGAAGATGGAAACCGCCTGCAGTGAATAATATAACTTATTATTTCCGACGAAATCTGACACAGGCGGACATATTACACACAATATGTGAGTATGTAATGCTGAGAAGAAAAGTTTGTGAATGAACTCAAAAAAAAAAAAAAAACGATAGATAGGTGGACCCCCCGCTTTAACTCCAAAAAAGTACAGAAGTCCACTCTTGCAGTGTGGGGGAGGGGGGAAGAGGGGTATAGCCTTTTTTTTCTTACCTGATTCTATGCTTCAGCCAGCTCCAGTGTTCTCCCTAGACATCATCACATATAAAGGAAGATTAACCCTGTATGGTATGAAGTGGAGGTTGGAGTGTGACCAATGTCATTCCCAACATACACAGGAGCTGCAGGGGACAGAACTGCAGAGAGCCCGCTAAAGCAAGGGATAAGGTAAAGTTGGGTACACACAAATCAGAATTCATCGGTTTCAGCAGGAGCTGAATTTTGATCAGTGTGTAGCCCTCTATCTTAGACAGAACCCCCCTGTTATATTATCTTCTGCTGGAAATCCTTGCTCAATTAGCTGCTTGCTGCCAAACAGCACCAGTGTTGACCAGGGATGGACTGGCCATCGGGACTACCGGGAGATTCCCGGTGGGCCGATGGCTCAGTGTGGCCAGTTTCAACCGCATCTGAGGTGTGTGGCGATCTACCCTTCAACCGCCGACAGCTGTCGCCTGATGGGTAGATCGAGATTTAGCCAGCATGCAGAGTAGTGCAGGAAGCGTGTGTAGTAGTAAGTTCTCTCTCTCATGTCACGCGTGGCTGCTCCCCAGCGGCCCCTCCTCTCTTCTCGTCTATTCCCATTGGCTTGTAAGATCATCTGGGATAGACGAGAAGAGAAGAGGGGCCGCCGGGGAGCAGCCGCGCGTGACATGAGAGAGAGAACTTATTACTACACACGCTTCCTGCACTACTCTGCATACTGGCTAGTAAGATCCTGATGATGTGTGCCCCATCATGTGCCCTGATGATGTGCCCCCTGATGTGCCCCAATGTGCTCTATGCCCTGATGTGCTATGTGCCCTGTGCCCTAATGTGCCATGTGCCCTGATGTGCCCTGATGTGTCCCGTGCCCTGATGTGTCCCATGCCCTGATGTGCCATGTGCGATGTGCTATGTGCCCTAATGTGCTATGTGCCCAGATGTGCCCCATAATGTGCCCTGATGTGCCCCATAATGTGCCATGTGCCCTGACGTGCCATAATGTGCCCTGACATGCCGCATGCCCTAATGTGCTATGTGCCCCATAATGTGCCCTGATGTGCCCTGATGTGCCATAATGTGCCCTGATGTGCCATAATTTGCCCCGTGCCCAGATGTGCTATATGCCCTAATGTGACATGTGCCCTGATGTGCCATAATGTGCCCTGATGTGCTATGTGCCCTGATGTGCTATGTGCCCTGATGTGCTATGTGCCCCATAATGTGCCATAATGTGCCCTGATGTGCTATGTGCCCTGATGTGCCATAATGTGCCCCGTGCCCTGATGTGCTATGTGCCCTGATGTGCCATAATGTGCCCCGTGCCCTGATGTGCTATGTGCCCTGATGTGCCATAATGTGCCCCGTGCCCTGATGTGCTATGTGCCCTGATGTGCCATAATGTGCCCCGTGCCCTGATGTGCTTATGACCTGATGTGCTATGTGCCCTGATGTGCCCTGTGCCCTAATGTGCCATGTGCCCTGATGTGCCCCATAATGTGCCATGTGCCCTGATGTGCCATAATGTGCCCCATGCCCTGATGTGCTATGTGCCCTGATGTGCCCCGTGCCCTGATGTGCCCCATAATGTGCCATAATGTGCCCTGATGTGCCCCGTGCCCTGATGTGCTATGTGCCCTGATGTGCCCCGTGCCCTGATGTGCTGTGCCCCGATGTCCTATACCCTGATGTGCCCGTGACCTGATGTGCCTTGTGGCCCGATGTCCTGTGCCCTGATGTGCTATGTGCCTTGATGTGCTATGTGCCCTGACGTGCCCTGTGCCCTGATGTGCTATATGCCCTGATGTGCTATGTGCCCCGATGTGCCCCATAATGTGCCCTGATGTGCCATAATGTGCCCTGATGTGCCCCGTGCCCTGATGTGCCATGTGCCCTGTTGTGCCTCATAATGTGCCCTGATGTGCCCCATAATGTGTCATGTGCCCTGATGTGCTATAATGTGCCCTGATGTGCCCTGTGCCCTGATGTGCCATGTGCCCTGATGGGCCCCATATTGTGCCCCATAATGTGCCCTATAATGTGCCATGTGCCCTGATGTGCCATAATGTGCCCTGATGTGCCCCATGCCCTGATGTGCCATATGCCCTGATGGGCCCCGTGCTCTGATGTGCCATGTGCCCTGATGTGCCCCATATTGTGCCCTATAATGTGCCCTATAATGTGCCATGTGCCCTCATGTGCCATAATGTGCCCTGATGTGCCCCATGCCCTGATGTGCCATATGCCCTGATGTGCCCCATATTGTGCCCCATAATGTGCCCTATAATGTGCCATGTGCCCTCATGTGCCATAATGTGCCCTGATGTGCCCCATGCCCTGGTGTGCCATATGCCCTGATGGGCCCCATGTCCTGATGGGCTATGTGCCCTGATGTGCTGTGCCCCGATACCCTATGCCCTGATGTGCCTTGTGGCCCCGTGCCCTGATGTGCCCCGATGTGCTGTGCCCGGATGTCCTGTGCCTCAATGTCGTGTGCCCTGATGTACTGTGACCTGTACCCTGATGTGCTGTGTCCTGATGTGCTATACCTTGATGTGCTGTGCCTTGTACCCTGATGTGATGTGCCCAGATGTGCTGTGTCCTGTACCCTGATGTACTGTGCCCTGACGTGCCCCGATGTGCTGTGCCCTGTACCCTCATGTGTTGTGCCCTGTAAGCTGATGTGCTGGGCTCTGTACCCTGATGTGCTATGCCCTGATGTACTGTGACCTGTGCCCTGATGTCCTGTGCCCTGATGTCCTGTACCCTGATGTGTTGTGCCCTGGGCCAGTCTGGATGAAGTCCAGGGCCACATTTTTGTCCCAGTCCAGCCCTGGTGTTGACCAGTGTATTCTGACAGGGGTCAGTCCCTACTGTCAGAATACAATGTCCCAGTGAGGGGGGGTTCCCACATCCACCCACTTGTGTGAAGGGAGGAATCTGTCAGCCACTTGCTTGAGCCTCATCTTGATCTAGCAATGTGCACAAGAGCAGTTGCTCTCTTGTGGACTGTTTGCTTTAAGTGTATTGCTTTGCACTGTACATTTGATTTGCAGCACTGGAAGTTTGGTAGTAACTCCAATGGGCCATGGGTCCTGCTGGGAGCTAGTCTGTGGGTCGGTGGTTCTGTGGGCCACTTGGCTGGACTTGCCCCCCAGGCCTAAGGCTGCCAGCCCTCCCCTGTCCAGGCCTGAATGCACCCCCCCCCCCCCAGAAAGGGGGTTTTCTCAGACCATGACAGTCTAACACTCCATCATTCAGTTCTTCCACCCGACAACTCCTTCCATCACAGGCTGACCATGGGTATATATAGGAGGCCTGCCCCCTTCCTACCCTTATTTGAAGTCTATTCGAGCCTCCAATCAAGTGTTTAAAAAAAAAAAAAACACCCCCCCATTGGAATCCATGGTCCAGTGCCCTGCATGTAGATCAGGGGGACGGACACATGGATAGGGGGGCAGCGTTCGCGTGCCCCTAATGGACAGGCTGCCTTTTGGTGTAACACCCTTCTCACTAGGATGCTGGCTGTAGCTGGTGGCAGGGATCCCCGGGGAGGCTCTACAAAGGGTATGCCTGGAAGAGTGTATGGTCTGGAGGTTCATGTGGCTGAAGGCAATGCCACCCTACTGGAAGGGCGAGGCCTCAAAGTCTGCTGGCACAGTGTTCATGACAGTAACTGGGGCTTGTGCTCTTCGCCGATAGCCTGAACACTGGACATGGCAATGAAAGACCCAACACCTGGTTACAGCTCACATGCTCGGTAGCGATGAGCTCCTGGTTCAATATGAGCTTTGCTGGATTCATCTAATCCAGTGGTCTCCAAACTGTGGCCCTTGGGCCAAATGTGATCCTTTGCTTGCCTTTATCTGGCTCTTGGCACACTATTTCTCACACTGACACCAAAGATGTTGTACTTATCCTCCCACTAACACCAATGATGAGACACTTTTCTTCCACTGACACCATTGATGGGGCACTACCCTTTACACTGATACTGTTTTCTACTCCCACTGGCCACAGCCCTCTAAAGTTTAAAGGGCGATGACCTGACCCTTTGTTTAGAAAGTTTGGAGACCCCTGATCTAATCGCTGGACTTTAGGTGCATTTGGCAGGAGCCATACGTCACATATAGGTTTTTTGTTGTTGTCAATGGTTGCTAAGGAAGCAGTGGGTGCCAGAACCATCCTTAGCAAACATTGGTGTCACCTAGCCCCATTCATTTGCTGGCCAGGAATCCCCAGCCATGTAAAAAGGCAGTGATAGTGGCTGACGTCATTGCTCAAGTATGGCCACATGCCCAAATTTGGGCAATGACATTGAGCAAATATGACCATGGACATGTTAGACCAAAGACATGTAGCAGTACCCCCGTAAGGGCTGCTGAGTGTTGTGGTCCATCTGTCACCCTGCCCAGCCAGGCACACAATTTTCAAGCATTCAGAGACATGAAACAGTCCTTGCACTTGTTTTTTTACTGAGCCAGACTGGACATTTCTTTTACTGGTTGAGCTGGGATGAGTGTTATGCCTAAACTGCATAAGGATATCTTAAAGGGCCTGAAATATAATTTGGGTTGGAGACCAGTATTTGATCTTGGTGGCCCTGTGGTCGCTAGATGGTGACACATTCTCCATTGGGTAAGGAGGATTGGTAACCCAAACCCCTTGTGTTCCGTGGTTCTATGGCAGGCCCCCAGGCAAGGGAACTAGCTTAGCATATCACCACTAGGGGGCACACCAACAAGAGTCTACTTCATTTTTCACAAAAAAATATTGTAGGCACCTACAAGATATTTGCCCCCTGCTTTAAAGTGTTATTAAACACACGACAGTAAAATCAGTCTGTACTGTATATGCAGTAAAGCATGTTTGTTATATTCACTGTGGAACCTAAGAGGTTAATGCTCTGCATTGTGTAAAAAGGCTTTTTGATACTGTCTTCTCTGATCCTCCCCTTCTTCCACTGTCCCCAATCCATCTCCTGATAGAACAGAGGCTAGTGGGCAAGCTGCACATGCTCAGTTTGGTGTGTATTGCTAGAGAGTTTTTTTTTCTTCAAGGAGTGCATGTCATCAGCATAGGGCCAATTAGCACTGTCCAGACAGAGGGTCAGGGGTCCTGAAGCCTCATAGGACAGTCAGAGTAGAATGAAAACTCCTCCTACAAGCTTTAACTAGACACTGATAGAAGTCACAAGACTGCTACAATGTCTTGAAAAAATATTCATACTCCTTGGAATTTTCCACATTTTGTCATGTTACAACCAAAAACTTAAATGTATTTTATTGGGATTTCATGTGATAGACCAACACAAAGTGGCACATAATTGGGAAGTGGAAGGAAAATGATAAATGTTTTTTCAAATTTTTTTTTACAAATAAATATGTGAAAAGTGTGTGGGGGGGGTCATTTGTATTCAGCCCCCTTTACTCTGATACCCCTAACTAAAATCTAGTGGAACCAATTGTCTTCAGAAGTCACCTAATTAGTAAATAGAGTCCACCTGTGTGCAATTTAATCTCAGTATAAATACAGCTGTTCTGTGAAGCGCTCAGAGGTTTGTTAGAGAACCTTAGTGAACAAACAGCATCATGAAGGCCAAGGAACACACCAGACAGGTCAGGGATAAAGTTGTGGAGAAGTTTAAAGCAGGGTTGGGTTATAAAAAAATATCCCAAGCTTTGAACATCTCACAGAGCTCTGTACAATCCATCATCCGAAAATGGAAAGAGTATGGCACAACTGCAAACCTACCAAGACATGGCCGTCCACCTAAACTGACCGTCCCGGGCAAGGAGAGCATTCATCAGAGAAGAGCCAAGAGGTCCATGGTAACTCTGGAGGAGCTGCAGAGATCCACAGCTCAGGTGGGAGAATCTGTCCACAGGACAACTATTAGTCGTGTTCTTCACAAATCTGACCTTTATGGAAGAGTGACAAGAAGAAAGACCTTGTTGAAGGAAAGCCATAAGAAGTCCCATTTGCAGTTTATGATAAGCCATGTGGGGGACACAGCAAACATGTGGAAGAAGGTGCTCTGGTCAGATGAGACCAAAATTGAACTTTGTGGCCTAAAAGCAAATCGCTATGTGTGGCGGAAAACTAACACTGCAAATCACCCTGAACACACCATCCCCACTGTGAAACATGGTGGTGGCAGCATCATGTTGTGGGGATGCTTTTTTTCAGCAGGGACAGGGAAGCTGGTCAGAGTTGATGGGAAGATGGATTTTACAGGGAAATCTTAGAAGAAAACCTGTTATGCCCCGTACACACGGTCGGACATTGATCGGACATTCCGACAACAAAATCCAGGGATTTTTTCCGACGGATGTTGGCTCAAACTTGTCTTGCATACACACGGTCACACAAAGTTGTCGGAAAATCCGATCGTTCTAAACGCGGTGACGTAAAACACGTACGTCGGGACTATAAACGGGGCAGTGGCCAATAGCTTTCATCTCTTTATTTATTCTGAGCATGCGTGGCACTTTGTCCGTCGGATTTGTGTACACACGATCGGAATTTCCGACAACTGATTTTGTTGTAGGAAAATGTTATCTCCTGCTCTCCAACTTTGCGTGTCGGAAAATCCGATGGAAAATGTCCGATGGAGCCCACACACAGTCGGAATTTCCGACAACACGCTCCGATCGGACATTTTCCATCGGAAAATCCGACCGTGTGTACGGGGCATAAGACTGCAAAAGACTTGAGACTGAGGCGGAGGTTCACCTTCCAGCAGGACAACGACCCGAAACATACAGCCAGAGCTACAATGGAATGGTTTAGATCAAAGCATATTCATGTGTTAGAATGGCCCAGTCACAGTCCAGACCTAAATCCAATTGAGAATCTGTGGCAAGACTTGAAAATTGCTGTTCACAGACGCTCTCCATCCAATCTGACAGAGCTTGAGATATTTTATAAAGAAGAATGGGCAAAAATGTCCCTCTCTAGATGTGCAAAGCTGGTAGAGACATCCCCAAAAAGACTTGCAGCTGTAATTGCAGTGAAAGGAGGTTCTACAAAGTATTGTACACTTTTCACATATTTATTTATAAAAAATGTTGAAAACCATTTATCATTTTCCTTCCACTTCACAATTATGTGCCACTTTGTGTTGGTCTATCACATAAAATCCCAATAAAATACATTTAGGTTTTTGGTGGTAACATGACAAAACGTGGAAAATTTCAAGGGGTATAAATACTTTTTATAAGGCACTGTATATACTGCTGATGAGAAAAGTTATTTATTAGTTTATAAATACTAAAGTGATTGCATTTCCATGTTCTGTGTACTGTGGGAGACCAGAGATAGTGAAGGCAGGCTCCTGGGTTTAGTAACCCTTTCATTTTTCTAATATCGGTATGTTAAATATAATTATACTATGTATTTTGATCTGTAGATATTTTTTCTCCTAGATCTGCAATGATGTCTAATCACACGGCAGTGTCAGAAATTATATTAGTTGGATTCCCTGGGCTTGCTGATGCCTTCCATGGCTTGGTATCTACCATTATGTTCTTTGCCTACATGATATCGCTGACTACCAACGGCACTGTCGTATTTTTGGTCACCTTTAATGAAAATCTACATCAGCCCATGTACCTGTTCATAGCCAACCTTGCCACCTCCGATCTTCTATTTGACACCGTGACTTTGCCAAAACTCATTGCCAGATATTGGTTTGGAGCTTCCACCATTCCTTTGAGGATGTGCTTCTTCCAGATCTTCTTGGTTCATTATTTTGGAAGTATGGACTCATTCCTGTTGATGCTGATGGCTGCAGATCGGTATGTGGCCATCTGCCATCCACTGCGATACACCTCCATTATCACCAATAATGTGGTCACCATTTCCTGTGGCGTCTGCTGGACGATTTTGTCTCCTTCTATAAATACAGCTGTTACCGTTCTAGCGTCACAGATCCCCCTGTGTGGCCCCAACAAGGTAAACAGTTTGTTCTGTGGCTATACAGCGTACGCGGCATTAGCATGTACCGATATTTCCGGCCCAAGAAAGGTGGTCTTGGTCCTTGCTATGGTTGTTCTTTTAGTGCCACTGGGGCTGATATTAGTGTCATACATCAAAATAATAGTGACAATCTCAATGACTCGCTCTGAGAGCCTCCGGAGAGCGTTTTCCACCTGTATGACCCATTTGCTGGTCATCGCTTTTTACTTCGCTCCTCGAATCTTTATGTACATTGTAAGTAATATTCCATTTTTCGCGATAAAACCTGATGTTGGTGCTCTCCTACTTTATCTTTATTCATTTGTACCTCACATGGCCAATCCAATCATCTATTTCCTTCGAACCAAAGAGATCAAACAAACTTTGAGATGGGCCCTTCAGGGAAGCAAATTTAGAGAGAAAGACTGATTAAGAGTAATAATATTATTGACATTGACAAGATAACTGGTAAAAAAAAAGGGAACAATATTTTTTTATTGAATTTATATAGACTATGCTATTTCTTTGTACACTACATGGCCGAAAGTTTTTGATCTGACCATCACATCTACATGAGCTTGTTGACGATCCCATCCAATACCATGAATATGATTATGGAGTTGCCCCCTAACTTTTGCAAGGTCAGGTTGTAGGCAGGTGCAGTCTACTTACTCCAGTGCAGGTGACGCTCAACTGCAGCAAAATTACGGGGGAGACTAAGTCAAGAGTAACATGGTTCCTCTATGGTTTCCTGGGTCACTGGGGAAGCTCTCCGGTTGTATGCTGCCAACCGATGTGACTCTAGCAGCCATCTTGGGTCAGGCAGAGCATATTTAATACCCTGGCCCCCGGGCTTAGTGCAAATTTTGCGAGTAGGTAGTGTAGGGACAGGTCACCCATCGGACAGGGACAGTGTTTGGTGCCAAGGAGAGGTTCCAGATGACTAGGGAAAGGATGGGGGCATGGCAACCTTTCTGCAAAACTCCCCATTTGGGTACAGACCAGCCCGGCTGCATTCCACCCCTCAAGACAGACACTGTCAGCCCATCTGAGACCTGCTCTCCTACACACTGCTGTTAAATACTGTAAGTGTTCCTGGTCAGGTGCCTTTCCGTTGGGTTTGTTTGAATTATTGGATTCTACATTAATACATGTTCTCTTCTCTCAACTGGACTCTGAATGAGTGTTTACTGTCGCCGCACCATGATGCACCTCTCCATACTGGTATGCCGCGTACACACGGGCGGACTTTTCGACCGGACTGGTCCGACGGAGTTTCCGACGGACTTTCAATGGACTTTTGATGGACTTCCAATGGACTTTTGAACGAGCGGACTTGCCTACACATGATCACACCAAAGCCCAACGGATTAGTACGTGATGACGTACGATCGGACTACAATAAGGAAGTTGATAGCCAGTAGCCAATAGCTGCCCTAGCGTCGGTTTTCATCAGAATAGCATACAGACGAACGGATTTTTCGACCGGACTCGAGTCCGTCGGACAAATTTGAAACATGTTCCAAATCTAAAGTCCGTCAGATTTTCGACCGAAAAAGTCCGCTGCAGGTCCGATGGAGCCCACACACGATCGGATTGTCCGCCGGATTCGGTCCGTCGGACCAGTCCGGTCAAAAAGTCCGCCCATGTGTACACGGCATTACAGTGCTATTTTGTGAATTCATGTTATAGCGCCCCCTGGTGGTGGGTTGTTTAGCCACTTCCTGTAACAGGGACTACAGCAGGGGTCGGCAACCCGCGGCCCTCCACCACTAGATGTCCGGCCCATCAGTGCCTGTGATCCTCTTAATTGCACAGCGGTGAGTGGCGGTTTGGGGGCAGGCACCGTTGCAGTTAACTTTTTACATTACACAGCAGGTGATTGGTTGCCGGGCGATCCTAGCAACCAATCACCAGCCTATTAATGTAAAAAGTTAACTAGCAGTTCCCGCCCCCATCCAGCTCTGTGATATCAATCTCTGCTCTGCTTGCTGTACACCTGTGTAAGGTAGGAGAGTTCTACCTACACAGTGTGTGTTTGTAGGGTAGGGAACAGAGAACACTATGGGAGTGATGTGAAGGGGGACAGAGGACACTGCTATGGGTTACAGAAAACCCTATTAGGGACCCCATCACCCCTGGGGACAGAGACCCCTTCTTCCATGGGGACAGGGAAGCCATCACCCCTGGGGACAGGGACCCCATCACCCCAGGGGACAGGGACCCCTTCTCACCTGGGAAAAGGGACCCCATCACCCCTGGGGACAGGGACCCCATAACCCCTAGGGACAAGAACCCCATCTCTAGACCATGCTGGCTGGCAGGGCTGGCGTCAGGCACCTTTGGGTGCCATAATGGGGGAGGGAGCAGTAAAATCTGAATCCCCAGCCACATGCTCTCTCAGGGTGAACTGGCTTTGTATTAGTGAAACACCTTAAAGTGAGGTAAACCTATACTGTTTTTATTACTATGTTAAGATTATTATTATCTTCATTTATTAGCAGGTGAATGTGGCCCTCCATGCATTCACATACATTGAATCCAGCCCTTAAGTGGAAAAAGGTTGCTGACCTTTGGCCTACAGTGAAGCTTGCAGTATGGATCATTAGAAAACTTTCCTATTGCCCTTGCTCACTCTTCTTAGCCTACGGACTTGTCAGGAAACTGACAAGCCTGTGATCCTCTTAATTGGACAGCGGTGAGTGGCGGTTTGGGGGCAGGCACCGTTGCAGTTAATTTTTTACATTACACAGCAGGTGATTGGTTGCCGGGCGATCCTAGCAACCAATCACCAGCCTATTAATGTGAAAAGTTAACTAGCAGTTCCCGCCCCCATCTAGCTCTGTGATATCAATCTCTGCTCTGCTCGCTGTACACCTGTGTAAGGTAGGAGAGTTCTACCTACACAGTGTGTGTTTGTAGGGTAGGGAACAGAGAACACTATGGGAGTGATGTGAAGGGGGACAGAGGACACTGCTATGGGTTACAGAAAACCCTATTAGGAACTCCATCACCCCTGGGGACAGAGACCCCTTCTTCCATGGGGACAGGGACCCCATCACCCCTGGGGACAGGGACCCCTTCTCACCTGGGGACAAGGATCCCATCACCCCTGGGGACAGGGACCCCATCACCCCTGGGGACAGGGACCCCTTCTCACCTGGGGACAGGAACACCATCACCCCCGAGGACAGGGACCCATTCTCACCTGGGGACAGGGACCCCATCACCCCTGGGGACAGGGACCCCTTCTCACCTGGGGACAGGAACCCCATCACCCCCGGGGACAGGGACCCATTCTCACCTGGGGACAGGGACCCCATCACCCCTGGGGATAGGGACCCCTTCTCACCTGGGGACAGGGACCCCATAACCTCTGGGGACAGGAACCCCATCACCCCTGGGGACAGGGACCCCTTCTCACCTGGGGAAAGGGACCCCATCATCCCTGGGGACAGGGAACCCATCACCCCTAGGGACAAGAACCCCATCTCTAGACCATGCTGGCTGGCAGGGCTGGCGTCAGGCACCTTTGGGTGCCATAATGGGGGAGGGAGCAGTAAAATCTGAATCCCCAGCCACATGCTCTCTCAGGGTGAACTGGCTTTGTATTAGTGAAACACCTTAAAGTGAGGTAAACCTATACTGTTTTTATTACTATGTTAGGATTATTATTATCTTCATTTATTAGCAGGTGAATGTGGCCCTCCATGCATTCACATACATTGAATCCAGCCCTTAAGTAGAAAAAGGTTGCTGACCCTTGGCCTACAGTGAAGCTTGCAGTATGGATCATTAGAAAACTTTCCTATTGCCCTTGCTCACTCTTCTTAGCCTACAGACTTGTCAGGAAACTCACACTTACTTGTCACAACATATATGGGGACCCAAATTCCATAGTTGCAGAGCAGGTTTATCAGTGGTCTCTCTAAACACCTAGCCCAAATAACTCAAGGGTCATGGGGAACAAGGAACACAGTCCAGATCACAGAGTCGTCACCACTTCCAGGCTAGCAGACACTCCTTCTCCTGCCCACCACCAGTTTCCTAACTGAGGTCTTTGTACTTACTTCCCAAGTATAAGCCACTCTGAGATCCACCCTAATAAAGAGAATCAGTCCACATTCTTCTAGAATTTCCCTTTACAGAATGTTGAGTTGTAGCATTAAAGCCCATTTATAGCATGGTTCCATTATCTATGACTTGTCAAGTTTAGTGTTGTTGTCCACTAACAGGGTGCTTTTTTTAGTAGAGTTCTGCAGTTTTTCTGGCAGAAGCCATAAGAGAAGCTACAGGCAGCATCCCCCCAAAGGGAAAAGCTGATATATGGGAAGATTACATAACCTTGATAGAGGCCCTGGTTTTCCCATGGGACCCCAGGGGACATTCCCATTTTTCTTACTACTCTTCTTCTTGCTAACTACTATTCTCCACCCCTCCTATCTATTTATATCCCACACCGGGGATACCCAAACTTTTCAAACAAAAGGTCGGTTTACTGTCCTTCAGACTTTAGAGGGGCCGGATTGTGACTCGTGGGGATAGAAATGTCCTGGGCCAGCATCAGTGAGAATAAACATGGCCTTTGGGTTAGTGGTCAGTAGGAGGAGGAGCAGTGCCTTATCATTGGTATAAGTGGAAGAAATAGTGCCCTATTGTTGATGTCGGGGGAAATAATTGTGAACCAAGGGCCAGATAAAGGCTAGCCAAAAGGGCCACATCCGGCCCTAGGACTGCAGTTTGGAGACACCTGCCCTACACTAACAAGGGAAGTGGGGGCCTCTAGAGGTAACTAAGTAGATTAACCCTGTGCCACCCTCTTCTGGTTGGGTTACTAGGTAAATTTAGTTTTTGGCTCCAGTGTAGTTAATGGAGCAGTGATTAGTTGTGTGGGTCTGCTCAGGGTTTCCTGAGCTGAGAGTTTGATTACTTCCCCCTGTCTTTGGAAGAAGCTTCCAGAGCATAGGGAGGGATATTCAAATGATCGGTTGAATATTTATCATGCTCTAACCAATCCCTGGAAGGAGGTGTCCAGAAGGTGGCTGGGGAGGTTTAACAGTGCCTTGAAAAAGTATTCATACCCCTTGATATTTTCCACATTTTGTCATGTTACAACCAAAAACATAAATGTATTTTATTGGGATTTTATGTGATAGACCAACACAATGTGGCACATAATTGTGAAGTGGAAGGAAAATGATAAATGGTTTTCAAACATTTTTATAAATAAATATGTAAAAAGTGTGGCTTGCGTTTGTATTCAGCCTCCCCGGGTCAATACTTTGTGGAAACACCCTTCTCTGCAATTATAGCTGCAAGTCTTTTTGGGGATGTCTCTACCAACTTTGCACATCTAGAGAGTGAAATATTTGCCCATTGCTCTTTGCAAAATAGCTCAAGCTCTGTCAGATTAAATGGAGAGCGTCTGTGAACAGCAATTTTCAAGTCATGTCACAGATTCTCAATTAGATTTAGGTCTGGACTTTGACTGGGCCATTCTAACACATGAATATGCTTTTATTCATACCATTCCAATGTAGCTCTGGCTGTATGTTTAAGGTTGTTGTCCTGCCAGAAGGTGAACCTCCGCCCCAGTCTCAAGTCTTTAGCAGACTCTTATGCCGCGTACAGACAATCAGACATTCCGGAAACAAAACCGTGGATTTTTTTCCGACGGATGTTGGCTCAAACTTGTCTTGCATACACACAGTCACACAAATGTTGTCGGAAATTCCAAATGTGAAGAACGTGGTGACGTACAAGACTTAAGACGAGCCAAGAAAAATGAAGTTCAATAGCCAGTGCGGCTCTTCTGCTTGATTCCGAGCATGCGTGGAATTTTGTGCGTCGGAATTGCGCACACACACTCGGAATTTCCGACAACAAGTTTTGTTGTCGTAAAATTTGAGAACCAGCTCTAAAACATTTGTTGTCAGAAATTCCGACAGCAAATGTCTGATGGAGCCTACACACGGTTGGATTTTCTGACAACAAGCTCACATCGAACATTTGTTGTCGGAAATTCCTCCGTGTGTACGCGGCATAACAGGTTTTCTTCTAAGATTGTCCTGTATTTGGCTCCATCCATCTTCCCATCAACTCTGACCAGCTTCCCTGTCCCTGCTGAAGAAAAGCATCCCCACAACATGATGCTGCCACCACCATGTTTCACAGTGGGGATGGTGTGTTCAGGGTGATGTGCAGTGTTAGTTTTCCCCCACAAATATCGCTTTGCTTTTAGGCCAAATTTCAATTTTGATCTCATCTTACCAGAGCACCTTCTTTTACATGTTTGCTGTGTCCCCAACAAGGCTTCTTGCAAACTGCAAACGGGACTTCTTATGTCTTTCTTTCAACAATGGCTTTCTTCCTGCCACTCTTCCATTAATCCATTAATTGCACGATTAATTGTTGTCCTGTGGACAGATTCTCCAATCTGAGCTGTGGATCTCTATTATGGGCCTCTTGGCTGCTTCTCTGATGAATGCTCTCCTTGCCCGGCCGGTCAGTTTAGGTGGACGGCCATGTCTTGGTAGGTTTGCAGTTGTGCCATACTCTTTCCATTTTCAGATGATGGGTTGAACAGAGCTCCGTGAGATGTTCAAAGCTTGGGATATTTTTTTATAACCTAACCCTGCTTTAAACTTCTCCACAACTTTATCCCTGACCTGTCTGGTGTGTTCCTTGGCCTTCATGATGCTGGTTGTTCACTAAGGTTCTCTAACAAACATCTGAGGGCTTCACTGAACAGGTGTATTAATACTGAGATTAAATCACACACAGGTGGATTCTATTTACTAAATAGGTGACTTTTAAAGGCAATTAGTTCTACTAGATTTTAGTTAGGGGTATCAGAGTAAAGGGGGCTGAATACAAATGCACACCACACTTTTCAGATATTTAACTTGTAAAAAATGTTGAAAACCATTTATCATTTTCCTTCTACTTCACAATTATGTACCACTTTGTGTTGGTCTATCACATAAAATCTCAATAACACACATTCACGTTTTTGCTTGTAACATGACAACATGTGAGAAATTTCAAGGGGTATGAATACTTTTTTAAGGCACTGTAAATGTGCAGAAAGCCTGAACAGATTGTTCTGTTCTCTCAAGGGAGGTTTCCGGTTCTCCTGGAAGAATTTTTGCCCCTGGAAGACAGTCAGAGAGACAAGACGTTCGGCTGGGGGCCTGGGGAAGATTGCCCGAGGATTACATTTGCTGGAGGGTCTTGTTATCATCCTCACCAAAGGATCAACCTGTGATGGCTGGGTGGCAGACAGCTCCTGAGACATTGTTAGTAAAGATCTTGCTGAGGACTGTTAGCTGTGCAAGTGCCAGATGGGAACTACTGCTGTAGGGTTCTAGATATACTGGCCATTCCCTGCTACCTCCTTAAAATCTGCTATTTGAAGATTAGAGTGAAGTTTGTCCTTCTATTGTTACTACTGATCATTTTGGAGTATCCTGAGACCCTAAACCCCTCTCCTGTTAAAGGTCTTAAGCAATAGACCCTAACAAGACATCCCCTGGACTGAACCATAACTGTCGGTGTGCGTGGGAGTGAGCTTGTGGGACTGGCAGCCTTTGTGCTATTTGGGAGGACTTGGGCATATTCTCAGTGGTCCCTTTGTAATGGATGTGATTAAGAGTATCATGAAATGTCTATTCCAATATATATATATAAGTACATGTTTTATATATCTATCATATATCAGCTTCTACGCTTATAAGCCTTAAAACATATTCAGTAGATATGGAAGCTTACTCCTCTCTTACTGTGGAGCTGGACTGCAAGAGTTAACAGAGAAGTTCGCACCTCTTCTAAGAATACACTCAAAAAAAATAGCAAGATAACACCAATGGTCTAAAAGAAGCAAGGACATTGCATGAACACAGCTACTTCCTCCTATGAAAGTCCCAGCTAAAAACTATTACTTTGTCACATACTTAGTCATAATATATTAATATATTTGTGGTTGTTTTGTGGTTTGCATGCGCCAGCCTTATCTGACGTGTCTTAATCTTAGCGAAATGGTATATAAGTCTTGCAAAGCGGAAATATTAAAACAGAAAGTATTTTTATTCTGAACTGAGTAACAGCGTAATCACTTCAGAGCGTGCATGCTTTATATTTAATAATTTAATCAGGAGTAGATATAATAATATCGGACTTTTGTTCTGATCCAAAACACCTTCAAGCGTAAACGTTACACACCCTTACCCTAATATGGGGCTGTGGCAAGGCTCTACAGCAGGGGTCTCAAACTGGCGGCCCTCCAGCTGTTTCCGAAACTGCAAGTCCCATCATGCCTCTGCCTGTGGAAGTCATGCTTGTAACTGTCAGCCTAGCAATACATCATAGGACTTCTAGTTTCGTAACAGCTGGAGGGCCGCCGGTTTGAGACCGCTGCTCTACAGGGTACTGATGTTGGATTAGAAGACCTAGCTCACAATTGGCATTGCAATTCATCTCCAAGGGGTTCAGTAGGGTTGAGATCAGGGCTCTGAGGTCACATCAGTTCCCCCACATTAAAATCAAAATACAGCTTTGTCCACAGGGTCACAATCGTGCTTGGGCCTTCCCCAAAATGTTACCACAAGGTTGGAAGAGCACAATTGTCTGCAATGTCTTTTGTATGTTGTAGTATTAAAATTACCCATCAAAAGAGACACCTAAACTCAATATCTTGAAGAGGTCTCCATATTCTTTTGTGTGATGGTCAGGTGTCCACACATTTTTGACTATATAGCATATTTTAGGTGATGATATATATTTTTTTTACTTCTACGTTCTATAATAAACATCAGTACAGTATCAGGTAATGTTCATATGTATGTATGCTACACAGGGCTTTTTTTCTCAGGGATTAGGTGCAGGTACTCCCCACTTTTGAGTCACCCTTGTCTCCGTCTCCTACTTACATCCAAACACCGTTCCTTGTTTCCATCCATACCCACCTTCCAGTACCGCCCCTTTCAGAGAATACAGAACCAAGTATCCTTTTTTGGGGCTAAGTATTTTGTATGTAATTTGTTGATGATAATAGGAAAAGCAGTAAAATAGATCCCCTGCAGCCAGTAACAATAGCCCCCCCTTCCCCAGCAACAATAGACCCTCCTAAAAATAATAGACCTTCTCAGCAACAATAGACTCACCGCAAAAAAATACCCCCCAAGCAACAATAGATCCACCACGGCACCAATAGACCCCAACAAGTAACAATAGATCTCCCAGCAGCCAACCTCAAAAGACCCTACGGCAGCCAGCAACTATAGACCCCTCCCTCAACAGTAGATGCCACCCAGCAACAAATGACCCTCCCAGCAACAAAAGATCCCCCACCAGCAGCAATAGACATATCCAGCAACAATGGCTTCCCCAGCAACTATAGACCCCCAGCAGGTAGGATCAATAGACCCTCCAGCACATCCCAAAACCCAGGGGCAGCCGTCCATTAAGGGCGCACAGGCACCGCCCCCCATCCATGCATCTGGCCCCTTGCAGGATGCCAGATGCATGGATTCCAATAGGGAGTGGGTGTTTTTTTGAAGGACCTGATTAGAGCCAGAGGCTATAATAGGCTTCAAAATAGGGTGGGCTCAAGGCGCAGAGCACTGCCCTACGAGCCCACCCAGTTGTGTTAGAATAGTGAATGAATATTCGCTACTGTAACACTGATCCTCCTCCTGACCAATCAGGGAGCTGGTCTTAAGACCCGTCACCCTATCGGCTGAAAGGACAAGTGATCCTATTGAACGCCTAGGAGGAGGAGGGGAGGAACTGCAAGGCGGAAGCCGCCTTGATGGAGCTCTCCATCATCACAAAGCCGCTCACATCCTCAGTTAGAAAAAAATAACGTATGCTATTTGCAACTTATTATATATTTTCTTTTAAAACTCATAGCCCTGATGAAGGAGAGTCATTTGGTCCCCAAAACATGCTGGCATTTGGTTCCTTCATAAACAATAAAGCAGATCTCAGAAAACTTGAAGGTTCTCCTGTGTCCTCTGTTGTCTCTTCTCACACATACAGTATATGTGTCCTCATCTTGTACATTGTTCACTAAATTTCCCAAACCCTATCCCAGTTACCCCAAAAGTAAAAACACCAAAAAGAACACCCCCTGGACTGCTTATTGAGCCAGAAGAGTGACTGTGACCGTGTGCCTGGCTGCGGGGCAGTTATTAGGAAAAAGAACCTTGGCAAGGTTCTAGCAGCTCCTTCGGGGTAGTGCTACACAAGCAACTCTCAATCTGAAAAATCAGAGGAGCCCTACCATCGAATCTAATTTTAAACCTTTACCTGTCTAGGACATGTCTGATATTCCCTAGCAATTAAAGGTTTAAAGAATTCATCCAATCAGAAGTTTTAAAGGCTTGTTAAATAGACATGTGCAATTCGTTTAGTTCCAAATGAGTTTTTTAACGAATTTTGACAAATTCGTTAATTATGAAATTTCTAAATTTCCAAATTTTTCAATTTCTGAATTTCTGAATTTCCAGATTTTTCAATTTCCGAATTTCTGAATTTCTGAAATTTCTGAAATTTTTGAATTTCCGAAAATTCTAAATTTCGGAAATTTGAAGTTTTCGGAAATTTGAAATTTCGAAAATTGGACATTCGAAAATTTGATTTTGGAAATTCAGAAATTCGAAATGAGGAAATTCAAAAATTGAGAAATTTGGAAATTGAAAATCCAAAAATAAGAATGAAAATCTGAAAATTCAAAAGAATGACAATCCGAAAATGTGAAAATCTGAAATAACTAATTAATAATAACTATTAAATTATAGGTGTTGGAATTTCCTTTCAAATTTGGCTGTTAGTGAACGCAACAAATACGAATTTATCTGAAGTTACGAATTATCTGAGATAACGAAGTTCGTATCTAAAAGAATGGAACGTAACAATCTAATAATAATAAATAACAATAATTATAATAAAACCTTTTTATTACTATTATTTATCATTAATTTGTTCCATTCCATTTGTTTTCGGAAATTCGAAATTCGGAAATTTGAAAATTTGGAAATTTGAAAATTTGGAAATTTGAAAATTCGAACATTCGAAAATTTGAAAATTCGGAAATTCGAAAATTTCGGAAATTTGAAAATTTGGAGATTCGGAAATTCGAAAATTTGAAAATTCGGAAAATCGAAAATTTCAGAAATTCGAAAATTTGAACATTCGGAAATCCAAAAATCCGGAAATTTGAAACTCAAAAATTTGGAAATTCAAAAATCCGAATTTTCGGATTTCCGAATTTTCGATTTTCCGAATTTCCGAATTTTTGAATTTCTGAATTTCCGTTTTTCCGAATTTCCGAAAAAAGCAAAAAAACAAATGAAACGAAAACAAACACATTTTTTGTCAGTGCACATGTCTATTGTTAAATCCCCCAGGGGACCCATGCACATAGCATTTGTCCACATTCAAATCTGTGCAAGGGTTGTTGAGTTGCATCATGGTAAGATAACTCACCCACCAACCTCCACCACTATCTGACCATGCTCTGTACATCCGCAGCCCTCCTTGCTGTCTATTTTCCGCTTGTTCTTTATTGGTTTCGGCATGCAAATTTTGATAGACAGTTGTCATGAAGTAGACTAAGATATAGACTACAAATTCAATACAAAAATAAAGTATGCAATCAAATGGTAGGAGGTACGGTGACATAACAACATAAAACTTGCTTTGCATTAATGTAAGATAAGAAAGCACGCCAGTAAAACTTGGGGACGAAGGCGAAGTCAACTAGGACTGAGGATAGGTGAAGGCCAGACCTTAGATTGTAGTTGTCTTAAATGAGTGTGGGTTGAACAGACGGTATTTGTCTATATATTGCATAGCTGGTGTTGCAACCAATGGTGCAAAGCTTTCAGGACTTTTTGTACCCTATGTGATGAATAAAGAAAAGTTTAGAAAATATTTTTTTTAAATGCAAAAAAATGTAATTACACGGTCCAAGTACCTAAAATCATTCCCCCCAGCTCATACACAAATGTACAAGCGTAAAAGCATGCATTAGGCCTCGAAAAAGTCAGTTGCGCTACACATATTATCTAAACACGCATGCTGAGTAAGAGAAATCATTGTAGGCCCATTGTTCACAGTTAACTCTAAAGTGATTAATTGTAGGAGCTTTTAAAAAGGCCAGCTTTTCTTTGACATGTTGGGTATCAATTTACTCGTCACAACCTCATACAACAAAGCTAATAAAGGGTCTGGAGGATATTAGTTATGAGGAAAGGTTATGAGCTCTGAACTTATTCTCTCTGTAGAAGAGATGCTTGAGAGGGGATATGATTTCAATATATAAATACTGTACTGGTGACCCCACAATAGGGATAGAACTTTTTCGCGGAAGGGAGTTTAACAAGACCTGTGGCCACTCATTACAATTAGAAGAAAAGAGGTTTAACCTTAAACTACGTAGAGGGCTCTTTACTGTAAGAGCGGCAAGGATGTGGAATTCCCTTCCACAGGCAGTGGTCTCAGCGGGGAGCATCGATAGTTTCAAGAAACTATTAGATAAGCACCTGAACGACCTCAACATACAGGGATATATAATGTAATACTGACACTAGGGTTGTCCCGATACCGATACTAGTATCGGTATCGGCACCGATACCAAGCATTTGCCCAAGTACTTGTACTCGGGCAAATGCTCCCGATGCTTCCACCGATACCTTGATAGTCAGCAGTGATCGGCGCGTGGGGGAGTTACAAGCTTCTCCCCCCGCGGCTTTCAGCTGCTTTAGTGACATACAGCGGTGATCGGTGCTTGTAACTCCCCCACGACGCTGACTGTCACCTCATCCCCCTTAGTCCCCCTCCGCTGTCCTGCTCCATTGCTTTGTCCCCCTCCGTTCCTCTGACCCCCTCCGCTGTCCTCCTTCTTTGCTCTGTCCCCCTCCGTTCCTCTGTCCCCCTCCGTTCCTCTGTCCCCCTCCGCTGTCCTGCTCCGTTCCTCTGTCCCCCTCCGCTGTCCTGCTCCGTTCCTCTGACCCCCTCCGCTGTCCTCCTTCTTTGCTCTGTCCCCCTCCGCTGTCCCCATCCCTTCCGGCTTTCCGCTGTCCCCCTCTCTCTTCCTCTGTCCCCTCCGTTCTGCTGTCTCTCCGCTGTGTGAATGGAGAGAGTCAGCTGACTCTGTCTATTCACATAACTGAAACATTGTAATCTCCTGTGATTACAATGTGTCAGTTTATGAATGGAGAGGAGCCGCTGTCTTCTCTCCATTCATTGTCAGTGCAGCTGAGGCTGCAGAGAAAGGGACTGGGGAATCTCTATCCTCTCTCTCTTTCTCTGTCTCAAGGGGGAGATATCAGAGGTCTGTTAAGACCCCTGATATCTCACCAAAGCCCCCCAACAGGGCTGATTAAAAAAAAAAACACACACATAGTGCAATAAAGAATAAAAAAAAATTAAATTGTAAAAAATAATAAATGTAAATGAAAAAAAAAAAAAAAAAAAAAAAAACACACACAACGTTCACTCCCCCCCCCCCTAAAAAAAAAACAAAAAAAACCACTGTCACGTGACATTAAAAAAAAGTATCGGTAATCGGTATCGGCGAGTACTTGAAAAAAGTATCGGGACAACCCTAACTGACACATAATCACACACATAGGTTGGACTTGATGGACTTGTGTCTTTTTTCAACATCACCTACTACGTAACCTCACCAACACCAACACATTTTGTAATTTTATTGCATTTGTGTGCTCTCAAATTAACTTTGGTGTATTTCTTAATTAAATTTAAACCATTGCGCTAATATTGTGCAACTTAAAAAAGTGACCACTATTTTATTCTCCAGGGTCTCTGGTTTTTGGAAAATATACAATGCTTGTGGGTTTCAGACAATTTTTAGGCCTAAAAAGATCTTTTTTAAGCAAATGCAAAATCAAAACTAGCAGTAAAAAAGGGTTAAGGGATTCTGCTTCTTTCAATGGCGTGAAGCGTTTGTATGGACTATTGAGGCCTCTAGCATTCAGTGACATTAACTTGTCCCTCAAGTCACCAAGCAGGGAAGCTCCCGGTTGCTGTTGGACTTTATGTACAAGGAAGGAGTAAAAAGGTACCTTATTGTCCTTTGTTAAAGCACCATCTAGTGGCAATTCTACAGGAAGGTGACAATCTGTAGAGCAGGGGTAGTGAATTCAAATTCAAGGAGGAGCGGTCACTAAAAAAAAATTTCAGCTGAGGTCCGAATCACAAGTCTGCGCAATGAAAGATGGCACGTGTATTTTTAAAAAAAGAAGAAGCCAAGCCAAGCTGAGGAGATCCAGGGGAGGACCCTTGCTGGAGAGAGCCAGGATGAAGGCTGGTCTCTCAGAAGGGCCTGGTAACTTACTTGGAGGACACACCTACATCTAACCTACCCTCACAGTACCGCCAGATGGCTTAAATATTCTTGTACTGTGAAGCTGTTCTACAATCTAATCAAAGTAATACGCTCCTGGCTGCTAAGTTTGTGAGAGAGACTTATCCAGGCATCTACTGGCTGCTAAGTCTGTGAGAGAGACTTAGCCAGACATCTTACTGGTTGCTAGGTCTGTGTGAGAGACCTACATAGGTATTCAAGATCTGCTAGAAGAAAAGCTGCTTTGTCCTTTGATTCAAGGAGTCTGTAAGTGATCTGCTAAAAAGGTATCTGAAGCCTCCCCTCAACCTCTTCTCTACAACCTTATTCAAGTTATAATTAAAGCATTGAAAAATACCTAAAGTGACTGGCGCTCACATTTGTTCTAACTTCCCATTATAGCCACGGACTCAGCCCTGGGGTGAATGTAAGTCCGCTCCCTGTATCTGGAGGTACCCTCTTTGCTCCTAGTATACCAATGGGGGTGCTACACGTGTATTGCCCCCTTTAACATCAGTGACAGCTTGAAGTCTTTTGTGGTATTTGTGGATGAGGCTCTTTATCTTCTCAGATGGTAAAGCTGCCCATTCCTCTTAGCAAAAAGCCTCCAGTTCCTGTAAATTCTTGGGCTGTCTTGCATAAACAGCAAGTTTGAGATCTCCCCAGAGTGGCTCAATGATATTGAGGTCAGGAGACTGAGATGGCCACTCCAGAACCTTCAATTTATTCTGCCATAGCCAATGACAGGTGGACTTGGCCTTGTGTTTTGGATCATTGTCATGTTGGAATGTTCAAGTACGTCCCATGCGCAGCTTCCTGGCGGATGAATGCAAATGTTCCTCCAGTATTTTTTGATAAGATACTGCATTCATCTTGTCATCATTTTTGACCAAATTTCCTGTGCCTTTGTAGCTCACACATCCCCAAAACATCAGTGATCCACCTCCGTGTTTCACAGTAGGAATGGTGGACCTTTCATCATAGGCCTTGTTGACTCTTCTCCAAATGTAGTGTTTATGGTTGTGCCCAAAAAGCTCAATTTTGTTCTCATCACTGCAAATGACTTTGTGCCAAAGGGATTGAGGCTTGTTTCTGTGCTGTTTGGTGTATTGTAAGCGGGATACTTTGTGGCATTTGCGTAGTAATGGCTTTCTTCTGGTGGCTCGACCATGCAGCCCATCTTTCTTCAAGTGCCTCCTTATTGTGCATCTTGAAACAGCCACACCACATGTTTTCAGAGAGTCCTGTATTTCACCTGAAGTTATTTGTGGGTTTTTCTTTGCATCCTGAACAATTTTCCTGGCAGTTGTGGCTGAAATTTTAGTTGGTCTACCTGACCGTGGTTTGGTTTCAACAGAACTCCTCATTTTCCACTTCTTGATTAGAGTTTGAACACTGCTGATTGGCCTTCTCCATTCCTTGGATACCTTTTTATATCATTTACCTGTTTTATACAGTTCAACTACCTTTTCCCGCAGATCCTTTGACAATTCTTTTGCTTTCCCCATGACTCAGAATCCAGAAACATCAGTGCAGCACTGGATAAAAGATGCAAGGGTCTGTCAGGAGTCCAGAAACTCATTGACCTTTTATACACACACACTAATTACAAGCAAACAGATCACAGGTGAGGATGGTTACCTTTAATAGCCATTCAAACCCCTTTGTGTCAACTTGTGTGCATGTTATCAGGCCAAAATCACCAGGGTAAACTTTTGATCAGGGTCATTTGGGTAGTTTCTGTTGTCGTTAGGATTTAAAAAGAGTAAACACAGTTGATTGATAATAAATGGCTTCAGCCAAACACTAATCATGAGTGAAAGAAAAGTTTTTGTGTCATCATCCTTTTTATTCTGAAAAATGGCCAAGAAATCATAAATTCTTCCAGGATATGCAAACTTATGAGCACAACTGTATATATATATATATATATATATATATATATATATATATATATATATATAAATAAATATACATATATATATATATATATATATATATATATATATATATATATATATATACACTATATTGCGTATAAAATAATAAAAATAAAATAATAAAGTCAGTGTCAGCGGAGTTATAGGAAGGTGAGTCTTTCAGCTAATTAGCAATTAAGAATTACGGTACTTGTGACTTTAAAGAATTAGTTTCCATAATCAGTTTGGCAGTTGTTGGCCACCAGGGACGATCGGCGTTGGCGGCACAGTATATAAATTCTGTACACTGTTCTACCCTCATTCATACACTCCAGGATAAATGTTACTGAGATATAACCACGTAAGTCATTCGTTTCTTATGTCTGTATTTTATTTTAGTGATTTCATTTTAAACGACGAAGAAGGGACATTGCTATAGGGAGGTGTGCCAATATTCACTCTGGATAGATATTTGCTCTGTTTAACCACTTCTCCTTTTTTTTCATTTTTGGCACATGTTAAAATCAGCATTTTTGGCTAGAAAATTTAAAAGAACAATATACATTTTCTGAATGCAGTGGCCTTTTAGAATAAAAAGACAGTATTTTTTTTTTCTTTTTGCTAAATTGTTTTGCATCTGTTTATCAAATCTCCATTTTCAGAAAAAAAAAAAACACTAAAAAGAATTTTAGTGCACACAAACCCAATATAATATTATGTATATATATTTTTTTTTTTACAAAATTAAAAACGAGGCTGTGTCAAGTAAATAGATACCAAATGCGTCAGCCTTCTAAATTGTGTGCGCTCACAAAACGGAGAAAAAGTTATAGTACCGATAATTATCAATGAGTGATGTTTACTGTAAATGCATTTATGGCTCATCAGTTTTGATTTAACTGTAAATGAGGGACTTCAAAATATTTCTCCTATGAGCAGCGATACCCAAAATGTGTTGCGCAATTGTTGTTTACATACACATTTTCACCCTATACTGTTTGTGTTCAAATGTGTGGCACGGGGCCACGGGGTGCTTTACATTTTTTATATTTTTAAAACTTTATTTGTTTATTTTTTAATTTTAACTTTATTGCTATCACAAGGGAAGGGGGTGGGGGGTGTTAACAAGCCCCCTATGTGATGGCATTAGGTAGGTGACAGGTTCTCTTTATGGAGACACCCCTATTATCTTCCCTGTCCTCTGCTTCAGCCAGTAATGCACCGAGATAAAAATAACTGACATTATAAGAGCAGGTTGCTCAGTCTTTTGATGCTTTTACAATGTAAATCTGTGCCGGTTCAAGTGGAGCAAAGACAAAAACGAAACGGCTCAGTTTACACCTAAGCAACCCAGATCGCGAGCGGAATCACTGCATTTCTGGAATCCCGCCAAAGCATGGAACGCGTTTGCGATGCCATTATTTATTAATGGCACCCCATACGCGGGGAGATTGTGCCGTGATTGTCGAGCGAAAAATCGTGGTACAATTTCGGCTAAAACCTCCCCTGGCCCTGTGCCAAGATTTGGAACATGAGCTTTTTTGGAGTGGAGGAAGGCTCTTCCAAATGATGCCGCTCCAAAAACGCTCACGTAAAAGGCAAATAAAGCTCAAAAAAATGAGCGGCTGCAGCTGTAGCTACAGATTGCTTAGGTGTGAACAGAGCCTTAGGTTAGACCGGACTAGGTATTAACAAACCAGATTTTAGCCTTTTTCATCCAACCAATCAGGGATATAATGGCTGTTGCTGGACTTCCGTGGTCTATCACTGTCATGAAAGTGGTGGATAGAGCAGCTTTTTCCAGCCATGGACGGTGCTTGTGGTTTGTTGAGCACATAGTAGCTGTGGTTGGGCAGGTAGAAGCTGGGTTGCATAATATCTGAGTTTACAGGAGAAGAGAGGTGAGGAGAGGAGGATGGGAGGGAAGGGAGAGGAGAGGTGGCAGAGGACAGGAGAGGGAGGAAAAAAACGGGGAGGACATGAGATGGCAGAAGAACGAGAGAAGAAGAGGAAGCAGACAGAGAAGGCGGAAGGAGAAATGAGGGAAGAAAGAGAGGAAGGGAGAAGAAGGGGAGAGAAGAGAATAGAACAGGAGAGTGGAAGGAGAAAAGAGGGGAGGTGAGGAGAGAAGAGTAAAGGAAAGAGAGGAAAGACAAAGGGAGAGAGGAGGTGAGTGAAGAAGAAGGGAGAAGAAGGAGAGGCAGAGGGAGAGGGAATAAGGGTAGAAGGGAGAGGGAGAGGAGAGGGAAGAAGGGAGAGGGAAAGGAGAGGAGAGAGAAGAAGAAGGGAGAGGAAGAGGGAGAGGAGAGGGAAGAAGGGAGAGGGAGAGGAGAGGAAGAGGGAGAGGGAAGAAGAAGGGAGAGGAGAGGGAAGAAGGGAGAGGGAGGGGAGAGGAGAGGAAGAGGGAGAGGGAAAGGGAGAGGAGAGGTGAGTGAAGAAGAAGGGAGAAGAAGGAGAGGCAGAGGGAGAGGGAAAAAGGGTAGAAGGGAGAGGGAGAAGAGAGGGAAGAAGGGAGAGGGAAAGGAGAGGAGAGAGAAGAAGAAGGGAGAGGAAGAGGGAGAGGAGAGGGAAGAAGAGAGAGGGAGAGGAGAGGAAGAGGGAGAGGAGAGGAGAGTGAAGAAGAAGGGAGAGGGAAGAAGAAGGGAGAGGAAGAGGGAGAGGGAGAGGGAGAGGAGAGGAGAGGAGAGGAGAGGAGAGGAGAGGAGAGGAGAGGAGAGGAGAGGAGAGGAGAGGAGAGGAAAGAAGAAGGGAGAGGGTGAGGAAGAGGGAGAGGAGAGGAAGAGGGAAAAAGAAGGGAGAGGAAGAGGGAGAGGAGAGGAGAGGGAAGAAGAAGGGAGATGGAGAGGAAGAGTGAGAGGAGAGGAAGAGGGAGAAGGGAGGAAGAGGGAAGAAAAAGGGAGAGGGAGAGGAAAAGGAGGAATTAAGAGTGTAGAGGAGAAGAGACGGGCAGATAATAAAGTGTGTAGTGGAGAGAATGTGACAGCTGGAACCTCTGACAGTGACTGTGTGTGTGAGTAGCAGGTGGTTCCATGCTGAAAGGCCTCCATACCACGGTTTGTTCTTTATTTTTATATCTGGTTATTTCTGTGCTCTCATTTTGGTTCTTTTATGTAACTTTTCACCCCCCCATAAAATTAAGAGTCTAATGAGGGGCATTTTTCTCTGAAAACAAGAACAGGTCCAGGATGACTAAAGGAAGCTTCCATAACCCTCAGCAGCTACTTGAAGACCATTGCACCCTTAAAACTACCAAAAACCATCTTTGTTTCTCTGAAATGAAGTGTGATTCCTCGTACACATGAGTGGAAATTCCGCCAGCAAAAGTCCGATGAGAGCTTATGGTCGGAAATTGTGACCGTGTGTATGCTCCATCGGACTTTTGCTGGCAGAATTCCAGCCAGCAAAAGATTGAGAGCAGGTTCTCTATTTTTTGGTCGGAAAAAGTTCCTATCCGAAAATGCGTTCGTCTGTATGCAATTCGGACGTGCAAAAAATCACGCATGCTCGGAAACAATTCGACGCATGCTCAGAAGCATTGAGCTTCATTTTCTCGGCTCGTTGTAATGTTGTATGTCACCGCGTTCTTGACGGTCGAAAGTTCAGAGAACTTTTGTGTGACCCGTGTGTATGCAAGGCAAGCTTGAGCGGAAATCCGTCGGAAAAACCATCCAAGTTTTTTCTGACGGAATTTCTGATCGTGTGTACGGGGCATAAGAGTCAATCATATTGTACTATCATGTGGGAACTACTTAGGGTTGTTCTAGATTGCTGGTTCTGGGTGGCCCTGTAGCAATATCAGGTGATCAGAAATAACATGCACAACTCCCCCTCCAATCCTTCCCATCCTTCCTTCCCACTCCTATCCCACCCACTCATAACTTTTTTTTTTATATTTTATTTTTTCTCTTTTGAGGCTGATGTCCCTGTCCCTCCCTGGTACTCCTTCCTATTGGCTGCCCAGCAGCAGGATCTTCTCCAGAAGACGGCACAGCATGTCATCATGGAGAGTAGCAGTCTTCTGGAGCCTGAATGAGACCTATTGCTGGAACGCCGAAAGGATGTGTCCATGTCATCCAGAAAATATTTTAGAGCTAAAGATGAACCCACATTATGGCCATGTGACGGAGCTGATAATCATAGTAAATAAGTACTTATCTACTATGATGACCATCAGCTCCATCTAATGACCAGAATTCAGTATTTTCCAGAACTCTATTTATGACTGAATAAGTGAACAGCATTCGACCTGCAGAGAAAACAGCCTAGTAACATTCAATTTTTACTCACACCCCACCACAGTGTTCAGTACTTAGAACAATGATCTGATTCCACCAAGTCCTTGGGAAAATCATAATATGTGCCTCTTATGGATTTTGTTCAAGAACTGTTTTTGTGGGGTTTCTCCCGGGTTCAAGCATAAGAACTATCTGTTCTTCTGCATCTGTTGTATCTACTTATCGGTTTCAGTACTTGTATTTGTCTGTGGGCCTAGAAGATCATGTCACTGCTCTTGCTGATATCTGCCTTGATCTCATAGCAGTCTCAGGGGTATCTTACCTCTGCTGTTTTGGCAGGAGCATATTTCCTTGTCTAAGTTAGTTTTTGAGACCTTAGTCTTCGCCTTATCTGTTAATGAGCTTACATTCTTCTCTTCTACCCTGCATCTATGTGTTTTCCATCCCTGTCTCTGTTTCTTGTGCAGTCTGCTGTCTATTGTATTCTTGCTTGCCATGATAGTTGCCAACAAGACAACATTTGCTCCATCAATGACTCTGAGGAAGATCAGGCCTTTCCAGTCCATGTAGCATGGAAACTGCCATTGTCTATTAACACATGGCACTAAGGGGTTGGCTTACTAAGGCAAATAGACTGTTATTCTGCACAGGAATTTTCCCCTAGCTTAGTGAATAAAGTGAAGAACAGACGTGTGAGCAAAAATCCTGTAATTTTTAACTTGCACATGATTGGGTGTCCTTTGCAAAGTGAATTTTCACCACATATACTATGCTAAAGAAAAAAAAATTATTGAAAAGGGAGCCTGTTTGATTTTTAGTAAATCAACCCCTTGGTGTCATCAGCTGATGGATGTTGGTACTTTTCAAGCCACCTGGACAGGAAGGGCCTGATCATCCTAAGTGTTGTTGATGGAGTAGATGTTGTCCTGTTGACAACCATCATTGTGTGGCCCCCTGAATTTAATAGCTGGTGACTAGAAATTGCCAGTAGCAAAGGCTGTAACCAGTGGCAACAACAAGCAAGAAGACACTAGACAACAAGCCTGCACTAGAACAAACTCCCAGACGCAATGTAACAGAGAAGAATGCAAGGCAAATAACAGAGAAGGTGAAGACTAGGGATGAGCTTTATGTTCGGGTCGAACATGAGTTCGACTCGAACATTGGCTGTTCTCCCGTTCGCCGAATAGCGAACAATTTGGGGTGTTCGCGGCAAATTCAAAAGCTGCGGAACACCCTTTAAAAGTCTATGGGAGAAATCAAAAGTGCTAATTTTAAAGGTTAATATGCAAAAGAACTGTCACCTGCGAGGACGCGTCATATGGAGGGTGCCTCCCATGGAGGCAGGTCGGTGCGGCTTTTTTTTTTTCATTTTCGGTCCATCGGCAGAGCAAGAGAAGAAGAAGAATGGACTACGTGGGACATTTTTATTTTTTTATTTCTTTAATAAAGGACTTGTCCCCAAACCAAGGACTTGTTATGTCATTTTCACCATTTTGACACTTTTTTTGTGAAATGGTAGGTGTACATTTGTACCCCGTTACCATTTCATACGGGGGGAAGATTCTGATAAGCCCCCCGCCCGCAGACCCCCACAACCACTGGGCAAGGGTTGTGGGGATGAGGCCCTTGTCCCCATCAACATGGGGACAAGGTGCTTTGGGGGCTACCCCAAAGCACCCTCCCCATGTTGAGGGCATGTGGCCTGGTATGGTTCAGGAGGGGGGGTGCTCTCTTGCCCCCCCCTCTTTTCCTGCTGCCTGCCACGTTGCGTGCTCGGATAAGGGTCTGGTATGGATTTTTGGGGGGACCCCATGCCATTTTTTTTTAATTTTGGCATGGGGTTCCCCTTAAAATCCATACCAGACCTGAAGGATCTGGTATGGATTTTGAGGGGGACCCCCACACCATTTTATTTTTAATTTTGGCGCAGGGTTCCCCTTAATATCCATTCCAGACCTGAAGGGCCTGGTATGGAATTTGGGTGGACCCCCACGCAATTTTTTTTTTAAATTTTGGTTCGGGGTTTCCCTTAATATTCATACCAAACCCAAAGGGCCTGGTAATGGATTGTGGGGGAATCCTATGCCGTTTTTTTCAATGACTTTTATCTGTATTGCCGGGACCGACAATTCATTATAGCCGCGAGTACTTTTAAATTACTTTTTTTCCTTTAGAAATGTTATTTTGTGCTGGGACTCTTCTAAACACGGGAAACATGTGCCACTTTACAGGCATACTATAGACACCCCCAGGTACGAAATTTAAAGGAATATTTAACTTTTATTGTTTCACTTTAAGCATTATTAAAATCACTGCTCCTGAAAAAAAGGCAGTTTTTAAAACTTTTTTTTGCATTGATACATGTCCCCTAGGGCAGGACCCAGGTCCCTAAACACTTTTTATGACAATAACTTGCATATAAGCCTTTAAAATTAGCACTTTTGATTATTCATGTTCGTGTCCCATAGACTTTAACGGTGTTCGCGTGTTCGAACAAATGTTTTGCCTGTTCTGCTGCGAACCAAAATGGGGGATGTTCGGCTCATCCCTAGTGAAGACTAAGGAGAAGACAAGGCAAAGACTAATGTCCTTGCCTGTATTTACCTGCTAACCCAGGGATATTTGTACTGATTTATAGAAACTTGTGTTCCTCACCTCTGTCATGCTAGCACCAGCTGTAGGACCCTTCAAACTACAGTTTACCTTAGAAGCTGTGGGACCCTCCAAATCACAGTGTACATTAGAAGTCGTAGGACCCTCCAAACCACAGTGTACCTAAGAATCTGTGGGGCCCGCCAACCCACAGTGTACCTTAAAAGTTGTGGGACCCTCCAAATTACAGTGTACCTTAGAAGCTGTGGGTCCCTCCAAACAACAATATACCTTATATGCTGTGGGACCCATGAACCAAAAGTGTAATTTAGAAGCTGTGGGATCCTTTAAACCACAATGTCATGGTAGCTCCAGCTGTGGGGCCCTCCAGACCACAATTTACCTTAGAAGCTGTGAGATCCTTGAAACCAAAAGTGTACCTTAGAAGTTGTGGGACTCTCCAAACCATAGTGTACCTTAGAGGCTGTAAGACCCACCAAACCAGATTGTACATTGGAAGCTGTTGGACCCTCCAAACCACAATTTACCATAGAAACTGTGGTAGTCTCCCAACCACAGTGTAGCTTAGAATCTGTGGGGCCCTCCAATCCACAGTCTACCTTAGAAGCTGTGGGACCCTCCAAACCACAGTGTACCTTAAAAGCTGTGGGACCCTCCAAACCACTGTGTACCTTAGAACCTGTGGGACCCTCCAAACCACAATGTACCTTAAAAGCTGTGGGACCCTCCAAACCACCGTGTACCTTAGAAGCTGTGGGACCCTCCATCACACTGTACCTTAGAAGCTGTGGGGTTCTCCAAACAGCAATATACCTTAGACCCTTGAACCAAAAGTGTACCTTAGAAGCTCAGGGACCCTCCAAACCACAATGTTGTGATAGCCCCAGCTGTGGGGATCCCCAGACCACAATGTACCTTAGAAGCTGTGAGATCCTTGAAACCAAAAGTGTACCTTAGAAGTTGTGGGGCTCTCCAAACCACAGTGTATCTTGGAAGCTGTAGGACCCTCCTAATGACAGTGTACCTTGGAAGCTGTAGGGCCCTCCAAACCACAGTGTACCTTGTAAGCTGTTGGATCCTCCAAACCACAGTGTACCTTGGAAGCTGCAGGACCCTCCAAACTACAGTTTACCTTGGAAGCTGTAGGACCCTCCAAACCACAGTGTACCTTAGATGCTATGGGAACCTTCAAACCACAGCATACCACCACATAAGCCACAATTCACATGTGTGAAAATGACTTTGATGAACTCTACCAGTCTACAAAGTCCCAAGACTTCTATACTATACATCACTTTTGGGTAGAGATGGAAGTAGGGGTTCACAATATGAATGCATAGACATTAGATAGGAAGGAACTTTATGCTTCAATAAAGTCCATATTTGCAAGCAAAATTTTTCCAGAACAAAAGTCTATGTTCAGAAGCATTCACGTTGTTTCAAAAGAAAGAGGGGCCTACCTGATACTACAAAGGTGACCCCAACAAAGTGGGCAAAGGGTAGATAGCAGAGAAGAAAACATTGGATGTAGTTAAAGTTTTAACAAAGAAACTTTGTAACAATCTGCATGAACGTTTGGGTTCCATAAACCATCAAACAGGCCTACCTGGTTTTACAAAGGTACAAAAATGGGAATAATTAAAGTACATCATTTCAGGAATATCCATATACACAGAAAATAAAATCATCAATCTCATTCCATATATCATTTGTTCAGTTCAGTATAAGATAAGATATATTTTATGCCTTAGGTTGTTTGCCAGAACACCGAATGTCCAATCAAACTGCAGTGTCTGAAATCATATTAGATGGATTTCCCGGTCTACCTGATACGTTTCATGGCTTGGTATCTACCATAATGTTTTTTGCCTATATGATTTCCCTGACTGCCAACAGCACTGTCATAGGTTTGGTCAGCTTTAATGAACACCTGCACAAGCCTATGTATCTGATCATAGCCAACCTTGCCGCCTCCGACCTACTATTTGACACAGTGACTTTACCAAAATCTATTGCCAGATATTGGTTTGGAGCCTCCACCATTCCATTGAAAATGTGCATATTCCAAATATTCTTGGTTCATTATTTTGGAAGCCTGGATTCCTACCTCTTGATGCTGATGGCTGCAGATCGCTACGTGGCCATCTGCTACCCTCTGCGATACACCTCCATTATCACCAATAAAGTGGACGCCATTTCCTGTGGCATCGGTTGGATGATTTTTGCCACCTCTACAAATGTTGCTGCTGCCGTTTTAGCATCTCAGATCCCTCTGTGTGGTGCCAACAAGTTGAACAGTTTGTTCTGTGGCTATACAGCGTACTCACTTCTAGCGTGTGCCGACATATCAAGCTCAAAGAGGGCGGTCTTTATATGTGCCTTGGTTGTCCTCCTATTGCCCCTGGGGCTGATATTACTTTCATACATCAAAATAGTAGTGACCATCTTGATGACCCGCTCGGAGAGCCTACATAAAGCGTTTTACACCTGTGTGACCCATTTGCTGGTCATCGCTTTGTATTACACCCCCCGACTTTTTGTCTACATTGTAAATAATATTCCCTCAGTCATGATAAAGGCTGATATGAGAACCCTCCTTCTTTTCCTTTACTCATTTGTGCCTCATATGGCCAATCCAATCATATATTTCCTCCGCAACGAGGAAATCAAACAGACTTTAAGGAGAATTCTGAACAGAAGCAAATTTAGAGTGAAACGCCCATTGCTTTAAGGTTCAACTAAAGTCCTGAAATAGAAAAAAAAAATTCTAGGAGGTAAAGTTTGGCTTCCAAAGTCAAATACACTATACTGTCAAAAGTATTGGGACACCTACCTTTACACGCACATGAACTTTAATGGCATGCCAGTCTTAGTCCGTAGGGTTCAATATTGGGTTGGCCCATCCTTTGCAGCTATAACAGCTTCAACTCTTCCTAGGAAGGCTGTCCACAAGGTTTAGGAGTGTGTCTATGGGAATGTTTGACCATCACCAATAAAACAAGGTCCATAAAGACATGGATGAGCGAGTTTGGGGTGGAGGAACCTGACTGGCCTGCACAACCCGATAGAACAGCATTGTGATGAATTAGAGCAAAGACTGCGAGCCAGGCCTTCTCGTCTATAACAGCTTCAACTCTTCTGGGAAGGCCGTCCACAAGGTTTAGGAGTGTGTCTATGGGAATGTTTGACCATTCTTCCAGAAGCGCAATCGTGAGGTCAGGCACTGATGTTGGTCAAGAAGGCCTGGCTTGCAGTCTCTGCTCAAATTCATCCCAAAGATGTTCTATTGGGTTGAGGTCAGGACAGTGTGCAGGCCAGTCAAGTTCCTCCACCCCAAACTCTCTCATCCATGTCTTTATGGACCTTGCTTTGTGCCCTGGTCCAAATCATTTGGTGGAGGGGGGATTATGGTGTGGGGGGTTGTTTTTCAGGGGTTGGGCTTGGCCCCTTAGTTCCAGTGAAGCGAACTCTTAAGGCGTCAGCATACCAACACATTTTGGACAATTTCATGCTCCCAACTTTGTGGGAACAGTTTGGGGACGGCCCCTTCCTGTTCCAACATGACTGCGCACCAGTGCACAAAGCAAGGTCCATAAAGACATGGATGAGTGAGTTGGGGGTGGAGGAACTTGACTGGTCTGCACAGAGTCCTGGCCTCAACCCTGATAGAACACTGTTGGGATGAATTAGAGCGGAGACTGTGAGCCAGGCCTTCTCATTCAACATCAGTGCCTGACCTCACAAATGCACTTCTGGAAGAATGGTCATTCCCATAGACATTCCCATAGACACACTCCTAAACCTTGTGGACGGCCTTCCCAGAAGAGTTGAAGCTGTTATAGACGAGAAGGCCTGGCTCGCAGTCTCCCTTCAAATTCATTCCAAAGGTGTTCTATCGGGTTGAGGTCAGGTCTCTGTGCAGACCAGTCAAGTTCCTCCACCCCAAACTCGCTCATCCATGACTTTATGGACCTTGCTTTATTGGTGATGGTCAAACATTCCCATAGACACACTCCTAAACCTTGTGGACAGCCTTCCCAGAAGAGTTGAAGCTGTTATAGCTGCAAAGGGTGGGCCAACTCAATATTGAACCCTACGGACTAAGACTGGGATGCCATTAAAGTTCATGTGCGTGTAAAGGCAGGTGTCCCAATACTTTTGGCAGTATAGTGTACTGATGATGAGAAAAGGTATTTATCAATTTATATGTACTAAAATAATTACATTTCCATGTTCTGTGTACTGTGGGAGACCAGATATAGTGAATGCAGAGTCCAAGGTTTAGTAACACTTTAAGTTACTAATTTAGTTTTGTTGCATTTCTTTTATTTGTTTTCAATGGATTCAAAATATTCAAATCAAATTTTAATCGAAAATTAAAATTTCGAAAGGACAGCTATATTGGTTCTATTTTATTCTACTCTATTCTACATTCTAATTCTAGTCTATTCTTTTCTATTTTATTCTATTCTTTTATTTTCTATTCTCTTTTACTCAATTCTGTTTTATTCTATTCTTTTCTAAATTCGACTTTTGGAAGATGGATATATTCTAATTTATCCTATTCTATTTTTTTCATTATGAGGGGTTCCCGCCATCCCTGTGTTGAGTACATGGGCCTGCACACTTGCTGATCTCCTCACAAGGGCCGCCCACCATCCTGCCGGGTATTTTGATATTATAAAGAATGTATCAGAAACCGCACAAAGACGGGTAGGAAAAACAGTCATCCATTGCATTATAGATGTTTAACCCCCTTCCCAGCCAGTGTTATTAGTACAGTGACAATGTAAATTTTTTAGCACTGATCACTGCATTAGCGTCACTGGTTCCCACAAAGTGACAAAAGTGTCAGTTAGTGTCCGATCGGCCACCGCAATATCCCAGTCCTGCTATAAGTCTCTGCAAAAACTGCAGTTTTAAAACTTTTTTTTTTGCATTGATACATGTCCTCTAGGGCAGTACCCAGGTCCCTAAACACTTTTCATGGCAATAAGTTACTAGTAAAAAAAAAAAAAAAATCCCAGTATATATCCCATAGTTTGTAGATGCTATACTTTTTTGCGCAAACCAATCAATATACGCTTATTGGGATTTTTTTTTAACAAAAATATGTAGCAGAATACATATTGGCCTAAAATTTCGAAAAAATTTTATTTTATTTATTTATTTTTTTATTGGATTTGCTTTATAGCAGAAAGTAAAAAATATTGTTTTTTTTTGTTGTTTTTTTTATTTTTTTTTTAAATTGTCAGTCATTTTTTGTTTTATAGTGCAGAAAATAAAAAACGCAGGGGTGATTAAATACCACAGAAGAAAGCTCTATTTTGGGGGAAAATTTTTTTTATGAATACTATTTGGATACAGTGTCCCCTATCGCAAAAACATGGCCTGGTCATGAAAAGGGGTAAATCTTCTCGGAGGCCAAGTGGTTAATTAACTAATGTGAATGTACAATATATATGTCAATTGTTAGTGCTATATAAATGCCTTATAATAAATAATAACTGAAATAAAATAAATAATCAACAAATAAATGTCTATGGTGTTACCCAGTCAGTCTTTTCCACCCAATGTAACAAACAATCGAATAGAAAAACACATATGTGTGAGCTACTGGTGCTGCACACCCTGAAACATTTGCATAATGGAAAAATTCCCTCATGGGGTTTTTTATCAGCCAAGAAATTATTCAAAGGTCATTAATTAAAATTCTTTATTTGACATTTGTGGAGACAACACACAAATGTCTTTCGGATCGCTGAGATTAGCTTTTAAAAGAAATCTCTGGCTATAGGACATGTTTTTCTCTCTTACATCGTCTTAAAAGGGAATTAATATTGTATTGTATTGTATTAATATACATCTTTTTGTGTGATTAGATATATAGGCAAACAAACCAAATGATTATTAAAATTTAAACTATTTCCTTTTCTTTCTGCATAGAATAAAATACCACCCCTGAAGAAGACCACAATTAGAAGGGTCGAAACGCGTAGGGGTTTATGTGGAAGGCTTTTTTTTTTGCAGTAATATGCAATTTTATTAAGATTTCATACAATATGTAGTTCCATCTTGATTGATGGTTTTGTCATTTTCATGTGAATGCCAGAGCTCAATTTTTTACAACTCCCATGTAACTGTCAAATTGCTTTTTGATACAATTAAGAATTTTAATTAATGACCTTTGAATAATTTCTTGGCTGCTAAAAAACCCAGTGAGGGAATTTTTTCATTATGTAACAAACAATATAATACAGAATGTAAATTATATATATATATATATATATATATATATATATATATATATATATATATATAATACAGAATGTATATTCTAACAGGTCTAGTACACAACATCACCATAAATCAACACATAAACTGTATCAGTGATGGAGTTCCCACGCCTCTGATAGGAGAAGGTGCGCTTCATTATACAAAGGCAACTCCTTAGTAACCTTTCGACCCCAAAAGATCCTTAAATGTCAGTAGTAGGTATAGCAGACGGGCATGAGTGCCACAGGGTTGCTCCAAGCCCGGTAAGAGGTGTATCTACAAAAGATTTGCATGGAAATTTACACACTCAACGTGCGCATACAAAAAAATAAAAAGGATGTTACTAGGCAATTTTCTGTGCTTGGTGAATGTTTTTCATTGATTTAAAATGGAAAATACTGCATTTTGGCCACTAGATGGTGCTAATAAGAAATCAAAAGAATCATGTATCATAAGAAATTCCTAGCACCATCTAGTGGACAAATGCAGTATTTTCTGATTTTAATAAATCAAAAACACTCACCCACCATCACAGGAAATAGCCTAATAACGTTTGACTTTTTTTGCCTCCTTTGCACAGGACTATTGTACATGGATTTGTGCTGGGTGAATGGCTATGCAAAATGGAAAATGCCTCATTTGGCTACAGGATAAACTCCTATGATACCTAGCACTAGCATCTACTTGACAAATAAGATGTTTTCTGACTTAAATAAATGAAAAAAAAAATTCATCCACCAGCACAGGAAATTGTCTGATAACATTTGATTATTTTACGCTATTCACACAGAACCTTTGGATTGTAAGCTCCATGAGCAAGGCCCTCCTATTCCTTCTGTATTTAACTGTATTATAATTGAACTGTCCCCTCTTTACATTGTAAAGCACTGCGTTAACTATTGGCGCTATATAAATCCTAAATAATAATAATAATAACAATTTTGTTCTACGTGGATCGCTATGCAAAACAGAAAATACCTAATTAGGCCACTAGATGGCAATAATAGGTCATTCCTATGATACCTAGCACCATGAATAAGATATTTTCAAATTTAAAGCGGAGTTCCACCCAAAAAATTGAACTTTTGCTTTAAGTGCAGGTGACCCCCTGACATGCTAAATACATTTGGCATTTGGCATGTAATTTTTTTTGGGGGGGGGCAGATGCCCTCTTTTTAGAGGCACCCAGCTCCCACTTCATCCTGGGGCACCGGAAGGAAGTTCACCTCTCCCCACTTCCTCCCTGCAATCTTCTGGGACACGTCACAGGTCCCAGATGATTGCCTGGTCATTCACGGCGGGCAGCGCGGCTCGTGCATTGCACGTGCTTCACAGCCGGGCGCCCACAAGTACAATGCCGGCTCCACAGAGAGGAGTGGGAGAGGAGCGGGGCTTCGTTCGGATGCATCGCTGGACAGGTGAGTGTCCCATTATTAAAGGTCAGCAGCTACACTTTTTTTGTAGCTGCTGACATTTACATGGGTGGAACTCCGCTTTAAATACATTGAAATACAATATACCTGTCAGGGCTGGGCTCAGCCCTTCCTTCTCTGAGCTGGCCGCTCAGCTGTTGGCTAATTGCCAGCTCCTATCTCTCCGCAGGTACCCACCTGTTGATGATATCCTGCTCGTCAGTCCTGCCTACTTAAGCTGTCCAGTCCAGAGTTTCTCTGCCTTCTCCTTGGTCAACATCACAGACAAAATCTCCTGCGATCCTGTTCAAGACTTGCTTTGCTGACATCCCTTCTGGCTCCAGATCCTGCTTGCTGTTCCACTACATTGATCCCTGACTTCTGGCTTGGCTGACTATCCGTTCCGGTTACTGAACTCTGGCTATGTTTTGACTACGTTTGTTCTTTTTACATTTATTATTAAACAAGTGTGATTTAACTGTACTTCTGTCTCAGTCTGATTTCATGGTTTCTGACAATATCTATACCAGAGTCAAGTAACTTTTTCTTAATTTATAACATTATTGTATATTATCATGTTACACTACCATATATTTTCTTCCATGGTTCTATTATTATAATGAAATACAATGTTTGTATTGCTTTTCTCATCCCTGATAAAGGGGGACTGAGCCCCCCCCCCCCCGAAACCCATTGATATCTGCAACCTCATCTTTTTACTACATCTACTGAGAAATAAATACATTACTGTATAACTAAAGGCAATATTGTTTTTAGTTTTAGATGCAGCGAAGAGTTTTTATTGCTGTCTGTGCCCTGTGCCCAGGTGATTGTTACTGTTCTGTCTCTAGGACAGAGAGCTAAACCTTCTTATTCCAGAAAACTTCAGATACCATATTTCTTCAATCTCAGTTTTATTAGAACAAGCCAGGTGAAACTACAAATTAACAGAAATAGACCTCAATAAGTACAGTATTGCATACATTAAAGAAACAACATTCTACAATGCAGAATGAGATAATAAAAACTTACTTTTTAAGTTCTCTAAGGGGTGATGGCGATGGATTGAGAAAGACATGTCTTGCTTCCTGCAGTATCTTCTAATAGAATGGTGGCTAATTCACTTCCTGTGAAGACTCTACTCCCTGCTTACTAACAACTTTATTAACTACACACACAATGTATCAGCTAAACAGCACAACTGAAGCAATACCAAGAGAGAACGATAGATGGCGCCTTCACTCTGCATAAGATTGACTTATGTAAATTAGAACCTTACATGTTATTTCAAACAACACAGATACAATCAGAATAGAACTCTGGTGGACAGAACAGTTACCCCTGAGAGTTAAAGCGAAAAAGAAAATCCCAAATGTTGGGCTGTTGTCACCAGAACAGGAATAGAGGGGGAAATCTTCCAATTGGGGACACTAGTTCTGGTGACTAGTGATGAGCCGAGCTGCCCTGGGTTCAGTTAGAGCATTGTCTATCGTTGAAATCAATGGGAGCCGAATCTGTCTAATAAAAAATACCCATTTCCTGGGCTAATAGGCAAGGGGTGGTCAAAAAAAATAGCATGTTGATGGACATGGATCTACATGGCTGGATAATGTGATTGGAGGTACATGTACATTGTGGGACTTTTTTTTTCTTTTTTAATAAAGGATATGTCAAAAACTGTTTCTTTTTTTTTACATAATTTCTTTTGTAAATGAGTAGGAGGTACTATGTATCCCCTACTCATTCAGATGGGAGGCAGTATCTGTGTGTTATCTTATTGTTAATCTCGGCTTCCAGATTCCGATAAGTCTGCTGCCCCCAGACCCCCACAACCACTGGGCCAAGGTTGTGGGGAAGAGGCCCTTGTCCTCCTCAACATAAGGGACAAATTAGTTTGTCAGGGACTGACGCCCCCTCCCAGTAAGGTACCACCCCAAGTTGAAGTAATGTGGCCTGGTATGGTGTAGGAGAAGGAAATTGTCAGCCCAAACAGCCATAGTTCCAGCTCAAACCTCGGTGGAGGGATATCCACAGTTGTGGCTGTGAGACAGGATGTGGAGGGAAATCTCCCCAATGGAAAACAGATGGAAAAAAAAGCTGACGGGGTCTGACAGTGTGAGGCCCTGCCACTGCACAAATAAAGGATAAAATGACAGGATTTACATTAAGGCTTAATGTGCAGTTCCAGACTATCGTTTCTGAGTGGAGAGCTCTGTATTTGGCTTTCTCTGGATTCTGTAAACTTGGATCTGTTGTCTGGATCTTGAAGGTTCCTTAGACCTCGTACACGCTATTAGATTTTCTGCAGATTTTTGTCTTCAGATTTACCAAAACCATGTAGTGGAATGGCCTGCCTGATTGCATACAAATCAAAAAACTCTTATGCCGCGTATACACACGATCGGAATTTCCGACAACAAATGTTCAATGTGAGCTTGTTGTCGCAAATTCCGACCGTGTATGTAGGCTCCATCGGACATTTGCTGTCGGAATTTCCGACAACAAATGTTTGAGAGCTGGTTCTCAAATTTTCTGACAAAAAAAGTGTCGGAAATTCTGAGCGTGTGTAGACAATTCCGGTGCACAAAATTCCAAGCATGCTCTGAATCGAGTACGAGACGGAAGCGATCGGTCTGGTAAAACTAACTTTTGTAATAGAGATATCACATTCATCCAGCTGCAAATTTTTAAATCTTTCAATGCAGCGCATTCTCTTCTTTAGAATGCTAGAATAATGAAGTTGTTTTGCTGCTGATATTTACACAGAGTTCTGACAAACTGATTTCTTTATTATTTCTCCTGATCTCCTAAATAATCTTTTATTTTATTTTTCGCCAGATCTCCAGAATAACGTTTATTATTTTTTTTTATAGTGATCTATAAAATCTCCATAATACTTTTTGTCGTTTTGTGTGTCAAATTACCTCAACACCATTATTATCTTTTATTTTTTAACCTCAAAGAGGTTGGTTGGTGTTGGTGTCCCTTGTTAATTTGACATTTTCTTTTTGAAATGTACCTGCCTCCTCACAAACAAACTGTCCTTTTTGAAGTAAAACACATAGCCAAGGATTTAGAAAAAAAAAAATAGAAATTTATTAGGGGTCATAACAAAATAAAGAGGAAGGCAACGCTGGATAATCTGTTGAAATCGGCGAAGCCTTTGTATTCCAAGGCACACATCAATTATTTGACAGGCAAAATTGGTAGCCTGAGGAGTCCATTTAATAGGGAGCACAATCTGGTCCAGGACTACAAGAGATCAGGAACAGCAGCAGATGACATATGTGTCCGCAGGCTGTGGTCATACAACAGCCTGCATCTTTTGTCAGACCAGACTGAACCCAGGCCATCACACTCTGGTCTTCCTTACACGCTTCCTTCCAGGCTGTGGATCAGGTGTTGGCGTTGTGGCAGGAGGTGGAGGAGGAAGAGGAGGACCATGGTTCAACTCACAAACGTGGCTTTGGCTTGTGATTTCGCCCCTCAACCCCTTATTTAGGGCTTGTAAGATCACTTCCTCACATAAGAGGCGTTGGCCCTCCTCCATTTCCAGCATTTTGCAGGCTATCATGCAGGCATAGTCCTCTTGAAAACTGGGGGGTTTTCTGAGGTTGCTCCTCTTTCTGGCACTTTTTTGTGGAAGGCCGAGGAGAGGGACCTGGGATTAGGGCAGGCTACTGGGCCCAGCCACCTCCTGGCTGCCATTTTCCACAGCCTCCTCCTGGCTGAGACTTTCCTGTGTCTGAAAAAGGGACATAGTTTTAGTTTTTGGTTCATTAATCACACACAATTTTCAGCTCATGACTTGCAAATTGAATGTTAAGAAATAGAAAAGACTATCATTCTGACCCCAGCATTTTTCATTCTTGTCCCAATCATTTGTGGCCACTACTGTCTATTGATATGTAAAACACTTTGTGAAATCAGAAATTAGTTATCAAAACTAATATCTATTTACCATTATTAATTTGACAACCAGAAATATTTTTAATAATGCTATACCTGACTCAAGCTGGGCTTCTCCACATGTTGCTGCCTGGAAGGCCCAGGTTGGTCGTCGGCAGCCTCAGCAGGGGGGGAAGGAAGCCTTGAAGGAAGACTGGAGAGTGCTGGTCTGGGTTCAGTCTGGTCTGACAGAAAATGCAGTCTGTCATAGTACCACAGCCTGGGGACATAAATGTCATCTGCTGCAGCTCCTGATCTCAGGGAATCCTGGACCCTCTTGCGCTCCCTATTATAAGTGCTCCTCATGCCACCAATTTTGGATGTTAAATACTTGATGTCTGCCGTGGGGATCACCGGCTTCACAAATTCAAGCAGTTTCTCCAGCGCTGCCTGCCTCTTTGTTTGATTTGGTTTGATTTGTTTGGTTCACCTGCCAGAAACAGGGCAGATCCTTGAACATATCAATGAATATTCCTAGAAATTCCCTATCATTGAAGGGATCCATTTTCTCTCCAAGACACAACGCAAGACAAACCCTAATGTCATGCGAAACTCTCCTAATCTTGACCCAATATAGGCCTCAATCTATAAGCAGTATAGGCCACTGATGCACTGAACGCAAGTTAAAATTGTACCTTCGTTATAACAATTGTCGCTATCGTTACTTCATCCTCCGCTCACAGATCGTACGTACGATGCACGCGTGTTACGTTTTATATACACTGCACATGCGTGAAACTCCGCCCGCCCCTGATGTTCTTTTTAGTATATTCCCCACTCCTTATCTTTCGGCGCAGTGGGAGAGCACATGGTGGAGAGACAACAGGTGCATGCAGAGGAGAGCAGCAACAAAGAAAGACCGGAGCCACGAACCTCCCGATCCCGGAGGATATTGAAGGCCTCAATTATGTCCTTTGTAGAGATGGTGGAGATGGTGGACATCTTCAAGAGGGCTGACTATGATGGGAAGCATGGACCTTACCCAAACCCAAATGTGAGAAAGGCCAAGATCATGGCTAAAGTTGTGAAGAGTCTGCACAGGAATTTTGTGGTACGGCGATCCAAGGATCAACTGAGGAAACAATGGTCAGACCTCAAATTGAGGGAGCAGGATCAGTGCAGAAGGATCAGGAAACTGCTTCTAAAAAGTAAGTATTTGTCCTGTGTTTCTATTATTATTATTATTTGCATGCTGCTCCATGTGCTTTTCTTTACTGTTGTACAGTTTAAAATGGCAACTTTCATGTTCATGGGTACAGTAATCGGTCGTAGGAAACATCGTTCATTTGCCCACTTATAAGATGTTTTTGGCAGATACAGGTTAACTACATTTTTTCAGGCCTATTTGTATTAAAAGAAGTTTGTTGTCTAGATGGGTTTGTAACTAGAATGAAATGCAAACTTGATTCAGTGTAAGGAGAGGACACTCAGCAGCTGTTTACACATCTGGACGCAAGAGCACTAGTGTGGGACACCAAAACAAACCTTTTAGGGTGTCCCACACAGGTGCTCCAGTGGATACTAGGGGTGTCTCTATGTGTGATACTTTACCAAAAAAGGGAAGTATTCCAGCTTTAGAAAGGAAATAAAATGTTCTTCAGCTTGGAACTCTGCCAAAACAGACAATTGTACGACACTTCCAAGCAATGTTTTATATTCCTATTTCTGCCCTCAAATATCTGTGTGCTAAGTATACCTTTTTTTTATTCACATAGGGGAGAAAAGGCTCGGAACATCTGAGGACACCAGGGACCCCCCACCTCCTAAAGAAGGGGAAATCCCAAAACCACAAGCAGAGGATGAGGAGGGAGACGTTTATGAAGTGGGCGAAATAGTGACCACAACAGGTGAGTGTCTGGGACCACAGCTTCAGGTAATAGATGTATGCCTGCATATTTATAATACATGGTGTGTTTTTTTTTATTTTAGGTGATGTGGATGTTATTGAAGAAGAAACTCATTTCACCAGTGAAAGTACCCAGATCCTCATCAGGGAGAGAGTGGGCTGCAATCGTGATTTAGAAAATATAAAGGAAAACATCAATGATGTTCAACAAAAAATGAAGAACATCATTGATGTTTTAGGCAGAATATAAAACCCCAAAAAATTGTACCGTTTTATGGGTATTTTTGCTTGGAAAACAAATTTATAAAGTATTTTAAAAGCCAAATTTTGAAGATGCACACGGTGTGTCAACATGTGCTATCTGCCATCACGGGATATCAATGTACGCGTTTTGTGGGTGCAACCCCTTCCTCGCAACTCAATTAGGTGAGAGGAAGGGGTTGCACCTCCAATACACGTCCATTGATCCCCCATGATGAGAGCTAGCACATGTTGACATTAGGCATGGGATCAGGAGGGAAATCCCCAGTTTGAATCCCAATTGGGTGACATCACCCCATCTGACGAAGGCAATATCAACACAGTTTGAACATACTAATGACTGATATTGCCTTCATTTTATCAAAGTTGAACTTTGGAAGTTCCTGAGTTGTGTATATTATGGTTTGAAACATGCCTGTCTAACCAAAAAAAGGATATTTACAGTGTGAAAAAAAAAAAGTTATACACCAAAGATGTTGGTTTGTTCAAAAACCCTTTTCCAATGCACATGAGAATGTGCTTTGAGTAAAATGTTTTCTACTCAACAATGTGTGGCTTCTTCTTTCAATGCTCAATAGCAATTTTAGTAATAAGTTGTTTTTTACAGTGACAATGGGGGTTAGTTACTAACGACAAATCCACTTGAAACTGCACTGAAAGTGCACTTGTAGTGCTACAAGTGCACTTTCAGTGCAGTTTCAAGTGCAATTTTGCAGTGCCCTTGGAGTGCAAAGCAGATTTTCCTCTAGTAAATAACTCCCACAGTGCTTTATAATTTGCTACAATCACACCATTTTTATGACTCCTCAAAATTCATTCATGCTGCTGAAAATTATGAATATTTTTCTCAGTAATGCATTACATACATTAACAACAAAAACAAGGTGTGCGTAGCAGACCCACAACATAATAATAGTTCGCTGAAGAAGAGATTGTCACTTCATGTATCAAATAAATTACATTTGCACTATTGAAGAAAATGGCCAAAAAGAAAAGCCCATTGGAGAACCTAGATGACAGCTACAAGAAACCCAGGCAGTAAATCAAAGGAAATCTTCTTTCAGTTTAAGTTAAAAAATGTAGGATAAAATGTTTCTTAAACATTTTCTGGCATATCAATGGCCCCTGCAAAGTACTCAACATACATCTGTTTTACTTCGCGGGTGCTTTGGGGGGGCAAGCCAGGAAGGCCATCTTCAAGCGCCGTCAGGGTTTCTTCTTGAAGTCCGGCCTCAGGCCCAACTGAGGCCACATAGTTCATTGAATTTCTCCTTAAAAAGTTGTGTAGAATGCAGCACGCAAGGATTATATGGTTAAGTTTATATTCTGCCATGTTGATTGGCGTAAGGAAAAGGCGGAACGGGCTGGCCATTATCCCAAAAGCATTCTCCACCACTCTTCTGGCTCTGGACAGACGGTAGTTATAAACCCTCTGGTCTGGGGTGAGGGTCCTCATGGCTTCAAAATGGTCGGCTGGTCAGAACGAACTAACAAAAAGCACTAAAAAACAGAAAGGCCGGAGCTGAAAATCAGAAATGAACGGACAAGAACGCACTATCAATCAAATACATAATATGAATACGAACCCACAAGCACAAACTGAAGAGCAGTAACGATCGGAAAAGCACTAGGCTGAAAAGCTTGAATCGTCTGTCACCAAACTTCTACTAACACGAGATTACCGGAAGGAGCCCAAAGGGTGGCGCACTTGGTATTGAACTTCCTCTTTCTAGCTCCGTCCTATGTGTTGTGCATCACCGCGTTCTTTACTTTCACAAATTCCGACCAACTTTGTGTGACCGTGTGTATGCAAGACAAGTTTGAGCCAACATTCATCGGAAAAAATACATTGATTTTGTTGTCGGAATGTGCAATCGTGTGTACGCGGCATAAGGGCTCACAGCTGAGGACCATGAGGCAAGTCTGTGAGCAGTCTAAGGCCTTGCAGCTGGGGAACATAAGGCAAGACTCTGAGCAGTCTAATGCCCCGTACACACGGTCGGATTTTCCGATGGACAATGTCCGATCGGAGCGTGTTGTCGGAAATTCCGACCGTGTGTGGGCGCCATCGGACATTTTCCATCGGATTTTCCGACACACAAAGTTGGACAGCAGGAGATAAAATTTTCCGACAACAAAATCCGATCGCGTCAATTCCGACCGTGTGTGGCCTGTTCCGACGCACAAAGTGCCACGCATGCTCAGAAGAAATTCCGACACGGGACAGCTCGTTCTGGTAAACGTAGCATTCGGAATGGATACAGCACTTTCGTCACGCTGCAATGTTCAAAATGGTTTAATACAGCGCACTCTCTTCTTCTTTATAATGTGACAAGAATTAAGTAGTTTTGCTGCTCATATTCACACACACTTCTCACAAACTTATTTCGTTACTATTTATCGGGATTCCCTCAATATATTTTGATTTCTCACATCTGACAACAAAATTTTTTTTTTTTTTGGACTTTAATGTAGATTCTTTTTTTGTGTTTCTCTTTTTTATTTATTTTTTTTTTTTTTGGTGATTTTGATTTGTATTCCCGAAAATGTTTGTGTGTGTTTTTGGTGACAAGTTCCCACAACACCACTAATATGTTGTTCTATTTAATCTGTAGGAGATTGTTTGGTGTTGTTGTCCCTTGTTAATTTCACATTGTACTTTAGAAATGTACCTGAATCGTCACCAACAAACTGTCCTTTTTGGATGAAAACACACACAGGAGAGTATAATTTACCCAAAAAAATTTTAGTAAGGGCTCACAACTAAACAAAAAGGGAGGCAACGCTGGAGAAACTGCAGAAGTGGGTGAAGCCTGGGACCCCCAGGGCAGACATCAATTATTTAAAAGCAAAATTGGTGGCCTGAGGAGTCCATATCATAAGGGAGGGCAGTCTGGTCCAGAAGTCCCAGAGATCCGGAAAGCAGCAGATGACATCTGTGTCCCCAGGCTGTGGTCATACGAGAGACTGCATCTTCTGTCAGACCAGACTGAACCCAGGGTCATCACTCTTTGGTCTTCCTTCCACGCTTCCTTACAGGCTTTGGCTGTGGTGGTGGAGTTGTGGCAGCAGGAGGAGGAGGAGGATCGTCCCTCTCAATGACATCCGTCTTGTGTGTCAGTTCCCCACTCTCCCCCTTACGAAGGACTTTATAAATCAGGTCCTCAGAGATCTTGCGTTGACCCTCCTGCATGCCCTGCAATTTTGTGGCAGCCATGCAGGCAAAGGCCTCTTCAGGACTGGGGAAGGCTCTGAGGGACGCAGAAGCCTCCTGGATCAGCCTGTACGCTGAATCCTGCACGGGACTCGGAGTGGCCTTCCTGGCTCGTTTATATGGCAGGCGGAGGGGAGGGACCTGAGACTCATTCAGGCTGCGACTTGTCCCAGGCTTCTCTTGGCTGCCACTTAGCCCCGCCTCCTCCTGGCTGCCACTAATCCCCGCCTCCTCCTGGCTGACACTAATAATCCCCGCCTCCTCCTGACTGCCACATTCCACAGCCTCCTCCTGGCTGAGGTCTTCCTGTGTATGAAAAAGGGACATAGTTTTAGTTTTTTATTCATCAATCACACACGATTTTCACCTCCTGACTGCTGCAAATTGAATGTTAACAAATATAACAGACTATCCTTCTGAGCCCAGCAGTTTTCATTCTTTTCCCAATTTTGGGTGCCCACTACTGTCTATTGATATGTAAAACACTTTCAATCAGCAATTAGTGATCAATAATAACATCTAGTAAACATAATTTCTTTATTGCCCAGAAATCTGTAGAAGAATGCTATACCTGACTCCAGCTGGGCTCCTCCACTTCTTCCTGGCTGGAAGGCCCAGGTTGGACATCGGAAGCCTCAGCTGGGGTGGAAGGAAGCATGGAAGGAAGAGTAGAGAGGGATTCCCTGACTTCAGTGTGGTCTGACAGAAATCGCAGTCTCTCATAGTACCACAGCCTGGGGACATAAACGTCATCTGCTGCAGCTCCGGACCTCTGGGAATCTGTGACCTTCTTGCGCTCCCTAAGATAAGTGCTCCTCAGGCCACCAATTTTAGCTTTCAAATAAGGGATGGTTGCTGTGGGGACCACCGGCTTCACCAACTCCAGCAGTTTCTCCAGCGCTGCCTGCCTCTTCTGTTTGTGATTATAGTGGGGGTGTCTCACTTGCCACAGACAGGGCAGCTCCCTGTACTTGTCTATGAACAGGGGCAGGAAATTGTGGTCGTTGAACCCATCCATTTTCTCTGTAAGACACAACACAAGACAAAGCCTAATGTCAGGCCAAACTCCCCTAATCTTGTTACAATATAGGCTTCCATTTCGAAGCAGTATAGGCCCAAGTTTAGATCCTACCTTCGTTAGCACGATCGGCGTCTCCGATGCTCCTTCCTCCGCTCACAGATCGTACGTAAGACGCGCACGTTACGATTTATACACACTGCGCATGCGTATAACTCCGCCCACCCCTGACGTTCTTTCTAGTCTATTCCCCGCCCCTTTTCGTTCGGCGCAGTGGGGGAAGAGCACATGGTGGATAGACAGCAGGATCGTGCTAATTGTAGCAACGAGGAGGAGGAGGAGGAGGAAAGGCTGGAGCCTGAAACGTCCCGATACAGAAGGAGATTAAAGGACTCAAATATGTCCTTTGGGGAGATGTTGGAGATGGTGGACATCCTGAAGAAGGCCGACTATGATGGAAAGTATGGGCCCTACCCCAACCCCAATGTCAGAAAGGCCAAGATCATGGCGAAAGTGGTCAGGAGTCTGCACTGGAAATTCGGGGTACGACAAACGAAAGATCAGCTCAGGAAGCGGTGGTCGGACCTGAAATTACGAGAACATGAGCAGTACAGAAAGATCCGGAGATTGCTGCAAAAAAGTAAGTAGTTGTGCTGTGTTCCTATTCTTTATGTTTATTACGTTCGTGCTGCTCCATGTGCTTTTAGGAACTGTTGTACAGTTTAAAATGGCAACTTTCATGTTCATGGGCACATTATTCGTTCGGATCACACATTGTTATTTCGGACGATAAAATACCATTGTTTAGGCCATATGCATTTGGCCACCATTTTGACGCCCTATACTTGTCTTCAAAGAATTGGGTTGTGTAGATGGCTTTGTTACTAGAATGAAATGCAAACTAGATTGTGTGTAAGGAGAGGACACTCAGCAGCTGTTTTCACATCTGGACACTGGAGCACTAGTGTGGGACACAAGAACACCATTTTTATTAGGGGGCCACACAGGTGCTCCAGTGTATACTATAGGGGGGGCTACATCTGTGAAGCTTTTACCAAACAGGTAAAGTATTGCAGCTTGACAAAGGGCACTAAAAAAGCTACATCTTGGAACTCTGCTAAAATAGACAATTGTACCCCACTTCCAAGCAATGTTTCGTCTTTATAGTTCTGACATTAAATATCTGTGTGCTAATTATACCATTTTTGTTTTACATAGGGGAGAAAAGACTCGGAGGACACCCCTCATCCGAGGAGACCAGAGCCCCCCCCTCTGGAAGAAGGGGAAATCCACCCAACACAAGATGAGCAGGAGGAAGAAGACGTGGTGGAACTAGTCACCACAACAGGTGAGTGTCTGCGACCACAGGCTCAGATAAGAGATGGATTGCGGCATTTTTTTGAAACCTAATTTATTTTGGGGTTCCTCTCTTTTTAGGTGATCGTGAGGTTGTGGATCCAGATCCTTTCACATCCGAAAGTGCCCAGATCCTGATCGGGGAGATCATGGGGTGTAATTTACAATTGGAAAACATCAAGCAAAACATCAATGATGTTATTCCAAAATATAAAAACATCATTGATGTTTTGGGGCGAGTTTAAAACCCCTCCAAATCACTTTCTTCTTTTGTGTGCTACAATGTGCTAAATGTTTTTGTGATTTTTCCCAAAGCCAAATTTGGAGGATGCACACAGTGTGTCAACATGTGCTATCTGCCATCACGGGAGATCAATGGACGCGTTTTGGGGGTGCAACCCCTTCCTCAATAATAAAGTAGCTGTGAGGAAGGGCTTTCTCCCCCAAAACACGTCCCTTGATCCCCCCTGATGGCAGATAGCACATGTTGACATTGGGAAATTTGTGTGCATCTTCCAAATTTGGCTTTTCCAGGGGTGATTTCCCCCCATCTGAACGCAATATCAAACACAGTTCCTAAATACTCATGTCTGATATTGCCTTGAAGTTCTACCAAATGTGAACTTTGTAAGATCAAGATTTGTGTCTTTCTTGTGGGTTTTACACAGGCCTGTTTTCTATAAAATGGACATTTTGATTTTGGATAATGACACCACAAAAATTGTTATACAACAAACATGTCGGTTTGTCAGAAAAACCTTTGGTAAATGCACATGTGATTGTGCAGGTATTAAAAAGATTGTTCATCAAGAATGTGTGGATTATTGTCTCACGCTACAACACTTTTGGGGTGATGTAATTGTTGTTTTATGAGAAAATGGGGGTTATTTCCTAAGGGGAAATCCACTTTGCACTACAAGTGCAGTTTCAGTGCAGTTGCAAGTGCACTTGTAGTGAAAAGTGTCTTTGCATTTAGTAAATAACAGCCAACAGTGCTTTGTATAAGGTTACACAATCACGACATTTTCTGCACTCCACACATTTCTGTCAGGGTCAGCTAAAACAAACACAAGCAGTAAATGTCCACAAAGAAAAGCCTGGGGGGAGATGCCTGTCTAGAACTTGAGGTCCTGCAGGCTTCTCCCTGTGGCCAAATACCGCAAGGTAGCGACCAACCTCTGCTCCGCAGTGATGGCTTGCCTCATACAGGTATCCTGCCTGCTAATATAAGGGGTCAGCAAAGCCAACAAACGGTGAAACACGGGGTCCGTCATCCTGAGAAAGTTCCTGAAATCATCAGGATTATTCTCACGGATCTCACGGAACAAAGGCATATGAGAGAACTGGTCACGCTGGAGCAACCAATTCTTGGTCCATGAACTCCTCCCCACCCTGTTCATGGACTGGACTTGTGTCAAGGTCAGGACCCCAACACCAAGCCCCCGCACAGCACGAACTGTACGAGGAGTACGCATACGAAACATGGCTAGAAAACGGTCGGCTGCTCAGAACGAAGTAACAGAACGCACTGAAGTACAGCAAGGCCTGTGAAGAGCGACCTGAAAAACAGTAACGAGCAGGCAAGATCACACAGAAAACTCTGATACGAACTGACTGCACGCACTGAAGAGCAGATACAAACCCACAAGCACAAACTGAACAGCAGAAAACGATCTGAAAGCCACGAGTCTGAAAAAGCGTGAATCGTCTCTCACCAAACTTTTACTAACACGAGATTAGCAAAAGGAGCCCAAAGGGTGCCGCGCTTGGTTCTGAACCGGCCTTTTCTAGTCTCGTCGTACGTGGTGTACGTGACCGCGTGGTTGTCGATCGGAAATTCCGACAACTTTGTGCGACCGTGTGTAAGCAAAACAAGTTTGAGCCAACATCCGTCGGAAAAAATCCTAGGATTTTGTTGTCGGAATGTCCGAACAAAGTCCGACCGTGTGTACGGGGCATTAGGGTTCACAGCTGAGGACCATGAGGCAAGTCTCTGAGCGGTCTAAGGCCTCACAGCTGGGGAACATAAGGCAAGACTCTGAATAGTCTAAGGGCTCACAGCTGAGGACCATGAGGCAAGTCTCTGAGCAGTATAAGGCCTAACAGCTGGGGAACATAAGGCAAGTCTCTGAGCAGTCTAGGGCCTTACAGCTGGAGAACATGAGGCAAGTCTCTGACTAGTCTAAAGGCTCACAGCTGGGGACCATGAGGCAAGTCTCTGAGCAGTCTAAGGGCTCACAACTGAGGACCATGAGGCAAGTCTGTGAGCAGTCTAAGACCCCACAGCTGGGGACCATGAGGCAAGTCTGTGAGCAGTATAAGGCTTTACAGCTGAAGACCATGAGGCAAGTCTGTGAGCAGTCTAAAGCCTCACAGCTGAAGACCACGAGACATGTCTCTGAGCAGTCTAAAGCCTCACAGCTGAGGACCACAAGGCAAGTCTCTGAGCAGTCTAGTGCTTTACAGCTAAAGACCATGAGGCAAGCCTCTGAGCAGTCTAAGGCCTTACAGCTGGGGACCATGAGGTAAGTCTCTGAGCAGTCTAAGGCCTCAAAGCTGGGGACCATGAGGCAAGTCTCTGAGCAGTCTCAGGCCTCGAAGCTGGGGACCATGAGGCAAGTCTCTGAGCAGTCTAAGGCCTCACAGCTGGGGACCGTGAGGCAAGTCTCTGAGCAGTCTAAGGCCTTACAGCTGGGGACCATGGGACAAGTCTCTGAGCAGTCTAAGGCCTTCACAGCTAGGGAACATAAGGTAAGTCTCTGAGTAGTCTGTGAGCAATCTAAGGCCTCACAGCTGGGTACCATGAGGCAAGTCTCTGAACAGTCTAAGGGCTAACAGCTGAGGACCATGAGGCAAGTCTGTGAGCAGTCTAAGGGCTCAAAGCTGGGGACCATGAGGCAAGTCTGTGAGCAGTATAAGGCTTTACAGCTGAAGACCATGAGGCAAGTCTGTGAGCAGTCTAAAGCCTCACAGCTGAAGAAGACCACGAGGCAAGTCTCTTAGAAGTCTAAGGCTTTACAGCTGAAGACCATGAGGCAAGTCTCTGAGCAGTCTAAGGCCTTACAGCTTGGGACCATGAGGCAAGTCTGTGAGCAGTCTAAGGCCTCAAAGCTGGGGACCATGAGGCAAGTCTCTGAGCAGTCTAAGACCCTACAGCTGGGGACCATGAGGCAATTTCTGAACAGACTAAGGCTTCACAGCTGAAGACCATGAGGCAAGCCTTTGGCATCTGGTTGCCTTGCGCTGATGTACAACTGCTGGTATCCAATGCAGTTTCCAGAACACTCACAGAGATCAGTTTATGGTTTTTACTCACAAGTCCCCAGGAAAGCTGCCACTTTCCAGCTTCCTCTGGATACAGTACAGTGAATGAGATAGCACTTCTTCGGAACAGATACCCTTACCCTGTGGTGAAGTTCTGCAATCAGTTTGTAGCACAAGTCAATTCAGGCTCTCAGCCCTGATACCGCTGAGGCCTCCAGAACAGCTGTAGTCCCTGGGCTGCCTGAAGATAGCAGCCCCTCAGGATCTGGAATCCTCCTGGGGAGAAGGAACCCACCTCTCCAGTGTGTCAGACTATTTATCAGTCACTTGTGCTACTGGTAATAGTGTGGGATCGTGATTATTGATATCTCCCTGCCCAGTGGTACAGGATGGAAGAGGGTATAAATATTCAGGAGAGACTTTTGGAAGTTCAGTTCTCCCCCCAGGCGTTCTGCATGGGGGAAGGAAGTAGTTAGCTGCTAAATCCACTCAGGCCTGCTGCCTTGAGAAGGGGACCATGATGCCTGGGCCTAAAGCCTAGCTTGTGTAACATGGATTGGGGATCAAAGTACTATGGAAGAACTCCAGATGTCTTGAGGGGCCATAGAAGTTCAATTGAAGCTTGGACCTCATTGGAGTATGGTATCTACTCCCTGGGGTGTCAGTAGCTGAACCTTTATAGCCATGAAATGCAATCTTTTTTTTTTTTGTGTGTAATAAAGAAACTTGATGTTTATTGAACCAGATGACTCTGACCTTTCCTTAGACATAGAATGCTGCCAATTGGACCACCAATGGTCTTTTTTCAAAACCTCTTGTAATTTACCGATTTCACACAACCACCTAAGCATACCATAAAGGATCCAGGATTGGTAACCTTATGGCATTGAAAGTGACCAAATGAATCTTGCATAGATGTTGGCTTTTCTTCTTATACTTAGGGTGACCATAGCCTCAACAGATGTAAGTTTATTTTTCTATTTTTATTTCCCTATTACTGAACCTCTTGAGCCAACTTAGATCATTTTTTGGGCCAATTTACTACACTATAAAGGCTCTTGCGCCTCCCTCTTTTCTTTTCTGGTGGACATTCTGAGCTGTTCCCGAGATCCAGGCGGACCGTACCTCTTAGTTCTTCATGTACCTCTGCATTCTATATCTCTTCTGAGAAAGCTTGTGAGTTCAATTTTTTAATTTTTCTAATAGTCCATGGGTGTCCTGTGGCCCAACCCTCTCTCCTTGGGATACTGAGTGAGGATCAACAAACACCAATGATGTGGGCACTATTCCTCCCACTGACACCAATGATCCGGGTACTATTCCTCCAAATGACACCAACAATGAGGCACTTTTCCTTCCAGTGACACCAACAATGGGGACACTATTTCTCCCACTGATACCAACAATGGGGCACAAGTCAGTCTGATTGAGCTATTAAGTTGCTTGGCTTGCTTTACCTGCTCGTTATTTCAAAAATCATATTTTCATCCAGCTCTATCTAAAAGGCTTGCAGGAGTATTTGAAACGCGATGATCACAGGGCACAGACCCTACAGGAAAGGAGCCGTTATAAGCTGCAGTTGTTCCCTGTCCAGCTGGAAGATCCACAACAGAGAGGAAGGAGACACAGCTTACCACAAGAAATTGCCTTGAAGATTGACTAGACCCATTGGGGTCTATTTTGGAGGTGAGCGGCTAGAAGCACACTGGGTGTGGATTGTTATAAGGGCTCTGCGAGTCATTGTCAATTGTCATTCAATCCCGTTTTTGCACATGGACACTTCTTTTCTTCCACTCCCCCTCCTTTTTGCACTAATTTGCACAGTTGATGAGACTATGAATTATTTATGAAATTTTATGCACAGTTTTTGAACTACCGTTTACTGCACAGTTGCACTTTGACTTTATATTAGTCATAATACATTATTATTAGAACCTTATATTATGTTTTTTTAGCACTTCTTTATTTTGTTGCATATATTGGTCATTTTTGAGTGTTTTTATATAGCACTGCTTCACTTAACTGTTATAATTTAACAATGGGGCACTATTCCTCCCACTGACACCAACTATGGGAACACTATTCCTTCCACTGATACCAATCATGGGGCATTATTATTTATTATTATTATTATACACGATTTATATAGCGCCAACAGTTTACGCAGCGCTTTACAATGTAAAGAAGGGACAGCACATGTACAGTACAGTAGAGCTAACATTCTAAAGGGAGGGGGTGGTGGTACAAAAGGTAATAGATGCGGGGAATGATTTGATGAGGGGTGGCTCGGGGACAGTTGTTAGGTGGGGTGTGGGATAGGCTTCCCCGAATAAGTGAGTTTTCAGGTATCTCCTAAAGGTGGACAGGTTAGGGGCTGATCGGGTATACCGGGGTAGGGCGTTCCAGAGGATGGGAGATTCTCTGGAGAAGTCCTGAAGACGAGCATGGGAGGAGGTAACAAGGGAGCTAGAGAGCAGGAGGTCCTGGGAGGAGCGGAGGGGATGATTAGGGCGATATCTACAGATGAGGTTGGTGATGTAGCTGGGAGCGATGTTGTGGATGGCCTTGTATGTTATGGTTAGCATTTTGAATTTTATACGGTGGGGTAGGGGAAGCCAGTGAAGGGATTGGCAGAGAGGAGCAACACTTACGGATCGGTGAGTGAGGTGTATTAGTCTAGCAGCAGCATTCATAATAGACTGAAGGGGGGGTAGCCTGCTTAAGGGTAGGCCATTAAGGAGAGAGTTGCAGTAGTCAAGGCGGGAAATAATCAAGGAGTGAATAAGTTGCTTTGTGGTGTCATTAGTCAGGAAGGGTCCAATTCTGGAGATGTTGCGGAGGTTGAGGCGGCAGGATTTAGCCAGTGATTGGATATGGGGGCTGAAGGAGAGGTCAGAGTCAAGGATTACACCCAGCACCCTGGCATGTGTGGAGGGACCAATGGTTGTGCTGTTGATCTTAATGGTAAAGTCATGGGTGGAGGGGGACCGAGAAGGAGGAAATATAACAAGCTCAGTTTTAGAAAGATTGAGTTTGAGAATTTTGAGATCCGTGAGGAGATCGAGGGGGTGAGTTGAGGAGTGGAGAGATAGATCTGGGCGTCATCGTTGTAGAGGTGGTATTGGAAGCCATGGGAGGTTATCAACTGGCCCAGGGAAGAGGTATAAAGCGAGAATAGGAGGGGCCCAAGGACAGAGCCTTGGGGTACCCCAGCAGAGAGAGGAAGAGGAACGGAGGAGATGGAGTTGTAAGTGACACTGAAAGTGCGCTGAGATAGGTAGGAGGAGAACCAGGATAAAGCAGAATCACAGAGGCCAAGGGAGTGAAGTTTGCTGAGGAGGAGCAGGTGGTCAACTGTGTCAAAGGCAGCAGAGAGATCTAACAGTATGAGTATGGAGTAATGGCCATTGGTTTTAGCAGTTAGTAGGTCATTGGTGAGTTTTAGTAGGGCAGTTTCAGTGGAATGTTGTGGACAGAAGCTGCACTGTAGGGGGTCGCGAAGGTTGTTTTCCATGAGGTAGAGACTCATTCGGTCATGGACAAAGCGTTTGACGAGCTTGGAGGCAAATGGGAGCAGGGAGATGGGTCTTAATCTATTCAAACAGGTGGGGTCTAGTGAGGGTTTTTTGAGTATGGGGGTAACCAGTGCATGGTTGAGCCGGGAAGGAAAGGTGCCAGAGGAGAGGGAGAGGTTGAAGATGTGGGTTAGGGAGTTTAGGATAGAGTGGGAAGGTGGTCGCAGTAATTGTGAGGGGACAGGGTCCAGGGGACAGGTGGTGAGGTGGGCCATGGAGAGAAGTTTATCAACTTCATCGGTGGTAACTGGGCAGAAGGAGGAGAGTATTGAGTGTGGTGTTGGACCTGATGTGTTGGGTAGGGGAGGAAGTTGAATTCCGGATATCTCCTTGCGAATTGTGTCGATTTTGCTTTTGAAATGGTTGGCAATCTGTTGAGCGGTAAGCAAGTTGGTGGGTGGGGGCAGTGGGGGGTGAAGTAAGGAATTAAGGGTAGAAAAGAGTTGACGAGGTTTGGATGAGAGGGTTTTGATGAGAGTGTTGTAGTAGGTTTGTTTAGCAGTGTGGAGGCAGGAGTTGTATTTGACAAGGGAAGATTTGTACAGGGTAAAGACTTGCAGGGATTTAGATTTACTCCATGCTCGCTCAAAAGCACGGCTGCGTCTCTTGAGACTTCTGGTGTCGTCTGTTTGTCAGGGTTGTGGCAGATGGGGCAGATGGTTAGGTCTGGGCAGGACAGGGGTGCGGTTTTGTCGTAAAGGCCATCAGTAGCAGAATGAAGAAGGGAAGGGTTGAGGTTGCGAAGATTTCTGTGGGTAGTGGTTTCTGGGTTGTCAGCATGGGAGGTAGGAGACAAGGAGAGTGTGAAACGGATAAGGTTGTGATCAGAGAGAGGAAAGGGGGTGTTTGAGAGGTTGCAGGGAGTGCAGCGATGGGAGAATACGAGGTCGAGAGTATTGCCGTTGGAGTGAGTGGTGGTTTGTGTCCATTGTGTTAGGTTAAAAGAGAAGGTTAGGTTGAATAGTTGAGAAGTGGTTGCAGTATTAACATTGATTGGAATGTCACCTAGGATGCTGGAAGATTCTTCAGAGGAGAGAAAGTAGGGTACTCATGTAGAAATGTCATCCAGGAAGCGTGATACTGGTCCAGGAGGCCGATAAATGACTGCGACCCTCAGACAAGCTTGAGAGAAAAGACGAGTGCAGTGCACTTCGAAAGAGCAGGGGGAAAGAGAGGGAGGTGTGGGAAGAACCTGGAAGGTGCATTGTGGGGAGAGAAGTCAGACGTCACCTCCTTTTCATCCACTGGGTCTGGTGGAGTGAGTCCAGAGGAGGCTACTGTGGGACAGGGCAGCTGGAGAGGTAGTGTCGAATTCCTGGAGCCAGGTTTTGGTAATAGCAATTAGATAAGGGATTTGGAGAGGAAAAGGTCATTGACAGCTTTATTCCTTCCACTGACAAAAATGATGGAGTCCTATTCCTTCCAATGATACCAAAGAAGGGGGCACTATTCTTCCCACTGATACAAACGATGGGGCACTATTCCCCCCACTGACACCAATGATGGGGTACTATTCCTCCCACTGACACCAATGATGGGGCACTATCCCTTCCACTAATACACGGCTCATGTGTAAGGTAAAGTCTACAGGCTTGGAAAGATCAGTTTGTAAATGGATAGAAAACTGGCTAAAAGACAGAATTCAGAGAGTAGTGGTTAATGATTCTTACGCTGAATGGTCTAAGGGTATTAGTGGTGTACCCCAAGGTTCAGTGCTGGGACCGACCCTTACTTTTTAATATCTTTATAAATGATATTGGGTCTGGGATTAAAAGTACCATTTCAGTTTTTGCAGATGACACCAAGCTATGCAGTGGAATAACGTCCTTACAGGATGTCTCCAATTTACAAGCCGACCTCAATGCACTGTCTAATTGGGCGACTATGTGGCAGATGAGGTTTAATGTTGAGAAATGTAAAGTTCTGCACTTGGGGGCTAAGAATATTCATGCATCATACATACTAGGGGGAGTACAACTGGGGGAATCAGTGATGGAGAAGGATCTGGGGGTTTTGGTAGATCATAAGCTCAATAATAACATGCAATGCCAAGCTGCAGTTTCCAAAGCGAGCAAAGTCCTTTCTTGTATTAAGAGAGGTATGGATTTCAGAGAGAGAGAGAGATATCATTTTGCCCCCCTGTACAAATCATTAGTAAGACCTCATCTGGAATATGCAGTTCAGTTTTGGGCACCAGTTCTCAAAAAGCATATTAGGGAACTGGAGAAAGTGCAGAGAAGGGCAACCAAACTCATAAGGGGCATGGAGGAGATCAGCTATGAGGAAAGATTAGAGGAACTGAATTTATTCTCTCTTGAGAAGTGGAGCTTAAGGGGGGATATGATCAACATGTACAAATATATAAGAGGTCCATATAGTGAACTCGGTGTTGAGTTATTCACTTTACGGTCAACACAGAGGACAAGGGGGCACTCTTTACGTCTAGCGGAAAATAAATTTCTTCTCCAAATACGGAAAGGTTTCTTCACAGTAAGAGTTGTGAAAATCTGGAATAGACTTCCTCCTGAGGTGGTTCTCGCCAGCTCAGTAGATTGCTTTAAGAAAGCTGTAGCAAATTGGATCCTGCTTTTCTGGGGGTTTTTTCGCCTTCCTCTGGATCAACTGTGGGTATAGGATTGGGTATATGGGATTGTATGATATTTTTTGTTTTATTTATTTATTTATTTCTTTGTTTTTTATGGTTGATCTGGATGGACTTGTGTCTTTTTTCAACCTAACGATGTAACTATGTAACCAATGATGGGGCACTATTCCTCCCATGGAAACTAACAAAGGGAGCACTATTCTTCCCACTGACACCAACGATATGGCACTATTCCTCCCACTGACACCAACGATATGGCACTATTCTTCCCACTGACACCAACGATATGGCACTATTCCTCCCACTGACACCAATGATGGGGCACTATTCCTCCCACTGACAGCAATGATGGGGCACTATTCCTTCCACTGACACCAACGATGGGACACTATTCCTCCCACTGATACCAATGATGGGACACTATTTCTTCCACTGATACCAGTGAAGGGGGCACTATTCTTCCCACTGACATCAACGATGGGACACTATTCCTCCCACTGATACCAACGATGGGACACTATTCCTCCCACTGATACCAATGATGGGACACTATTTCTTCCACTGATACCAATGAAGGGGGCACTATTCTTCCCACTGACACCAACGATGGGACACTATTCCTTCTCCTCCTAACTACAGGAGTGCAATGTAACTTTTTGCTCCCACTGATCACCAAAGATTATTTGTAGTACATATATATATATATATATATATATATATATATATATACAGTATATACAGTGTATATATAATACATATATATAACTATATTACAGCAAATATTGTGTATAAAATAATAAAAATAAAATAACACATTCAGTGTCAGCGGAGTTATAGGAAGGTGAGTCTTTCAGCTAATTAGCAATTAAAAATTACTTGTGACTTTAAAGAATTAGTTTCCATAATCAGTTTGGCAGTTGTTGGCCACCAGGGACGATCGGCGTTGGCGGCACAGTATATAAATTCTGTACACTGTTCTCCCCTCATTCATACACACCAGGATAAATGTTACTGAGATATAACCACGTAAGTCATTTGTTTCTTATGTCTGTATTTTATTTTAGTGATTTAATTTCATATGACGGAGAAGGGACATTGCTATAGGGAGGTGTGCCAATATTCACTCTGGACAGATATTTGCTCTGTTTAAACACTTCCACTCCGGAGAACTTTTTTTTTCATTTTTGGCACATGTTAAAATCAGCATTTTTGGCTAGAAAATGATTTTAAAGAACATTGTACATTTTCTGAATGCAGTGGCCTTTTAGAATAAAAAGACAGTAGTTTTTTTTTTGTTCTTGCTAAATGTTTTTGCATCTGTTTATCAAATCTGCATTTTGAGGAAAAAAAAAAAACACTAAAAAGAATTTTAGTGCGCACAAACCCAATATAATAATATGTATATATTTTTTTTTTACAAAATTAAAGACAAGGCTGTGTCAAGTAAATAGATACCAAATGCGTCAGCCTTCTAAACTGTGTGCGCTCACAAAACGGAGAGAAAGTTATAGTACCGATAATTATCAATTGGTGATGTTTACTGTAAATGCGTTTACGGCTCATCAGTTTAGATTTAACTGTAAATGAGGGACTTCAAAATATTTCTCTCATGGGCAGCAATACCCAAAATGTGTTGCGCAATTCTTATTTACATACACATTTGCACCCTATACCGTTTGTGTTCAAATGTGTGGCACGGGGCCACGGGGTGCTTTACATTTTTTAAATATTTTTAAAACGTTGTTTATTTTTTACTTTTAACTTTATTGCTATCACAAGGGAAGGGGCTGGGGGTGGGGGTGTTAACAAGCCCCCTATGTGATGGCATTAGGTAGGTGACAGGTTCTCTTTATGGAGAGTAGCAGTCTTCTGGAGCCTGAAAGAGACCTATTGCTGGAACGCCGAAAGGATGTGTCCATGTCATCCAGGAACTATTTTAGAGCCTAAAGATGGACCCACATTATGGCCATGTGACGGAACTGATAATCATAGTAAATAAGAACTTATCTACTATGATGACCATCAGCTCCATCTAATGACCAGAATTCAGTGTTTTCCAGAACTCTATTTATGACTGAATAAGTGAACAGCATTCGACCTGCAGAGAAAACAGCCTAGTAACATTCAATTTTTACTCACACCCCACCACAGTGTTCAGTACTTAGAACAATGATCTGTTTCCACCAAGTCCTTGGGAAAATCATAATATGTGCCTCTTATGGATTTTGTTCAAGAACTGTTTTTGTGGGTTTCTCCCGGGTTCAAGCGTAAGAACTATCTGTTCTTCTGCATCTGTTGTATCTACTTATCAGTTTCAGTACTTGTGCTTGTCTGTGGGCCTAGAAGACCATGTCACTGCTCTTGCTATGATATCTGCCTTGATCTCATAGCAGTCTCAGGGGTATCTTACCTCTGCTGTTTTGGCAGAAGCATATTTCCTTGTCTAAGTTAGTTTTTGAGACCTTAGTCTTCGCCTTATCTGTTAATGAGCTTACATTCTTCTCTTCTACTCTGCATCTATGTGTTTTCCATCCCTGTCTCTGTTTCTTGTGCACCCCAAAGCACCCTCCCCATGTTGAGGGCATGTGGCCTGGTATGGTTCAGGAGGGGTGGGGGCGCTCTCTCGTCCCCCCCTCTTTTCCTGTGGCCTGCCAGGTTGCGTGCTCGGAAAAGGGTCTGGTATGGATTTTTGGGGGGCCCCCCCATGCTATTTTTTTTTAATTTTGGTGTGAGGTTCCCCTTAAAATCCATACCAGACCTGAAGGGTCTGTTATGGATTCTGAGGGGGACCCCACACCATTTTTTTTTTAATTTTGGCACGGGGTTCCCCTTAATATCCAAACACGAGCTGAAGGGCCTGGTATGGAATTTGGGGGGAAGAAGAAGAATGGACTACGTGGGACATTTTTATTTTTTTATTTTTTTAATAAAGGACTTTTTTTTGACACTTTTTTGTGAAATGGTAGGTGTACATTTGTACCCCATTACCATTTCATACAGGGGGGGGAGGCCGGGATCTGGGGATCCCCTTGTTAATATCCCAGGGATATTTGTACTGATCTATAGAAATTTGTGTTCTTCACCTCTGTCATGCTAGCACCAGCTGTAGGACCCTTCAAACCACAGTTTACCTTAGAAGCTGTGGGACCCTTCAAATCACAGTGTACATTAGAAGTCGTAGGACCCTCCAAACCACAGTGTACCTTAGAAGCTGTGGGTCCCTCCATACAACAATATACCTTATATGCTGTGGGACCCTTGAACCAAAAGTGTAACTTAGAAGCTGTGGAACCCTTTAAACCACAATGTCGTGGTAGCTCCAGCTGTGGGGCCCTCCAGACCACAATGTACCTTAGAAGCTGTGAGATCCTTGAAACCAAAAGTGTACCTTAGAAGTTGTGGGACTCTCCAAACCATAGTGTACCTTAGAGGCTGTAAGACACACCAAACCAGAGTGTACATTGGAAGCTGTAGGACCCTCCAAACCACAATATACCATAGAAACTGTGGTAGTCTCCCAACCACAGTGTAGCTTAGAATTTGTGGGGCCCTCCAATCCACAGTCTGCCTTAGAAGCTGTGGGACCCTCCAAACCACAGTGTACCTTAAAAGTTGTGGAACCCTCCAAACCACTGTGTACCTTAGAACCTGTGGGACCCTCCAAACCACAATGTACCTTAAAAGCTGTGGGACCCTCCAAACCACTGTGTACCTTAGAAGCTGTGGGACCCTCCACCACACTGTACCTTAGAAGCTGTGGGGTTCTCCAAACAGCAATATACCTTAGACCCTTGAACCAAAAGTGTACCTTAGAAGCTGAGGGACCCTCCAAACCACAATGTTGTGGTAGCTTTAGCTGTGGGGACCCCCAGACCACAACGTACCTTAGAAGCTGTGAGATCCTTGAAACCAAAAGTGTACCTTAGAAGTTGTGGGGCTCTCCAAACCACAGTGTATCTTGGAAGCTGTAGGACCCGCCAAACCCCAGTGTACCTTAGACACTGTGGGACCCTTCAAACCACAGCATACCGCCACACAAGCCACAATCCACATGTGTGAAAATGACTTTGTTGAACTCTACCAGTCTACAAAGTCCCAAGACTTCTATACTATACATCACTTTTGGGTAGAGATGGAACTAGGGGTTCACAATATGAATGCATAGACATTAGATAGGAAGGAACTTTATGCTTCAATAAATTCCATATTTGCAAGCAAAATGTTTCCAGAACAAAAGTCTATGTACCGAAGCATTTACGTTGTTTAAAAGGAAAGAGGGGCCTACCTGATACTACAAAGGTGAGGCAAAGGGTAGAAAACAGAGAAGAAAACATTGGATGAAGTTAAAGTTTTAACAAAGAAACTTTGTAACAATCTGCATGAACGTTTGGGTTCCATAAACCATCAAACAGGCCTACCTGGTTTCACAAAGGCACAAAAATGGGAATAATTAAAGTACATTATTTCAGGAATATCCATATACACAGAAAATAAAATTGTCAATCTCATTGTATACATCATTTGTTCAGTTCAGTATAAGATAAGATATATTTTATGCCTTAGGTTGTTTGCCAGAAGACCAAATGTCCAATCAAACTATGGTGTCTGAAATCATATTAGTTGGATTTCCCGGTCTACCTAATGCGTTTCATGGCTTGGTATCTACCATAATGTTTTTTGCCTATATGATTTCCCTGACTGCCAACAGCACTGTCATAGGTTTGGTCAGCTTTAATGAACACCTGCACCAGCCTATGTATCTGATCATAGCCAACCTTGCCGCCTCCGACCTATTATTTGACACAGTGACTTTACCAAAATCTATTGCCAGATATTGGTTTGGAGCTTCCACCATTCCATTGAAAATGTGCATATTCCAAATGTTCTTGGTTCATTATTTTGGAAGCCTGGATTCCTACCTCTTGATGCTGATGGCTGCAGATCGCTACGTGGCCATCTGCTACCCTCTGCGATACAACTCCATTATCACCAATAAAGTGGCCACCATTTCCTGTGGCATCTGTTGGATGATTTTTGCCACCTCTACAAATGTTGCAGTTGCCATTTTAGCATCTCAGATCCCTCTGTGTGGTGCCAACAAGTTGAACAGTTTGTTCTGTGGCCATACAGCGTACTCACTTCTAGCCTGTACCGACATATCAAGCTCAAAGAGGGCGGTCCTTGTATGTGCCTTGGTTGTCCTCCTATTGCCCCTGGGGCTGATATTACTTTCATACATCAAAATAATAGTGACCATCTTGTTGACCCGCTCTGAGAGCCTACATAAAGAGTTTTACACCTGTGTGACCCATTTGCTGGTCATCGCTTTGTATTACACCCCCCGAATTTTTGTCTACATTATGAATAATATTCCTTCAGTCATGATAAAGTCTGATATGAGCACCCTCCTTCTTTTCCTGTACTCGTATGTGCCTCATATGGCCAATCCAATCATATATTTCCTCCGCAACAAGGAAATCAAACAGACTTTAAGGAGAATTCTGAACAGAAGCAAATTTAGAGTGAAACACCCATTGTTTTAAGGTGCAACTAAAGTCCTGAAATAGAAAAAAAAAAATTCTATGAGGTAGAGTTTGGATTCCAAAGTCAAATACACTATACTGTCAAAAGTATTGGGGCGCCTGCCTTTACACGCACATGAACTTTAATGGCATCCCAGTCTTAGTCCGTAAGGGTTCAATATTGAGTTGGCCCACCCTTTGCAGCTATAACAGCTTCAACTCTTCTGGGAAGGCTGTGCACGAGGTTTAGGAGTGTGTCTATGGGAATGTTTGACCATTCTTCCAGAAGCGCATTTGTGAGGTCAGGCACTGATGTTGGACGAGAAGGCCTGGCTCGCAGTCTCCGCTCAAATTCATCCCAAAGGTGTTCTATCGGGTTGAGGTCAGGACTCTGTGAAGGCCAGTCAAGTTCCTCCACCCCAAACTCGCTCATTCATGTCTTTATGGACCTTGCTTTGTGTACTGGTGCGCAGTCATGTTGGAACATGTTGGAAGGGGCCATCCCCAAACTGTTCCCACAAAGTTGGGAGAATGAAATTGTCCAAAATGTCTTGGTATGCTGACATCTTTTTTTTTTTTTTTTTTTTTAATTCTCTTTATTGATTTTTAATAGATTTACAAAAACAGAACCTTGGGGCATTCCCCGGCTCAAAAAGTACCATGTAAATCAGTACCTAACAACAGGTTATCTGCCTAAAACTGTAAGTGCTGTTATCGACAGAAAAACAGATAAAATACAAAATAAAACAAAAAAAACAAAAAAAAAAAAACAAAAACTAGATATCACTGCTCAACCACTCCATTTGGAGAGATTATGAAAAGAGAATGTGCAGCTCGTCTTCGATGGAGGTGAGGTTTCCCAAGAGGGGATTCTGGTACTAGGCCTAGGATATTAAAGGTTCAACTATAGGGGTGTCACAAGGGTCTTAGCAAGTGTTAGCACAGAAGGGGGAGTTAATGGGTGTCAGATATACCGTCTACTCTTGAGCGGCATTAGTGGAGGCAGAGTCAAGCCATAGTTTCCATATTTTGTCAAACTTAACAGTACACCCACGGGAGTGGTATGTGGCTTTATGTAATGGTATTGTAGAATTGACCAGGGCTTTCCAAGAGTTCAGAGAGGGCGCATCAGATTGTTTCCATTTTAGTAATATTGCTTTACGGGCATAAAAGAGTAGAAGTCCTATGAGGGTCTTAGTTGCTGTGCGCTAAAGAGCCCACCAGGCCAAGCAAGCAGGCCGGTACAGTCAGTGGGATTGGGATTGTTAACAGCGAGGTTATAAATTGCGTCACCTCTACCCAGAAAGAGTGCACTTTGGGACAGGACCACAACATATGACAGAAACCGGCCTCTAGGTTACCACATTTCCAACAGCTAGGATAGGCCCCAGGATAAATTTTGTTCAGCCATTGCGGCGTTAAATACACCCGGTGTAGAATCCGGAATTTAATTAAACGGTCCTTCACTGCCACTAATTGAAGAAAAGGGTATTCCCACATATCCTCCCAGTCCTCTGTGTCTAGTTCAGGGAAGTGAGCCCTCCATTTATCTTGGAGAGTTTCAAGCCCAAAATACATTGATGGTAATAGTGCCTTATATATGGTGGATAGGGGTTTTACCAGCTCATCATTCCGGAGGAGGGATTCTAAAGTGGAGAGAAGGAGTAATGGTGGTTGAGATTTGAATTGGGAAGAGAAGGCATGTCTAAGCTGTAGATATCTAAAGAAGTAACAATTGGGTAAGTCATGGTTCTGTTTGAGAGTGTCAAAGGGAAGGATAGCCCCGTCTTTACATATATGGTCGAGTACTTTAATGCCCCTTGTTGCCCATAAGCTCGGATCAGGTATAGTGTGGAACTCAGCGAGGAGCGGATTGAGCCACAAGGGGTTATCCGGGGACCATCTGTTTGGTTCTGTTTTATGTTTACAAACTTGCAATTGCCACACTTTTATAACTGAAGACATAGAGTGTGTGAGATTCACAGGTGCTCTGGGACCTCTGTGTAGTGCATTTCTCAGTGATTCAAAGGACCCCAGCGATGCTGCCTCCAGCACCACCGAGGCGTTTGTATCATCAGAGATCACCCAATTGAACCAACCAACCAGGGTCTACGGAGGATAGACTTGTTAAACCTGGGGGATCCAGACCTCCATAGGAATGAAGAGAGGATGGCATCTAATTGTGTAAAGAATTTTTTGGGTATCCATATTGGAGTGTGCCTGATGATGTATAGAAAAATAGGAAGGCACTTCATTTTGAATAGGTTTATTCTACCTATAAGAGATAGGGGCAAATTATCCCAAGCTCTTAGTTTGGATTTAAGGTTTGATAAAAGGGGAGTGAGGTTCAAGGCAATAAAATCTGTCACCTTGGGGGTGATGTTGATCCCCAGGTAACGGATTTTCGAGGCCCAGGACAGGGGTAATGAGGGGTCCGCCGCCTGCTCAGCCGCTGAGTTGATAGGCAGGAGTTGGGATTTTTCCCAGTTGACTTTCAGTCCAGATAAAATTGTAAAACGAGAAAAAATATTAAGAGCTTCTCGAAGGGAGGGCCCAGGGTCGTTAAGAAAAAGCACCAAGTCATCGGCGTATAAAGCTAATTTTTCAACTATGGAGCCCACTCGTATGCCTACCACAGCATTAGAGTTACGGATGGCAGTGACTAGTGGTTCCATCACCAGGGCGAACAAGAAAGGGGAAAGTGGCCACCCCTGCCTAGTTCCCCGTTGTATCTGGAACTGTTCTGAGAGCATGCCCCCTAGTTTAATGTGTGCTGTTGGGGATTTGTATAGAATGGTGATCCATTTACAGAAGGTGGGGCCGAATCCGAAGGCTTGTAGTAATATAAGCATGTAAACCCAAATGACGGTGTCAAAAGCCTTCTCCACATCTAAGACCACCAAGACCCTAATCTGGGAGGAGGTTGGAGGAAATTGCAAATGTGTCAACACTCGTCTCAAATTTATGTCTGTGGATTTTCCAGGCATAAACCCAGTCTGATCTATGTTGATAAGGGAGGGTAATACTTTAACCAATCTAGCAGCGAGAATCTTGGCCAGGATTTTTAAGTCATAATTTAGGAGTGAGATAGGCCTATATGAGGCACAAAGTCTCGGGTCCTTCCCAGGCTTGGGGAGGAGAACTATGTGGGCCTGATACAGGGTAGGTGGAAGAGATCCAGTCTCTAGACAGTGCGTGTAGAAGGCTTGTAGTCTGGGGGCCAGCCTCTTTGTGTACATCCTATACCAGTCTCCCGGTAGATCATCTGGGCCTGGTGTCTTAGCAGGGGGAAGGGATGAGATCACCAATTCGATCTCCAAGGTGGAGATCTGGACGTCCAGAGCCTCCACATCTTCCTGCTCCAGAGAGGGAAGGGAGAGATTGCGGATTTCCTCTGTCATGAGTTCAGTAGAGACAGGCAGAGATTGGCTATACAGTTCCCTGAAATAGTTCCCAAATTCCTGAAGTATGGCTTTCGTGCCCATAATCGTCTCCCCGTCAGGTGTATGTAGTTCAGATACCACCGTCTGGTAACGTGGGTCAGCAACTAGATTAGCTAACTGTCTGCCATTCTTGTCACCTGACTCAAAAATTCTACTGGCTAATAAAGTTACATCATTGTTTGTTAAGGTGGTATAATGGAGGTTTAACTCTCTTCTCGCCTGTGCCAATAGCAGATAGGCCTCTGGAGAGGGGCTATGTGCGAAGCAGTTGGCTGCTTCAGATGCACGGTCTTCGAGTTGTGAAGTCAAGAATTTATAGTCAGCCCTTGCCGCTTTGATGGCTGAAATGTAGTAACCCCTCGTGGTTGCTTTAAAAGCTTCCCATACCGTCTCTACAGAAGCCGTATCCTCATTGACAGGCCAGTAAGAGTCCGATAGTGGACTGACAATTTCTGCAACTGTTTCATCTTGTATCCACCGCGGAGCCAATCTCCAGGTGCCTGGGTCATTCCTCCTACCCACACCGAGGCGTATCTCCAAGGGGGAATGGTCTGATAGCCCCGTCAGGAGATAGGATGTCTCGGATAACTTTGAGAGAACAGAAGCGCTGCCAAATGCCAGGTCGATCCTTGAGCTCGATTTATGAGATGAGGACAAGTGTGAAAAGGCCTTGGCAGAAGCGTGCCTCCATCTCCAAAGTTCAGTGAGGGCGAAACTGTCAGCCCAGTGCCTGAGATCCAGGTAGAGGAGTCAAGGACAGCATCTAGAATGGAGTTAAAATCCCCCCCAATTAATACGTGAGCAGATTGGAAGGGTGCAAGTTTCTCATAGAGAGTGTATAGTATGGAGAAGTCTACTGGGGGGGGTAAATAGACATTTACCAATGCCCACAAAACTGTATGTATTTCCAGCAATAAAATGATATACCTTCCTCCAGGGTCTGTAATGACCCTTACAACCTTACAGGGAAGAGACTTGTGAGTATTGCTACCCCTCGGGCATAGGTGGAGTAGGTAGCGTGAAAAGCTTGTCGGACCCATGCCCTGCGCAAGGCTAAGACTTTACTGCCAGTCAAATGCGTTTCCTGTAGAAACAATATATGAGGTTTGTGTGTGTTGAGGTATTTAAACAATAAGGACCTTTTGAATTTGTTATTAAGCCCCCGTACATTCCAAGAGAGCAGCGTAATTTCAGACATTAGTACACCTGTGAAAAAAATTGGTTAGCAGGAGTAATCAGATTAGTAAGTAAAGGTATGAAGACAGTTTCTGGCGGTCTAGTACACAGATAGATCCTGAAGCATGTATATAGAGAGAGCAGATGAGTGGTGAGCACACTTAAACTGTAGGGAGAAAGATCGACCCTACACATAACAAAAAACTCCCTGCCACGCAGCCTATTCCCCAACATAACTTGGCTTGTAGCTTGATCCCAAAACCAAAACAATAAAGTTGGTGACTTAATAGTATCCAAGGGGCATAAAACTAAGCGAATCACGACCCTGGAGTGCAGTCACAGCGCTCTATCAGAGTCCACAAGTTTGATCAATTTGTGGCTTAAACTCGTAGGGTAGCCACTTCCATTGGCATGCATTCCATCTCGATAAGAGGGGACGGGCGGTAATTCCTCCAGGTTGATGGAAGCACCCGGTCTCCCACTTCTTAGAGAGAAGCCGTGGGGATCAAGTGTGAACCTCTTATCGATGTATCCTTGGGGAGGCTCCGGTGCTTACAGGAAGTCTGGTAGGATAGAGTTGGCAAGGATGTGGGAAATCCGTGCATCAGATAACTTTTGTAGGGAAAGTGCTTCAATGCAATTTGATCAGCCAGTCATCAGCATCCGCTGGGTTGTCGAAGAACCGGATTGTTCCGTCATGCTGAACCCGCAGGGGGCTAGGGTAGAGCATGCTGTACTTTATGTTCTTATCTCTGAGCCGTCTACGAACATCATTGAAGGTTTTTCTCTTCCACTGCAAGTCAGCCGAAAAATCAGGGAAGAGGAGCACAGAGGCGTTTCCATATTTGAGTGCGGGATGTTTGCGAGGTTCAGAGAGAATCCTGTCCCTGTCCCGGTAGTTAAGGAAGCGGACCAGAAAAGGCCTGGGAGGGTTTCCAGGAATGGCACGGCCCGTGGGCACCTGATGGGCCCTTTCTACCATGTAGGTGGGTGGGACGTCCGTAAGGCCCAGGGGGTTTTTAAAGAACTCCTCCGCAAATTCAGCCGGGCGATCCCCTTCCTCTTTCTCGGGTAGCCCCAGGACTCTGATATTGTGGCGCCTGAGGCGGTTTTCAGCATCATCAGACTTTGCGACAAGGGACTGTACTGTGCGCTGCTATTCGGCAATGGAGGTGGCATGGGTGGCTGTAAGATCTTCTAGACTCAGTTTCGGACATTCTCCCCCTTATTTTGTCGAGGTCATTCCTTATAAGGTTGTACTCCTCCGCAAGATGGTCGATGCGCACGAGCAGTGAGGTCCTGCCCCGCTCGATCGCAGCAAGGATCATGGCTGTACTATCAGGAGGCAGTGGGGCTGATATTTCCACCTCTGGGCCCCCCCAAGGCCCATCTCCATTTCCGCCAATAAAACCCGGAGTCATCCGATCAGTGTGGGATCCGGCAACGGGGAAGGGGGCGGTGGTAGCCGGAGCGGTGAATTGACTGTAGCGGTTTTGGAATTCTTTTTCCCCTTTTTGGAGGAGGAGGAGGACATCTGGTCAGTCTCAAGGGGGAGCCTTATAGCGGGCGATCGTCTCCCAGGTCAGCGTTCAGGGGGCTGCAATCTAGGTCTGCAGCAGGCAATGAGCACCAGGAGGTCGCAGCACAAATAGGCAGGTCGTGGTTACCAGCAGCCCTCCACCTCTCAGCAATCCCTCCAGGTAGTGGGGGTAGATGGCTGGGTGTACCAGTTAGGGAAGGCCCAGAGCTCAGGGACAGAGGCAGAAGAAGGATGATGTAACAGGGCCCCAAGACAACTCAGTCAGCCCACACCGGCAGTCTACACAGGGCAGCTCGCCCGATTACAGTGGGTAGGATGGTGGATGGTGAGGCAGATGAGAAGTGTCCGCACTCTGGAGCCCGGAACCGGCCGCCCGCGGCGCACCTCCGCGGGGCCGCGGCGTAGGAAAGAGCGGTGTCTGGTAGGCTTCACTAGGCCGCACTAGGCCGCGACCGCGACGGACAGTCCCAGCGGCCCGGCCGGCTACCAGGCCACTTCAGGCAGATGGTTGGGCAGGCAGGATGGCGAGGGGGAAGACCCTTACCTCTCGATGAGGCCGAAAACAGCTCCCTCCAGCAGTGCACAGGCCTGGAAGATGGCGGCGGCTGCGGACGTGCGGGATCAATGGCCCCTCGGATGACAGCGGACGGATCCTCCACAATACAGGCCCAGGACTTGGCAGAATGTAAAGAGGAACAGGTAGGTAGGTGAACTGGCAGTTTTTGTGTTATCCTGTGCACGGATGGTTTAGGATGGAGAGTAGGCTTCCCGGAGCTCCTCACTAACACGTCCGCCACCGCTCACATCCGGACACGCCCCTCAAGTAGTCGGTATGCTGACATCTTAAGAGTTCCCTTCACTGGAACTAAGGGGCCAAGCCCAACGCCTGAAAAACAACCAAAAACCATAATCCCCTCTCCAGAGATTTGGACCAGTGCACAAAGCAAGGTCCATAAAGACATGAATGAGCGCGTTTGGGGTGATGTCAGGACTCTGTAAAGGCCAGTCAAGTTCCTCCACCCCAAACTCGCTCATTCATGCTTTATGGACCTTGCTTTGTGCACTGGTCCAAATCATTTGGTGGAGGGGGATTATGGTGTGGGGTTGTTTTTCAGCGGTTGGGTTTGGCCCCTTAGTTCCAGTGAAGGGAACTCTTAAGGCGTCAGCATACCAAGACATTTTGGACAATTTCATGCTCCCAACTTTGTGGGAACAGTTTGGGGATGGCCCCTGCCTGTTCCAACATGAATGCGCACCAGTGCACAAAGCAAGGTCCATAAAGACATCGATGAACGAGTTTGGGGTGGAGGAACTTGACTGGCCTGCACAGAGTCCTGAAATCAACCCTGATAGAACACCTTTGGGATGAATTAGAGCAGAGACTGCAAGCCAGGCCTTCTCGCCCAACATCAGTGCCTGACCTCACAAATGCACTTCTGGAAGAATGGTCAAACATTACAAAATCTTGTGGACAGCCTTCCCAGAAGAGTTGAAGCTGTTATAGCTGCAAAGGGTGGGCCAACTTAATATTGAACCCTACGGACTAAGACTGGGATGCCATTAAAGTTCATGTGGGTTTAAAGGCAGGCGTCCCAATACTTTTGGCAATATGGTGTACTGCTGATGAGAAAAGGTATTTATCAATTTATATGTACTAAAATAATTACATTTCCATGTTCTGTGTACTGTGGGAGACCAGATATAGTGAATGCAGAGTCCAAGGTTTAGTAAACGCTTTAAGTTACTAATTTTGTTTCGTTTCATTTTGTTTATTTGTTTTCAATGGATTCAAAGTATTCAAATAGAATTTTAATCCAAAATTAAAATTTCGAAAGGACAGCTATATTCTTTCTATGTTATTCTACTCTATTCTAAATTCTAATTCTATTCTATTGTATTTTTTCTATTCTTTTCTATTTTATTCTATTATTTTCTATTCTCTACTTTATTACTTTCTATTACTCTATTCTGTTTTATCCTATTCTTTTCTAAATTCGACTTTTAGAAGATGGATATAATTTAAGTAAAAATGTATTCTATTTATTTTATTCTATTCTATTCTATCTTTTTTTCATTATTATTATTTCATTACATCCCTGTGTTGAGCACATGGGCCTGCACACTTGCTGATCTCCTCAAAAGGGTCGCCCACCATCCTACCGGGTATTTTGATATTATAAAGAATGTATCAGAAACGACACAAAGACGGGTAGGAAAAACAGTCATCCATTGAATTATAGATGTTTAACCCCCTTCCCAGCCAGTGTCATTAGTACAGTGACAGTGCATATTTTTAGCACTGATCACTGTATTAGCATCACAGGTTCCCACAAGGGACAAAAGTGTCAGTTAGTGTCCGATTTCCCGCCGCAATATCGCATTCCTGCTATAAGTCTCTGAAAAAACTACCGTTTTAAAGACTTTTTTTTTGCATTGATACATGTCCCCTAGGGCAGTACCTGGGTCCCCAAACACTTTTCATGGCAATAAATTACTAGTAAAAAAAAAAAATTCCAGTATATATCCCATAGTTTGTATACGCTTATTGGGATTTTTTTTACCAAAAATATGTAGCAGAATACATATTGGTGTAAATTTTTGAAGAAATTATATTTTTTAAGTTTTTTTTTTTATTGGATTTGTTTTATAGCAGAAAGCAAAAAATATTGTTTTTGTTTTTTTGTTTTTTTTAACCGCTTGCCGACCGGCTCACGCAGATATACGTCAGCAGAAGGGCACGTACAGGCAGATTAATGTACCTGTACGTTGCCCTTTAAGAAGCGGTTTGCAGGCGCGCCCGCTGCAACCTCCGTGAGTGCGATCGCGGGTCCCGCGGACTCGATGTCCGCGGAGATACCCGCAATCGTCTCACGGGGAGGAAGAACGGTGAAATGCTTATGTAAACAAGCATTTCCCCATTCTGCCTAGTGACAGGACACTGATCACAGCTCCCTGTAATCGGGAGCGGTGATCAGTGATGTGTCACACATAGCCCCTCCCACCCACAGTTAGAATCACTCCCTAGGACACACTTAACCCCTTCACTGCCCCCTAGTGGTTAACCCCTTCACTGCCAGAGTCATTTACACAGGAATCAATGCATTTGTATAGCACCGATTGCTGTATAAATGACAATGGTCCCAAAATTGTGTAAAAAAATATCTGATGTGTCCGCCATAATGTAGCGGTCCCGATAAAAATCGCAGAACTCGACCATTACTAGTAAAACAGAAATGAAAAATAAAAATGCCATAAAACTATCCCCTATTTTGTAGACGCTATAACTTTTGCGCAAACCAATCAATAAACGCTTTTTGTGATTTTTTTTTACCAAAAATATGTAGAAGAATACATATTGGCCTAAACTGAGGGAAAAAAAAATGTTTTTTTTATATATTTTTTGGGGATATTTATTATAGCAAAAAGTAAAAAATATTGCTTTTTTTTCAAAATTGTCGCGCTTTTTTTGTTTATAGCGCAAAAAATAAAAACCGCTGAGGTGATCAAATACCACCAAAAGAAAGCTCTATTTGTGGGGAAAAAAAGGACGTCAATTTTGTTTGGGAACCACGTCGCACGACCGCGCAATTGTCAGTTAAAGCGTCGTAGTGCCGAATCGCAAAAAGTGCTCTGGTCTTTGGGCCAGCCAAATGGTTTGGGGCTTAAGTGGTTAAATTGTCGGTCTTTTTTTGTTTTATAGTACAAAAAATAAAAAACGCGGGGGTGATTAAATACCACAGAAGAAAGCTCTATTTTTGAGAAAAAAAAATTATATGAATTTTATTTGGATACAGTGTCCCGTATCACAAAAACATGGCCTGGTCATGAAGAGGGGTAAATCTTCCCGGAGGTCAAGTCGTTAATTAACTAATGTGAATGTACAATATGTATGTCAATTGTTAGTGCTATATAAATGCCTTATAATAAATAATAACTGAAATAAAATAAATAATCAACAAATAAATGTCTATGGTGTTCACTAGTCAGTCTTTTCCACCTAATGTAACAAACAATCGAATAGAAAAACACATATGTGTGCGCTGCTTGTGCTACACACCCCAAAACGTTTGTATAATGGAAAAATGGAAAAACTCCCTCATGGGTTTTTTTAGCAGCCAAGAAATTATTCAAAGACCATTAATTAAAATTGTTTATTTGACAATTGTGGAGACGACACACAAATGTCTTTGGGATCGCTGAAATTAGCTTTTAAAAGAAATCTCTGGCTATAGGACATGTTTTTCTCTCTTCCATCGCCTTGATTGGTAAATATACATCTTTTTGTGTGATTAGATATATAGGCAAACAAAACAAACGATTATTAAAATGTAAACTATTCCCTTTTCTTTCTGCATAAAATAAAATACCCCCTGAAGAAGACCACAATTAGAAGGGTCGAAACGCGTAGGTGTTTTATGTGGAAGGCTATTTTTTGCTGTAAAATGCAATTTTATTAGGATTTCATACAATATGTAGTTCCATCTTGATTGATGGTTTTGTCATTTTCATGTGAATGCCAGAGCTCATTTTTTTTACAACTCCCATGTAACTGTCAAATTGCTTTTTGATACAATAAAGAATTTTATTTAATGACCTTTGAATAATTTCTTGGCTGCTTAAAAAACCCCATGAGGGAATTTTTCCGTTATGTAAAAAGCAATATAATACAGAATGTATATTGTAACAGGTCTAGTACACAACATCACCATAAATCAACACATAAACTGTATCAATGATGGAGTTCCACGTTCCTCATATGAGAAGGTGCTCTTCATTAGACAAAGGCAACTCCTTAGAAACCTTACGACCCCCAAAAGATCCTTAAATGTTATCAGTGGGTATAGCAGACAGACAAGGGTGCCACAGGGTTGCTCCAAGCCCAGTAAGAGGTGTATCTACAAAAGATTTGCATGGAAATTTACACACTTAATGTGCACATACAAAAAAAAATAAAAAGAATGTTACTAGGCAATTTTCTGTGCTGAATGAATGTTTTTCATTGATTTAAAAGGGAAAACACTGCATTTTGGCCACTAGATGGTGCTAAGTATCGTAAGAATTTCCTAGCACCATCTAGTGGACAAATGCAGTATTTTCTGATTTTAATAAATGAAAAACACTCACCCACCATCACTGGAAATAGCCTAATAACGTTCGACTTTTTTTGCCTCCTTTGCACAGGACGATTGTACATGGATTTGTGCTGGGTGAATGGCTATGCAAAATGGAAAATACCTCATTTGGCCACTGGATAAACTCCTATGATACCTAGTACTAGCATCTAGTTGACAAATGAGATGTTTCCCGGTTTTAAATAAATGAAAAAAAATCCATCCACCAGCACAGGAAATTGCCTGATAACATTTGATTATTTAACCCTATTCACACGGAACCTTTGGATTGTAAGCTCCATGAGCAAGGCCCTCCTATTCCTTCTGTATTGAACGCTATTATAATTGAACTGTCCCTTTTTTACATTGTAAAGCACTGCGTAAACTGTTGGTGCTATATAAATCCTAAATAATAATAATAATAATAATAATTTTGTTCTACGTGGATCGCGATGCAAAACAGAAAATACCTATTTTGGCCACTAGATGGCAATAATAGGTAATTCCTATGATTCCTAGCACCATCTAGTGGATGAATAAGATATTTTCGGATTTAAAGAGGCGTTCCACCCAAAAATGGAACCTCCGCTTTAAGTGCAGGTGACCCGCTGACATGCCAAATGCATTTGGCATGTCATTTTTTTGGGGGGGGGGGCGGATGCCCTCTTTTTTTAGAGCCACCCAGCTCCCACTTCGTCCAGGGGCACCGGAAGGAAGTTCACCTCTCCCCCCTCCCTCTCTGCAATCTTCTGGGACACGTCACAGGTCCCATAAGATTGCCCGGCCATTCACAGCGCGCAGCGCGGCTTGTGCAAGTGAAGCCACAGCCAGGTGCCCAAAGTTACAATGCCAGCTCCGCAGAGAAGAGTGGGAGAGGAGCGGGGCTTCGTTCGCCCGCATCGCTGGACCTGTGGGACAGGTGAGTGTTCGATTATTAAAATTCAGCAGCTGCTTTTTGTAGTTGCTGAAATTAGACATGTGCAGGATGAAAAAATTCGTTTAGTTTAGTTTCGTTTCGATTCGTTTTTTAACTTAATTCGTTTAGTTAAATTCGTTGCATTCATTACATTCGTTTTCGGAATTCGTTTCGTTTCGTATTCGAATTCGAAAAAATTCGACCGCATTCGAAAAAATTTGACCGTATTCGAAAAAAAACTATCAAATTCGAAAAAATTCTACCACATTCGGAAAAAACTATCAAATTCGAAAAAATTCTAACACATTCGAAAAAAACTGTCAAATTCGAAAAAATTCTGCCACATTCGAAAAAAAACTATCAAATTCGAAAAAATTCTAACACATTCGAAAAAAACTGTCAAATTCGAAAAAATTCTACCACATTCGAAAAAAACTATCAAATTCGAAAAAATTCTACCACATTCGAAAAAACTGTCAAATTCGAAAAAATTCTACCACATTCGAAAAAAACTGTCAAATTCGAAAAAAATTCTACCACATTCGAAAAAAACTATCAAATTAAAAAAAATGTTACTACATTTGAAAAAAATATTAAATTCAAAAAAATTCGACCGTATTCGAAAAAAACTATCAAATTCGAAAAAATTCTAACACATTCGAAAAAAACTGTCAAATTTGAACAAATTCCACCACATTCGAAAAAAACTATCAAATTCGAAAAAATTCTACCACATTCGAAAAAAACTGTCAAATTCGAAAAATTTCTACCACATTCGAAAAAAACTATAAAATTCGAAAAAAACAATAACTGAATTTGAAAAAGTATAACTATATATAACCATTTTGCGAAATTTGAAATTCGTATAGAATGAAATCGAATTCCAATAGAAAAGATTAGGATAGAATAGAAAGTATAAAAGAATAGCATAGAAAAACAATAGATCAGAATAGAAAAAAATATAATATATTGTATTCTAAGCTTTTCTATTTGAATTCGAATTCATTCTGTACCAAATTCCAATTTTGCAAGATGGTTAAATATATATATTATATTTTTTTTCTATTCTGTTCCATTGTTTTTCTATGCTATTCTTTTCTATTCTATTCTAAACTTTTCTATTCGAATTTGAATTAATTCTATGCGAAATTCGAATTTCGGAAGATGGCTTCTAAAATTTAGAATTTCGTATAGAATGAATTCGAATTTGAATAGAAAAGATTAGAACAGAAATAGAATAGACTAGAAAAACAATAGAACAGAAGAGAATAAAATATAATATATATATTTTTTTCTATTCTGTTTCATTGTTTTTCTATGCTATTCTTTTTTATTCTATTCTAAACATTTCTATTCGAATTTGAATTCATTCTATACGAAATTCGAATTTCGGAAGATGGCTTCTGAAATTCGCATTTCGTATAGAATGAATTTGAATTTGAATAGAAAAGAATAGACTAGAAAAACAATAGAACAGAACAGAATAAAATATAATATATATATTATATCTTATTCTATTCTGTTCTATTGTTTTTCTAGTCTATTCTTTCTACTCTATTTTAATCTTTTCTATTCAAATTCATTTTATACGAAATTCGAATTTTGGAAGATGGTTTTATATATATATATATATATATATATATATATATATATATATATATAAAAATATTTTTTCTATTCTGTTCTATTGTTTTTCTATTATTTTCTATTATATTCTGATCTTTTCTATTTGAATTCAAATTCATTCTATACAAAATTCGAATTTCAGAAAATAGTTATATAGAAATAGAATGAAATCAAATTCTAATAGAAAAGAATAGAATAGAAAAACAATAGAACAGAATAGAAAGAAATATTTTATATATATATAAAAATAAATAAAACCATCTTCCGAAATTGGAATTTGGTACAGAATGAATTTGAATAGAAAAGATTAGAATAGAATATTTTATATTTTTTTCTATTCTGTTCTATTGTTTTTCTATGCTATTCTTTTATATTATTTTCTGTTCTAATCTAATCTTTTCTATTTGAATTCATTCTGTACCAAATTCCAATTTCGGAAGATGTGTGTGTATATATATATATGTATATTTTTTTTTTTTCTATTCTGTTCTATTGTTTTTCTGTTCTAGTCTTTTCTATTAGAATTCGATTTCATTCTATTTCATTCTGTTTCTGTATAACCATTTTCGGAAATTCAAATTTCGTATAGAATGATTTTGCATTCAAATAGAAAAGATTAGAGTAAAATAGAAAAGAATAGAAAAACAATAGACCAGCATAGAAAAAAAATAAAAATAAAAAAAATATATATAAATATATATACCGTATTTATCGGCGTATAACACGCACTTTTTTCCCCTTAAAATCAAGGGAAAATCATGGGTGCGTGTTATACGCCGATCCCTTGCGATCCTGAGCTGACAGATCTTCAAAATCGCCGACCGCGATTTGAAAATGGCGCCGAAATACACAGAGCCGGTCCTCGGCTCTTCTCGGCCACTTTTGGCTTCACTCGAGTGCCGCCCGAACCTAGCCGAGTGTACTCGGCTAGGTTCGGATAGCTCCGCTCACAGTCACGCCCATCCCGGGAGGGACTACGAGTGGAGCCGAAAGTGAACGAGAGTCGCCGAGAAGAGCCGAGGACCGGCTCTGTGTATTTTGGCGCCGGCGGCACCATTTTCAAATCGCAGTCGGCGATTTTGAAGCTCAGGATCGCAGGGGATCACAGGATTTTCAAACTGCGAGCTGCAAGGCTGCACTGGGGCAAGGCTGCACTGGGGCAAGGCTGCACTGGGATAAGGCTGCAATGGACACTGGGAAGGCTGCACTGACAAGGCTGCACTGACAAGGCTGCACTGACATGGCTGCACTGGGGCAAGGCTGCACTGAGAAGGCTGCAATGATGGGCATTTAAATGTAAGTTTTTTTCCCTTAAACTTCCCTCCTAAAAGTTTTTTTTTCCTTAAAATTCCCTCCTAAACTTGGGGTGCGTGTTATATGCCAGTGCGTGTTATACGCCGATAAATACGGTCATTTTTTTTGTATTATTCTCTTCTATTGTTTTTTTATGCTTTTCTTTTCTATTATTTTATATTCTATAATAGTCTTTTCAATTCAAATTCATTCTATATGAAATTCGAATTTCGGAACATGGCTTCTGAAGTTTGAATTTCTTATAGAATGAATTCGAATTAGAACAGAAAATAATAGAAAAGAATAGACTAGAAAAACAATAGAACAGAATAGAAGAAAATATAATATATATATATATTATATATTATATTTTCTTCTATTCTGTTCTATTGTTTTTCTAGTCTATTCTTTTCTATTATTTTCTATTCTATTCTAATCTTTTATATTCAAATTTGATTTCGGTCTATATGAAATTCGAATTTTGGAAGATGTTTTATATATATATATATATATATATATATATATATATATATATATATATATATATATATATATATATATATATATATATATGTATATATATAAAATTTTCTATTCTGTTTCATTGTTTTTCTATGCTATTCTTTTCTATTCTATTCTAAACTTTTCTATTCGAATTTGAATTCATTCTATACGAAATTCGAATTTCGGAAGATGGCTTCTGAAAGTGGAATTTCGTATAGAATGAATTCGAATAACATCTTCCAAAATTCGAATTTCATATAGGCGGAAATCAAATTTGAATGTAAAAGATTAGAATAGAATAGAAAATAATAGAAAAGAATAGACTAGAAAAACAATAGAACAGAATAGAAGAAAATATAATATATATATTATATTTTCTTCTATTCTGTTCTATTGTTTTTCTAGTCTATACTTTTCTATTATTTTCTGTTCTAATCTTTTCTATTCAAATTCAAATTCATTCTATACGAAATTCAAACTTCAGAAGCCATGTTCCGAAATTCGAATTTCGTATAGAATGAATTTGAATTTGAATTGAAAATACTATTATAGAATATAAAATAATAGAAAAGAAAAGCATAAAAAAACATATATATATATATATATATATATATATATATATATATATATACATATTCTATTGCTTTATTATTTTATATTCTACCTTATTGTTTTTTTTAGAAAAACGTTTTCTATTTTTTTTTAATTTGATTATGTTTTCGAATTCGATTCGAATATGTTTTCGAATATGTTTTCGAATTCGATTCGAATATGTTTTCGAATTCGATTCGAATATGTTTTCGAATTCGATTCGAATTCGTTCGTTTTTTTTTCGGATTCGTTTAAATTCTTTACTTTTGTCATTCGGAAATTCGGATGCATCCGAATTTCCGAATAATGAAAAATTTGTCCGAATTTCGATTCGGAACGAAACGAAATGCACATGCCTAGCTGACATTTACACGGGTGGAACTCTGCTTTAAATACATTGAAATACAATATATCTGTCAGGGCTGGGCTCAGCCCTTCCTTCTCTGAGCTGGCCGCTCAGCTGTCGGCTAATTGCCAGCTTCCATCTCTCTCCACAGTTACTCAGCTGTTCATGATATCCTGCTCCTCAGTCCTGCCTACTTAAGCCATCCAGCCCAGTGGATCTCTGCCTTCGCCTTGGTCAACATCACAGAGACTATCTCCTGCAATCCTGTTCAAGACTTGCTTTGCTGACATCCCTTCTGGCTCCAGATCCTGCTTGCTGTTCCACTACATTGATCTCTGACTTCTGGCTTGGCTGACTATCCGTTCCGGTTACTGAACTTTGGCTATGTTTTGACTACGTTTGTTCTTTTTACTTTTATTATTAAACAAGTGTGATTTAACTGTACTTCTGTCTCAGTCTGATTTCATGGTTTCTGACAGTTTCTATATCAGAGTAAAGTAACTTTTTCTTTATATATATATATATATATATATATATATATATATATATATATTATATTATCATAGTATGATCATGATTGACTACCATATATTTTCTTCCATGGTTCTATTTATATAATGAAATACAATGTTTGTATTGCTTTTATCATCCCTAATAAAGGGGGACCGATGTCCCCTCCCGAAACGCATTGATATCTGCGACCTCATCTTTTTACTACATCTACTGAGAAATAAGTACATTACTGTATAACTAAAGGCAATATTGTTTTTAGTTTTGGATGCAGCGAAGAGTAATTAGAACCCCTGTCAGGTTGTTTTATTGCTGTCTGTGCCCTTATTAGGGAGATTCACCCTCTCTATTTGTCCCAGGTGATTGTTACCCCTGAGAGTTAAAGCGAAAAAGAAAATCCCAAATGTTGGGATGTTGTCACCAGAATAGGAATAGAGGGGAAATCTTCCAATTGGGGACACTAGTTCCGGTGACTAGTGATGAGCCGAGCTGCCCTGGGTTCAGTTTGAGCATTGTTCATCGTTGAAATCTATGGGAGCCGAATCCTTTTTTTTCCTAATAAAAAAATACCCATTTCCTGGGCTAATAGGCAAGGGGTGGTCAAAAAAAAAAATAGAATGCTGATGGACATGGATCTACATGGCTGGTGATGTGATTGGAGGTACATGTACATTGTGGGACTTTTTTTCTTTTTTTACTAAGGGATATGTCAAAAAAAATTTCTTTTTTTATGGTTTACATAATTTTTTTTTGTAAATGAGTAGGGGGTACTATGTATCCCCCTACTCATTCAGATGGGAGGCAGTATGTGTGTTTTATCTTATTGTTAATAGGGGGTTCCAGATTCCGATAAGTCTGCTGCCCCCAGACCCCCACAACCACTGGGCCAGGGTTGTGGGGAAGAGGCCCTTGTCCTCATCAACATAAGGGACAAATTAGTTTGTCAGGGACTGACGCCCCCTCCCAGCCATGTACCACCCCAGGTTGAAGTCATGTGGCCTGGTACGGTGTAGGAGAAGGAAACTGTCAGCCCAAACAGCCATAGTTCCAGCTCAAACTTCAGTGGAGAGATATCCACAGTTGTGGCTGTGAGACAGGATGCGGAGGGAAATCTCCCCAATGGAAAACAGATGGAAAAAAAAAACTGACAGGGGTCTGACAATGTGAGGCCCTGCCACTGTGGAAATATAGGAGAAAATGACAGGATTCGCATTAAGGCTTAATGCGCAGTTCCAGATTATCGTTTCTGAGCGGAGAGCTGTGTATTTGGCTTTCTCTGGATTCTGTAAACTTGGATCTGTTGCCTGGATCTTGAAGGTTCCTTAGACCCCATACACTCTATTAGATTTTCTGCAGATTTTTGTCTTCAGATTTACCAAAACTATGTAGTGGAATGGCCTGCCTGATTGCATACAAATCAAAACTCTAATGCCCCGTACACACGAACGGATTTTCTGACGGAAAATGTGTGATAGGACCTTGTTCTCGAAAATTCCGACCATGTGTAGGCTCCATCACACATTTTCCATCGGATTTTCCGACACACAAAGTTTGAGAGCTTGCTATAAAATTTTCCAAAAACAAAATCCATTGTCGGAATTTCCGATCGCGTGTACACAAATCCGACGCACAAAGTGCCACGCATGCTCAGAATAAATAAAGAGATGAAAGCTATTGGCTACTGCCCCGTTTATAGTCCCGACGTACGTGTTTTACGTCACTGCATTCAGAATGATCGGATTTTCCGACAACTTTGTGTGACCGTGTGTATGCAAGACAAGTTTGAGCCAACATCCGTCAGAAAAAATCCTAGGATTTTGTTGTCGGAATGTCCGATCAATGTCCGACCGTGTGTACGGGGCATTATGCCGCGTACACACACGATCGGAATTTTCGTCAACAAATGTTCGATGTGAGCTTGTTGTCGCAAATTCTCGGAAATTCCGAGCGTGTGTAGACAATTCCGACGCACAAAATTCCACGCATGCTCTGAATCAAGTACGAGATGAAAGCGCTCGGTCTGATAAAACTAACGTTCGTAATGGAGATAGCACATTCATTACACTGCAAATTTTTTAATCTTTCAATGTAGCGCATTTTCTTCTTCTTTAGAATGCTAGAATAATGAAGTAGTTTTGCTGCTGATATTCACACAGAGTTCTGACAAACTAATTTCTTTATTATTTCTCCTGATCTCCTGAATAATCTTTTATTTTATTTTTCACCAGATCTCCAGAATACCGTTTATTATTTCTTTTATAGTGATCTACTTTTTTTTTTTTTTATAAAGATCTTCTGATTTTTTTTATTTTTTAACGATCTCCATTATATTTTTTGTCGTTTTGTGTGTCAAGTTACCACAAAACCATTATTATCTTTTATTTTTTAACCTCAAAGAGGTTGGTTGGTGTGGGTGTCCCTTGTTAATTTGACATTGTCTTTTTGAAATGTACCTGCCTACTCACAAACAAACTGTCCTTTTTGAAGTAAAACACATAGCCAAGGATTTAGAAAAAAAAATTAGAAATTTTTTAGGGGTCATAACAAAATAAAGAGGAAGGCAGCGCTGGATAAACTGTTGAAATTGGCGAAGCCTTTGTACCCCAAGCACACATCAATTATTTGACAGGCAAAATTGGTAGCCTGAGGAGTCCATTTAATAGGGAGCACAATCCAGTCCAGGACTCCGAGAGATCAGAAACAGCAGCTGATGACATATATGGCTGTGGTCATACAACAGCCTGCGTCTTTTGTCAGACATGGTTCTCACAAACGTGGCTTTGGCTTGTGAGTTCACCCCTCAACCCCTTATTTAGGGCTTGTAGGATCACTTCCTCACATAAGAGGCGTTGGCCCTCCTCCATTTCCAGCATTTTGCAGGCTGTCATGCAGGCATAGTCCTCTTGAAGACTGGGGAGTTTTCTGAGGTTACTCCTCTTCCTGGCACTTTTTTGTGGAAGGCCTAGGGGACAGGGCCGGACTGGGAATAACATCCAGCCCTGGAAAAAATTTCATACCAGCCCCACAGCATTATTATACCACAGCAACAGCATTAATAAACCAGCGCAACAGCATAACGTCATTGATTTCTTGTTCATGAAAGGGAAAACCATAAAATGCACATTTGAAGAGTGTATTATATATAGATAAGGCAGATATGAAATCACATAGGGCTTTATATATATATATATATATATATATATATATATATATATATATATATATAAAAGCAAATTCCAGTTAAAAGTGGTAAGTGATCAATCATCAAGGGGGACCCCAGGAACTCAGAACGTGGGAGGGGGGGGGGACCAACATCCGCAGAAAGAATACACTAAGGTAAGGGGGGGTGGGTTACTGATATAAGGCTGTGCTTTATATCGGTGCCCCCTTACATTATCGTATTCACTCCCCCCTTACATCAGTGACCCCCCCTTCAGACTGGCCTAGCGGTGCTGTCACTGACCTCCTCTCAGGTGCACCATGTAGGGCTCAGTCAGTCGGCTTCAGCTCGGTGGCTCTGGTTTTATCCTATAGTCTCCTCTCCACAGTCCACACTTGTCTGACTTCTCCCATGACCCCCATCCTGGCGGTGCTCCCACTCTTGACTCCTCTGCAGACTCCCTCAGAGACTGCAGACATGATACAGGAGATGGTCAGAGACTACAGACATGATACAGGAGCTCAATGCAGCCTCACCAGTGCCCATCAAATGCAGCCTCACCAGTGCCCATCAAATGCAGCCTCATCAGTACCAATCAAATGCAGCCTCACTGTGCCCATCAATGCAGCCTCACTGTGCCCATCAATGCAGCCTCACTGTTCCCATCAATGCAGCCTCACTGTGCCCATTAATGCAGCCTCACTGTGCCCATCAATGCAGCCTCACTGTGCTCATCAAATGCAGCCTCACTGCTCATCAAATGCAGCTTTACTCTGCCCATGAATGCAGTCTCACTGTGCCCATCAATGCAGCCTCACTGTGCCCATCAATGCAGCCTCACTGTGCTCATCAAATGCAGCTTTACTCTGCCCGTGAATGCAGTCTCACTGTGCCCATGAATGCGGCCTCACTGTGCCCATCATTGCAGCCTCACTGTGCCCACCATTGCAGCCTCACTGTGACCACCATTGCAGCCTCACTGTGCCCATCATTGCAGTCTCACTGTGCCCATCAATGCAGCCTCACTGTGCCCATCAATGCAGCCTCACTGTGCCCATCAAATGCAGCTTTACTGTGCCGTGAATGCAGTCTCACTGTGCCCATGAATGCAGTCTCACTGTGCCCAGGAATGCAGCTTCACTGTGCCCATCATTGCAGCCCCTCCTGTGCCCCATGGCCCAGTCAGCAGTCCCTGTCTGTGGGAAGGTGTGTTGTTGATGCTCGGTACGGTACCTTGCATGCCAGCAGGATATCCATGATGGCCAGCAGCAGGGTCTGTTCTCGTTTTGGATGGGGACAGTGCTCCTTCCAGAGGATCTGTTTGCTGTGAGATGGAGTGGTCCCTGGCCACCTGCACCTTCAGCCACCCTCATTTTCTGGCCCCAGTCAGCCTGTCCTCTGGTCCTGGGGAAGTGGAGAGCACTGGGTGGGAGCTGGAAAGAAGGGGGAGCAGAGAGTACTGGCGGGGTTGGAGAGCACATGGGTGGGGGCAAAGAGCAGGGGGGAGTGGAGATCACAGGGATGGGGAGCGGAGAGCGCTGGGAGGGGGGGACTTGAGAGCACTGGGGGTCCAAAAAGAACAAAGGTGGAGAGCACTGTGGGGGCTAAGAGTGTGGGGTGGCGAAGAGCACTGGGGGAGGGGCAGAAAAACAGGGGTGGAGTGCACTGGGGGGTACAAAGAGCAGGGGGGAGTGAAGAGCAATGGGGAGAGCTTGAAAGCACCAGTGGGGGCCAGAAAGAACAGGGGTGGAAAGCACGGGGGACTGGAGAGCACTGGCGGGGGTTGGAGAGTACATGGGTTAGGGCAAAATGCAGGGGGGAGTGGAGAGTACAGGGGTGGGGAGCGGAGAGTGCTGGGGGGGAAGCTTGAGAGCACTGGAGGAGGAGCCAAAAAAAACAGGGGTGGAGAGCACGGGGGGCAAAGAGCATGGGGGGGGCTGGAGAGCAATGGGTGGAGAGCACCGGGGGGGACCGAAAGAACAGGGGAGCGGAGAATGGGGGGCTGGAGAGCACTGTGGGGGGTCGAGAGCACTGGGGGGGGCTGGAGAGTGATAGGAAGAGCTGGAGAGCACTGGGGGGGGGAGAAAGAACATGAGTGGAAAGCACTGGGGGAGTGAAGAGCACTGGGATGGTGGCTAGAGTAGGATGGGGAGAGCTGGAGAGCAGGGGGGGGCAGAAAAAACAGGGGTGGAGAGAACTGTGAGGGGGGGGCTGGAGAGGGGGGGCTGGAGAGCATGGGGGGGAGCCAGGGAGCACAAGGAGAACTGGGGGGGCCAGTAAAAGAAGTTGGATAGGAGGATCGGCGGGGGGCCGCATATAGAGGAAATGAGCTTTCTATATTCCTCTATGCAGCCGCTGAATACTTGATTCTCCTCCTCTCCCTCCTGCAAGTATTCAGCGGCTGCATGGAGGAATATAGAAAGCTAGTTTCCTCTATATGCGGCCCCCCGCCAATCCTCCTATCCAGGCACACAGGGCGGACTGTACGGGCGGGCATCTACTCATGTGGATCACGGAGCTGGCTGGGTGTTCGGCGGCGGCGCTGTAACATGGTCCCGCCCCCCTAGACTGGCTCGTGTGATAGGCGGAACACTGATTCTATCTACTATCACACAAGCTGGTCTAGGGGGGCCGCCGCCGAACACAGACCCAGCCAGCTCTGTGACACACAGGAGCAGGAGAGAGGGGAGCACTGCAGCCGCAACTCAAAGCGGCCTCACGGCAGGCAGCCTACCGGGAAATCTCCCGGTATCCCGGTAGGCCAGTCCGGCCCTGCTAGGGGAGGAACCTGGGATTGGGGCAGGCTACTGGACCCGGCCACCTCCTAGCTGCCACTTACCCCCGCCACCTCCTGGCTGCCACTTACCCCCGCCACCTCCTGGCTGCCATTTTCCATGGCCTCCTCTTGGCTGCGACTTTCCTGTGTCTGAAAAAGGGACATAGTTTTAGTTTTTGGTTCATCAATCACACACAATTTTCAGCTCATGACTTGCAAATTGGATGTTAAGAAATAGAAAAGACTATCATTCTGACACCAGCATTTTTCATTCTTGTCCCAATCATTTGTGGCCACTACTGTCTATTGGTATGTAAAAATCAGAAATTAGTTATCAAAACTAACATCTATTTAACATCATTAATTTGACAACCAGAAATATTTTTAATAATGCTATACCTGACTCAAGCTGGGCTTCTCCACATGTTGCTGCCTGAAAGGCCCAGGTTGGTCGTCGGAAGCCTCAGCTGGGGGGGAAGGAAGCCTTGAAGGAAGACTGGAGAGTGCTGGCCTGGGTTCAGTCTGGTCTGACAAAAAATGCAGTCTGTCATAGTACCACAGCCTGGGGACATAAATGTCATCTGCTGCAGCTCCTCATCTCAGGGAATCCTGGACCCTCTTGCGCTCCCTATTATAAGTGCTCCTCATGCCACCAATTTTGGATGTTAAATACTTGATGTCTGCCGTGGGGATCACCAGCTTCACAAATTCAAGCAGTTTCTCCAGCGCTGCCTGCCTCTTTGTTTGAATATTATAAAACTGGTGGTTCACCTGCCACAGACGGGGCAGGTCCCTGAACATATCAATGAATATTCCTAGAAATTCCCTATTTTTGAAGGGATACATTTTCTCTGCAAGACACAACACAGGACAAACCCTAATGTCAGGCGAAACTCTCCTAATCTTGACGCAATATAGGCCTCAATCTATAAGCAGTATAGGCCACTGATGCACCAAGTTAAAATTGTACCTTCGTTATAACAATCGTCGCTTCTGTTACTTCGTCCTCCGCTCACATATTGTATGTACGATGCACGCGTGTTACGCTTTATATACACTGCACATGCTTGAAACTCCGCCCGCCCCTGACGTTCTTTTTAGTATATTCCCCTCCCCTTCTCTTTTGGCGCAGTGGGAGAGCACATGGCGGAGAGACAACAGGTGCATGCAGAGGAGAGCAGCAACAAAGAAAGGCCAGAGCCACGAACCTCCTGATCCCCTGGGATATTGAAGGCCTCAATTATGTCCTTTGTAGAGATGGTGGAGATGGTGGACATCTTCAAGAGGGCCGACTATGATGGGAAGCCAAGCCTTACCCAAACCCAAGTGTGAGAAAGGCCAAGATCATGGCTAAAGTTGTGAAGAGTCTGCACAGGAATTTTGGGGTTCGGCGATCCAAGGATCAACCGAGGAAACGATGGTCAGACCTCAAATTGAGGGAGCAGGATCAGTACAGAAGGATCAGGAAACTGCTTCTAAAAAGTAAGTATTTGTCCTGTGTTTCTATTATTATTATTACTTGCATGCTGCTCCATGTGCTTTTCTTTACTGTTGTACAGTTTAAAATGGCAACTTTCATGTTCATGGGCACAGTAATCGGTCGTAGGAAACATCGTTCATTCGCCCACTTATAAGATGTTTTTGGAAGATACAGGTTAACTACATTTTTTCAGGCCTATTTGTATTAAAAGAAGTTTGTTGTCTAGATGGGATTGTAACTAGAATGAAATGCAAACTTGATTCAGTGTAAGGAGAGGACACTCAGAAGCTGTTTACACATCTGGACGCAAGAGCACTAGTGTGGGACACCAGAACAAACCTTTTAGGGTGTCCCACACAGGTGCTCCAGTGGATACTAGGGGTGTCTCTATGTGTGATACTTTACCAAAAAAGGGAAGTATTCCAGCTTTAGAAAGGAAATAAAATGTTCTTCAGCTTGGAACTCTGCCAAAACAGACAATTGTACGACACTTCCAAGCAATGTTTCATATTCCTATTTCTGCCCTCAAATATCTGTGTGCTAAGTATACCTTTTTTTTATTCACATAGGGGAGAAAAAGCTCGGGACATCTGAGGACACCAGGGACCCCCCACCTCCTGAAGAAGGGGAAATCCCAAAACCACAAGCAGAGGATGAGGAGGGAGACGTTTATGAAGTGGGCGAAATAGTGATCACAACAGGTGAGTGTCTGAGACCACAGCTTCAGGTAATAGATGTATGCCTGCATATTTATAATACACGGTGTTTTCTTTTTTAATTTTAGGTGATGTGGATGTTATTGAAGAAGAAACTAATTTCACCATTGAAAGTACCCAGATTCTCATCAGGGAGAGAGTGGGGTGCAATCGTGATTTAGAAAATATAAAGGAAAACATCAATGATGTTCAACAAAAAATGAAGAACATCATTGATGTTTTAGGCAGAATATAAAACCCCAAAAAATTGTACCGTTTTATGGGTATTTTTGCTTGGAAAACAAATTTTTAAAGTATTTTAAAAGCCAAATTTTGAAGATGCACACGGTGTGTCAACATGTGCTATCTGAAATCACGGGATATCAATGTACGCGTTTTGTGGGTGCAACCCCTTCCTTGCAACTCAATTAGGTGAGAGGAAGGGGTTGCACCCCCAATACACGTCCATTGATCCCCCATGATGAGAGCTAGCACATGTTGACATTAGGCATGGGATCAGGAGGGAAATCCCCAGTTTGAATCCCAATTTGTGCGCATCTTCAAAATTGGGTGACATCACCCCATCTGATGAAGGCAATATCAACACAGTTTGAACATACTAATGACTGATATTGCCTTAATTTTATCAAAGTTGAACTTTGGAAGTTCCTGAGTTGTGTATGTTATGGTTTGAAACATGTCTGTCTAGCCAAAAAAAGGATATTTACAGTGTGGAAAAAAAAAAGTTATACACCAAAGATGTTGGTTTGTTCAAAAACCCTTTTCCAATGCACATGAGAATATGCTTTGAGTAAAATGTTTTCTACTCAACAATGTGTGGCTTCTTCTTTCAATGCTCAATAGCAATTTTAGTAATAAGTTGTTTTTTACAGTGACAATGGGGGTCATTTACTAAAGGCAAATCCACTTTGCACTACAAGTGCACTTTCAGTGTAGTTTCAAGTGCACTTTTGCAGTGCACTTGGAGTGCAAAGCAGATTTTCCTTTAGTAAATAACTCCCACAGTGCTTTATAATTTGCTACAATCACACCATTTTCATGACTCCTCAAAATTCATTCATGCTGCTGAAAATTATGAATATTTTTCTCAGTAATGCATTACATGCATTAACAACAAAAACAAGGTGTGCGTAGCAGACCCACAACATAATAATATTTCGGTGAAGAGGAGATTGTCACTTCATGTATCAAATAAATTACATTTGCACTATTGAAGAAAATGGCCAAAAAGAAAAGCCCATTGGAGAACCTAGATGACAGCAAGAAACAAGAAACCCAGGTAGTAAATCAAAGGAAATCTTCTTTTAGTTTAAGTTAAAAAATTTAGGATAAAATGTTTCTTAAACATTTTCTGGCATATCAATGGCCCCCTACCCGCAAAGTACTCAACATACATCTGTTTTACTTTGCGGGTGCTTTGGGGGTGCAAGCCAGGAAGGCCATCTTCAAGCGCCGTCAGAGTTTCATTCTTGAAGTCCGGCCTCAGGCCCAACTGAGGCCACATAGTTCATTGAATTTCTCCTTAAAAAGTTGTGTAGAATGCAGCACGCAAGGATTATATGGTTAAGTTTATATTCTGCCATGTTGATTGGCGTAAGGAAAAGGCGGAACCGGCTGGCCATTATCCCAAAAGCATTCTCCACCACTCTTCTGGCTCTGGACAGACGTTAGTTATAAACCCTCTGGCCTGGGGTGAGGGTCCTCGTGGCTTCAAAACGGTCGGCTGGTCAGAACAAACTGAAAGAAAGCACTAAAAAACAGAAAGGCCGAAGCTGAAAATCAGAAATGAGCGGACAAGAACGCACTGAAAATCAACTACATAATATGAATACGAACCCACAAGCACAAACTGAAGAGCAGTAATGATTGTAAAAGCACAAGGCTGAAAAGCTTGAATCGTCTGTCACCAAACTTCTACTAACACGAGATTAGCGGAAGGAGCCCAAAAGGTGGCGCACTTGGTATTGAACTTCCTCTTTCTAGTGCCGTCGTACGCGTTGTACGTCACCGCATTCTTGACATTCACAAATTCCGACCAACTTTGTGTGACCGTGTGTATGCAAGACTAGTTTGAGCCAACATTCGTCGGAAAAACTACATGGATTTTGTTGTCGGAATGTGCAATCTTGTGTACGCGGCATAAGGGCTCACAGCTGAGGACCATGAGGCAAGTCTGTGAGCAGTCTAAGGCCTTGCAGCTGGGGAACATAAGGCAAGACTCTGAGAAGTCTAAGGGCTCACAGCTGAGGACCATGAGGCAAGTCTCTGAGCGGTCTAAGGCCTCACAGCTGGGGAACATAAGGCAAGACTCTGAACAGTCTAAGGGCTCACAGCTGAGGACCATGAGGCAAGTCTATGAGCAGTCTAAGGCCTCACAGCTGGGGAACATAAAGCAAGTCTCTGAGCAGTCTAAGGTCTCACAGCTGGGGAACATAGGGCAAGTCTCTGAGCAGTCTAAGACCTCACAGCTGGAGAACATAAGCCAAGTCTCTGAGCACTCTAAGGGCTCACAGCTGAGGACCATGAGGCAAGTCTGTGAGCAGTCTAAGGCCTTACAGCTGGGGAACATAAGTCAAGTCTCTGAGCAGTCTAAGGCCTCACAGCTGGGGAACATAAGGCAAGTCTCTGAGCAGTATAAGGCCTAACAGCTGGGGAACATAAGGCAAGTCTCTGAGCAGTCTAGGGCCTCACAGCTGGGGAACATGAGGCAAGGTCTCTGACCAGTCTAAAGGCTCACAGCTGGGGACCATGAGGCAAGTCTCTGAGCAGTCTAAGGGCTCACAGCTGAGGACCATGAGGCAAGTCTCTGAGCAGTCTAAGACCCCACAGCTGGGGACCATGAGGCAAGTCTGTGAGCAGTATAAGGCTTTACAGCTGAAGACCATGAGGCAAGTCTGTGAGCAGTCTAAAGCCTCACAGCTGAAGACCACAAGGCATGTCTCTGAGCAGTCTAAACCCTCACAGCTGAAGAAGACCACAAGGCAAGTCTCTGAGCAGTCTAGTGCTTTACAGCTGAAGACCATGAGGCAAGTCTCTGAGCAGTCTAAGGCCTTACAGCTGGGGACCATGAGGCAAGTCTCTGAGCAGTCTAAGGCCTCAAAGCTGGGGACTATGAGGCAAGTCTCTGAGCAGTCTAAGGTCTCAAAGCTGGGGACCATGAGGCAAGTCCCTGAGCAGTCTAAGGCCTCACAGCTGGGGACCGTGAGGCAAGTCTCTGAGCAGTCTAAGGCCTCACAGCTGGGGACCATGGGACAAGTCTCTGAGCAGTCTAAGGCCTCACAGCTGGGGAACATAAGGTAAGTCTCTGAGTAGTCTGTGAGCAGTCTAAGGCCTCACAGCTGGGTACCATGAGGCAAGTCTCTGTACAGTCTAAGGGCTAACAGCTGAGGACCATGAGGTAAGTGTGTGTGCAGTCTAAGGGCTCACAGCTGGGGACCATGAGGCAAGTCTGTGAGCAGTATAAGGCTTTACAGCTGAAGGCCATGAGGCAAGTCTGTGAGCAGTCTAAAGCCTCACAGCTGAAGAAGACCACGAGACAAGTCTCTTAGCAGTCTAAGGCTTTACAGCTGAAGACCACAAGGCAAGTCTCTGAGCAGTCTAAGGCCTTACAGCTTGGGACCATGAGGCAAGTCTGTGAGCAGTCTAAGGCCTCAAAGCTGGGGACCATGAGGCAAGTCTCTGAGCAGTCTAAGACCCTACAGCTGGGGACCATGAGGCAATTTCTGAGCAGTCTAAGGCTTCACAGCTGAAGACCATGAGGCAAGCCTTTGGCATCTGGTTGCCTTGCGCTGATGTACAACTGCTGGTATCCAATGCAGTTTCCAGAACACTCACAGAGATCAGTTTATGGTTTTTACTCACAAGTCCCCAGGAAAGCTGCCACTTTCCAGCTTCCTCTGGATACAGTACAGTGAGTGAGATGGCACTTCTTCAGAACAGATACCCTTACCCTGTGGTGAAGTTCTGAAATCAGTTTGTAGCACAAATCAATTCAGGCTCTCAGCCCTGATACCGCTGAGGCCTCCAGAACAGCTGTAGTTCCTGGGTTGCCTGAAGATAGCAGCCCCTCAGGATCTGGAATCCTCCTGGGGAGAAGGAACCCACCTCTCCAGTGTGTCAGACTATTTATCAGTCACTTGTGCCACTGGTAATAGTGTGGGATCGTGATTATTGATATCTCCCTGCCCAGTGGTACAGGATGGAAGAGGGTATAAATATTCAGGAGAGACTTTTGGAAGTTCAGTTCTCCCCCTAGGCCTCCTGCATGGGGGAAGGAAGTAGTTAGCTGCTAAATCCACTCAGGCCTGCTGCCTTGAGAAGGGGACCATGTGGCTGGGTAGATACCTGGGCCTAAAGCCTAGCTTGTGTAACATGGATTGGGGAAGTACTATGGAAGAACTCCAGATGTCTTGAGGGGCCATAGAAGTTCAATTGAAGCTTGGACTTCATTGGAGTATGGTATCTACTCCCTGGGGTGTCAGTAGCTGGACCTTATTATACTTAGCAGTCAGTAGCTAAATTCACAGAGTGGTGGAGCGGTTTCAAGATTCTCTTTTTGTGAAATTGATAAGCTAGGAGAGGTTTTGAATAAAGCCTATCGGTGGTCCGATCTGCAGAGACGCTTGTTGTAATATGTCCTTTTCTACACATCTACAACATCTAATGTTATTAAGTCATCATATTCTTGTTATCAGTACGTCACTATGGACTAAGGACGTGGAAATTTATAGCCATGAAATGCAATCTTTTTTTTTGTGTAATAAAGAAACTTGATGTTTATTGAACCAGGTGACTCTGGCCTTTCCTTAGACATAGCATGCTGCCAATTGGACCACGAATGGTCTTTTTTCAAAACCTCTTGTAATTTACAGATTTCACACAACCACCTAAGCATACCATAAAGGATCCAGGATTGGTAACCTTATGGCATTGAAAGTGACCAAATGAATCTTGCATAGATGTAGGGTTTTCTATGTACTTAGGGTGACCATAGCCTCAACAGATGTTGTGGACAGAAGCTGGAATGTAGGGGGTCGCGAAGGTTGTTTTCCATTAGGTAGCGACTCATTCGGTCATGAACAAGGCGTTCGACAAGCTTGGAGGCAAATGGGAGCAGGGAGATGGGTCTTAAGCTATTCAAACAGATGGGGTCTAGTGAGGGTTTTTTTGTAAGTATGGGGGTAACCAGTGCATGTTTGAGCCGTGAAGGAAAGGTGCCGGAGGAGAGGGAGAGATTGAAGATGTGGGTTAGGGAGTTTAGGATAGAGTGGGAAGGTGGTCGCAGTAATTGTGAGGGGACAGGGTCCAGGGGACAGGTGGTGAGGTGGGCCATGGAGAGAAGTTTATCAACTTCATCGGTGGTAACTGGGCAGAAGGAGGAGAGTATTAAGTGTGGTGTTGGACCTGATGTGTTGGGTAGGGGAGGAAGTTGAATTCCGGATATCTCCTTGTGAATTGTGTCGATTTTGCTTTTGAAATGGTTGGCAATCTGTTGAGCGGTAAGCAAGTAGGTGGGTGGGGGCAGTGGGGGGTGAAGTAAGGAATTAAGGGTAGAAAAGAGTTGACGAGGTTTGGATGAGAGGGTTTTGATGAGAGTGTTGTAGTAGGTTTGTTTATCAGTGTGGAGGCAGGAGTTGTATTTGAGAAGGGCAGATTTGTAGAGAGTAAAGTCTTGCAGGGATTTAGATTTACACCATGCTCGCTCAAAAGCACGGCTGTGTCTCTTGAGACTTCTGGTGTCGTCTGTTTGCCAGGGTTGTGGCAGATGGGGCCTGGTTCTGCGTGTAGAAAGAGGAGCAAGTACGTCTAGAGAGGATGACAGCGTGTTGTTGTAGTTGGAAGTGGTTAGGTCTGGGCAGGACAGGGGTGCGATTTTGTCGTAAAGGCCATCAGTAGCAGAATTAAGAAGGGAAGGGTTGAGGTTGCGAAGGTTTCTGTGGGTAGTGGTTTCTGGGTTGTCAGCATGGGAGGTAGGAGACAAGGAGAGTGTGAAACGGATAAGGTTGTGATCAGAGAGAGGAAAGGGGGTGTTAGAGAGCTTGCAGGGAGTGCAGCGATGGGAGAATATGAGGTCGAGAGTATTGCCGTTGGAGTGAGTGGTGGTTTGTGTCCATTGTGTTAGGTTAAAAGAGGAGGTTAGGTTGAGTGGTTGAGAAGTGGTTGCAGTATTAACATTGATTGGAATGTCACCTAGTATGCTGGCAGGTACTTCAGAGGAGAGAAAGTAGGGTACTCATGTAGAGATGTCATCCAGAAAGCGTAATACTGGTCCAGGAGGCCGATAAATGACTGCGACCCTCAGACAAGCTGGAGAGAAAAGACGAGTGCAGTGCACTTCGAAAGAGCAGGGGGAAAGAGAGCGAGGTGTGGGAAGAACCTGGAAGGTGCATTGTGGGGAGAGAAGTCAGACGTCACCTCCTTTTCGTCCACTGGGGCTGGTGGAGTGACTACAGAGGAGGCCACTGTGGGACAGGGCAGCTGGAGAGGTAGTGTCGAATTCCTGGAGCCAGGTTTTGGTAATATCAATTAGATTAAGGGATTTGGAGAGGAAAAGGTCATTGACAGCATTATTACTTCCACTGACACAAACAATGGGGTCCTATTCCTTCCACTGATACCAATGAAGGGGCACTATTCTTCCTACTGATACCAGCGATGGGGCACTATTCCCCCCACTGACACCAATGATGGGGTACTATTCCTCCCACTGACACCAATGATGGGGCACTATTCCTTCCACTGATACATGGCTCATGTGTAAAGTAAAGTCTACAGGCTTGAAAAGATCAGTTTGTAAATGGACAGACCACTGGCTAAAAGACAGAATTCAGAGAGTAGTGGTTAATGATTCTTACTCTGAATGGTCTGAGGTTATCAGTGGTGTACCCCAAGGTTCAGTGTTGGGATCCTTACTTTTTAATATCTTTCTAAATGATATTGGTTCTGGGATTAAATATACCATTTCAGTCTTTGCAGATGACACCAAGCTATGCAGTGAAATAACGTCCTTACAGGATGTCTCCAATTAACAAGTCGACCTCAATGCTCTGTCTAATTGGGCGACTATGTGGCAGATGAGATTTAATGTTGAGAAATGTAAAGTTCTGCACTTGGGGGCTAAGAATATGCATCATACATACTAGGGGGAGTACAACTGGGGGAATCAATGGTGGAGAAAGATCTGAGGGTTTTGGTAGATCATAAGCTCAATAATAGCATGCAATGCCAAGCTGCAGTTTCCAAAGCAAGCAAAGTCCTTTCTTGTATGGAGCTCAGCTATGAGGAAAGATTAGAGGAACTGAATGTATTCCCTCTTGAGAAGAGGAGAATAAAGGGGGATATGATCACCTTGTATAAATATATAAGGGGTCCATATAGTGAACTTGGTGTTGAGTTATTCACTTTACAGTCATCACAGAGGACAAGGGGGCACTCTTTACATCTAGAGGAATAGAGATTTCATCTCCAAATACGGAAAGGTTTCTTCACATAAGAGCTGTGAAAATGTGGAATAGACTCCTTCCAGAGGTGGTTCTGGCCAGCTCAGTAGATTGCTTTAAGAAAGGCCTGGATATAACTGGGTACTAACATTTATAGGTAAAGTTGATCCAGGGAAAATCCGATTGCCTCTCTGGGATGAGGAAGGAATTTTTTCCCCTGCTGTAGCAAATTTTTCGCCTTCCTCTGGGGTATAGGATTGGGTATATGGGATGGTATGATATTTTTTTTTTATCTGTTTATTTATTTATTTTTTTTAATGGTTGAACTTGTGTCTTTTTTCAACCTGACTAACTATGTAATCAATGATGGGGCACTATTCCTCCCACAGAAACCAACAAAGGGGGCACTATTCTTCCCACTGACACCAACGATATGGCACTATTCCCCCCACTGACACCAATGATGGGGCACTATTTCTTCCACTGATACCAATGAAGGGGGCACTATTGCCCCCACTGACACCAACGATGGGACACTATTCCTCCCACTGACACCAACGATGGGACACTATTCCTCCCACTGACACCAACAATGGGACACTATTCCTCCCACTGACACCAACAATGGGACACTATTTCTTCCACTGATACCAATGAAGGGGGCACTATTCTTCCCACTGACACCAACGATGGGACACTATTCCTTCTCCTCCTAACTACAGGAGTGCAATGTATATGTGTATATATATATATATATATACAGTCTATATATATATATATATATATATATATATATATATATATATATATATAGACTGTATATATAATACATATATATAACTATATTACAGGAAATATTGTGTATAAAATAATAAAAATAAAATAATAAATTCAGTGTCAGCAGAGTTATAGGAAGGTGAGTCTTTCAGCTAATTAGCAATTAAAAATTGCTTGTGACTTTAAAGAAGCAGTTTCCATAATCAGTTTGGCAGTTGTTGGCCACCAGGGACGATCGGCGTTGGCGGCACAGTATATAAATTCTGTACACTGTTCTCCCCTCATTCATACACTCCAGGATAAATGTTACTGAGATATAACCACGTAAGTCATTTGTTTATTATGTCTGTATTTTATTTTAGTGATTTAATTTCATATGACGGAGAAGGGACATTGCTATAGGGAGGTGTGCCAATATTTACTCTGGATAGATATTTGCTCTGTTTAACCACTTCCACTCCAGAGAACTTTTTTTCATTTTTGGCACATGTTAAAATCAGCATTTTTGGCTAGAAAACGATTTAAAAGAACAATATACATTTTCTGAATGCAGTGGCCTTTTAGAATAAAAAGACAGTAGTTTAATTTTTTTTTTTATTGTTCTTGCTAAATTTTTTTGCATCTGTTTATCAAATCTGCATTTTCAGGAAAAAAAAAAAAAACCCACTAAAAATAATTTTACTGCACACAAACCCAATCTAATAATATGTATATATATTTTTTTTTTTACAAAATTAAAGACGAGGCTGTGTCAAGTAAATAGATACCAAATGCGTCAGCCTTCTAAACTGTGTGCGCTCACAAAACGGAGAAAAAGTTATAGTACCGATAATTATCAATGGGTGATGTTTACTGTAAATGCGTTTACGGCAGTAAATGAGGGACTTCAAAATATTTCTCTCATGGGCGGCGATACCCAAAATGTGTTGCGCAATTGTTGTTTACATACATATTTGCACCCTATACTGTTTGTGTTCAAATGTGTGGCACGGGGCCATGGGGTGCTTTACATTTTTTTAAAGGCATTTTTAAAATATTTTTAAAACGTTGTTTATTATTTACTTTTAACTTTAACTTTATTGCTATCACAAGGGAAGGAGGGGGTGTTAACAAGCCCCCTATGTGATAGCATTAGGTAGGTGACAGGTTCTCTTTATGGAGACACCCCTATTATCTTCCCTGTCCTCTGCTTCAGCCAGTAATGCTGTAAAAGTAAGATAACTGACATTAAAAGAACAGGTTGCTCAGTCCTTTGATGCTTCTACAACGTAAATCTGTGCCGGGTACTGTCACGTAGGAACTACTTAGGGTTGTTGTAGATTGCTGTTTCTGGGTGGCCCTGTAGCAATATCAGGTGATCAGAAATAACATGCACAACTCCTCCTCCAATTCTTCCCATCCTTCCTTCCCACTCCTATCCCACCCACTCATAACTTTTTTTTTATATTTTATTTTTTCTCTTTTGAGGCTGATGTCCCTGTCCCTCCCTGGTACTCCTTCCTATTGGCTGCCCAGTAGCAGGATCTTCTCCAGAAGATGGCATGGCATGTCATTATGGAGAGTAGCAGTCTTCTGGAGCCCGAAAGAGACCTATTGCTGGAACGCCGAAAGGATGTGTCCATGTCATCCAGGAACTATTTTAAAGCCTAAAGATGGACCCACATTATGGCCATGTGACGGAGCTGATAATCATAGTAAATAAGAACTTATCTACTATGATGACCATCAGCTCCATCTAATGACCAGAATTCAGTGTTTTCCAGAACTCTATTTATGACTGAATAAGTGAATAGCATTCGACCTGCAGAGAAAACATCCTAGTAACATTCAATTTTTACTCACACCCCACCACAGTGTTCAGTACTTAGAACAATGATCTGTTAACACCAAGTCCTTGGGAAAAATCATAATATGTGCCTCCTATGGATTTTGGTCAAGAACTGTTTTTGTGGGTTTCTCCCGGGTTCAAGCATAAAAACTATCTGTTCTTCTGCATCTGTTGTATCTACTTATCAGTTTCAGTACTTGTGCTTGTCTGTGGGCCCAGTGATGGCGAACCTTGGCACCCCAGATGTTTTGGAACTACATTTCCCATGATGCTCATGCACTCTGCAGTGTAGTTGAGCATCATGGGAAATGTAGTTCCAAAACATCTGGGGTGTCAAGGTTTGCCATCACTGGCCTAGACCATGTCACTGCTCTTGCTGATATCTGCCTTGATCTCATAACAGTCTCAGGGGTATCTTACTGCTGCTGTTTTGGCAGAAGCATATTTCCTTGTCTAAGTTAGTTTTTGAGACATTAGTCTTCACCTTATCTGTTAATGAGCTTACATTCTTCTCTTCTACTCTGCATCTATGTGTTTTCCATCCCTGTCTCTGTTTCTTGTGCAGTCTTGCTATCTATCGTGTTCTTGCTTGCCATGATAGTTGCCAACAAGACAACATTTGATCCATCAATGACTCTGAGGAAGATCAGGCCTTTCCAGTCCTTGTAGCATGAAAATTGTCATCGTCTATTAACACATGGCACTAAGGGGTTGGCTTACTAAGGCAAATAGACTGTGCATTCTGCATAGGAATTTTCCCTTAGCTTAGTGAATAAAGTGAAGAACAGAAGTGTGAGCAAAAATCCTGTTATTTTTTTCTTGATTGGGTGTCCTTAGCAAAGTGAATTTTCACCACATTCATTATGCTAAAGAAAAAAAAAATATTGAAAAGGGAGCCTGTTTGATTTTTAGTAAATCAACCCCTTGGTGTCATCAGCTGATGGATGTTGGTACTTTTCAAGCCACCTGGACTGGAAGGGCCTGATCGTCCTCAGTGCCGTTGATGGAGCAGATGTTGTCCTGTTGGCAACCATCATTGTGTGGCCCCCTGGATTTAATAGCTGGCGACTAGAAATTGCAAGGAGCAAAGGCTGTAACCAGTGGCAACAACAAGCAAGAAGACACTAGACAACAAGCCTGCACAAGAACAAACTCCCAGATGCAGGGTAACAGAGAAGAATGCAAGGCAATTAACAGAGAAGGTGAAGACTAAGGAGACGACAAGGTAAAGACTAATGTCCTTGTCTGTATTTACCTGCTATCCCACGGATTTTTGTACTGATCTATGAACATTTGTGTTTCTTACCTCTGTCATGCTAGCACCAGCTGTAGGACCCTTCAAACCACAGTTTACCTTAGAAGATGTGGGAAACCCCAAACCACAGTGTACAATAAAAGTCGTAGGACCCTCCAAACGACAGTGTATCTTAGAAACTGTGGGGCCCGGCAAACCACAGTGTACCTTAAAAGCTGTGGGACCCTCCAAATGAAAACGTACCTTAGAAGCTGTGGGACCCTCCACCAAAGTGTACCTTAGAAGCTCTGGGGCCCTACAAACAACAATATACCTTATATGCTGTGGGATTCTTGAACCAAAAGTGTACCTTAGAAGCTGTGGGACCCTTTAAACCAAAATTTCGTGATAGCTCCAGCTGTGGAGCCCTCCAGACCACAATGTACCTTAGAAGCTTTGAGATCCTTGAAACCAAAAGTGTACCTTAGATGTTGTGGGACTCTCCAAACCATAGTGTACCTTAGAGGCTGTAAGACCCACCAAACCAGAGTGTACATTGGAAGCTGTAGGATCCTCGAAACCACAATGTACCTTAGAAACTGTGGGGCCCTCCAAACCACAGTGTACCTTAGAAGCTGTGGGAGTCTCTCAACCACAGTGTACCTTAGAATCTGTGGGGCCCTCCAAACCACAGTCTACCTTAGAAGCTGTGGGACCCTCCAAACCACAGTGTACCTTAAAAGCTGTGGGACCCCCCAAACCACTGTTCACCTTAGAAGCTGTGGGACCCTCCAAACCACAGTGTACCTTAAAAGCTCTGGGACCCTCCAAACCACTGTGTACCTTAGAAGCTGTGGGCCCTCCACCACACTGTACCTTAGAAGCTGTGGGTCCTCCAAACCTCAATGTACCTTAGAAGCTGTGGGACCCTTGAACCAAAAAAGGACCTTAGAAGCTGAGGGACCCTCAAAACCACACTGTTGTGGTAGCTCCAGCTGTGGGGCCCTCCAGACCACAATGTACCTTAGAAGCTGTGAGATCCTTGAAACTAAAAGTGTACCTTAGAAGTTGTGGGACTCTCCAAACCACAGTGTGTCTTGAAAGCTGTAGGACCCTCTAAACCACAGTGTACCTTGGAAGCTGTAGGAACCTCTAAACCACAGTGTACCTTGGAAGCTGTAGGGCCCTCCAAACCACAGTGTACCTTGGAAGCTGTAGGACCTGCCAAACCACAGTGTACCTTGGAAGCTGTGGGACGCTCCAAACCACAGTGTACATTGGAAGCTGTAGGACCCTCCAAACCACAGTGTACCTTAGATGCTGTGGGACCCTTCAAACCCTTCAAACCACAGCATACTGCCACACCAGCCACAATCCACATGTGTGAAAATGACCTTGTAGAACTCCACCAGTCTACAAAGTCCCAAGACTTCTATACTATACATCACTTTTGGGTAAAGATGGAACTAGGGGTTCACAATATGAATGCATAGACATTAGATAGGAAGGAACTTTATGCTTCAAGTCCATATTTGCAAGAACAAAAGTCTATGTTGTGAAGCATTCACGTTGTTTCAAAGGAAAGAGGGGCCTACCTGGTACTACAAAGGGGACCCCCAACAAAGTGGGCAAAAGGGTAGATAAAAGAGAAGAAAACATTGGATGAAGTTAAAGTTTTAACAAAGAAACTTTTTAACAATTTGCATGAACGGTTGGGTTCCATAAACCATCAAACAGGCCTACCTGGTTTTACAAAGGCACAAAAATGGGAATAATTAAAGTACATCATTTCAGGAATATTCATATACACAGAAAATAAAATTGTCAATCTCATTGTATATATCATTTGTTCAGTTCAGTATAAGATAAGATATATTTTATGCCTTAGGTTGTTTGCCAGAAGACCAAATGTCCAATCAAACTGCAGTGTCTGAAATCATATTAATTGGATTTCCCGGTCTACCTGATACGTTTCATGGCTTGGTATCTACCATAATGTTTTTTGCCTATATGATTTCCCTGACTGCCAACAGCACTGTCATAGGTTTGGTCAGCTTTAATGAACACCTGCACAAGCCTATGTATCTGATCATAGCCAACCTTGCCGCCTCCGACCTACTATTTGACACAGTGACTTTACCAAAATCTATTGCCAGATATTGGTTTGGAGCCTCCACCATTCCATTGAAAATGTGCATATTCCAAATATTCTTGGTTCATTATTTTGGAAGCCTGGATTCCTACCTCTTGATGCTGATGGCTGCAGATCGCTACGTGGCCATCTGCTATCCTCTGCGATACACCTCCATTATCACCAATAAAGTGGCCACCATTTCCTGTGGCATCTGTTGGATGATTTTTGCCACCTCTACAAATGCTGCTGTTGCCGTTTTAGCATCTGAGATCCCTCTGTGTGGTGCCAACAAGTTGAACAGTTTGTTCTGTGGCTATACAGCGTACTCACTTCTAGCCTGTACCGACATATCTAGCTCAAAGAGGGCGGTCTTTATATGTGCCTTGGTTGTCCTCCTATTGCCCCTGGGGCTGATTTTACTGTCATACATCAAAATAATAGTGACCATCTTGTTGACCCGCTCTGAGAGCCTACATAAAGCGTTTTACACCTGTGTGACCCATTTGCTGGTCATCGCTTTGTATTACACCCCCCGACTTTTTGTCTACATTGTAAGTAATATTCCTTCAGTCATGATAAAGTCTGATATGAGCACCCTCCTTCTTTTCCTGTACTCGTATGTGCCTCATATGGCCAATCCAATCATATATTTCCTCCGCAACAAGGAAATCAAACAGACTTTAAGGAGAATTCTGAACAGAAGAAAATTTAGAGTGAAACACCCATTGTTTTAAGGTGCAACTAAAGTCCTGAAATAGAAAAAAAAATTCTAGGGGGTAGAGTTTGGCTTCCAAAGTCAAATACACTATACTGTCAAAAGTATTGGGACCCCTGCCTTTACTCGCACATGAACTTTAATAACATCCCAGTTTTAGTCCGTAGGGTTCAATATTGAGTTGGCCCACCCTTTGCAGCTATAACAGCTTCAACTCTTCTGGGAAGGCCGTCCACAAGGTTTAGGAATGTGTCTATGGGAATGTTTGACCATTCTTCCAGAAGCGCAATTGTGAGGTCAGGCACTGATGTTGGACAAGAAGTTCTGGCTCACAGTCTCCACTCGAATTCATCCCAAAGGTGTTCTATCGGGTTGAGGTCAGGACAGTGTGCAGGCCAGTCAAGTTCCTCCACCCCAAACCCGCTCATCCATGTCTTTATGGACCTTGCTTTGTGCACTGGTCCAAATCATTTGGTGGAGGGGGGATTATGGTGTGGGGTTGTGATTCAGGGGTTGGGCTTGGCCCCTTAGTTCCAGTGAAGGGAACTCTTAAGGTGTCAGCATACCAAGACATTTTGGACAATTTATTGCTCCCAACTTTGTGGGAACAGTTTGGGGGTGACCTCCTTCCTGTTCCAACATGACTGCACACCAGTACACAAAGCAAGGTCCATAAAGACATAGATGAGCGAGTTTGGGGTGGAGGAACTTGACTGGCCTGCACAGAGTCCTGATCTCCACCCTGATAGAACACCTTTGGGATGAATTAGAGTGGAGACTGCAAGCCAGGCCTTCTCTATTGTTTTTTTTTTTGTTTGTTTTTTTAAATTGTCTGTCTTTTTTTGTTTTATAGTGCAAAAAATAAAAACCGCAGGGGTGATGATTAAATACCACAGAAGAAAGCTCTATTTTTAGGGAAAAAAATTATATGAATTTTATTTGGATACAGTGTCCTGTATCGCAAAACATGGCCTGGTCATGCAGAGGGGTAAATCTTCCGGGGGTCAAGTGGTTAATTAACTAATGTGAATGTACAATATGTATGTCAATTGCTAGTGCTATATAAATGCCTTATAATAAAAATTATATATAATTGATACAATAAAATAAATAATCAACAAATAAATGTCTATGGTGTTCACTAGTCAGTCTTTTCCACCCAATGTAACAAACAATATAATACAGAATGTATATTGTAACAGGTCTAGTAGACAACACTAAAATAGATCAACACATAAACTGTATCAATGATGGAGTTCCACGTCCCTGATATGAGAAGGTGCTCTTCATTAGACAAAGGCAACTCCTTAGAAACCTTTTGACCCCAAAATATCCTTAAATGTCAGGAGTAGGTATAGCAGACGGACGTGAGTGCCACAGGGCTGCTCCAACCCCGGTAAGAGGTGTATCTACAAAAGATTTGCATGGAAATTTACACACTCTACGTGCGCATACAAAAAAATAAGAATAAAAAGAATGTCGCTAAGCATATTTCTGTGCTGGATGAAGGTTTTTAATTGATTTAAAATGGAAAATACTGCATTTTGGCCACTAGATGGTGCTAATAAGAAATCATAAGAATCATGTATCATAAGAAATTCCTAGCACCATCTAGTGGACAAATGCAGTATTTTCTGATTTTAATAAATGAAAAACACTCACCCACCATCACAGGAAATAGCCTAATAACGTTTGACTTTTTTTGCCTCCTTTGCACAGAACGAATGTACATGGATTTGTGCTGGGTGAATGGCTATGCAAAATGGAAAATACCTTATTTGGCCACTGGATAAACTCCTATGATACCTAGCACTAGCATCTAGTCGACAAATGAGATGTTTTTCTGATTTAAATAAATGAAAAAAAAAAATCATCCACCAGCACAGGAAATTGCCTGATAACATTTGATTATTTTACGCTATTCAAACAGAACCTTTGGATTGTAAGCTCCATGAGCAAGGCCCTCCTATTCCTTCTGTATTGAACTGTATTATAATTGCACTGTCCCCCTTTACATTGTAAAGCGCTGCGTAAACTGTTGGCGGTGCTATATAAATCCTAAATAATAATAATAATAATAATAATAATAATAATAATAATAATAATAATAATAATAATTTTGTTCTACGTGGATCGCTATGCAAAACAGAAAATACCACATTTGGCCACTAGATTGCAATAATAGGCCATTCCTATGATTCCTAGCACCATCTAGTGGATGAATAAGTAATTTTCGGATTTATAGCGGAATTCCACCCAAAAACGAACCTCCGCTTTAAGAGCAGGTGACCCGCTGACATGCCAAATGCATTTGGCATGTCATTTTTTTTTTGGGGGGGGGGAGCGGATACCCTCTTTTTAGCTCCCACCCAGCTCCCACTTCCTCCCGGGGTGCCGGAAGGAAGTTCACCTCTCCCCCCTCCCTCCCTGCAATCTTCTGGGACACGTCACAGGTCCCAGAAGATTGCCCGGTCCTTCACAGCGTGCAGCGCGGCTCGTGAAATGCGCAGTGCCCGTCCGGCTGTGAAGCCACAGCCGGCAACACACAGTTACAATGCCGGTGTCGTAGAGAGGAGGGGAAGAGGAGCGGGGCTTCATTCGCCCGCATCGCTGGACCGTGGGACAGGTAATTGTACCATTATTAAAAGTCAGCAGCTGCACTTTTTGTAGCGGCTGACATTTAAATGGGTGGAACTCCGCTTCAAATACAATATATCTGTCAGGCCTGGGTTCAGCCTTTCCTTCTCTGAGCTGGCCACTCAGCTGTCAGTCAATTGCCAGCTCCTATCTCTCCACAGGTACTCACCTGTTGATGATATCCTGCTCATCAGTCCTGCCTACTTAAGCAGTCCAGTCCAGAGGTTCTCTGCCTTCTCCTTGGTCAACATCACAGAAACTATCTCCTGCGATCCTGTTCGAGACTTGCTTTGCTGACAACCCTTCTTGCTCCAGATCCTGCTTGCTGTTCCACTACATTGATCCCTGACTTCTGGCTTGGCTGACTATCTGTTACGGTTACTGAACTTTGGCAATGTTTTGACTACGTTTGTTCTTTTTACTTTTATTATTAAACAAGTGTGATTTAGATGTACTTCTGTCTCGGTCTGATTTTGTGGTTTCTGACAATATCTATACCAGAGTAAAGTAACTTTTTCTTTATTTATATATATATATATATATATATATATATATATATATATATATATATTATTGTATATTATCATAGTTTGATCATGTTACACTACCATATATTTTCTTCCATGGTTCTATTATTATAATGAAATACAATGTTTGTATTGCTTTTCTCATCCCTGATAAAGAGGGACTGAGCCCCCCCCGCGAAACGCGTTGATATCTGCGTCCTCATCTTTTTACTACTTTTATCTACTAAGAAATAAGTACATTACTGTATAACTAAAGGCAAATTGTTTTTAGTTTTGGATGCAGCAAAGAATAATTAGAACCCCTGTCAGGTTTTTTTATTGCTGTCTGTGCCCTTGTTAGGGAGATTCACCCTCTCTATTTGTCCCAGGTGATTGTTACCCCTGAGAGTTAAAGTGAAAAAGAAAATCCCAACTGTTGGGCTGTTGTCACCAGAACAGGAATCGAGGGGAAATCTTCCAATTGGGGACACTAGTTCTGGTGACTAGTGATGAGCCGAGCTGCCCTAGGTTCAGTTTGAGCATTGTGCAGCATTGAAATCAATGGGAGCCGAATCCGTCTAATAAAAAATACCCATTTCCTGGGCTAATAGGCAAGGGGTGGTAAAAAAAAATAGCATGCTGATGGACATGGATCTACATGGCTGGATGATGTGATTGGAGGTACATGTACATTGTGGGACTTTTTTTACTAAAGGATATGTCAAAAACTGTTTCTTTTTTTTTTTTTTTTTTTTACGGTTTACATTGTTTTTTTGTAAATGAGTAGGGGGTACTGTGACGGACCTGGCCGGGACAGAGGCTGTTGGAGAGGACTGTATGCAAGCCTGTTGCCTTTTGATTATGGGCCCTGGATTTTCAATGGAACAATACTCTTTGTGAGGTGAATGAGAAATGCAGGCTGAACTGTACTAATCGGACTCTGTCGCGTATATGTGTATATATTGTATGTTGTTTGATTCTGTTGGGGACTCCTTACTGTAGATTTGTGTCCCTGAAGAGGGAGGGGGGATTCCTCCAGCAGCCCCCTGCTGATAAGACTGATTCATTCTGTTGGGACACATACTGTGAGGAGATGCTGGTGTCATCAATTCCAACTACCTGTGTTTATGTTAATTGAATGAGCTGATGACATTGTCCTCTATACAATGTAGGAGACGGGACGACTCCTATTGGAGCTGCTATTGTGAGAAATGTCCTGTGATAATTAACTCAGTCTGGGCAATAGGTCATGTCTCAGTCACCTAGGCTGTATAAAGGATTAGTTAATTAGCTCATGTCAATTATGTTAATTAGGTTACAGTTCTATTGTTAGAGGAGGTTCCAACGGCATATAAAGTCTTGTAATTTTGATTCTAAGTAAAGTGAGTTCTTGGTAGCAACAAGCAAGTGTTGCCTTGTTTGTGCTCAGAGAGGTTGGGATATCTGTATACAGACTGGGAGGAAGTGGTATATGACGGAAGCACTCAAGCGGAGTGTGGGACGTTCCGTGACAGGTATTATGTATCCCCCTACTCATTCAGGTGGGAGACAGTATGTGTGTTTTATCTTATTGTTAATCAGGGGTTCCAGATTCTGATAAGTCTGCTGCTCCCAGACCCCCACAACCACTAGGCCAGGGTTGTGGGGAAGAGGCCCTTGTCTTCATCAACATAGGGGACAAAATAGTTTGTCAGCGATTGACGCCCCCTCCCAGCCATGTACCACCCCAGGTTGAAGTCATGTGGCCTGGTATGGTGTAGGAGATGGAAACTGTCAGCCCAAACAACCATAGTTCCAGCTCAAACTTCAGTGGAGGGATATCCACAGTTGTGGCTGTGAGACAGGATGTGGAGGGAAATCTCCCCAATGGAAAACAGATGGGGGTATGACAGTGTGAGGCCCTGCCACTGTGGAAATATAGGAGAAAATGACAGGATTCGCATTAAGGCTTAATGCGCAGTTCCAGACTATCGTTTCTGAGCGGAGAGCTGTGTATTTGGCTTTCTCTGGATTCTGTTAACTTGGATCTGTTGCCTGGATCTTGAAGGTTCCTTAGACCCCATACACTCTATTAGATTTTTTGCAGTTTTTTTGTCTTCAGATTTACCAAAACCATGTAGTACAAGGGCCTGCCTGCCTGATTGCATACAAATTGAAACTCTTAAGGTTTGACCTCATATTATATGGTTTTGGTAAATCTGAAGACAAAAATCTGCAGAAAACCTAAAAGTGTCTTGGGTGGGACTGAACCTTCAGTCCTGTGCCTGGATTTTACTGGGTGCCTGCAGCCTGTGTATGTGCACAGGTGTGCAGGGTTGTTATATGCTCAGGCCTGAGGAGAGCTAAGGGATCCCAGTTTGGAGACAGCTGTCAGAATAGAGACAGGAGGTCTCACCCAGGGGTCAGAGGACCCCCCCCCCCCACCCCCTGGCCAGGAGTCAAGAGACAAAAGGTCTCACAGAGAGGTCAGAGGAGCCCAAGCCAGGAATCATGGGACAGGAGGTCTCACCCAGGAGCAGTGGCGTCACTAGGGTGGGTATCACCCGGTGTGGAAAAAATTGGTGCCACCCCCCCTCCACCAACTATAGTCCCCAATCAGTACAGACCCCCTCCCTCAGTACAGACCCCCCTCCACTAACTACAATCCCCCCCTCTCTCAGTATAGACCCCACCACTAAGTACTGACCCCCCTCCCTCAGTACAGACCCCCCTCCACTAACAACAGACCACCCTCCATTAAGTACAGACCCCCCTCTCTCAGAGTATAGACTCCCCCCACTAAGTACAGACCCCCTCCCACAGTATAGATCCCCCTCCCTCAGTACAGACCCCCCTCACCAAGTACAGACCCCCTCCATCAGTATAGACCCCCTTCAGTGCAGATCCTCCCTTCATCAGTGCTGACCCCCCTCAGTGCAGACCCCCCCCCATCAGTGCAGACCCCCCTCCATAAGTGCAGACCCCCCTCAGTGCAGAGTGCAGACCCCTCTCCATCAGTGCAGACCCCCCTCCATAAGTGCAGACCCCCCTCAGTGCAGAGTGCAGACCTCCTCCATCAGTGCAGAGCCCCCTCAGTGCAGAGTGCAGACCCCCCTCCATCAGTGCAGACCCCCCTCAATGCACACCACCCCCCTCCATCAGTGCAGACCCCCCTCCATCAGTGCAGAACCCCTCAGTGCACCCCGCCTCCATAAGTGCAGACTCCCTTCCATCAGTGCAGACCCCCCCTCCATAAGTGCAGACTCCCCTCAGTGCAGAGTGCAGACCCCCCCTCCATCAGTGCAGAGCCCCCTCAGTGCAGAGTGCAGACCCCCCCATCAGTGCAGACCCCCCTCAGTGCACACCACCCCCCTCCATCAGTGCAGACCCCCCTTCATAAGTGCAGACTCCCCTCAGTGCAGAGTGCAGACCCCCCCTTCATCAGTGCAGAGCCCCCTCAGTGCAGAATGCAGACCCCCCTCCATCAGTACAGACCCCCCTCAGTGCACACCACCCCCCTGCGTCAGTGCAGACCCCCCTCCATCAGTGTAGACCCCCTCAGTGCAGACCATTCCCCTCCATCAGTGCAGAGCCCCCATCAGTGCAGACGCCCCTCAGTGAACACCACCCCCCTCCATTAGTGCAGAGTCCCCTCAGTGCAGAGTGCAGACCCCCCTCCATCAGTGCAGATGCCCCTCAGTGAACACCACCCCCCTCCATCAGTGCAGACCCCCCCTCCATCAGTGCAGAGCCCCCTTATTGCAGAGTGCAGACCCCCCTCCATCAGTGCAGAACCCCCTCAGTGCACACCACCCCCTCCATCAGTGCAGACCCCCCTCCATCAGTGCAGACCCCCCTTAGTGCAGACCATCCCCCTACATTAGTGCAGACCCCCCTCAGAGCACACCACCCCCTTCATCAGTGCAGACCCCCCTCCATCAGTGCAGACCCCCCTTAGTGCAGACCATCCCCCTACATCAGTGCAAACCCCTCTCAGTGCACACCACCCCCTCCATAAGTGCAGACCATCCCCTTACATCAGTGCAGACCCCCCTCAGTGCATACCACCCCCTCCATCAGTGCAGACCCCCCTCAGTGCAGACCATCCCCCTCCATCAGTGCAGACCCCCATCAGTGCAGACCCCCTCAGTGCAGCCAACCCCCCTCCATCAGTGCAGACCCCCCTAAATCAGTGTAGACCCCCCTCAATCAGTGCAGACCCCCTCAGTGCAGACCCCCCCCTCCATCAGTGCAGACATTAAACTTTATTACATTAAACTTTACAGACCTCAGAACAGCGCGGGATACAGCGGTGTGTCCCTTGGACTCACTCTCATCACCACTTCGACAGGGAGGATTTTACTCCGTAAGGATACCTGACAGCGCTCACTCCACGTGAAATAACGGACTACTAGACTAACTAAAAAAAGTGTTTCCAAATCATAATCCCGACGAGTCTGGAATGCCCCATATGCCCACTCTGTATAACTCATATGGGGGAGGAAGGGTATACTCGGAGCCCTCCCAACCCTCTTGTAAAAGGGCACTGAAGTAGAAAGTGATCCATGGACTCCACCACTCCTCCACACTAAATTCTCGGGCAGCCCCTATCACTCATGGAAAGAAACTTAAAGTTGCCCTTCACATATAGTTTTCCATGAAAAGCAAGCCAAGCCTGATCCCTAAACTTCATTGAGACTCTCTCCAAATTAATCAATCGCAAACCCACCCCCAAAACCAGGCTTGGGCAATCCCTTAAAGTGGAGTTCCACCCACTTTTACAACTCTTCAGCATCCCTCACTAAACTGTGCACTGTAAACGAATTGGATATTTTTTTATTTTTTTTCTCAGCACTTACTGTATATCTGCTGTATTCATTTTTCACTTCCTCCTCCCTGGCCGCGGCCCATCGCATCAATATCCTGTTTGCAATGCCTTCTGGGAAGGGGCAGCAACTTCCTCTGACACTGCCGTTGCTATGGAAACCTGACCTGAAACCTATTACACTGCTTGTGCTGCACTGAGCATGTGCGAGATCTGCAAGGGTGAGATCCAGGAAGAAATACAGTCTGGCTTCAGATGCCCAGACTTAAGATGGCTACAGCCTGCTGTAAGTTTATAAAATTACAAACTACTGCTATAAACTAACAAAACAGACCTTATTTTACAGACTAACTTTACTAGAATACATTAAGCTTGTGTATTATAGGGGTATTTTTATTTAAAAAGTATAATTTCGGCCGGAACACCACTTTAAGGCCAGTGGCTCACAAAAAGCAGAGCTCATGTTCCGCTTCTCAAGAAGTTTTCTTGGAAGAGATCTGACTTCTGCTTTTACTTGCCACTAGCAAAGCATTTTTAAACATGGGGCAACATAAGCCAGGAGCTTATCATGCTTGCCCCTTTAGGCTTTTCAATGGCCCACCATTTTCCGAGTCTCGCAGAAAGGGCCTAAACCAGGACTGGAAAATACCAACCCACCCAGGCGGTCTCTCTGCCAACATGTTACCAAGATTGTACTTCACAAACATCAGGGAGAAAAAGACTACAGGGTTGATTATCCCTAGATCACCCTCCTCACATTCCTTTTGACAAGGTTTATTTTGTTCCCCCATAACAGCTGGAAGAAACAACTACAGACCCTGTTTTAGAGAGAAACTGGCAAAATGCAAAAAAAAAAAAACTGACATACAGAAAAATCGGAATCAGGTAAGTCTTGATCAGATCAACCTTTTTCCTCAGGGAAAGCCGCCAACCTTTCCAGCTTGCCACCTTGGCATCGGCATTCTCCAGCCTGTTCACCCAATTTGCATGACAATAGTCACTTGGGCCAAATTCAATTCCTAGAACTCAATTTTTTTGTTGGGGCTCCGGGAAGTCATCCGGGAGAACAAAGCTCTCACCTTCCACACTCATCCAGAAAGCTTCACACTTGTCCTGGTTGACCTTTGAACCTGATGCCTCTGTATACTGCCATATCACTGAGACCACCTCCTGCGCCTCCCCAGTCCCAGAGACAAAAACAGAAACATCATCAGCATAGGCTACAACCTTCAAAGGAGGCTCACCAGCGATGCCCAAAGGTACCCCACACAATGGTCCACTCTCTAGCCTTCTAATGAAGGGATCGATTGCAAACACATATAGCAGAGGACGCAATGGACACCCCTGACGCACACCTGATCTGACCACAAAGGGCTGTCCGACCCAACCATTAACCAGAGGAAAGCTTTCAGCCCCTTTGTACAAAGTCTTGAGCCAGTCAATAAAACCCCCTCCAGGCCATATTTGCCAAGAAGGAACCATAAGTACTCATGATTAACCCAATCAAAGGCCTTAGCCTTATCCAATGTCAGCAAAAATTTACCCCAACCAGCAGCCCTACAATGCTCCAAGGCCTCCCGGACAGCTAACACTGCTGAGAAAGCGCTTCTACCCTGGACCGAGCAGTGCTGGTGGTGGGATAACAAACTGCCTGCCACTGGTGATAATCGCTAGAAAAAGATCTTTGCCAGTATCTTTCTATCGACAGAAGAATAATGGGGCGCCAATTCCCAATCATCGAAGAATCTTTACCCTTTGACAGAAGGATCACTGCAGATTGCCTCATGGAGGGAGGGAGAGAACCCTCCTGCAAACAGCCATTTAAAACCTCCGCAAGTTAGGGAGCCAGGATAGTCTTAAAACATTTATAAAATTTGACGGTCAAACCATCTGGCCCTGGCGTTTTCTTGATGGCTAGTTTATCAACAGCCTAGATTACCTCATTTGCAGTGATTTCATCTGTCAAATTCATCAAAGGAACATTACTTTCCAGATCTGGTGTAGAGTCCCAAAAACCCAACATCCTTGTCCGATCAAGGTTCCTTCCTCCCAGGAGATCAGCATAGTATGACCTGACAACATCCAGGATTCCTGACCTAGACCTCATCAGAGAGCCCGTACTGTCCTTCAGGCCATTGACCGTCTTAACTGCTACGTTCTGTTTATAGATAGAAGATAATTTTGGACTGCCGCACTCCAAAAAATGTTTGCCTTTTATTCAAAATACAGCATCAAAAATACATGCCACAGCAGAACAGACAGAAGAGCTAACGAGTTTCACACTACAAACAGTGCTTAATCATAGCTAGCAATCACAAGAATCAAAGAATCAAAATGAAATAAATACTTTTTGTTACAAACCATGTGACTACATATTTAGTAAATTGATCAATCGATGTGCCAATTAAGTACCATGAGTCACTTAGTAGTGTGAAACGTGTTAGCTCTTCTGTCCGTTCTGCTTTGGCATGTATTTTTGATGCTGTATTTTGAATAAAAGGCAAACATTTTTTGGAGTGCGGCAGTCCAGAATTATCTTCTATCTATTGCTATATGCATTGCCAGAACCTGTGGCTTCTAAACTGGTGAAGAGGTATACCTTTGTCAGACCTACCTGGAGCGGTGACACCCCTTCCTTCCCTACCTCGATTCCTGGACTTTGCACTGCTACGCTCTGTTTACAGTTCTGGTAAGGGTCAGGCGAATGGTATTTCCCATAATCCCTCTCCTGAACCAAAGAGACGCGCCGGTCATATTGATGTCTCCTAAGGAAGAGCTTCACCTCAGAGATTGCCCCAGAATCTCCTCCATTGGAAACAAGGCGGTCAAGTTTCCTCCGCAAACGCTGGTAGGCGATATACTTAACTTGCTGCTTCCTTCTTCCTATGGCATTGAAAAGCCCAACAATCCACTGTTTTACAAGCTCCCACCATTCTGACTTACTATTGCAAATGTCTAGGATCATTACCTGTGCTTGAAAATAATTCTCAAAGGATTGTCTTACTCTCTCATCTTCCAGGAGGGGCGAGTTCAATCTCCAGATACCTCTCCCCCTAGGTGGCATATCTGAGGCATTCAGAGTCACAGATAAAATACAGTGATGGGAAAACTCCACTGCCTGACACACAGGTGCCGAAAAAGCAGAGTCTCCCTTTAAAAAAAAAACATCTATCCTACTCTGACTACTACCTTGCTGAAAAGTGAACCCTGTGCTGTCTGGGCAGCGCTTAATGTACACATCTACAAGACCTGCTTCCCTTACTATCGCATTGAGAAAAAGGCTGTCATAGCCCAGCTTATCTCTGAAACCTCTTCTGTCTTTAGACCTAGTAATGGTGTTGAAATCACCTCCAAAGATAACCTGCTAGGCCGTAAAAAGAAAAGGCTTAATCTTTGTAAAAAGGCATTTTCTTTCCCATTTCGTCTGGGGACCATAAATGTTAATCAGGCGCAGGTTCTGCCCCCCCATAGAGACGTCCAAGACCATGCATCTCCCAATCTCTACCCACGTTACCATAGCAGAAAAAAGGACCACAACCCCGCTGTAAGGCTCGGCCGCAAGAGACCAAAATGAGGGACCATGTCTCCACTCCTTCTTTACCAGATGTATATTGGCCAGACTACTCAGATGGGTCTCTTGCAAAAACAAAATGTCAGCATCAAACTCGCTGAGCAAAAATGAGGCCATATGACGAGCACTTACTGATCTCAAAGCTGGCAACATTAATAGTTGCCACTTTTAACGGAGTGGGAACTGCCATTAGGGTAGTTGAGGCAGCCGTTTCTTAGCCTGACTACTCCCTTTTCCTGGAGAACCATCACGCTTCATTGCACCCTGACACTCATCATCCATAGAGGATGCTGAACTCAATGAGTCCCACTCATTGTCATCATCTGACAGGACCCCAAACTTATTTGCCAAAGGCAAAACCTTAGGATTTAAGGTAAATGAACCCCTTTTTTCCCTTCTTTTGCCCTTCCTCCTTCTATCCTCCAACCACTCCATATCATCCTTGGACAAACCGGAATCAACATTTTCCCCACTCCTACCCTCCCCCCACTCTCCCTTCCCTTATCTACCACCAGGCCATCCTCTTCACCATTTTCCCTACTCCTCTTCACCCCATGATCCTCAATAGAAACCCTGCAGCGTCGGGGGGAGGGAATGGCACCGCACTTGACGCACCTGCCCCAGCACCTCTTGCTGCCTCTGCAATTTTGGAAGACATAGACACAGGCACATTGGACACATTCTCAGTAACTGATACCTTACATACAGACAGGGAAGACATGGGCACACTAGGCAAAAACACAGACTGGGAAGACACGGGCACACTAGGCACATGCACAGACTGGGCCACCACAGACTGAGAAGACACAGACATACTGGGTATTGGCACAGACTAGGGCACCGCAGACTGGGAAGACACAGACTTATTGGGTATTGGCACAGACTCAGATGGAATCACAGACACTCCAGCTGCTGAGCTCTGAGCATCCTCCATGTCCAGGCGGAAGAACTCTCTCATGAGCTCAGGCTTGTTGTGCATTGCCTCAGGACACTGACTGTAAGGATGTCCCACCGCATTGCACAGATTGCACCTTATAATGTTACAATTCTTTGCCAAATGTCCTACACCCTGACACAGAGAGCACTTTATCACCAGACAGGAGGATGCAAGATGCCCTTTATCTCCACACTTGTTGCATAGCTTTGGCTGGCCCGGGTAGAAGATGGTCAGCCTGTCCCTCCCAAGGAAAGCAGAGGATGGCAGATGCTGGACGACATTGTCAATGACTTTTAAATTTAACTGCACAGACCACCCCCCATCCATATTCCCCGATCATCCAAAATCTTCTTTAGGGGGCTCAGGACGTCTCCATACCTCCTCAACCATACAGATAAATCCCCTTGTGGTATGGACTCATTGTGGACAAGAATTGTCACCATTTTAATTAGTGGCTGGTGTGATACAAGCTTGGGGATGAGCCCTCTCCAGTCCAGCAGGCCCCTACACACATGCTCATACTTCTCCCAAAATATGTCCAAAGACTCCGGACGGATAAAGGACAAATCATATTCATAGGAACCTGCCGGACTGATCAGGGCGAAGATATCTGTGGGCCTAAACCGCATTTGCAGAATTTTATCCACCACTGCCCTCCTATGCAGAGGAAGTCCTCCACCCTCCCATTTAAGCTGCACAACATTCCTCCTTTTAAACATTGAGGAAGATAAAACATTTCCATATTCCTTCCCTACTTGCTCCCCCTTCCCAGATCCTGTAGCAGCAACACCATTATACGTTTTTCTTACAGCACCGGTAATTGCAGTCTTGTCCTTAGACACAATCAAACCAGCTGGCAGGGAGTCTGATTCAGCTGGGATAGCAGTCTTTGGATTAACAGAGGCAGGACCCGTCCTCTCCCTCTGCTCTTAACACTCAGCTTCTTTCCTGGGTTCCAGCACAGTCCTGTCCATTGCAGACTCCTGGAGAGTTGTAGCACTACTGCTCCCAGCATCTCCTCCACTATTCTCAGGAACAGCCGCTGTGTCTGGTCCAGGAAAAGCCACTGCATTGTCCATGGCGCTCCTCTCTGCAGACTGAAGCTGACAGTTATCCCCAACACTCTCACTAATTTCTTTAAAGTCTGAGGCTTTGTTTTCTTTTTTTTTTTTTTTATTTTTTTTTATTTTAGTTGTCATACATATAGAGAAATAAACAATTTCATTAATCCATCAATCGTATGAGTTCCAACAAATCCATTCAAAATCCAATTAACAGCATTACTCCTATCTTAAATACATCTACAGAAAAAACAATAACTAGTTATTTGAGATAGTCTCCATTCTCTCTTCCGTTAGACCTGCTTCTCTTGTATGCCCTGACAACATACTTTACTAAGAAGAAAAACCTCTACATATCTGAAGAGGCAAAAGAAGAAAATAAGAAGCCCCATGAGGGAAAGATTTCCTAAAAAAACAAAAAAAACCAAAACACTGATAGGGGAGATGTACCAAGGAAAAGGCGAGTTTACTATACCATCATCCACGAAAGTGAGGTCACCCCCAAGTCCACACTCTCTTTTTCACATACTCTCAGGAGCAAAGAGGGAACTCCCTTCCTCCGAGAATTTAAATGTATTCCATTGGCCCCAAGTTTCTAAATATGTCTCCTTTCGATTTTGAGCCGATAATAGCAAATCCTCCATCCTATTAACCTCTTCAATTCGTGTGACCCATGTAAGAATTGTGGGAGGGTACGTATCTCTCCACTGCCGTACGATACATGATCTAGCCGCGTTAATAAGATGGCGCAAAATTAATTTGCTATATGTTTCCCCCCGTATGTTTGAGACATGTAACAAAAATAGGGCTGGATCTTCTGGGAGGTTAAACTCAGTAAATTTCTGTGCTATCCGCCGTATCTCCCTCCAGAAGTACTCCAGTTTTGGGCAGGACCAAAGAACGTGGAGTAGAGTCCCTCTTTCCTCCTGACACCTCCAACATTTGTCCGGGATCTCTCTCCTGAACCAAAGAGACGCGCCGGTCATATTGATGTCTCCTAAGGAAGAGCTTCACCTCAGAGATCGCCCCAGAATCTCCTCCATTGGAAACAAGGTGGTCAAGTTTCCTCCGCAAACGCTGGTAGGCGATATACTTAACTTGCTGCTTCCTTCTTCCTATGGCATTGAAAAGCCCAACAATCCACTGTTTTACAAGCTCCCACCATTCTGACTTACTGTTGCAAATGTCTAGGATCATTACCTGTGCTTGAAAATAATTCTCAAAGGATTGTCTTACTCTCTCATCTTCCAGGAGGGGCGAGTTCAATCTCCAGATACCTCTCCCCCTAGGTGGCATATCTGAGGCATTCAGAGTCACAGATAAAATACAGTGATGGGAAAACTCTACTGCCTGACACACAGGTGCCGAAAAAGCAGAGTCTCCCTTTAAAAAAAAAAACATCTATCCTACTCTGACTACTACCTTGCTGAAAAGTGAACCCTGTGCTGTCTGGGCAGCGCTTAATGTACACATCTACCAGACCTGCTTCCCTTACTATCGCATTGAGAAAAAGGCTGTCATAGCCCAGCTTATCTCTGAAACCTCTTCTGTCTTTAGACCTAGTAATGGTGTTGAAATCACCTCCAAAGATAACCTGCTAGGCCGTAAAAAGAAAAGGCTTAATCTTTGTAAAAAGGCATTTTCTTTCCCATTTCGTCTGGGGACCATAAATGTTAATCAGGCGCAGGTTCTGCCCCCCCATAGAGACGTCCAAGACCATGCATCTCCCAATCTCTACCCACGTTACCATAGCAGAAAAAAGCCCCATGAGGGAAAGATTTCCTAAAAAAAAAAAAAAAAAAAACACTGATAGGGGAGATGTACCGAGGAAAAGGCGAGTTTACTATACCATCATCCACGAAAGTGAGGTCACCCCCAAGTCCACACTCTCTTTTTCACATACTCTCAGGAGCAAAGAGGGAACTCCCTTCCTCCGAGAATTTAAATGTATTCCATTGGCCCCAAGTTTCTAAATATGTCTCCTTTCGATTTTGAGCCGATAATAGCAAATCCTCCATCCTATTAACCTCTTCAATTCGTGTGACCCATGTAAGAATTGTGGGAGGGTACGTATCTCTCCACTGCCGTACGATACATGATCTAGCCGCGTTAATAAGATGGCGCAAAATTAATTTACTATATGTTTCCCCCGGTATGTTTGAGACATGTAACAAAAATAGGGCTGGATCTTCTGGGAGGTTAAACTCAGTAAATTTCTGTGCTATCCGCCGTATCTCCCTCCAGAAGTACTCCAGTTTTGGGCAGGACCAAAGAACGTGGAGTAGAGTCCCTCTTTCCTCCTAACACCTCCAACATTTGTCCGGGATCTCCGGAAAGAATTTATTAAGTAATGAGGGTGTACAGTACCATCTTGTCATTATTTTAAAATTAGTTTCTTGGATTCTTGTGGATATTGAAGATTTCAACGCAAGATTTACTATCTGCCTATGTTGTGCCTGGGTGAACGTCCTGTCTAATGTAATTTCCCACTTCCTTATATATGGAGGGACATAATCCTCTTGGGGGGGCAACCAGTAATGGATACATTTGCGAGATTAAATGAGAGCAAGGCCCTGTTCCCTCACATAGTTGTTCTAAGGGTGTCAATGTTCGTTGAAATCTGTCTGGAGGTGGGAGAGTGTTAAGGAAATGTCGCAACTGGGCTGCACTCCAGAAATCAAGACAGAAACGGTCGTTGGATGAGGTTAGTTCAGGTAATGAGGGCCATGTTCCAGTCGCTATTTGAATATAATGCGAGGCCTGAAAACACTGTGAGTCTGAAAGTTTCCTGAAGGGTCCCTCCTGTAGTCCCGGAGGGAAACGAGGATTCCCTACAATAGGGTACAGGGGGGAGTTGACAGATGATAATAAAGTGGTGGAACATATTCGGGAGCAAATACGCAGGGTAGGGCCCAAGGTTGGGTGCTTTTTGAGAGCTGAACTCAGGTCTCCATAGCACCAAACCGCACGACGCAATGGGACCTCACACTGTGATTGCTCGATTTTTGGCCATATTTTAAAGCTTGCATGCCTACACCAGTCTAATAGTAGCGCCATATGAGCAGCCTGATAATATTTCTGCATATCGGGTACCGCTACCCCCCCATATTGTTTAGGCATTGTCATTAAACGGCGTTGAATTCTGGTCCTTTTATGGGCCCAAATGAATTCAGTTATCATCTTATTAGTCTGTTTAAAGAATTCTGGGGGTATATGAATGGGTAGAGTTTGAAAAAGATAGGAAAATGTAGGCAATACTGACATTTTTATTATGTTACATCTACCGAACCAAGAGAAAAGGCCCTGATGCCATTTAGAGAGTAAGACTTTCACTCTACTCAGTAGAGGTGGGAAATTCAACTCAAAGGTTTGGTCCAATTTAGGTGGAATCAACGTGCCCAGGTATTTGATGCCTGTATAGGTCCATCTAAACTTAAAATTCATTTTTAAAGCGTTAATTTGAGTCATAGTCATAGATACACCCATTGCCTCTGACTTGGACATATTCATTTTTAAATTGGGCAGTGCACCATATTGGTCCAATTCTCTTAGTAGGTTCGGCATAGATATAACAGGATTAGTAAGGCAGAATAAAAGATCATCTGCATATGCGGATACTTTATGATGTAAATCTCCAGTTATTAACCCAATAATATCCGGGTTTTGCCTGACCTTACAAAGAAATGGCTCTAAGGTGATAGCAAAAAGGAGTGGTGATAAAGGGCACCCTTGGCGGGTGCCATTAGAGATAGAAAAAGGTTCAGATAGAACTCCATTTGCTTTTATTTGTGCCTCCGGCCTTGTGTATATGCTCGAGATCCACCCTACCATCCTCTCCCCTACACCCACATATCGTAGGACTGAGAACATAAAAGACCAATTGACCCGGTCGAATGCCTTTTCGGCATCTGTTCCCAGGAACACAGTGGATGTTTTAGACCGGCTACGTGGACTAGATTCAGAGTTTTAATGGTATTATCACGGGCCTCCCGCGTTGGAATGAAGCCTACCTGGTCTGGGTGTACTAATGCAGACAAATGTGGTTGTATACGTGTGGCTAATATTTTTGTAAATAACTTAAGATCTACATTCAATAATGAAATGGGGAGATAGCTGCCACATATTGATGGGTCCTTATCCTCCTTCGGAATAATGGTGATATGTGCTTTCAGGTTTTCTGGAGTAAATCCTGTCCCGTGTCCCATTGCATTAAATGTTTGTACCATCTGCTTACCCAACTGAGGGAAAAATGTCTGGTAGTATTTATGTGTAAAGCCATCCGGACCCGGAGCTTTCCCTGGTTTGGATGTCTTGATGGCCTCTTGCAATTCCTCTAAGGTAATAGCAACGTCCAACTCTTCTCGAATCTGCTCTGTCAATTGAGAAATACCTGAAGAGGAAATATATTCCTCCATGATATTTTGAGGTTGTGATCTGGTAGGCAAATTATATAAAGATTGGTAAAATCTACGAAAGGTCGAGACAATCTGGGAGGGAAGGTGTACTTTTCTACCTTCGGGGTCCACTAAGTGGGGGACATAGGATTGAGTCCTCTGTTCCTGTAAAGCTCTAGCCAGTGAACGGCCGCATTTGTCTCCTGTCTCATAATAATATTTCCGGCATCTCTGAAGTGCTGCTTTAGCTCTATGTTGGAGTAACTCTGTCACTTGTCTACGCAATTTAAGGAGTTCTGTCTCCCCAGTGCACCTCGTGCACCTCATTAATTTCTTTAAAGTCTGAGGCTTTGTTTTCAGCAGATAAATCAGATGGTATTGTATGTTGGACATTGTTTATGGGTCTGGGCTGACTGCCCGTAGCACTACAACCCTCAGCAAGCCCATTGTCATTAAAGTTCACACCACCATCTTGCACACACACTGTACTGTGCTGTGCTGTTACTTCTGCAATGTTATGGCTGACGGTGGGATGAGCCTTCCCCCAAGTTGTTGCAGACTTCATGGTGGATCTTGCTCTCTCCACAGGTCTCTCTTCCACAGGGTGAGGAACGGTATTCATCTTCTCATCATCATCCGGGGAAGCTGCACCCAAAGGGGATTCCAGCTCAGTGATAAACTCCAGCATGCCAGTACCTCCCTCAACCTCCTGCTCAGATGTTCCATATTGCTGTTGCAGAGGGAGGAAGAGAGAGGGCTCAGCAGATGCCTGAGGTGTTGAAGAGCTGGGCTCATCCTCCGGGCCCACTTTCTCACTCTCTGCTGACTCTGTTGGTACCTGAATCTCCTCACTGATTGGATCACTTTCCATGCAGGAAGTGGCTCCTTTTCCCTTGGCTCCTCTTCTCATTTGGCTAAACCGTTCCTCATTCCTATATTTCTCTTTAAATGCTCCACTATTCTCCTTCAAAGAACTCACCAGTTCGTTTTGCTTCTACATAGCTTGTTCCAAGTCTTTCAACTCAGGCCTCAGAGCCGGTCTCTTCTTGCTGAACACTTTGGCACAAACCAGTTTTTCTTTTTAAATTCAGCTTTCAAAGCTACCAATTTCTCCTCTTCTTTCTCAATCCGCTTTAACGTTTCAACAATCCTCTGTCTAAAGGCAGACAGGGCTCATCTCTCCTTGGGCCAGGCCCAGTGTCTTCCACAGGCTGAGGCCCATCCAGGGGGCCCCCGCCAGGATCCAGCATCCCTCCTGGGGCAGAGAAGCAACTCTAGCCCCTGGCCTCTGGAAGCACAGGAGCAAATGAACCAGCAACCTCACACCTCACTGTCAAGTAGCAGAATTGCAGTTTCCCCCCAGCCCTGTGCTGAGTTCCTGGGTCTGTACACCTGTTGTGTCCATTATAAGGGGTTTCCACCATCCCTGTGTTGAGTCTCCAGGTCTGTACACCTGCTGTGCCCATTATGAGGGGTTCCTGCCATCCCTGTGCTATGTCCCTGGGTCTGTACATTTACTGCCCATTATAAGGGGTTCCCACCATCCCTGTGCTGAGTTTCCGAGTCTGTACACCTGCTGTGCCCATTATGAGGGATTCCCACCATCCCTGTGTTGAGTTCCCAGGTCTGTGCACCTGCTGTGCTCATTATGAGGGGCTCCCACCATCCCTGTGTTGAGTTCGCAGGTCTGTACACCTACTATGCCCATTATGAGGGGTTCCCACCATCCCTGTGTTGAGTTTCCAGGTCTGTACATCTTCTATGCTCATTATAAGGGGTTCCCACCATCCCTGTGGTGAGTTTCTGGGTCTGTACATTTGCTGTGTCCATTATGAGGGGTTCCCATCATCCCTGTGCTGAGTTTCCAGGTCTGTACACCTGCTGTGCCCATTATGAGGGGTTCCTGCCATCCCTGTGCTATGTTCCTGGGTCTGTAAATTTACTGCCCATTATGAGGGGTTCCCACCATCCCTGTGCTGAGTTTCCGAGTCTGTACACCTGCTGTGCCCATTATGAGGGGTTAATTTTGTTTATTGAAAAAACTTACAAATAACAACTTATATACAATAAAACCATAATAAATAAATAAAACATATTTACAAAATAATTGAATATGATTATACAAAACAAGAACATAAATGGTACCAACCAAATTGCGCACAACACAATCCCTACGGGAGAGCCAGGCTAAGGAACATCACCGTCACCATGCATGTAGCCTTTTATCAAAAATATATTTGATCTTGAAAATCTAGGGGAGTGAATCAAGAATACAAAGAAAAGCCGCACACCCCGAGATCAACAGGCAGCAGCTACAGAGTCCTGATATTCCTCCACCCTCTTATCCAGGCCTCCTGCTGCCACCTGCCTTTCTCAAGACCCTGAATCTTCCCAACCTCACCCAGAATGTCCTGCACCACCACTTCGACAGGGAGGATTTTACTCCGTAAGGATACCTGACACCGTGCACTCCACGTGAAATAACGGACTACTAGACTATCTAAAAAAAGTGTTTCCAAATCATAATCCCGACGAGTCTGGAATGCCCCATACACCCACTCTGCATAACTCATATGGGGGAGGAAGGGTATACTCAGAGCCCTCCCAACCCTCTTGTACACCTCTATATTAAAAGGGCATTGAAGTAGAAAGTGATCCATGGACTCCACCACTCCTCCACACTCCACTCTCTGGCAGCCCCGATCACTCATGGAAAGAAACTTCAAGTTGCCCTTCACATATAGTTTTCCATGAAAGGCAAGCCAAGCCTAATCCCTAAACTTCATTGGGATTCTCTCCAAATTAATCAATCGCAAACCCACCCCCAAACCAGGCTTGGGCAATCCCTCAAGGCCAGTGGCTCTCAAAAAGCAGAGCTCATGATCCGCTTCTCAAGAAGTTTCCTTGGAAGAGATCTGACTTCTCCTGCTGTTACTTGCCACTGCTGAAGCATTTTCAAACACGGGCAACATAAGCCGGGAGCTGTTCATGCTTGACCCTCAGGCTTTTCAATGGCCCACCATTTTCCCAGTCTCGCAGAAAGGGCCTAAACCAGGACTGGAAAATACCAACCCACCCAGGCGGTCTCTCTGCCAACATGTTACCAAGATTATACTTCACAAACATCAGAGAGAAAAAGACTACAGGGTTGACCATCCCTAGAACACCTTCCCGCCTAGGAAGGTAAGTCACATTCCTTTTGACAAGGTTTATTCTGTTCCCCCATAACAGCTGGAAGAAACAACTATAGATCCTGGTATAGAGAGTAACTGGCAAAATGCAAACAAAACTGACATACAGAAAAATCGGAATCAGGTAAGTCTTGATCAGATCAACCTTTTCCCTAAAGGAAAGCTGCCAACCTTTCCAGCTTGCCACCTTGGCATTGGCATTCTCCAGCCTGTTCACCCAATTTGCATGACAATAGTCACCTGGGCCGAATTCAATGCCTAGAACTCAAATTTTTTGTTGGGGCTCCAGGAAGTCATCTGGGAGAACAAAGCTCTCACCTTCCATGCCCATCCAGAAAGCTTCACACTTGTCCTGGTTGACCTTTGAACCTGATGCCTCTGCATACTGCCTTATCACTGAGACCACCTCCTGCGCCTCCCCAGTCCCAGAGATAAAAACAGAAACATCATCAGCATAGGCCACAACCTTCAAAGGAGGCTCACCAGTGATGCCCAAAGGTACCCCACACAAAAGTCCACTCTCTAGCCTTCTAATGAAGTGGTTGATTGCAAACACATATAGCAGAGGACTCAATGGACAGCCCTGACGCACACCCGAACTGACCGCAAAGGGCTACCCGACCCAACCATTAACCAGAGGAAAGCTTTCAGCCCCTTTGTACAAAATCTTGAGCCAATCAATGAAACCCCCCTCCAGGCCATATTTGTCAAGAAGGAGCCACAAGTACTCATGATTAACCCGATCAAAAGCCTTAGCCTGATCCAATGTCAGCAAAAATGTACCCCAACCAGCAGCCCTACCATGCTCCAAGGCCTCCGGGACAGCCAACACTGCTAAGAAAGTGCTTCTACCTTGGACCGAACAGTGCTGGTGGCGGGATAACAAACTGCCTGCAACTGGTGATAATCTACAGAGGAAAATCTTTGCCAGTATCTTTCTATCGACATTAAGAAGGCTAATGGGGCGCCAATTCCCAATCATTGAAGGATCTTTACCCTTTGACAGAAGTATCACTGCAGATTGCCTCATCGAGGGAGGGAGAGAACCCTCATTCAAACAGCCATTAAAAAACTCTGCAAGGTAGGGAGCCAGGATCGTCTTAAAAACATTTATAGAACTCGGCTGTCAAACCATCTGGCTCTGGCGTTTTCTTGATGGCTAGTTTATCAATAGCCTGGATTACCTCATCTGCAGTGATTTCATCTGTCAAATTCATCAAAGGAACATTACTTTCCAGTCCTGGTGTAGAGTCCAAAAAACCCAACATCCTTGTCCGATCAAGGTTCCTTCCTCCCAGGAGATCGGCATAGTACAACCGGACAACCTCCAGGATCCCTAACCTAGACTTCGTCAGAGAGCCCGTACTGTCCTTCAGGACATTGACCGTCTTAACTGCTACGCTCTGTTTACAGTTCTGGTAAGGGTCAGGCGAATGGTATTTCCCGTAATCCCTCTCCTGAACCAAAGAGGCGTGCCGGCCATATTGATGTCTCCTAAGGAGGAGCTTCCCCTCAGAGATTGCCCCAGAATCTCCTCCATTTCCTCCGCAAACGCTGGTAGGTAATATACTTATCTTGCTGCTTCTTTCTTCCTATGGCCTAGAAAAGCCCAATAGTCCGCTGTTTAACAAGCTCCCACCATTCTGACTTGCTGTTGCAAAAGTCTAGGATCGTTACCTGTGCTTGAAAAAAATTCTCAAAGGATTGTCTTACTCTCTCGTCTTCCAGGAGGGCCGAATTCAATCTCCAGATACCCCTCCCCCTAGGTGGCATGTCTGGGGCATTCAGAGTCACAGATAGAATACAGTGATCAGAAAACTCCACTGCCCGACACACAGGTGCCGAAAAGGCGGAGTCTCCCTTTAAAAAAAACCTATCTATCCTACACTGACTATTACCTTGCTGGAAAGTGAACCCTGTGCTGTCTGGGCATCCCTGTGTTGATTTTCCAGGTCTGTACACCTGCTGTGCCCATTATGAGGGGTTCCCACCATTCCTGTGCTGAATTCCTGGGTCTGTACACCTTCTGTGCCCATTATAAGGTGTTCCCACCATCCCAGTGGTGAGTTCCTGTGTCTGTGCACCTGCTGTGCGAATTATGAGGGGTTCCCACCATCCCTGTGTTGAGTTTCCAGGTCTGTACATCTGCTATGCTCATTATAAGGGGTTCCCACCATCCCTGTGGTGAGTTTCCGGGTCTGTACATTTGCTGTTCCCATTATGAGGGGTTCCCATCATCCCTGTGCTAAGTTCCCGGGTCCATACATTTGCTGTGTCCATTATGAGAGGTTGCCACGATCCCTTTGCTGAGTGCCCGGATCTGTACATTCACTGTGTCCATTTTAAGGGGTTGCCACCATCCCTGTGCTGAGTTCCTGGGTCTGTACACCTGCTGTGCCCATTATGAGGGGTTCCCACAATCCCTGTGCTGAGTTCCCAGGTCTGTACACCTGCTTTGCCCATTATGAGAGGATTTTAAGGAGAATCAGTCAATTTTTTTTTTTTTAAATGGTGTGGGGCCCCCCCAAAAACTATACCAGACCCTTATCCAAGCATGCAACCTGGCAAGTCAGGAAGGGGGGGGTAAGCGAATGCTTCCATTCCTGAACCATACCAGACCACATGCCCTCAACATAGGGAGGTGGGTGAGTGCTTTGGAGCGGGGGGGCTCCACCCCCCCCCCCCGCCCCAAAGCTCATTGTCCCCATGTTGATGGGGACAAAAGCCTCATCCCCACAACTCTGGGCAGTGGTTGCGGGGGTCTGCGTGCAGGAGGCTTATCAGAATCTGGAAGCCCCCCTTAACAATGGGAGGCAGGATATGGGGGGACAATAAGGGGATAAGGTGCATTGGGTGTAGGGGGGGTTAGAGCCTCCCTGCCCCAATGCACCCACCCCTCCACGTTGAGGGTATGTGGCCTGGTATGGTTCAGGAGTTGGGAAGGGGACTCGCTCTCCCCCCCCCCACATTTCCTGACCTGCTGGGCTGCAGGTCTTTTTTTTGGCATGGGGTTCCCCATAAAATCCATACCAGACCCCAAGGGCCTGGTATGGATTGGGGGGGGACCTCATGTAATTTTTTTAACATTTTTCTATTGCCGGCAATTTAAATATTTTTTTTTTCTGCAGCAGGTTCTATACATGGTACAGATGCGCCTCTTTAAAGACAGACTAGGGGGACCCCCAGGCACTATTTTTAAAGGAATTTTTAATTTTTATTGTTGCGCTTTAAGTATCATTAAAATCACTGCTTCTTTAAAAACAATCTTTTTTTAAAAAAAATAATTTATATCCCCATACCCCTTTTATGGCCAATAACTTCCATATAACCCTTCAAAATGGGTTATTTTGATTTTTCAAATTCTGGTCCCTTAGACTTTAGTTCGGGTCTCTGTTTGGGAGTTCTGGTGCGAACCAAATGAGGATGTTCGGCCCATCTCTAGTAATCTGGCTTTGTATATAATACCCAGGCATGTCACTAATGGTTTGAAATTACTTATACTGTATGTTTGTGTGTGTATATATATATATATATATATATATATATATATATATATATATATATTTATTACAGGCAATTTGTGAGATTTGGCATTCTATACAATGTAACATATATAAAGGAAGGAGATCTTATTGCCAGCAGTGAAAGGGTTAACTGTGAAAAGGATAGGAAGTGGGCGGGGCTGATGTCACAGGTTTATCACCTCCCCCAGCACAGGGAAAGGAAAGTATGGATACATTGTATATAAAGGAGGAAGATCTTTATCAATGGATACATTTCTTCTAAACAATGAGAAGTCATCGTGTCATTACAGGAAAATCGGATCCCTGAGCTACAAGAAAATGGAGGACACCCCTCCCCCTCCTTCTCTCTGAGCTACAAGAAAATGGAGGACACCGCTCTTCTCTGAGCTACAAGAAAATGGAGGACACTGTTCCGTCAGATTAGGCGACCCGTCAACACATGTAACTGAAGTCTTGATACTCCCCGCACTTAGCCGCAGTAAGCCTACAGTCTGAAGTCACCAAGCAGACATCTTCGTACACCCACCGAAGTCTTGCATTTCACACCTATTTTTACCACTAAACTGAGCTTATATAGTGAAATACAGGATTTAGAAGTCTGACACTGTTTTGATGTTGAATTAAAAAAGCGGCGGTCTTGAGTCATATTAGCAAACCTGTGAGATCAGCAGGATTGCCGCTGCTATTAAAATTTGAAAATTCAACATCGAAACAGCATCACGGACTTCTAAATCCTGTATTTCACGATATATGCTGAGTTTACTGGTAAAGTAAGTTTGAAATGCAAGATTTCGGTGGGTGTAAAAAGATGTCTTAGAACTCCGTCTGACTGGTTAGATGTTGAATTTTAAAAGCAAAGGCAAGCCTGCTTATCTCATAGGTTTGCTAATCTGACAGAAGTTCGCTGCTTTTACAATTCAACATCTAACCAGTCAGACGCAGTTCTAAGTACTGTATTTCACTATATAAATCCCCTTCCCGCAGACCGAATGCACATATGCGTCCTCGGCTTTCCGGGGTTATACCGGGATGATGCCCGCAGCTGCAGGCATCATCCCGGTACCGTTGTTTTCAGCGGGCGATCGGCTACCCGAATATAACAACCGATGCGGCTAAAAGCCGCTCGGCTGTTATACCGGAGGAGCGGGAGGGGACATCCCCCCCCTCCCGCCGCCTCCCGCCGCTGTTACCGGGCCTCCCGTGCGATCGGGAGGCCCGGTGTCCATTCGGGAATCTCCGGTGGCTGGGGGCGGGCTGGAACGAAGCTGTGAGCGGCTTCGTTCCAGCCTTCTAATTGTAAACGCGGAAGCGACGTCATGACGTCACTTCCCGTTTACTCGGCTGCCAATGGCGCCGAATTTAAAAAAGTACACAGTATTCAGAATCGCCGTTTTCGGCGATCTGAATACTTTGAAGTGTAAAGGAGGGATGGGGGGTCTTTTAGACCCCCCATCCCTCCATAAAGAGTACCTGTCACCACATATTACTGTCACAAGGGATGTTTACATTGCTTGTGACAGCAATAAAAGTAAAAAAAAAAAAAAAAATTTTAAACACAATTTATAAAAGTACAAAAATAAATAAAATAAATAAAAAAAAAAAAAAAAATTTTTAAAGCGCCCCCGTCCCCGCGAGCTCGCGCAGCAAAGAAAACGCATACGGAAGTCGCGCCCGCATATGTAAACGGTGTTCAAACCACACATGTGAGGTATCGCCACGATCGTCAGAGCGAGAGCAATAATTCTAGCCCTAGACCTCCTCTGTAGCTCAAACCTGGTAACCGTAAAAAATTTTTAAAGCGTCGCCTATGGAAATTCATAGGTACCGTAGTTCGTCACCATTCCACGAGTGCGTGCAATTATAAAGGGTGACATGTTTGGTATCTATTTACTTGGCGTAACATCATCTTTCACATTATACAAAAAAATTGGGGTAACTTTACTGTTTGGATTTTTTAAAATTCATGAAAGTGTCACTTTTCCAAAAATTTGCGTTTAAAACACAGCTGCACAAATACCGTGTGATAAAAAATATTGCAACAATCGCCATTTTATTCTTTAGACTCTCTTCTAAAAAAATATATATAATGTTTGGGGGTTCTAAGTAATTTTCTAGCAAAAAATACGGATTTTAACTTGTAAACACCAAATTTCAAAAATAGGCTTAGTCATGAAAGGGTTAAACTCACTTTACTGTTAAAAATAAGTGTAAAATGCAAAACCCCGTTGGGTGCAACAAGATGTCTGCTTTCCCCCTTCTCAGTGTATCCTTACTATGGAGGAGTGCGGGCTGTAGCAAGATGGCAGCATCGGAACGTCACTTCCGTTACACATTCTGACAGGTCACCTAATTTGACGAAACACACCTCTTTGAGCTACAAGAAAATGGAAGACACGTTTTCTCTGGGCTACAAGAAAATAGAGGACACTTCTCCTCCTCTCTGAGCTACAAGAAAATGGAGGACACTTCTCCTCCTCTCTGAGCTACAAGAAAATGGAGGACACCTCTCCTCCTCCTCCTCTCTGAGCTACAAGAAAATGGAGGACACCCCTCCTCCTCTGTGAGCTACAAGAAAATGGAGGACACCTTTACTCTCTGAGCTACAAGAAAATGGAGGACACCCCTCCTCCTCTCTGAGTTACAAGAAAATGAAGGACACTCTCCCCCTTCTCTTGTATGTAGCTGCAGCCAGAGACAGATAAGAGGCTGAAGGAGAAACTTCCAGAGTGTTCGGGTAAGATGAGGGATCATGGAGGGGACTACAGGGGTGGGGGGGCCATGCAGGGAACGGAGCACATCTAACATAATCTCCCTGGTGATGAACAACGCTGGATTTACAAATTACTATACACAGACTTATGCCCCATACACACGATCGGAAATTCCGCCAGCAAAAGTCGGATGTCAGCTTTTGGTCAGCAATTCTGACCGTGTGTACGCTCCATAGGACTTTTGCTGGCGGAATTCCAGCCAGAAAAAGATTGAGAGCAGGTTCTCTATTTTTACGACGGAAAAAGTTCCTATCAGAAATTCCGATCGTCTGTAGCAATTCCGACGCGCAAAATTCCTACGCGTGCTCGGAAACAATTTGACGCATGCTCGGAAGCATTGAACTTCATTTTCTCGGCTCGTCGTAGTGTTGTACGTCACCGCGTTCTTGACGGTCGAAAGTTCAGCGAACTTTTGTGTGACCGTGTGCATGCAGGGCAAGCTTGAGCGGAATTCTGTCGGAAAAACCATCCAAGGTTTTTCCAACGGAAATTCCGATCGTGTGTACGGGGCATTAGATTTATGATGATGTCACTGTGTGAATTCTTCTTGTGAATGATGTCATAGTATTGTATGTCGGAGGTCCCCGCAGAGGAACTCTGGTCTTTGTTCTCAGCTGATAGTGATACTGTTGGTGCCCTGTGTTTTGTAATGTCATCACGAGTAAGGATGAATTCGGTGACTGGAGTGAATAGACCTAAAAATGTTAGGACGGCCTTCGATTCTGATCTTCCGAGTGACCTGCCAGGACACATCATCAGGTCCCTCATCTTTTTTGGCAGCTAAAACCACCATATCGCGAGCGTGGAAATCCCTTCTGAGATAAATTTAGCATTAGTGAAAACTAAAATTTCCTGGATCACGAGAAATGAAAAATGAACTCGTATTCTTCGTGACCAACAAAGTCGGTTGGAAATGGTTTAGAATGCTTGGATTAGATATCTCCACAGACATCCCAACCTGCAAAAATTCATTTCAGGGAGGTGGGCGTGGCTTAAACCGTGCTACATATTGGGCGTGGCTTAAAGGGGGTGTGGTTTTATAGAGTCTGAGATGACTTACATAGTGCAGAATGTAGTAATGTTAAATAGGGAATGTACAGTGCGGAGTGTATGGCGGTGAGTAGTATGTGCAGGATGGTGTCAGTAGTTCCTTATTTTTATTATTTTTTCATTATTTTTTACAATTTATTTTTTTATTTTTTGTTTTTCACAATGATTGGGGGTGGGGGTACCGGACAGTGTCAGTAGTTTTTTGTTTTTATTATTTTCTCTATTATTTTTTACAATTTTTGTTGTTTATTATTTTCTTTAAATCATTTTTTTTTATATTTTTTTTTTTTTTCACAGTGCTTCTGGGGAAGGGGTGGGGAGTATGTGGCGGTGATGGTGTCAGTAGTTTTTATTTTTGCATATTATTTTTTTTTTTTACAATTTAATTTTCAATTTTTTTTTTAAATGCTTTTTTGGGGGGAGGGTGTTGGGGCAGTGGGCAATGTTTGTAGGGCAGGGGGGTGGTGTCAGTAGTTTTTTATTTTATATATTTTTTTAATATTTAATTTTTTATAATTTTTGTTTACAATTTCATTCTTTAATTTTTTTTTTTTTTAATCAACCCTTTGGTGAGAAATCGGGGGTCTAAACAGACCCCTGCCATCTTCCCTTTGAGACAGAGAAAGAGGCTAAGGACACAGATTCCCCAGTCCCTTTCTCAGCATTGAAGATGAATGGAGAGGGGACAGCGGCTCCTCTCCATTCATAAACTGAGCAGATTAACCACTTGCTGACTGGGCCATAGCCGAAAGACGGCTACAGCGCGGTCGGGTTTTTCTGGGTGGGCGTCCATGGATGTCCTTCCAGAATGTTGCTCCCGCGCGCCCCCTGGGGCGCGCACCCGGGAACATCCGTGACCTGAGGACCCGGCGCATCACCGATCACGGTAAAGAGCCGCTGACCGCAGCCGTTTACCATGTGATCATTCCGTCAAATGACGGAGCGATCACTTGTAAAGAAACCGGCGTCACGCCATGACGCCGGTTCCTCCCTCCCCTCTCTGTACCGATCGGTACAGTGCGAGGGGGGAGGGGGAGAGATTGCGGCAGCGCTGTGGGCTGGATGTGTAGTGCCCACAGCGCTGCTCACTGCCAATAATCTGCAATACTCTGCAACACTGTGCAATACTTGCCAATACTCTGACAATAAATTTTAACAGAAGCAAAGAATTTTTTTACCGAATTTTCAGTATTTTTTGATTTATAACGCAAAAAATAAAAAAACCCCAGCAGTGATTAAATACCACCAAAAGAAAGCTCTATTTGTGGGGAAAAAAGGACAAAAATTTCATATGGGTGCAGTGTGGCAGGACTGAGTAATTGTCATTCAAAGTGTGACAGCACCGAAAGCTGAAAATTGGTCTGGTTAGGAAGGGGGTTTAAGTGCCCAGTGGGTAAGTGGTTAAACACAGACAGGTTACTCTGCTGAGTTTTCACAGGAGTGATCTCGCTCACTGTGTCCAATTCAGAAAAGGAAGGGGCCAGTAAATGACCACTGCCCTTCCTCCGCTCTCCATCCTGACAGATCCCCACAGCCGGCGGGAGAGGAGAGGAGGGAATCCGGCTGTGAGAGGGTGGAGGAGGAGGACAGGGGGCCGGAGAAGAACAGGCAGGGCCGGATTAACATAGGGGCTAGTGGAGCTGCAGGCCCCTCCCTCAATATAGGCCCATGGCAGTGGTTTATGAATATCTGTGTGCCTTCCTGAAGGAAGAGGAGTCCTCTGTGCACACATGGAGGAGACAAATGTTAGTCACTGCAGCCGAGTCCTGTCTCTGCCGATGCCTGACTCCCATCACAGGATCTGTTACACTCACACAGATCCTCTGTGTCTGGGGGAGGGGCGCTGATGTTCTCCTAACCAGCAGGAGCCCGGGAGGAAGGACATCTCCCATGCTGTTGAGATAAGGTTAGTACATTTGTTAGGGAGATGTTGTGTAATTATTGTGCTAGGGGACAGACTGCTGCTCCCCCCCATGTAATGTGCTCTCTTGTGCCCACCATGTCATGTGCTGTGCATTGCATTGCCCTTCATGTCATGTGCAGTGCCCCCTATGTTGTGCTGTGCCTTGCAGTGCCCACCATGTCATGTGCTGTGCCTTGCAGTAATCCCACCATGTAATGTGCAGTGCCCACCATGTAATGCGCTGTGCCATGCAGTGCCCACCATGTCATGTGTTGTGCCCACCCTGCCATGTGTTGTGCCCAGCATGTAGTGTGTTGTGCCCACTGTGTAATGTGCTGGGCTGTTCAGCAGTGCCTACCATGTCATGTGCAGTTCCTAACATGTAATGTGGAGTTGCATTGCCCACCATGAAATGTGCTATGCCATGCAGTGCCCACCATGTAATGCGCTGTGCCCACCACGTCATGTGCTGTGCCATGCAGTGCCCACCATGTAATGCGCTGTACACACCATGTCATGTGCTGTGTCGTGCCCACCATGTCATGTGCTGTGTCGTGCCCACCATGTCACGTGCTGCACCATGCAGTGCCTACCATCTAATGTGCTGTACTCACCATGTAATGTGCTGTACATTGTCAACCATGACATGTGCCGTGCAGTACCCACCATGTCATGTGCTGTGCAGTACCCACAATGGAATGTGCTGTGCAGGGCTCACCATGTCATGTGCGGTGTCCACCATTTAATGTGCTGTGCCCACAATGTAATGCGCTGTGCTGTGTCATGCAGTGCCCACCATGTCATGTGCTGTGCAGTGCCCACCATGCCATGTGCAGTACCCACCATATAATATGCTGTGCCCACCATATAATGTGCTGTGCAGTGCCCACTTGTAATGTGCTGTGCCCACCATGTAATGTGCTGTGCCCATCATATAAGGTCCTCTGCCCACCGTGTGCATGTGCTGTGTTGTGCCCACCATGCAATGTGCTGTGTTGTGCAGTACCAACCATGTCATGTGCTGTGCCCACCATATAATGAACTGTGCCTACCTTGTAATGTGCTGTATTGGGCAGTGCCAACCGTGTAATGTGCTGTGCTCACCATGTAATGTACTGTGCTTTGCCCACCATTAAATGTGCTGTATCCATGTATCCACCATGTAATGTGTTTGTGCCAACCATGTAATGTACTGTGCTATCCCCCCCCCCGTGTTATGTACTATGCTGTGCCTCCCACAGACTCACCCCCTCACTCCCACCCCCCTCTCTCTTTCAGCCCCCTCTCTCTCTCATCCTGTTCTCTCTCTCACCCCCTACCACCCTCTCTCTCTTTCACCCTCTCTCTATTCCCCTTTCTCGTCCCCTCTCTCTCGTCCCCTCTCTCTCGTCCCCTCTCTCTCGTCCCCTCTCTCTCGTCCCCTCTCTCTCGTCCCCTCTCTCTCGTCCCCTCTCTCTCGTCCCCTCTCTCTCACTCTCTCACCCCCTCTCTCTCTCACCCCCTCTCTCTCTCACCCCCTCTCTCTCTCACCCCCTCTCTCTCTCACCCCCTCTCTCTCTCTTTCCCCCTCCCTCTCATCCCCTCTCTTTCAACCCCCCCATCTCGCTATCACCCCCCCTCCCCCTCTCTCACACCCCTCTCTCACACCCCTCTCTCACACCCCTCTCTCTCTTTAATTTAAATTTAACAAAACATTGTTTGCCTTTTCATTTTATTTATTTCCATAAAAAGGCCCACCAAAGTCCTTAGCACCAGGCCCATGTTGCTCTTAATCTGGCCCTGAGAACAGGGGGGGTGAAGAACACAGAGGGAAGCCGTAGAAGAATGGGGGTAGAAGTACACAGAGGGGGCTGGAGGAGGATACACAGAACAGTTGGAGATGATCGGTGCAGCAGGAGGAACAGCTGTGATCACCGATCTCCCTGTAAAGCTTTTTAGCCGACAGCCGCGGGAGGGAGAGAAGGAGAAGCGGATGTCAGCTTTACAGGGAGATCGGTGATCACAGCTGTCCTTCCTGCTGCACCGATCATCCTGGATGTGAACCAGGGGACCATCCAGGATCAGCCCCGCAGCCGGGATATAGTGCAGCACTTGCGGGTGTCCAGGAGCCGCCCCCGAAATGCGGGAGACTCCCACACCTCGCAGGAGACTTGGGATGTCTGCAGTCACGATGAGTAGTAGTCTGGAGCGTGGAGATCGACCGCAAACCTCTTGTTTCTCTCTTCTTCTTTCTTCCGCTTACTACTTTCCCCCTCTTTTTCTCTCGTTTTCCTTTTTCTTTCTCTTTTTCTATTCTTTCGTTCCTTCATACAAACTCTTACTTTGCCCTATTGTGGGTTCCCAAATGTTCGATGGTGGGCTCTAAAGTACATTAAACGCTTCAGCCCCGGAAGATTTTACCCCCTTCCTGACCAGAGAACTTTTTGCGATTCGGCACTGCGTCGCTTTAACTGACAATTTCTTCCAAACAAAATTGACGTCTTTTTTTCACCACAAATAGAGTTTTCTTTTGGTGGTATTCAGTCATCTCTGCGATTTTTATTTTTTGCGTTATAAACAAAAAAAGAGCGACAATTTTGAAAAAAAAGCAAAATTTTTGCTATAATAAATATCCCCCAAAAATATATAAAAAAAACAAATTTCTTCCTCAGTTTAGGCCGATATGTATTCTTCTACATATTTTTGGTAAAAAAAAAAATCGCAATAAGTGTATATTGATTGGTTTGCACAAAAGTTATAGCGTCTACAAAATAGGGGATAGATTTATAGCATTTTTATTATTATTATTTTTTTTTTTTTTATTAGTAATGGCGGTGATCTGCAATTTTTTTTTATCGAGACTGTGACATTATGGCGGACACATCGGACACTTTTGACACTGTTTTGGGACCATTGTCATTTATACAGCGATCAGTGCTATAAAAATGCACTGATTACTGTGTAAATGACACTCACAGATAAGGGGGCGATCAAGGGGTTAAGTGTGTCCTAGGGAGTGATTCTAACTGTGGGGGGGGGATGGGTTTCAAGTCGCATGACAGCAATCACTGCTCCCGATCACAGGGAGCAGTAGATCTCTGTCATGACACAAGGCAGAACAGGGTAATGCCTTGTTTACAGAGGCATCTCCCCATTCTGCTGCTCCGTGACACGATCATGGGCCCCCAGCGGACAGCGAGTCCGTGGGAACTGCGGGTATGGTCACGGAGTACGCGGCGAGCGCACTTGCGCCCACAATGCTGCGATTTAAAGGGGACGTACCTGTACACCCATTTGCCCAGCCGTGCCATTGTGCCGACGTACATCGTCATGCGCTGGTCGGCATGTGGTTCCACTACACGATTGCCCCTCTATGGGGAATTTCTCTGTTCTTTTTTTTTTTTTTTTTGCAAGGCTTTTCAGAATCCTACAAGCATAGCCTTGACTTGTTCTAAATGTTAATCATAATATTATTATTAGGTATACAGTGAACAGTTTTCATCGATCGGTGAGTTCTAGGTTCTCATAAATCATCACTTTGTTTTCGGGACAGGGATGGTCATGGTTGGTAACCTTGATATGGTATAGTTTATACAATGATCCAACCGCACTGATCTGACACCCACTATTGTAACACTGTTGTTGACACGATATTTGTAATATTGAGAACCTTGTTGTTGGTCAAAACTTATATTCAATAAAAATCATTGGAAAAGAGTAAAGCCTCGTACACACGATCGGATTGTTGGCAGACAGAGCGTCAGCCTTTTGTCCGAAGGGCGTGTGCCTGGATTTTGTCTTGCATACAAACGGCACATAATTGTCGGCCAACAAACACAAACGTAGTGACGTACTACGTGGAATTTCAGCTCTTGAGCGCCACCCTTTGGGCACCTTTTGTTAATGTCGTGTTTGAGCATTGATTCCGAACATGCGTGTTTGTACTTTCAACTTTTGTGTGACGGACTTGTGTACAGACGATACGAAAATCTGACAACAGAGCTTTGTCCACCGAAAATTTACTAGCCTGCCATCCAACATTTGTTAGCCGAAAGTTGGACAACAATTGTCTGAAGAAGCGTACTAACGGTCAGATTTTAGGACAACAGTCTGTCATCACACAATTCCATGCCAAAAATCCGATCGTGTGTTCGAGGCTTTAGGATGGGCTCGGGCATGCTCAGGAAGTCGGCACTGTGACGTGCTAATCACAAACAGTGAGACATCTCCTGGTCCACGGCTGCACAGATCGGGAAATGTCTCGCTGCCTGTGCGGTACCGACTTCCTGGCGTGTTCTGCACGTGCGGTTGCGAACACGCCTGAGCTCATCCTTAATCAAGAGGTCCATTGGCTCTTTTGGATTCAGCCGGCGTGCCTTTCCAGTGACACGGTGCTAGGCACGCCGTGATGTGCGTATCCCAGGAGGCATAGTGATAGGGTTGCCACCTGCCCGGTTTTGACCTGGACAGTCCGGGTTTAAGTTGATGTGCCCGGGTTTTCCTCTGCCTGTGTCGACGACAGGGGGTACCACGAGGCCTCCTGTAGGAGCCCCAGCACACAGGGGGAGCAGCGGGCGGAGGCAATTACAGAGGAGACATAAGAGAAGGGAGAGAGAGGCGCCAGGTAGCGGTAGTTTTTAATAAATTAAATTTTCACTGGAGTTTCCACGGGGAAACTCCAGTGAACTGTCAGCCTGGGACGCTGTGACCAATCAAAGCATTCCAGAGGCATAACCACGCCTCCATCATCGGAAGCTGACCGATCACTGGAGTTTCCCTGTGGCGCTCTGTATCCTTGTACCGGCTTCCTCCAGCGATTCAGTGATCACAGCAGCGTGGATCGGGAGAATGCTGACAGCGGACTTTACAGACTGACACACCTACTTCTCTGAGATGTGTGAGCGGATTGTTTTTAAAAATTTCATTTATTAAAAACGACCGCACCAGCGGCTACCTGGCACCCCTCTCTCCCTTCTCTTTTGTCCCCTCTGTAATTGCCCCCCTGCCCTCTGCTCCAATCCCCCTGCTGTTTGGGTCCCCCTGTGTGCTGGGGCCCCCACAGGAGGCCTCGTGTTACCCCCTGTCGGAGGCCATGGGGGTTTGGGGGGGGATTTGTTAGGGGAAGACGATTTGTAATAGGAGAGGGTGGGGATAAGTGCTGGGATGTGGAGGAAGGGGGGATTGTGTTGGGACTGGGTATTTTGGGGATGATGGAGGGGTACTTGTGCTGTGGAAGGGGGAAGAAGACTTGTTTTGGGGGGGTTGTTCTGGGAGGAGGAGGGGGGGAGATTTTTGCTGGTGGAGGGTGAGAATAAAGACTAGTGATACAGAAGTACAGTTAAATCACACTTGTTTAATAATAAAAATAAAAAGAACAAACATAGTCAAAACATAGCCAAAGTTCAGTAACCGTAACGGATAGTCAGACAAGCCAGAAGTCAGGGATCAATGTAGTGGAACAGCAAGCAGGATCGGGAGCCAGAAGGGATGTCGGCAAAGCAAGTCTTCAACAGGATCGCAGGAGATAGACTCTGTGATGTTGACCAAGGCGAAGGCAGAGATCCTCTGGACTGGATGGCTTAAGTAGGCAGGACTGACGAGCAGGATATCATCAACAGCTGAGTAACTGTGGAGAGATAGGAGCTGGCAATTAGCCGACAGCTGAGCGGTCAGCTCAGAGAAGGAAGGGCTGAGCCCAGCCCTGACATAGTGCTGGATGTTTTTTTTTGCAGGAGAGGGAGTGGGGTTTTTGACGAAAGGGTAACATGGGGGAGAGTATAGCTCGCAGGTGGGCGGAGGATTTTGCACTCTCCTTACCCTTACACTGTGTGTTACACACCCCTGACTCCTGCGCTCTTTTGGTTTTGTACTCATGACTCCTAATATGCATTACACACTCCTGTCCCCTGCATTCTGTGCATAAGACTCGCAGGCTCTATTCACACCAATGCATTCCAGACTGCAGATGGAATTGCTGCAATTCCACCCATGATTCCCGACGCAAAACGCAGGACGTGCTCATGATCCCTTTACTGTCAATGGCACCCCAATCGCAGAGTGAAACTTCTTTGGGTGACGGGCATCCCACGATTCTGTTTGTGTGATTTTGTCGGGGGACAACTGCGGCAAAATTGTGCCACGGTTGGGGTGCCATGCCATGCGCCACTAAAGTGTTCAGGTTTGGCTTGGAGAAAAGGTGGCAACCCTACATAGCGAGCACTGTGCATGTCATTTGCCTAGGCGGGGGTGTGGGGGGGGGGGGGCTGCACATTTTTTGTTAAAAAATTTAGAAAAAACAGCTCTATTCAGAGGGAAGAGGGGTGGATTGGAGGAAAGTTTATTCCGAGGGTGAAGATCCACTTTAAGACCCCTTTCACACTGCAGCACCCGGCCATTTAGTGCTAAAGAGCTGCTTGTTTTTGCGGCGCTTTAGCGCTGTTTTAACAGCGTTTTTTTGGCTGCTAGCGGGGCGGTTTTGACCTTTTTAAAAAAGTCCAGTTTTGCTGCTTTTTAAGGTGCTTTGGAAGTGCTGCCAATTCATTGCAATGGGCGGGGCATTTTGGGATCGCTACTTACAGCGCTCCCAAACTGCCCCAAAGGTGCTGGTTGCATGACTTTTCGTAACGTCCTGCACTGCAGTGAATAGGAGGCAGTTTTCAAGCGCTTTTTCAGAGGCTATTTCTAGCGCTAAAGCGCCTGAAAACTGCCTCCAGTGTGAAAGGGGTCTAGGTCTAAAACATCGCCTCCTAGTGGAGAGCAAAGGAGGGACACCATTACCAAGGCAGCTAAGAAACCCTTCAGCCAGCGTGACAGTCTCTATGGTACCAGAAAGGCTACCCAGGTACCCGCCATTCCCACCACAGCTGCCAACTAAGTTGGGGATCAAATCTTCACCTATCACAGCGGCCCATATCTCATAGCACCTTCAGGGACTCAATCCCCATTGCTGAGGTCCACTGACCTGGACCTGTATAGCACTCTTCTGAAACTCATTGTCAGTTATTACTACGCAGTGTCATGTGTATAAACCACGCTGTGTGAAAGATTAAGCAGCCAGCATGGCCAAAGACAAACGGCAATTAACCAAAAGAAAAAATAATGCAGCGCTTAAAAAAGAAAATATGTTCATAAATATAGACAATGTTGTGATGATGTCCACCACGTGAAAATTGACAGATATGTGGTAAAAACCAAATGGTCTGGTGAATCTGGACAATGTCCGTGAGTTAGTAATTGTAGGCCAGTAGACATCAGTGAAGGTCAACAGGTGAGGGAATGTTGTGAGGAGACTGCCAACAATTATCTGAAGGCTTACCAGAAAGGTTGGACTTGAAGGGGCTTATACCTCTCAAGTCAAAAAGGCTTGGGTGTCAAAACACCATGGTTGATGTAAAACCAGTGACAATCCGGATAGCCTCAATCTCACTAAACTTGGTACCATATAGGACACCAGTATGTGTTCAAACAGACCTCAAAATATGGTACAGCCAATGGCGAGGACACCCAGGGAGGTTGGAATCGGCTAACACGGTAAAACCAAAATAACAAAAAAGGTTCCACATAGTGTGATAACATTTCAGATCTTTTAATTAAAATTAGTAAAACATTGAACACTCACATGTCAATCAAGGATTAATGGCATAAGATGGCACAATGGTGATAGTGGCACTTTACTGACGCGTTTCGTCATCACACAATTAAGCAGTGTTCCATGTATGCAGGATCCAGCACCGACTGACTGCATTACGTGCAAACGCTGTGTCTTGACGTCTCCAACCTGTGCGGGATTTGGGTACCATTCATCTGAGCAATTATTGCTGTCGGAATGGATCTGGATAGCTCAAGTCTCATAATCCGAACCAATCAGAAGCTGTTAACATTGTGCTGAGAGTTGTAGGGATGCACCGATATATATCATACGGCTAAAAAATTATCGGAACAAAAGTAGGGTTATCTGCAATTTGGCAAAAGAAAAATAAAAGGTGCCGATAATGGCATGCTGCCTCCTATTGACTTCAATGCAAAATCACGTCCCATCGACTTCAATGCAAAAACGCCAGCCACATTAATTAAATACATTTTTTAAAAACTGTAAAAACTGTCCATTTCGGCCAAGTGTGTCCTAAATTAGTCCAGAATTTTAATTTCGGTGCACCACTAGAGAGTTGCACAGTAGTGATTATCACCTTTTAAGCTGACTACACACTATACAAATTTTACACATTTTAGATTATTTAGATACCAACACCATTACACTATGAGGTCAAACCTAATCACTTTCAAATTGTATGCAATTAGGCAGGCCCTTGCACTCTGGGAATGCTGTCCACAAGGTTTAGGAGTGTGTCTATTGGAATGTTTGACCATTCTTCCAGAAGTGCATTTGTGAGATCAGGCACTGATGTTGGATAAGAAGGCCTGGCTCACAGTCTCCGCTCTAATTCATTCCAAAGGTGTTCTATCGGGTTGAGGTCAAGACTCTGCAGGCCAGTCAAGTTCCTCCACCCCAAACTCACTCATCCTTGTCTTTATGGACCTTGCTTTGATGTGGGGTTGATTTTCAGGGGTTGGGCTTGGCCTCTTAGTTCCAGTGAAGGGAACTCTTAAGGCGTCAGCACACCATAACATTTTGGACAATTTCATGCTCTCAACTTTGTGAGAACAGTTTGGGGATGGCCTCTTCCTGTTCCAACATGACTATGCACCAGTGTACAAAGCAAGGTCCATAAAGACATGGATGAGCGAGTTTGGGGTGGAGGAACATGACTGGCCTGCACAGAGTCCTGACCTCAACCCAATAGAATTAAATGTGGCATGTGCATGTAAAGGCAGGCGTCCCAATACTTTTGACAATATAGTGTAGTTGATGGCAAATCTACCAAAAAAACAGACACTTACTGTATGGGAGGACTTTCTGTCTTTGTTTTTTCTTCCTGTCCAATCACCTGTAGGTGGTGCATAACCCAATGAGTAAGGAATAAGGATGCTCTGTGTCCATGATACAGTATACAATAAAGAAGGATCCTTATACAGACAGGATAGGGTATGACGGGGTCGAGAGCGAGTATAGCTCTTCACTCTGCATATAGGGGTTTATGAATGAGGTTGGTGGAATGCAATGGCTTCCCAAAAACATCTAATTGGATATCAGTAGGCAAAAGGGTTGGATCTTATTGACGGGTGGAGAAAAGATGCCAGAAGCAGAGTTGACAGGGTGCCAAGTTTGTGGCCAGGAGAATCACATACTGATAAATCCCTGTAGAGTAGAAGCAGAGAGACTTATTGGAATGTCCACATTTATCGAATGGAAGTGTTAGTGGGTCTGGTGATGTGGAAAGGCAATAGATATCCCGGGAAGAAGTCCAGGCTTGTAAGGTTGTCAACGCAAATTGGAAGCTCATTATGGTTTGATAAGAGCCAGGGGAGTGCATGAAGATCTGAAGGAGACCATTCCTGCTTAATTACTGTGGAGGCTTTAGCAGATCAACAGGAAAAGCATTCCAATGTACGGGAGATCAGAGAGACTTCGTACTACAATCCAAAATCTGGCAAACAGATTCCCTAAGTGAGCTTGTGTTTACATTAGTAGTTCAAGCATGTGAACCCACAATTCCAAATGGCTTAGCTACATGATAACCTCAAATTATGGAAGAAGGGCTTAGAGAGATTTATTGGGCTGGTCTAGAAATTCTAATTAAACTTGGAGTATATGCCATTTCCAGCACGTTCATCTTGCCAAGCCATGAAGACTTCAGGGAGCTCCATCTTTATATGGAATTAAAATACTACAGATTTTTTAAGCTGGCATAGCAGTCCCTAAAATAAGACATGCTCTTAGAGTTTCACTGAAAAGGAGAAATTGATTTTTAGAAGATCAAGAGAGCATGGTGACAATGATGTATTCAGTGCTCCAGTTTTAGAAATAATTACTTTGAAATTGCATATTGCACCAAAATTTAACTAGTAGTGTTCTGACTCAACTACAAGGCAATAAACGTTATCTTCAGCTTCACATAGAGCTTACATGACCTGGTGATCTATTTATCCCTTGCATCAATTCAGACAGCTTAACTCAATGGATAACTCACTGTATGGAAAGACAGACGATGAATCCTCTCGAATGTTCCGTTTAACGATGGGTATCCATAGATAGAAAAAATGTTGCAGTTGTAAGCCACATGTAAAGATGTTACAGCAATGAGGTATACTGTGCACAATGAATCAGAGAGCGGAAGGGGAGGAGAATATACAGAACTACGGTGAGAGAAAGAGTTCAGAGAGACAGAGGGAACAGATCTTAAAGACACAGAGCATTATAAATCACATAGTGTAACACAACAAGTAGCGATGGGATACTCGTGAATGCTTGTTGGATGTAAAAAAGTACAGTAGAGTATTGTAATCTGTGGTGGAACAAGTTCATTTCTGTGTTTTACAAAAAGGAGCAGTGATATAGGATAGCACTGTCTCATGCCGGTAAATATGGAAAACAAATCAAACCACTGACCAGAACTTTACCAGTGGGGAATGTATTTATGGGCACAATTTTAAGGATGAGGTTTACACTCAGGCCTTTCTGTCCCAAAGACCGACATAGAAAATTTCAAATAACTCTTTAAAATGCTTTTTCTGTGTCAAGGGATGAAATACAAGCTGAAAGGTTTCATTTATGGATATGAGAAATGGGATGAATGGTTTTGGTAGCGTTGCCGTTGGCTTCGTGGCCAGGGACAAACCTGACCTGTTCCTCATGGATCAGATCTGGAAGACGGGGAGAGATGAGATTGGCAATGGGTTTGGAAAAGCGTTTAAGATCTCCCATTAAAAAACAAAATGGGTCCATAATTATCCTACTATGTCTGTGGCTAACTTTTTTCTTTTTTTCTTAAAGCCCATGGTGTGTGAAACACACTCAAAAACTTCACCCGGTGCCAAAAAAATGTGCATACACATAAAGAGTGAAACAAAAAAAGTGCAACGGGTACACAAGCCCTCTAAAATCAGAGGGCCTTACCCTGAATCCCCTGGGGCGTTAGGCTCCTGATGGGGACAAGGGTACTTACACTTGGTCCATCTGGCTGAAACCACGGACGGACCCCTTTCTCTGGAGGGACTGCCGAAACAACAGGCCCCCTCAAGTACTCAGTGGGGCTCCCCCGAAGGGAGACCCCAAGAGGGGGGGGGGTGAACCAAGCCACAAGACCATGTCCACTCCCTCCCAACCCAAGAGCCTTTCAGGGCAGGCCAGAGGACCTGCAACCCTACCAGTCACACAGTGCAAAACTGTGTACAAACAAAAAAATACAAAAACGTGACACACAAAGGGAAATGAATAAAAAGAAGGTGCGGGAGAAGGAAGTAGAGGAGAGTGAAAAAGTGGCCGTTGTGCAATACAATGGCCAGGCCCTCCTGCCAGGAATAAAAAAATTCCTCTGGTCCCAGGCAAAAGGCCCGGCCCAGGAGGCAGGTGCAAAAAAAGCGTGTAATGGTGCAGTGACCGTGGTGCCACAAATCAAAGTGACCTTCACTCACAGTGGATTTTATGGCACCCCTGGATTGCCACTCCAGGGGCACATACACCATAGGCTTTCGGACCAGCTTTCGGACCAGCTTTCGGACCAGCCCTGACCAACAACCCAGACCACAGCAGCCCCTACCCCAGCCAGGAAGCCCTGAAGTTCAGGAAGCTTGGTGAGAGCCCTTGCCATCAGGCCCCACTGTTGCTCCCATCACTCCTACCTAATTACATTTGGGGAATACTAACCGCTCCTCCCCCCCTCAGCTAGAGGAGCCGGTGTTCTCTCCCGAAAAACTGCCCCAATATAGGGCAGAAGGCCAGGGACCCGACCCTCTGGATCAGACCCAGATGCAGCACCCATCCTTACCAGGAGAACCCTTCTGGACGGCTCAGACTCGGCCCCGCTGACATCTCGATGGGCGTCCAGACACTGGCACTGCCAAACCGCCCTTCCAGGTCCAGTGACACCATTGGATTTGCATGTGTCCTCCCCACTCTCGGGAGTAACACAACTCCTCCTCTGGAAACTGATAAGAACAGATACTACAGGCCGAGAAGCATATTTAAATAAATTAACTTTGCAAAAGTGAGGCAGAGACTCATGAGCACCATGGTACATGAGAAATTCACCTCTATACTTAATGATACCCATGCCAAGTTTCTCAAGGTTTGGACACCATGGCTGAATTACAATAACCACATAAACCTGGACTGCTCCCTTCTTTTCATATAGCTGCATACTTCAGTCCACAATAACCTAGTGGTTGGTCTGGTCTCTTTTCTCCTTGTTCCCCCTCCCCCCCTTCTTCCTTAATTATGGAGGCATGTTGACTCAATCAGTTGACTAAAAATGTGTAGAAAAGAAAATACTCTCAAACACATTTGTCATCTGTGAGAAGGGTTCATCAAGGTGGGCAAATACAACCCACCCACCTTCTGTCTCTTTTGCCTTAATCTGTTCTACATTAGAAGCTAGAGGACCCTGCACTTTCTTTGATTTGTCACAGTAATGGATCAAGTGTTGTTTGTAGAGTTGTAATCATCTATTATGTTAGGTCTGAATACTGTGTTCTGTATGCTGTATGTAGTAGAGCTGGGCGAATTTCTCCAAAAAAAAAAAAAAAAATCTACGATTTAAAAATAAAAAAAAAAAAAAAAAATTGATTCATGTTTCGAATCTTTTTTTTTTTTTTGATGGACACCGCGCCAGTCCTGAGGAGCTGCGGGCAGGAGTTTTTAGGCGAGGCCGGATGCCGCGGACTAGGCCGAAGCCGCGGCCTCACCTAAAAACTCCTGCCCGCAGCTCCTCAGGACCGGAGCGGTGTCAGCGCTGGTCCTGGGAAGCTACAGGCAGGAGTTTTTAGGCGAGGCTGCGGCTTCGGCCTAGTCCGCGGCATCCAGCCTCGCCTAAAAACTCCTGCCCGCAGCTCCTCAGGACCGGTGCGGTGTCAGCGCCGGTCCTAGTGAAAAAAAAATAATTAAAAAATCGATTTGCTGAAAATTGTAATAGATTTGACCTCTCAACTCGATTCAAATCGATTTTTTCCCAGCCCTAGTATGTAGTAAAGACCCGAACACTTAATTAAATCCATTATTTATAGAAAAAGCTGCTGAGCCAAGCTGAACACACTGCTTGTGATTTATTGTACAGTTTGTGCTGAAAATGCAGCCCAGTGGTCTGAATGGGACCAAAAAATGAATTAAACTATACCAACCAAAGGAAATAGCGAGGTCCCTATAAAATGAATTACAAACAATTAAACATGTACATCACATACTGTTTTTAAATGTAATAATGCATGTGAAATGAAAGAGAAAGCAACTTTACTATAGCCAGTTTTTCCCTTTATTTTTTTTTCCTCCATACAGATGGATTAATGAACCAAACTTTTGGTCACATTGGTCTTCACGTTGGTCTTCATCATCCCAACTGAATTTTCCTGGTAATGGTCACGTTGGTCTTCAATGTCAATTAAGTCAGCCTGGTGACAAGTACTTATGGGTGTTCTGAGTGCCTGAAAGTGGAGGATTCACTCTGGACACCAGCCATATCAGTGTTCTGCATTTCTTCATTGTTTTGGATATTCTTCAGCATTGATCCAACCTCTGGGGGCAACAGAAGAGAAGTCATTTCAGGGTTCTGGAAGTGAACGACTTTAAGCTCAACACAAGAGAGAAACTTTACCTTACTGCAAAATCAGACCTAACTAAATCCCAGATGGAACACATAGAAGGGAAGCCATATCTGTCTGCTGAATGCATCTTGGCTTTTGCAATTCAACCAAACCTTGGACCCGAAGGAGTTCACACTAAAGTGAAGAGGTATTTTTGTGCCAAATGTGGCAAAGCTTTCTCAGTAAAGTCAAAACTTATCACACACGAGAGGGTCCATACAGGAGAGAAGCCGTTTCAGTGTGACACATGTGGCAAAGCTTTTGCAACAAAGGCAAATCTTATCACACACGAGAGGGGTCATACAGGGGAGAAGCCATTTCAGTGTTCTGAATGTGGCAAAGCTTTTACATCAAATGCGCAGCTTACCAGTCATAAAATTGTCCACACTGGAGCCAAACCATTTCAGTGTTCAGAATGTGACAAAGCTTTTTTAAGGAAGTCAGATCTTCGCAGACATCAGATGCTTCACACAAACTCGTTTCAGTGTTCTGAATGTGACATGGCTTTCAAAACAAGGTCACAACTTATCAGACACCAGAGGTTTCACACTGGAGAGATGCCATATCCCTGCACAAAATGTGATAAAGCTTTTACACAAATGGCACGTCTTATTACACACCAGATGGTTCACACTGGTGAGAACCTCCATCAGTGTTCTGACTGCGGCAAAGCTTTTGCATGGAAGTCTGCTCTTATTATGCACCAGAAGGCTCACCATCTAAAAAAGCCTTATTATTGTTCAGAATGTGACAAAGCTTTTACAGCGAAGTCACTGTTTATCCTACACCGAAGGGTCCATACTAGAGAGAAGCCGTATCAGTGTTCTGAGTGCAACAAAGCTTTTTCATGGAAATCAAACTTCATCACGCACCAAAGACTTCACACTGGAGAGAAACCCTATTGGTGCTCTGAATGTAACAAACCTTTTAGAGAGAAGTCAAACCTTATTATGCACCAGAGGGTCCACACCGGAGAGAAGCCATATCCATGTTCTGAATGTAACAAAGCTTTTAGGGTGAAATCTATGCTGCTCAGGCACGAGAGGGTCCACACTGGGGTGAAGCCATTTTGCTGTTCGAAGTGTGACAAAGCCTTTTCATTGAAAGGAAACCTTATCATGCACGAGAGGATTCACACTGGAGAAAAGCCATACAAGTGTTCTGAATGTGACAGAGCTTTTACAGGGAAGGCGGAGCTTATCATACATGAGAGGACCCACACTGGAGAGAAGCCGTACCAGTGTAGTGAATGTGACAAAGCTTTTAAAATTAAGTCAGATCTTGTCAATCACAAGAGGGTGCACACTGGAGAGAGGCCATATCAATGTTCTGAATGTGACAAAGCATTTGCAAGGAGGTCAAACCTTGTCAAACACCGGATGATTCACACGAGAGAGAAACCATTTCAGTGTTCTGAATGTGGTAAAGCTTTTATAGTAATGTCAGGTCTTCTCAAACATGAGAAGGTTCATGCTGGAGGAAAACCATATATAGAGAAGCCTTTTCATTGTTCTGAATGTGATAAAGCTTTTGCACAGAAGACACATCTTATCAGACATGAGAAGCTTCACACGGGAGAGAAGCCGTTTCAATGTTCTGAGTGTGATAAAACTTTTATACAGAAGACACATCTTATCAGACACCTGAAGGTTCACACTGGAAATAAATTGTGTTCTGTATTGGACAAAGCTTCTCCGGCACCAGGGGTTTCCCTGCCTTCATCCTCAGCTGCAGAGAGGAAACTCTAGGAGAAGGGGTTACTAAAGGGGTAGCAGCTATGAAAATGTTGGGGTGTCCCAGCAGTTTAACTCCCAATGTCATCCAACAATCTAGTGGAAAGGTACAATGAAACCTTGAAAAGCAAACTCGCTACAATTTATGAGCAAGTAGGACTGGAATTGATTGATGCAATAAGTTTAGTGCTTATGTCCATCAGGCACACACCTAGAGAGCCATGGAATACTTTACCTTTTGAGATACTTTTTGGACAAGCACCAATGACTGAACTGTGTTTTCCTTAATGATTCTCCTCTTCTTTTTTTTGTTGCGTATGAAGCTTTGAACATGTTATTTCGTTTGCATCAAAAATTAAATGATCTGGGTTCCTAAGTGTTTTCTTTATTTCCAGATCCCCAGCTACTACATGAATAACTCTATCTCTCTTGGTAGTGGTCAGGCGGCATTTTGCCAAGCCTCTGCAGCCAAGCTTAAGGATTCCTACTAAAGCTGTCCATACAATGATCAAAATTTGGCCGGTTCAGCAGGGACTGCATACATTTTGATCAATGTGTGGCCAGTTCTTCTTGAGAGAAGTTGATCTTTGACTGATGTCTTTTGAAGGGACACATTAGAAAATCTGAGCGGTGTATTCTGACAGCAATGGGTTCTGCTGTCAATACTAGGGTTGTCCCGATACCACTTTTTTAGGACCGAGTACAAGTACCGATACTTTTTTCAAGTACTCGCCGATACCGAATACCGATACTTTTTTTTAATGTCACGTGACAGTGGTTTTTTTTTTTTTTTTTTTTTGGGGGGGGGGGGGTGAACGGTTTCTGTGTGTTTGTTTTTTTTTTTAATTTACATTCATTATTTTTTTACAATCTTTTTTTTTTATTCTTTATTGCAATATGTGTGTTTTTTGTTTTTTTTGGATCAGCCCTGTTGGGGGGCTTTGGTGAGATATCAGGGGTCTTAACAGACCTCTGATATCTCCCCTTTGAGACAGAGAAAGAGACCGAGGATAAAGATTCCCCAGTCCCTTTCTCTGCAGCCTCAGCTGCACTGAGAATGAATGGAGAGAAGACAGCGGCTCCTCTCCATTCATAAACTGACACATCGTAATCACAGGAGATTACAATGTTTCAGTTATGTGAATGGACAGAGTCAGCTGACTCTGTCCATTCACACAGCGGAGAGGGGGACAGCGGAGGAGGACAGTGTAACGGAGGGGGACAGCGGAGGAGGACAGTGTAACGGAGGGGGACAGAACAATGGAGGAGGACAGCGGAGGAGGACAGAACAACAGAGGGGGACAGAGGAGGAGGACAGTGTAACGGAGGGGGGCAGAACAACGGAGGAGGACAGCGGAGGAGGACAGAACAACGGAGGGTGACAGCGGAACGCCGGAATGGAGGGGGACAGAGAAACAGAGGGGAACAGCATAGGGGGACAGAGGAATGGAGGGGGCATGGAGGAGGATGAGGTGACAGTCAGCGGTGATCGCGTGTGGGGGAGTTACAAGCACCGATCACCGCTGTATGTCACTAAAGCCGCGGGGGGAGAAGCTTGTAACTCCCCCACGCGCTGATCACCGCTGACTGTCATAGTATCGGCGGAAGCATCGGGAGCATTTGCCAGAGTACAAGTACTTGGGCAAATGCTCGGTATCGGTGCCGATACCGATACTAGTATCGGTATCGGGACAACCCTAGTCAATACACAAAGTCCCAGCGTGGGGGATTCCTTCATTCTCCTTATTGTGTGGTTGGAGGAGTCTGGTGGGGGTTTTTTTTCATTTAGCCAGAAAAAACAAACTAACCATATACATTATGGCCAGCTGAAGATAATCTGGGCATGTCTACCATTGCAAAAAGAGTTCCCCTCTCCTCTGTGACAACAGCACTCCAGGTATGTCTGTGACTGGGACCCAGCCAAGGAGAAGTCACTGGTGAAAAAGGTGCTTCCTATTTATCGCTTATCTGGGGAAGGCTGGAACATTGTGGAGGCCTCTCTTGCACCTCCTGCCTAACACTCCTAAAGGTGGAAACAGAGAGTGTGAAGGCACGGAGTAGCATGAGAACCGGAGTAGCTGGCTGGTGATGTCCATTTGTAGGCAGGTTGCCTACAAGTTAGGCTCTGCTTTAACTTAGTTAAGTAAAGGGTTTGGGGAAGGGTTTAACTTTTCTAACCTCCTTTCCCAGGTTTTTTGAGGTCCTGCCTTCCAACCCAAATGTGCTATAAAAAGGTGACAGTTGGGGACCAGGAAGGTCTGGGAGCCCTTTGCTGACACTCCCAACGCGTGCCTGCTGCCATGGACTGGGTTCCCTAAAGGAACCTACCTGGGAAAACTTGACTGCCAGACCACTACCATTCTATTCGGAATGCCATATATGGACTCAAGCCTGTGACAAGGCACGGGCGAACCGGAATTGTATATCTAACATTGCCCTTTCACTTAGAAGTATGAGCATCTGTGCCATGCGTATGAGCATAAGTTAACGCTGCGAAGTAAAGTGAATCAGCCAAGTATGGTGGAGCAAGGCACCACATCCCAAATTAATTGAAAAAAAATTAAATGGGAATTGGAATGAGGGGGCTTTTTAGGTGCCTAAAACAATGAGAAACTATATCATGTATATTAAAAGTAATACATTTTTATGTAATACATTTGTTAAAGATATAATAATCTTTAGTTTAAAGTCTCAAAGAGAATCCAGTTTTTATACAGTAGTTATACTTCACTCTTTAATGTTTTGGTCTAATTATGCAATTTTAAACTAAAGACCGTTATACCTTTTTTTAACAAATGTATTAAATAAAAATGCGTTACTTTTACTATACATGATATAGTTTCTCATTGTTTCAGGCACTTTAACCGCATGCCGACCAGCCGTCGCAGTTGTACTGCGGCAACATGGCTCGGCTGCGCGAATCGCCGTCATGTTACGTCGGTAACATAGACGGCCACTAGGGGGCGCGTGCACGCCGTCTGCTCCCCCACGGAGCCGATGTGAGTGCCCGGCGGTCGCGGTCACCGCCGGGCTCCCACGCTCGCTCGAGGCACACGGAGAACCAGCATCTGTGTGTGTAAACAGTTTCCTGTTCTCTGAGTATGAACAGCGATCTGTCCTCGCCCCTGCACAGTCCCCTCCCCCCTTCAGTTAGAACACACACTAGGACACACTTAACCCCTTCACTGCCCCCTAGTGGTTAACCCCTTCACAGCCAGTGACGTTTTTACAGTAATCCATGCAATTTTATAGCACTGATCGCTGTAAAAATGCCAATGGTCCCAAAACTGTGTCAAAATTGTCCGATGTGTCCGCCATAATGTCGGTAAAAATCGCAGATCGCCATTACTAGTAAACAAAAAAATATAATAATAAAAGAGACATAAAACTATCCCCTATTTTGTAGACGCTATAACTTTTGCGCAAACCAATGAATCTACACTTATTGCCCGTAGAGTAGAGTGGGCTGTGTCCTCCGTGTCTGTTCTTCATATGCAGAGTGGACACAGACCCATCATCACCTGATCTATCCTATCTCCACCTTTTTTGTTTACGTGGTCAGGGATTGTAAGTAAATGGGCCATGTAAGTGAACGGCTGGGTAACATCAGTGGTTGGTAATGAGGCTGCAAATGCACAGGACCCCCTGCTTGCTTAGCGACCAATGACAGCCAGAAGCTATGTCTGCCAAATACAGAAGAATGTGAGGTCCCATGAGACAATCAATGTCTATCATATGCAGGCCATGGGGCAATCCATATTTGCCACAACAATCTATGTCCATCATAAGCAGGAAGATGTTGAGTCAAATAGTACAATCTTTACCTGTAACCAGGGCTGCTGTTAGAAATCATGGGGTCCCATACAGCCTAACTGGCAGGGCCCCCCCAGGCATGTGGGTACAGGTGTACAGCACCAAACACAGACAGTGTGCATTCGGGCCGCTTACCCGCACTAGGACCTGTTAGATTAGGACCTGTGGCTGTGTTTGTACAGCTGCTGTGTCCTGATAGAGTAACACCTGGCTCTAGCTACATGAACAAACCACTCATTCACACGACCAGAGTACCAAGAGATTAGTGGAACCAAGCGGGGGGAAAGGGAGGAGAAGATGGTTGGAATGCAGGGGGAGTCATGGGGGATTGGTTCCCGTAATTTCTCTCCGCCCTGCCGGTCTAGTGGACTGCCATGAAGCTATATGGGCCCCTCGTTACACTTATAGTGCCTGGACCCTGTAAAGGAAGACTGGTGCTACCCCCTTATCAGCAGCCTTGCCTGCAACATGTAGAAAGTTATGCCGCGTACACACGGTCGGACTTTTCGACCGGACTGGTCCGACGGACCAAATCAGGCGGACAATCCGATGGTGTGTGGGCTTCACCGGACCTTCAGCTGACTTTTCCAGTCGCAAATCTGACGGACTTTAGATTTGGAACATGCTTCAAATCTTTACGTCGTAACTCCGCCGGACCCAGAAATCCGCTCGTCTGTATGCTAGTCCGACGGACAAAAACCGACGCTAGGGCAGCTATTGGCTACTGGCTATCAACTTCCTTATTTTAGTCCGGTGTACGTCATCACATACGAATCCGTTGGACTTTGGTGTGATCGTGTGTAGGCAAGTCCGTTCGTTATAAAGTCCGTCAAAAGTCGTTGAAAGTACGCTGGAAAGTCTGTCGGACCCGTCTGGTCGAAAAGTCAAAAAGTGTGTACGCGGCATTAGAGTTCTGTGGCACAATCTATGTCAGCAACAATGTGAAGTCCTATTGGACAATCTATATATGTCACATGCCCCGTAGTGTCCCGTAATGCCGCGTACACACGACCGTTTTTTCCGTTGGAATGAACTCTGGCATTTTTTTCGACAGAGTTCCGCTGAAACGGACTTGCCTACACACGATCACACCAAAGTCCGATCGTTTAGAACACGATGACGTACGACGGGACTAGAAAAAAGGAAGTTCAATAACCAGTAGCCAATAGCTGCCCTTGCGTTGTTTTTGGTCCGTTGGAACAACATACAGATGAGTGGTTTTCCCAATAGGAACTGATTATGTCAGAAAGATTTAAAACATGTTCTATTTCTAGGTCCGTCAGAATTTTCGAAAGAAAAAGTCCGATGAAGCCCACACACGATCGGAATGTCCGACGGAATGATTCCATTGGACCTTTTCTGCCGGAAAGTCCGGTCGTGTGTACGCGGCATTAGACAATCTTTGTCTGCCATATGGACTGGATAATGTGGAGTCCTCTGGCATAATATATGTCCCCTACATGCAGTGGATATTTTGGAGTCATGTGGGACAATCTGTTTGCCACAAGGATCTGTCAGTGTGAAGTCACGTGACCTGCCCTATGTTCACCACAGATAGGTGATCATGGATTCCCCTGAGACAATGTATATCTGCCACATGTATGAAAATTGGGAAGAAATCTCTGCACACAACCTTTAGGAGACAATGTAGAGTCCCTTGGGACAATCTATTTTTATGTCAAATGCAGCCCAATGTGGAGTTCTTTGGGACAATCTACATTTACTACATTCAGATCGGGAGTCCTGTGGAACAATTTATGTCTGCACATGCATGCCAAGATGACCTCCTGTGGGGCAAGCTACCTCTGCCGAATGCAGAGATGATGTGGAGTACCATGGAATAATGTATGCCTGCCACATGCAGGACAGTGCGGAATCCTGTGGAACAATCTATTTCTGCCACGTGAGAAACAATGTGGAATCTCATTAGACTTTCTATGTCCGCTACATACAGCAACAATAGGGAAACCCTTTGGGAAAATCTACTGTATGCCCTCAACATGCGTAATAATGTTAAGTTTTGTGGGATTATATACAGTATATATGTCTGCCACATGCAAAGACAATGTTGAGTCCCATGGGACAATCTATGTCCTCACATGGATTGAAGAATGTAGTGGTCCATGGGACAGAGGTGGACGGGAGAATGTGGTGATCAAGACAGGGACACTGGTGCTCAGTTGTGACAGCTGGGAAGTGGGGTGGACAGTACGGCAGTTGGGTGGACAGGCAGGAAACTGGAGCTCAGTGGGGAGACAGGGGAGCAGTGGGGTGGATGGAGGGGGAGGGGGAGGCAGCGGGTGGACGTGTGGCCAGCAGGGACACAAGTGGATGAGGAATATTGTGAACAAGGGGGCACTGGTGCTCAGTGGTGAGATGGGGGCAGTGGGGTGGATGGAGGGGGAGGGGGGGGCAGTGGGTGGACGTGTGGCCAGCAGGGACACAAGTGGATGGGGAATATTGTGAACAAGGGGGCACTGGTGCTCTGATGACCCTACAATGGTTGGGGTCCTCTCAGATGGTTCCTCTTGGCTGCTTCTGCTGGGAACCTCTGATGGAAGCTATGCAGTATCTGCTCAGCACCAGGAGAGACACGGACAGAGCAGTGTCAGGGAGGATCAGGGGGTCCTTCTCATGTCTGTCTGTCCTGGGAGGTGTCTGCTATTTTGGGTACTAAACCTGGATGCACACTATACAATTTTCTGTGGATTTTTTCCTTCAGATTTACCAAAACCATATAATATGAGGTCAAACCTTAAGAGTTTGAATTTGTATGCAATCAGGCAGGCCCTTCTACTACATGGTTTTGGTAAATCCAGGGCTTTTTTTTCAGGGGGAACTTGGTGGAACTCAGTTCCACCACCTCTGGCTCAGACCCTTTGGTGCCTGCTCACCACAATCACTTGTAAACACAGAAGTCTGGTTTCTGTGTTTACAAGTGACAGCTCTGCACTCTGTGTGTAACCCCCATGAACTCTGCACTCTGTATATAATGCAATCCTGATATTTAGTGCCTCTTTAAGACCCTCCTACTGTTTGTGAAATATGACCACACCCACTATTTGATGTGATTTGGAGGGTGTGTGGGGGGAGGGGTTTTGGGGGGTCGTGGTTGAGTTCCAGCACCTATTGTTTGAGGAAAAAAGCCCTGGGTAAATCTAAAGGAAATCAGACAACAAAAGTTGTATAGTGTGTATGGGGTCTAAAGCCTTTTACACACGATCAGATTTTCCGCAAACAAAACCTCTGACTTTTGTCAGAAGGCATGTGCCTGGATTTTTTTCATGCATACAAATGGCAAGGAATTGTCGTCCGACAAACACAAACTTAGTGACGTACTACGTGGTTTTTCAGATCTTTAGCGCCACCCTTTGGGCTCCTTCTGCTAATTTCGTGTTAGTAGAAGTTTGGTGAGTGTTGATTCGCCGCTTTTCATTTTGCGCTTTTCATTTATCGATTTTCAGTTTGTTTCTGAACGGCCGTTCGTCAACCAGACATGTTGCGGAATTGGAGGAGATAACGTGTTATTTATTATTGGCCTTGGAGTTATTGCTTTGACCCAAGTCCAGTCCAGGAACAGGAGGAGGAGGATTTCTTGGACCAAAAATTGGTTGCTTTATTAATCGTGACCAACTATGTCATATGCCTTTGCTGCGGGAGCTCCAGGAGAATAATCTGGATGATTTTCAGGATTATCTCCGGATGACGGACCCCTGCTTTCACCAACTCTTGGCATTGTTGACCCCCTATATTAAGAAGCACATGCATGAAGCTTTTATTTTATTTTTTGGTTGAATAATAATGATTTGATTTGGTATATTTTCTATATTTTTGGATGCATAGAATGCACTTTTTGGTTAAGTTCTATTGGCAGATAGCATGTCTAATTTTATTTGTTTTCCTTTTTTCGTGCACAATAAAAAAATACTTGGCTATGTGTTTTACGTCAAATGACAGTTTGGGAGTCGGCAGTTACATTTAAAAAAATACAATGTAAAATTAACAAGGGACATCAACATAGTTCGTATCATAGTTGTATCTTTGATCTTAAAAACTACGGGATAATGGTGTTGTGGTAACTTGCCCCCCCCAAAAAAAACAAAAAACAAAAAAACATAATAATATTATTCTTGATATCACTAGAAAAAAAACGCCTTTGAAAGCAGCTTCATTATTATCCCATTAAAGAAGAAGAGAATTGTGCGCTGCATTTCCAGATTTCATCATTTGCCGCCTCACGAATGTTAATTCTCCATTACGATCGCTAGTTTACAAGACCGACCGCTTCTGGCTTGTCCTTACTTTTGTCCAACGGACTTGCGTACACAAGATCGGAAAAAATCCGACAACACAAATTTGTCCGGAAAATTTAAAACCTGCCATCCAACATTTGTCCGCGGAAAATCCGACAACAATTGGAGCGTACAAACGGTCGTATTTTCCTGCCAACAGCATGTCATCACACATTTCCCGTCGGAAAATCCAATCGTGTGTACGAGGCTTTACAGTCCTGAAATGTGAGCTGTGAGGAGCGACACTGGATGCAGTACATTGGGAAATGTGGGCAGTGTGTGGTCTCAGGACCGGGGGGGGCAGAGATGAGTGGCACACGTCTTGGGTGGAGGCACTAGGAACACATACTCCTCCCTCTGTGTTCTTGGGACACAGTCAATGTGGGACAATCCTGGTAAATTCAGGACATATTTGGTCATACACAATACAATTTGATTGTACAATCTCTATTCTGTGAGCCTTGTCCACCTCCTTGTGACATCAATAAAGATAAGTGAGCCAAAAATATAATAAGTCCCCCCCTCCCCCATAGGCACGCACATACACAAAGCACAAACCCACGGAGGGCGGACATGTGTGCACAGATTGTACAAAACGTATTAGGTACGGCGGGACACACAGAGCGATGGGATCATTCCAAGACCGGTATTTCTGGTTATATGTAGTTATTGGACGCAGTCTGATCTGGTCGTGGACCACAGCTGCCATCATTTTTTTTTTTTTTTCATGTCTGTGGGGGGGGGGGGAGAGATTGGTACTTTTTCATGTAAAATAAATCAATGGAAAAAATAGTTCCAGCAGTGAAAGGGTTACATTTGAAACTGCTCTCCAGTAGGACAGGAAGTGGGCGGGGCTGATGTCACAGGTTTATCGGCATGGATACATTGTATATAAAGGAGGAAGATCTTTATCAATGGACACATTTCTTCTAAACAAGTATCATTACAGGAAAATCAAATCAGATCCCTGAGCTACAAGAAAATGGAGGACAGCCCCTTCCTCTCTATGAGCTACAAGAAAATGGAGGACAGCCCCTCCCTCTCTATGAGCTACAAGAAAATGGAGGACAGCCCCTCCCCCTCTATGAGCTACAAGAAAATGGAGGACAGCCCCTCCCTCTCTATGAGCTACAAGAAAATGGAGGACAGCCCCTCCCTCTCTATGAGCTACAAGAAAATGAAGGACACCTCCACCATCCACCAGGAAAGGAAAGCATGGTTGATTTACTAAAGGCGAATAGACTGTACACTTTGCAAAGTTCAGTTGCCCCAGAGCTTAGTAAATGAGGTAAAGCTTCACTTTGCAAAGAATACTCCATCACGTGCAAGGAAAATTAAAAAAAAAAAACAGGATTTTTGCTTGCACATGATTGGATGATGGTAGTCTGCAGAGCTTCTGCTTATTTACTAAGCTCTGGAGAAACTTGCAGAGTGCACATCCTGCTTGCCTTTAGTAAATCAACCCCATCATGTCATTACAGCAAAATCAGATCCCTGAGCTACAAGAAAATGGAGGACAGCCCCTCCCCCTCCTCTCTGGGCTACAAGAAAATGGAGGACAGCCCCTCCCCCTCCTCTCTGGGCTACAAGAAAATGGAGGACAGCCCCTCCCCCTCCTCTCTGGGCTACAAGAAAATGGAGGACAGCCCTTCCCCCTCCTCTCTGGGCTACAAGAAAATGGAAGTCAGCCCCTCCCCCTCTCTGAGCTAAAATAAAATGCAGAAAAACATCCCCACCCCCTCTTCTTCCGTCCACACTTTACTGCAGCCAGAGACAGACAGGAGACCGAAGAAAAGACTTCTGGAGAGATCGGGGTAAGAATGGGGGCTATGGAGGGGCAATGTGAGGTCACTATGAGGGGAGGGGCGGTACAGTAAGTACGCTAGAGTTGCCACCTCATCTCTCTAAACCTGAACACATATTAATTACACGGGTTCTGAGGCTATTTAAATGCAGATAAGGCAACAACTGAGTTTACTTACCACCTTAACCACTTGCTTACTGGGCACTTAAAGCCCCCTCCTGTCCAGACCAATTTTCAGCTTTCAGCGCTGTCGCACTTTGAATGACAATTGCGCGGTCATACAACACGGTACCCAAATGAAATTTTTATCATTTTTTTCCCACAAATAGAGCTTTCTTTTGATGGTATTTGATCACCTCTGCGGTTTTTATTTTTTGTTAAAAAAATTTAAAAAGACAGAATTTTTAAAAAAAAATTATATTTTTTTTATATTTTGTTATCAATTTTTGCAAACAGTTAATTTTTCTCCTTCGTTGATGTACGCTGATGAGGCGGCACTGATGGGCACCGATAGGTGGCAGTGATGGGCACTGATGGGTGGCGGTTATTGGCACTGATGGGTGGCAGTGTTGGGCACTGATTGGGCACTGACTGATGGCAGCACTGCTAGGTGGCACTAATAGGTGGCACTTGTGGGCATTGATAGGTGGCACTTGTGGGCTTTAATAGGTGGCACTTGTGGGCATTGATAGGTGGCACTTGTGGGCATTGATAGGTGGCACTTGTGGGCTTTAATAGGTGGCACTTGTGGGCACTGTGGGCACTGGCAGATGGCACTTGGAGGCACAGATGAGGCATCTGTGCCTCCTTCCTCTTCGGGACCGATGTCCCTTTGACATGAGCCGGTGTTCGGCTTTTTTTTCCTCCTCACGCTGTCAGCGTGAGGAGAAAACGAAACCGATCACCGAGCTTTTGTTTACATCATGTGACCAGCTGTCATTGGCTGACAGCTGATCACATGGTAAGGGGCCGGGATCGGCCTTTTACTCGGATCTGTGATCATCCGAGTCTCCGTGACTCGGTGATCACAGCGCGCACACCGCGCGCCCTGCAGGGTGCGCGCGGTGCGCGTGCATAGGGGAGGATGTCATATGATGTCCTCCCGGAGATTGAGGTCCGCCCTGTAGCCGTCATTCGGCTATGGCCCGGACCTCAAGTGGTTAATCAGCCACAGAACCCGTGTCATTCATATGTGTTCGGGTTTAAAGGGATGAGGTGGCAACCCTAAAGTACGCACCAATTTACTAAACAAAAATCGGGTCATGATGAATTTTGTTCATAGAACGTCCCAAGAGAGAAGAATGACAAAATACAGATCACCTACCACCCCTCCCCCCCATCACACAGATCACTTACCTCCCCCCACACAGATCACCTACCTCCCCTCCTCCTCCCCCTACACAGATCACCTACCTCCCCTCCTCCTCCCCCTACACAGATCACCTACCTCCCCTCCTCCTCCCCCCACACAGATCACCTACCTCCCCTCCTCCTCCTCCCCCACACAGATGACCTACCTCCCCTCCCCCACACAGATGACCTACCTCCCCTCCCCCACACAGATGACCTACCTCCCCTCCCCCACACAGATCACCTACATCCCCTCCTCCTCCCCCATACAGATCACCTACCTCCCCTCCTCCTCCCCCATACAGATCACCTACCTCCCCTCCTCCTCCCCCACGCAGACCACCTACCTCCCCTCCTCCTCCCCCACACAGATCACCTACCTCCCCTCCTCCTCCCCCCACACAGATCACCTACCTCCCCTCCTCCTCCCCCCACACAGATCACCTACCTCCCCTCCTCCTCCCCCCACACAGATCACCTACCTCCCCTCCTCCTCATCCCCCACACAGATGACCTACCTCCCCCCCCCCCCCCCCCCACAGATCAGAGTAACCGCAGTACACTGGGGTGCGGGGATGTGGCCGCTGCGGTTTGCACATATATTTGCAATTGTGTGCAAACTAAACCCCTTGTTATTAACGTGAAATGTTAGAGAGGACAATTTGGTTTTGTTGCAGTCTGGCTGCTAAGTGAGCTGGGAATTTGTTTGCTTTTGATATGCGTTGCCCTCCCATGTGCTCCCTGCTGAAAAGGCCACTTATAGTTTGGGGTGGTTGCCATTTGTTTGTACCCTTTTCTTTTTATCAGGATCCCTTTAATTTTTCGGTAATGGAGGTACAGATTGCTATCGGGTGGTAACCATTGTACTATAATTGGGTTGCTCATGGCCATATCTTCTCTTTCTCTGTTTTGGTTGCAGTATTTTTGTCAGGGTTGGGCTCCTGCTACTTAGCGAGCAGCTCTTTTCTTCCAGTGCTCAGAAGCTGCTCAGCTGTTGGTTAATTACCAGCCACTTGATGTTACCACAGTGAATCACCTGGTTACCATTAACCTGCCTCTTACGTCCAGCCCACAGCCAGCCCCTTTTTGCTATTGAAGCAGCTTAGCTGTTTTTTTCCTTTCCCTTGCGTGGTCTATGATCTCTAAGTGCAGTCCTTACTGTGCTCCTGTGTATGACTTGGCCTGGCTGGCTTCTCTTCCGATTCTTGTACCTAATTTTTGCTCCTGACTACACTGACTTCTTGTTTCCTGATCCTGGCTGGTCTGATTACCCACCCTCGCTTCTGTTTTTGACTACATTCCTGAACTGCTATTTTTGCTATTTCTTTAAAGGTGTGACTTTTAACTGCATTTTCTGTCTCCGTCTACTTTATGGTTCCTGACGTTACGCAAGGGCCATGAATGCAAAAGATGTAGGCAATCCACCTATTTGTGATATGTTTTTTCCAGATTGGACGTGCAGGACCACTGTATGGATCAGTTTGCCATAGCGTTACAAACACTCCTCATTCAAACCACTTATCTGGATCCTCTTACTCCAGCTGCCCCGGTACAGCCAGTGTTGCAAGCTATCCCTGCTGCTGCTCCTGTCTTTGTCCAGATAGTCACCACTACCACTGTAGGAGGTATGACTGGTTCTGCTCCGCTTCCCCAGTGTTTCGGGGGTGATCCAGCTCAATGCAGAGGGTTTCTCAACCAGGTTGGAAAATATTTTGAGATGTTGCCCAAGGCTTTCTCTACTGAGAGACTCAAAGTAGGCTTTTTTATTTCCTTGCTTTCTAACAAAGCCTTGGCTTGGGCAACCTCACTATGGGAGACATGAAAACCCATTGTCCATAATTACCCTGAGTTTGTGGCTTCCTTTAAAAGGGTATTTGCTATTCCTGCTTGCTCCACCTCTGCTGCCAAAAAGCCTCATGTCCATTAAACAGAGTACGAGAACTGTTGCCGAGTATGCTATTGAATTCCATAATCTGGCAGCAGAGGTTGGTTGGAACGAGACTGCTTTTCCCCATGGCTTCTCTAATAACATTAAAGATTAGTTTTTAACTCAAGATATACCTGGAAGTTTTGAGGAGTTGATCTCCTTTGCCATTCTCGTTGATACCATGTTCCAAGAGAGACCTTGCTTTTAAGGAGCGCTTGCAGAGGCTCCCTGTATGTTTGACTCTGAGCTTCCCATTCTCACCCATGCCTCCCTCACTTTCCATGCCTCCTAGGTCAGAGTCCTCTAGTGAAGTAAAGCCCATATAGCTGGGCTTCACGCGTTTCTGTCAAAGACAGGGCCTTTAGGAGAAGGGAGAGATTGTGCCTTTAACTGTGGCCAACCAGGTCACTTCTTGTCCAACCTGTTCTGGAAATGCCTGCACCTGAGGTCCTGTAGGGAACAGACCTTAGGTGGCGTCTTTGTATCCCCAGCTATCCAAAAAGATAAGCCTCTAGTTCTGGTCATCCTATCCTGGTCTGATTTTTCCATCGATGCCCAGGCACTAATCGATTCTGGGGCTGCAGGCTTGTTCACAGATAGTGCCTTCATGGCAAAACACTCAATACCGCTGCAGCCTCATGCCTCCCCACTTGCCATTGAGGCTATTGATGGGAAACCTCTACACCATGAGATAATCAAATTCCAAGTCATTTCCTCACCTCATTACTCAGTTGTCATCGCTTATCCATGGTTACAGAGGCACAATCCTTCATTTGATTGGCGTAGAGCTGAGGTTCTGTCATGTTTGCCACAAAAGGGCGGCACAGTGGTGTAGTGGGCAGCACTCTCACCTAGCAGTAAAAAGGGTCGCTGGTTCGAATCCCAACCACGACCCTACCTGCCTGGAGTTTGCATGTTCTTCCTGTGCCTGCGTGGGTTTCCTCCGGGTACTCCTGTTTCCTCCCACACTCCAAAGACATGCTGGTAGGTTAATTGGCTTTTGTCTAAATTGGCCCTAGTATATGAATGTGACTTAGGGACCTTAGATTGTAAGCTCCTTGAGGGTAGGGACCGATGTGAATGTACAATGTATATGTAAAGCGGTGTGTAAATTGACGGCGCTATATAAGTACCTTAAATAATAATAATGCACTAATGCAGGTTTTTAGAAAATGATTAAGGTCATCTTCAGTCTCTTCATTGCCAGAGGAGTACCATGAATTCTGTGAAGTCTTTGACAAAGGTCAGGCTGGTATTTTGCCGCCCCACCAGTCTTATGACTGCACAATTGACCTTTAACCTGGTGCTATTCTTCCTCGTGGCCAGGTTTACCCTCTGTCTGTCTTGGAGAATAAGGCTATGGAGGAGTATGTTGTGGATACACTACCGGATGTTCATCCATAAATCCTCTTTTCCTGTCAGTGCTGACTTTTTCTTTGTGAAAACAGTGGTGAACTAAGACCTTGAATCGATTTATAGGGGTCTCAATCGCATTACTATTAAAAATGCTTATCCAATTCCATTCATAATGTAATTTTTTGACCGCCTCAAGGGAGCAACGGTTTTCACCAAGTTTACTTTGAGAGGGGCATACGATCTTGTGAGGATTAAAGAGGGCCACAAATGGAAAACTGCATTTAATACTAGGAGTGGACATTACAAATACCTGGTAATGCCCTTTGGTTTCTAGAATGCTCCTGCAGTTTTTCAGGAATTAACAATCAATATCTCCTCCGAGATTTGCTTTAGCAATGTGTGGTGATATTCTCATACGTTCTAAATCTCTAGAGAACCACCACACAGGTGTCTCCCGTGTGCTACAGAGGTTGAGAGAGAACAACATGTATTGCAAGTTAAAAAGTGCGAGTTTCATTGTGAACAGGTTATATTTTTGGGGTACGTCATATCTGTTGCCGGGTTTTTGATGGACCCAGAGAAACTATCTGCAGTGTTACAGTGGCCTTGACCCATAGGTCTACATCCTCTACAACATTTTTCTTGGCTTTGCCAATTGTTATTGGAAATGTATTTGGAATAACTCTTCTCTGGTCAAACCCCTGACTGATATGAGCAAAAAAAGAGGGCAACCCACAGGACTGGTCTCTGGATTCCATTAACGCCTTTAAATCCCTCAAGGCTGCTTTTGCTGCAGCTCCAGTGCTGGCACATCCTGATCCAACGTTACCCTTCAAGTTGATGCTTCTGAGAGTGGAGTAGACGCTCTCCTGTCTCAACGTCCTACCTTTTGAGAGGTAGCTACTTCTCTAAAAAATTGTCTCCAGCAGAATGCAATTATGAAATTGGGGACAGAGACTTATTAGCCATCATTTTAGCTCTTAAAGAATGGAGGCATCTCCTCAAGGTTACTTCTTTGCTGGTCCTCATTTTGAATGAGTCTCTCATTTTTGTCTGAGGCTAAACGCTTATCTCCTAAAAGGGCTTGGTAGGCTCTTTTTCTGTTTCAATTACAGGAAAGTTGATTTACTAAAGGCAAATATCCTGTGAACCTTCAAGTGCACTGCAAGTACAGTTGCTCTAGATTTGTGAGGAAGCTCTGCTGATTTTTATCTAATCATGTGCAAGCAAAAATACAGTTTTTATTTTCCTTGCATGTTCCCCCCAGATCTAAAACAACTGCAATTGTGGGTACACTTGCAGTGTACAGACTATTTACCTTTAGTAAATCAACCCGATAGTCTCATTCTTACGTGGTACAAAGAATATAATGGCAGATGCATTATCGTGGCGGTTTTCCTCCTCTTCCAAAATGGTGTCTGTTCCTACTCCTGTGAAACCTCCAGACCACATTTTGGCCACTATTCACACTAGTCTCACTTCAGCTTTGAGTGAGAGAATTCTGGCCTCTCCGATTCATTCTCCTCCTAGAAAACCTCATGACTGCTGCTTTGTCTGAGAATCTCCGCACTGCTTTGCTCCAGACTTACCATTCTCCTAAAGCAGCTGGGCACCCAGAGAAAAATCAACTCGGCTCTGATGTAACTGGCTTTGTAACCACTTGTCCCATGTGTGCCCAGAAGAAAACATCCCGACACCTTCCAGCGGACCCCCTACAACCCATGCCCAGTGGAGAGAAGCCTTGGGCCCACTTGTCTATTGATTTTTTTTTTTTTTGTGGATTTACCTAACTCCCAGGGGAATACAGTTATTCTCATGGTGGTTGACCGGTTTTCGAAAATGTCACATTGCATTCTGCTAAAGAAGTTGCCTACATCTAAAGAACTTGCATCAATTTTAACTCGGGTTACCTGAAGTTGTCATCTCAGACAGGGGTAGCCAGTTTGTGTCTAGGTTTTGGCAAGCCTTTTGTGCACAGTTGGTAGTTCAGCTTTCCTTCTCCTCGGCATATCACTTGCAGTCCAATGGGGCCGTAGAATGGGCTAACCAAACCTTGGAGTAGTTTCTTTTATGCTATATTGCAGATCACCATAACAACTGTTCGGACCTGTTACCTTCGGCGGAGTTTGCTTACAATAGCACCATCAATGCCGCCTCCCGATTTTCTCAATTTATTGCGAACTATGGGTTCCAGCCATCCATGTTACCTGAAACATTTGTTCCACAAGGAATTCCTGCGTTGGAGGAACATCTTCGGAAACTCCGTTCCACTTGGGTGCAGGTCCAAGAATCCTTGCAATGCTCCAGGGAGAGGTACAGACTCCATGCTGACTGCCGTTGCCTACCTGCGCCCTCCTACCAAGTTGGAGAGAAAGTCTGGCTGTCTTCCTGTAACCTCCGACTCCATGTTCCCTCACTAAAACTGGTGCCTTGGTATAGTGGGCCTTTCTGCATACTCCATAAGGTTAACTCAGTGGCTTATGCATTAGATCTTCCTTCCAACATGTGTATTTTCAATGTATTCCATGTTTCCTTATTAAAACCTTTAGTGTGTAACCGCTATGCCAATCACTTCAAACAGAAGATTGATACGATTCGTGAGGAGATCTCTACTGTTCCGATACCTTCCACGCTTTACACTTCATGCCCACAGGTGCAATCATTACTTCCCTCTTTCAACCCCACCACTATACAGAGGCTCTAATAGGCTTCAAAATAGGGTGGGCTCGGGGTGCAGAGAATATGAACGGAGCCCCACCCAGGTGTGTTACAACAGCGAATGAATATTCGCTATTATAACACTGATCCTCCTCCCGGCCAATCAGGAAACGGGTTTTGCGATCCGTCACCCGATTGGCTGAAAGGACAGGGATCCTATTGGATGCCTAGGAGAAGGGGAGGAGCTGTATGCTGGAAGCCACTGATGGAGGAGAGGACATAGAGCCGCTGCCCACTGTCCGCCACCCTCCTAGATGGCATAAGTGCTGGACCGACCAACAGACAACAGGGGGGAGGGGCAAGGTGCTGCCTACTGCTCAGTGGGGGTGGTTGTTTGCCACCCCCCAAAAAAAAAAGACGCTGCCAGGATACAGTTCCTACCATGGGGCAACTCAGAGCAAGGAGACACCTGCCCACGTACCTGATAGGAGAGGTCGGCCTCTCTTATATCTCCCGCCCTGGCCCCACTGAAGATGAGACAGAGGAAGCCGAGGGACATGAGTACCTGATGTTAATTGCAGAACTGTAGCAGAGAGTGCGACTCCAAGGAGACCGTGGAACCAGAGAAACAGGAACAGCGGTAATGTTTGAAGGCCTGCTTCAGGTTAAAGGGGCACTCTGCTCATGTTGATGGTTCTGGGCTAGCAGCTTGTCAGGATTCTGAAGGCTGGAGCATACAGCGGTGAGCAGAGCTGGTGCAGCAGACAGCCAGGCAAGCACTCCAAGGTTAACAGAAGCCAGGATCAAAGGCGGAAGCAGAATCCCAGGAATAGCCATGGTTGTCAACAGGCAGGCAGCGGGGTACAAAGTCATTAGTAGAGCCAGAATCGGGAATGTGTCTGGTCAAAAGTAAACAGCAGGACAGAAGCAGGATCCACAGCTAAGGTCAAGGAACATGCCAGGTCAGCAACAGGGAGAACATGCAGGATCATTTAGGATTCAGGACATAGCTGAAGATCAGTCAGCAAAGGATAAGAGAATGAGCTCCCTTTTAAATAGCCCGTCTGGCGCCAAGAGGAATTGTGTCTTTGCGCATTCACGCATGGGCGCGCCTGTTAGCCGTTCTTTGGGAAATACCTATGTGCCAGACGTCTCACAGGGATCCCTCGACATTGCCCCCCCCTAGGGGCAGCCTCCGGATGCCCACTAGAGACCTTTTTCAGGGGGAAGTTGAATCACACGACAGACATCTGTGTGGTGGATCTCCAGGGACTTGGAGAATATGAGGATATCATTGAGCTAAACCACCACACATAACTGCAACAAATCTCGGAGGACATCGTTAATAAATTCCTGGAAAACTGCCGGGGCGTTACAAAGGCCAAAAGGCATTACGAGGTACTCATAATGGCCTGTTCTGGTAAACACAGTTTTCCACTTGTCGCCCTCCTTAATCCTCACAAGATTGTATGCCCCTCTCAAATCATGCTTCGTGAAAATCGTTGCTCCCTTGAGGCGGTCAAATAACTCCGTAATCAGCGGAATCGAATAGACATTCTTAATCGTGAAACGATTGAGACCCCTATAATCAATACAAGGTCTCGGTTCACCACTCTTCTTCTTCACAAAGAAGAAACCAGCACCAGCAGGAGACGAGGATTTGCAGATAAAACCTTGAGAAAGTGCGTCTGCAACATACTCCTCCATGGCCTTATCCTCCAAGCCCGACAAAGGGTAACCCGACCACGAGGGGGTATGGCATCAGGTCGAAGGTCAATTGCACAATCATACGACCGGTGTGGAGGCAAACTACCAGCTTGACCTTTGTCAAAGACATCGCTAAAATCGCAGTACTACTCCGGCAGGGAGGAGAGTAAAGAGGTGCACAGGACCTTTACTACCTTCTGGAAGCATGTCTTGCTGCATTGTGGTGACCAGGAGAGAACCTCAGCACAGATCCAATCAAGAGGGGTTGTGCCTCTGTAACCAAGGATAACCAATAACCAGCGGAAACTTAGGTGAGGAAATAACTTAGAATTGGATTATCTCATGGTGAAGAGCCGCTACGGCCATGGACAAAGGAACAGTCTCATGAGTCACATGGGCAGGCTGTAGAGGTCTCCCGTCAAGAGCCTCAATGGCAAGTGGAGTGTCACGCAGCTGCAGTGGAATCGACTGCTTTGATACAAAGGCAGCATTAATGAATAGGCATGCAGCCCCAGAGTCGATTAGAGCCTGTATCTCGACGGACAACTCAGCCCAAGAAAGGGTAACTGAAACCAGGGGCTTATCCTTCTGGATAACTGGAGATGAAACAACACCACCTAAGGTCTGTCCATGACAGGACCTCAAGGTACGGGCGTTCCCTGGATGGGTAGGACAAGACTTCAAAAAGTGACCTGCCTGGCCACAATAAAGTCTCTCTCCTCTCTCGTCAAACCCAAGTGCATGGGTTCACCTTCACTGACCGACTCAGTACCAGGTGGCATGGGAGGTGAGGGAGGCAAGGGTAGGACTGCAAAGCTCGGAGACAAATGTACAAGACCCTGAAACTAAGCTGCAGCACGGTGGCCAAGACCAGGGGTCTCCAAACCCCAGCCTGCGGGTGTGTTTTGTCCAGCCCTCAGCTTGCCCAGACTCTGCCAACACAGCACTGCCCATCTGCTGGCTTTTAAAAGCAGCTGCTGTTATCGACAGTATATGTCTGGCAGGTCCAGGACAAAAAGCCACTCCCCGCACACCCTCCCATGCTGCCAGAGGATTGGCTGCTGTGCTGAGCTTAGATTGGCTGCTAGGAGGTGACATCATCAGTGCAGCACCTCCCGGCTTCCCGCCCGTTGTTTGCATTAGGAATCCTTCCATTATACAGCCTGAGTGTGTAGCAGTGGGCAGGAGTCGAGAGGTGCAGGAGAGCTGAAGTCGGCTCCTACAGGTAAGAAGTCAGCTTGTACAGGCAAACGTCTACTAAATCTGCACACACACATCTGCTGGGGACATTGATAATGGGGAAATCTATGCTGGGGACACTGATAGTGGGGAAATCTATGCTGGGGACACCGATAATGGGGACATTTATGCTGGGGACACTGTTAATGGCGACATCTATGCTGGGGACACTGATAATGGGGACATCTATGCTGGGGACACTGTTAATGGTGACATTTATATGCTGAGGACACTTATATTGGGGACACTGATAATGGGGAAATCTATGGTGGGGACATTGATAATGGGGACACTGATAATGTTGACATCTATGCTGGGGACATCTATGCTGGGGACACTAATGGCCACATCTATGCTGGGGACACTTATATTGGGGACATCTATGCTGGGGACACTGATAATGGGGATATCTATGCTGTCAACACTGATAATGGGGACACTAATAATGGGGACATCTATGCTGAGGACACTTATAATGGGTACATCTATGCTGGGGACACTGATAATGGGGACACTGATAATGGGCACATCTATGCTGGGGACACTGATAATGGGGGCATCAAAGCTGGAGGCACTGATAATGGGGACATCTATGCTGAGGACACTTATAATGGGGAAATCTATGCTGGGTACATCTATGCTGGGTACATCTATACTGGGGACAATGATAATGGGGATATCTATGCTGGTGACACTGATAATGGGGACAACTCTGCTGGGGACACTGATGGGGAAAACTCTACTGGGGACACTGATAATGGGGAAAACTATGCTGGGGACACTGATAATGGGGAAAACTCTGCTGGGGACACTGATGATGGGGAAAACTCTGCTGGGGACACTGATAATGGGGACAACTATGCTGGGGACACTGATAATAGGGCAACTCTGCTGGGGGCACTGATAATGCAGAAAACTCTGCTGGGGACATTGATAATGGGGACAACTATGCTGGGGACACTGATAATGGGGACAACTATGCTGGGGACACTGATAATGGGGACAACTATGCTGGGGACATTGATAATAGGGAAACTCAATGGGGAGACTGATAATGGGGAACTCTTCTGGGGGCACTGATAATGCAGACAACTCTGCTGGGGACACTGATAATAGGGATAACTCTGCTGGGGGACACTGTTAATGGGAGACTCTGATGGGGAACAGATATGGGGGACATTGATATTGGGGAGACTCTGGGGACACAAACGCACAGAAGTTTTCGGCCCCCGAATACTTGTAAAATCTACAATGTGACCCTCGTGTTGAAAAGTTTGGAGACCCCTGGCCAAGACCATACAGCGGTATAACAGGACAGGTTCCACTCAGAACAGGCCTCGCCATGGTCCACCAAAGAAGTTGAGTGCACGTGCTCAGCATCATATCCAGAGGTTGTCTTTGGGAAATAGACGCATGAGTGCTGCCAGCATTGCTGCAGCCTGTCAGTGCTCAGACCATACGCCACACACTGCATCAAATTGGTCTGCATGGCTGTCGTCCCAGAAGGAAGCCTCTTCTAAAGATGATGCACAAAAAGACAAGCAGACTAAGGACACGGATTATTGGAACCATGTACTTGGGTCTGATGAGACCAAGATAAACTTATATGGTTCAGATGGTGTCAAGAATGTGTGGCAGCAACCTGATGAGGAGTACAAAGACAAGTGTGTCTTGCTTACAGTCAAGCATGGTGGTGGGGGTGTCATGGTCTGGGGCTGCATGAGTGCTGCCAGCAATGGGGAGCTACAGTTCATTGAGGGAACCATGAATGCCAACATGTACTGTGACATACTGAAGCATGTCACAGTACATGCTTCAGTATGTCACCCCTTCGGAGACTGGGCCGCAGGACAGTATTCCAGCATAATGACCCCAAAAACATCTCCAAGACGACCACTGCCTTGCTAAAGAAGCTGAGGGTAAAGGTGATGCACTAGCCAAGCATGTCTCCAGACCAAAACCCTATTAAGCATCTGTGGGGCATCCTCAAACGGAAGGTGGAGGAGCGCAAGGTCTCTAACATCCACTAGCTCCGTGATGTCCTCATGGACGAGTGGAAGAGGATTCGCTGTAAACCTGAGAGATGGTTGTGAATGAAAATCCCAGTAGATCTTCAGGTATTGAAGTATTCAGACCAGCCCGTCTGGCGCCAACAACCATGCCACATTCAAAGTCACTTAAATCCCCTTTCTTCTTCATTCTGATGCTCGGTTTGAACTTCAGCAAGCCATCTTCATCACGTCTAGATGCCTAAATGCATTGAGTTGCTACCATGTGATTGGCTGATTGGCAATTTGTGTTACCAAGCAGTTGAACAGACGTACCTAATAAAGTGGCCAGTGAGCGTATATTGTGTTTTTGTGCATTAAAATACATAATTTAATCTCATGGCTAACAGAGGACAGAATTAGAAATAGTCTTCAAAAACTTAACATAAATAAGTCACCGGGACTAGACGGCTTGCACCCAAGGGTCCTTTAGGAGCTCAGGCAAGTGATAGCCAGACCATTGTTCCTAATTTTTGTGGACAGTCTACTGACTGGAATGGTACCAGCTGATTGGAGAAAAGCCAATGTAGCACCAATATTTAAAAAAGGGCCAAGATACATCTCTGGGAATTACAGATTAGTTAGCCTAACATCAATAGTATGCAAGCTATTGGAGGGGATAATAAGGGACTATATACAAGATTTTTGTAATGAAAATGGTATGATTAGTAGTAATCAGCATGGATTCATGAAGAATCATTCTTGCCTGACCAATCTATTAACCTTCTATGCAGGGGTGGACTGACCATTAGGGCAGCCCGGGGCCAGTAGGGGGTCCCATGAGAGGCTCTGTCACTTCACCTCTACTTGTTGCAGAGCTCTGATTATACAGCGGTGTCTGTACACGTGCTCTCTTCCCCCGCGCACACCCCCCTAACCTGAGTACAGAATGAGAGAGCCCATCTCCGGCCACAGAACCGGGAACACCAACTCCGGGAAAGCCGTGCACGGCAAGCCCCACCCCTCCCCTCCTCTGCAGCCCAGATCGCCCAATGTGTTGTGTCCTCGGCTAGCACGATCGGGAGATGATCCTGTGTGTGGATGCAGGATGATCTCTCTCTCTCTCCCCCTCCCCCTCTCTCTCCCCCCCTCTCTCTCTCTCCCCCCTCTCTCTCTCTCCCTCCCCCCTCTCTCTCTCTTTCTCCCCCTCCCCCCTCTCTCATGAGCATAAGCTGCAGAAAGAATTGGGCACTGGCCCATTTCTGAACATGAGGGCCCAAAGCTTCTACAGTTTGCTGATGGCCTCTTCTGTGCAGCTGAGCTGGTGTAGAAAGTGGGGTCCCCCAGGCATCTGTCCTGGGACCAACCCTGTTTAATTTGTTCAGAAGCAATCTGGAGGATGGGATAAACAGCTCAATCTCAGTATTTGCGGATGATACAAACTTCTACGTAGGATGTGGAAACCTTACAAGTAGACCTAAACAAATTAGGATGGAAAAAGACCTGAGGGTCCTAGTAGATGACAGGCTCAGCAATGGCATGCAATGCCAAGCTGCTGCAAGCAAAGCCAGCACAATATTGGCATACATTAAAAAGGGGATTAACTCCAGAGATAAAACAATAATTCTCCCACTTTACAAGATCTAGGCGCACCTGGAGTATGCCGTCCAGTTCTTGGCACCAGTCCTCAGGAAGGATGTGCTAGAACTGAAGAGAGTCCAGATAAGGGCAACAAAGGTAATAAAGGGTCTGGAGGACCTCAGCTATGGGGAAAGACTACAAGCATTGAACTTATTCTCTCTGGAGAGGAGACGCTTGAGAGGGGATATGATATTGATTTATAAATACTGTACTGGTGACGCAAGCATAAGGGAATTTAAAAAGACACGCGGCCATTCACTAAAAAATTTTAAACTTTGTTTAACCTTAAACTGCGTAGAGGGTATTTTACTATCAGAGTGGTTAAAATTTTTTTTTTTTTGGATATGTATTATAGCAGAAAGTAAAAAAAATCTTTATTTTTTAATAGTTGGTCATTTTTTTGTTTATAGCGCAAAAAATAAAAACCGCAGAAGTGATCAAATACCACCAAAAGAAAGCTCTATTTGTGGGTAAAAAGGGACGTTAATTTTGTTTGGGTACAGCATCGCACGACCGCGCAATTGTCATTTAAAGCAACACAGTGCCGTATCACAAAAAATGGCCTGGTCCTTAAGGGGGCAAATCATTCCGGGGCTGAAGTGGTTAAACAGGCACATCTAAGTATGCAGGCTTCTGGGGTAAAGCTGTCCACAGACCATCCTCTGCACCACCATAAACGTCTTCCCTTCGACGCTGCTCTCCATGAGCGCTTCAAGCCTCGCTTTCAGAATGCCCTACTGCAGGGTAGTCTTCCTGTTGACGATTGCAGACTGATAGCAGTGAGAGCCGGCCGTGTGGAGGATGGTCTATGTGGACACCTTTACCCCGGATGCCTGCTTACTTAGATGTGCCTGTTTTAATCATCAACCATATGAGTTGCTATATATTGTACCTTCATTAAATGTAACCATATTGGGGCGTGGCCAAGCAGGGAATGGAGTAGGACGTGCAGAAGCTAGCTCTGCCGAGTATCCTGTCGACTCCTCCTCACAACACCTTCAATCCTGCCTCACCGAGATTCGGGTCCTAGCTCATTGTGTTCCTGTACCTACCTGCTATCCATGGAGGTAGATATTTCCAGGCCCACAATGTCCAGACGCAGAACGGCCTCACAAACGGCGGCGGACATCCCCGGCCATGATGGCGGCCTGCCGACCCGCACAGCAAAGGAGGCAGCCAAGCACCTCTTAGGCATTAATCTGGTCCACAAAGACTCCTCATCATTCCTGATGCCTGATCCTGAGGAAGCACTGATGGAGGAGGCCATGAGATCGTTGGATGGGATCCCTCCCCAGCTTGCAGGCATCACGGCCTCCACAGCTGTGAGTACTCTCCCACATGCATCTAATATGGCGGCCACATCTCAGCAGAATGACACTGACCCTGAGCCCACGCTGAGAAATATTCTTGCTGCCGTCACATCAGGCAGCTTTTCCATAGCAGCACTAATGGGGGAAGTGAAAGGCATGAAATGAGAGATCTCTCTCATACGGCATGACATACAGAAGCTGCGGGAACGCACTTCTGCCTTAGAGGGCCATCTGAGTACATTGGAGGACGAATGACAGCCCCTCCAGAGAGATGTCAGACATGTAACTTCAGTGGCGTCCGCTAACGCAGCCCGCTTAGAGGACATGGAGAACCGCCTGCACAGAAATAACATACGGGCAGTGGGTATCCCTGAAAGAGCAGAGGGCGAGAACCCGGTGGCTTTTATTGAAACCTGGCTAAAGGACACATTTGGCAGTAATGCATTTTCACCTATGTTTGCAGTTGAAAGGGCCCATCGAGTCCCCTCGTGGCCACCGCCACAGGGAGCCCCACCGCGTCCCTCCCTATTTCATCTGCTGAACTACAAGGACTGGGATGCCATCCTGAGTAGTGCTGGAACGGCCGGAATCCTAAAGGTGGACAATGCCAAGGTGTCATTATTTCCAGATTTTTCTGCGGAGGTACAGCAACAAGGATCCAAATTCATTGATGTCAAGAAAAGGCTGAGGGCCCTTAATGTTCAATATTTTTATGTTGTATCCTGCAAAACTGAAAGTGATTGCCAATGGCACTTTGCATTTCTTTGAAAATCCTTCTGCTGTTATGCACTGGCTGGATAGAGAAGAGCGAGCCCTAGCACAACGTCCTGCATCAGCGAAATATTATGCCTCTTTTGCTGCACTTTGTTCAAGTGGTGCTCTGTTAAGATATGATCTCTTTTCATCATGGCTGAGATGGTTTTTCCATACTATTTGTTTCTCCCCCTCTGCACGTCACCTTTGCACGCCTGTACCCTGGCATCAGTGGGATACTGATGTCACTTCTACTGGTGCAAAGTTTGAACAAACTTCATGCCCCTCGGGCTACGCAAGAGCCCCCTGAGAGGACTGAACCCCCCGAGTGGTTGGGGACTACTTTGCTTATGTGTGGCCCTGTTGGTCAGACACTTTGTTTACTTTAAGGATATACATTTTCTTTTTCCCTCTCCAAGTATAAACCTCTTCTTCCTACAGGTGGGACATTTTTGTGAATGTTTAATGATATTATTACCTGTACCCTCTACGAGATGGCGTAAAAGTGCTGGGTTTGGTATTTGAGGTAACATGGGCAGGCTGGGATGCATACTATATATGAAGGGTATTAGCGTATAACATTAATGGCAGACTGGTGATACCCTGTGTGATGGTGGGCCCCTCGGCCTTTAGCTTTACATCTTAAACTGACTGGGAATGGCGAATCGAGGTGCTAAAGGGCTAATGCTCATCTCACGGAATATAAAGGGACTAGGGGACAAAACCAAGCGGAGTGCAAGGTTTAAATATATTTCTCTAGGCTGCAGCCACACTTGATCTGTCTCCAGGAGACGCATCTACGGCCTGATTCGATCCGCCTGTTGCGATCGCGCAAATATCCTACACAGTTCCACTCAGTACACTCCTCCTATTCCAGGGGGGTTAGTGTGCTGGATTCTGGGAGGATCTCTTTTGAGTGTTTGCAACAGAGGATTGACGGGGACGGCAGATTTGTGTTCTTATTAGGTAAGCTTAATGAATTTCTGTGTATTGTGGCAGCCATGTATGTCCCTCCCCCATACTCCCCTGTTATGAAATTTGCTCAGTTCATGGCCCTATACCCCAATGTACTAGTCCTCGCACCGGGGGACTCTAATAATGTCCTAGACACACAACTGGACAGATTATCCTTAAACCCCCGACCGGATGGTCACTCCACTGGTAGAACCATATTTGCATCCTTGTTGGCTGAACTGGATCTGAGAGATGTGTGGAGGGAAAGGCATCCAACGGTCAAATGCTATTCATGTCACTCAGCCTCGCATGGTGGCCTTTCGCGCATAGACCTGGGCTTGGGAAATGTCTCCCCTATTGAGAGGGTAATAGATGCAGCTTTTGAACCCCAATTGCTTTCTGACCATTCTCCCTTTTGGGTACGGATAGATGTCATGGCTCAGGAAGTCCGATTCCTCTGGAGGATTAATCCATTCTGGCTGATGCTGATGCCAACACCGGATGGGATTGCTAGTGCCTTGGGGGTGTTCCTAAGTTTCAACAGGGGCTCTGCGAGGGCGGCTGTTGTCTGGGACTCTCTCAAGACGTTCCTGAAGGGATGTCTAATTCAAGGGATCACTGGTGTGAAGAGGAGGTCAGGAGAATGGGAATCCAGAATCAGGGTTGGCTTACAAACTAGAGAGCAGAAAGTGGAAACAGACCCTTCCCAAAAGAATAGAGAGGCATGGATTGAGGCCCAATCATTATACAATTCAGTAGTGTTGTCAACGGCCGAAAAGAGGAGATTTTTCTTACAACAAGAGTATTATTACTTATTGGATAAACAGAGAGAAAAGTCCCTTAGCTGGTACAAGCTCCCCCATCAGTCGTCGGGAGAGTAAACTTAATAGAAATGATCTGGGCCCCACAACTGCTGTATATCTTGGTTAAAGAGAACAGATACACAGATGCAAGACCTCATTTGGAAACAGAAAGGAGCCAGAATTCGTTTAACTACCCTATAATATAGCAAAGATAGAGGAGGTCTAGCTTTATCGCATCCCAAACTATATTTTTTTTGGCCTCTCAAATGCAGCAGCTCATGGGGTGGGAGAGTGATGAAGTCTTAGACGATCCCATAGTCCGTCTAGTGGTCCGAACCAACCCGGACTTGAAAGCCAGCTCCCATCTGGAAATGGATCTCCCTGGTTTGCCCCTCAAACTCACCGACGGCGGCTCTCCTCAGAAAAGTGGGGGGGGCAGTCCGAGAGGCACTGAAGGTTGAGGGCCCCTTAGGATTCACCCCTCTGTGGGATAATCCAAGATACCCAGAACTCAAACTAGAGGGATTCACCCTATGGAAACGTAAGGGGATTTGGTTTTTCTCACAGGTATATGTAGGAAACGTATTGAAATCTTCTGCACAACTCTGCTTAGAATTTACACTCCCCACTAGATGTTTCTTTCAGTATTTAGAACTCCAACACGCCCTACAGGCTCAGGGTCAGGTAACCTTCCTGTCGGTGAACCCCCCCCCCCGCTTCTAAGGGTCTTCATGCGACCGTCGGAAAGGGACAGATTTCCACAATCTATTTAGCATTGTTGCTCTCCATTCAGGACCATGCTTCCTTGAAATGTAGAGCTAAATGGGCCACAGACATTGGAGAGATTGATGGTGATCAATGGGACATGGTGGCATTGGAATCCATCCCTACTGTCTCCATTTCGGCCTCCCATAGGTTATCGCAGCTGTTTATTCTGCATAGAACGGATGCCAACTAAACTGTTTGCACAGGGCCTGAGGGATACACCCCTATGCCCAAAATGTAAAAATACACCAGGGGGACCTCATCCACATGCTGTGGTGATTTCCAAAGCTCAATAGGTATTGGACTGAGGTCACACAGACCGTATCCCGGTTGGCACAGGTACCGGTGCCCTCCACCCCTCGGGTGTGTCTATTGGGTGCAATTGATGAGGAGATGTACCACAGGGGAATGTACACTATAATTACTAGACTGCTATACCTGGCTAAGACAGTGTTTTGATGCGCAAGTTGTTTAACCAAAGTGCTAAAAGTTTGCTTTAACAGCTATGGAATGGTGCAGTACAACATATCTTGCTGTGTTTGAAGATATGCTCTGTTTATTTCTGACAGATTGTGACTATATTCAGGCTTATTACAGTTTGATTTGTATTTGTATGATTACTTGCTGCATCAACAAATAAAAAAGTTTTGAATAAAAAAAAGTAACCATATTACTACACTTAGAGGCGCTCTCTTCTCTTTTATACTTAGTTGCTACTCGTATTGCAAGACATCGCTCGTTATCAAGTTAAGATTTTACAAAAAAAAAAAAAAAAAAACTCGTAATCCAAGGTTTTATTGTACAGTATTTGTTTTTGTACATTACAACTCTACATTCTTTTGTGAGCGTTTACGGAACATGTATTCTTGAATGTGCTCAAATAAAACTTTGTTCTGATTTTTAAAAAAAACCCCTGAAAACTTCATTAAAACCATTATTAGAGTTGCATTAACAAATCATCACAAAGCTTAACACACCGCTCCTGATTTATTGTACAGTTTCTCTGTGCTGAAAATGCTCTGAATAAATGAAATTATACCAACCAAAGGCAATAATGGGAATAACAGAGCATTCCCTATAAATGAAATACAAAAATGTAAACATGTACATACACTACTTTAAAATGTAATAATGAAGGTTAAATGAAAAGAAACTTTACAGTAGCCAAATTTACAGAATTTCCTTTTTTTTTATCTCCATATAGGTGGATTGGTGAACCAAATCTCTGGTCAGGTTGGTCATCATAGTCACAACTGAGTCAGCCCGGTGCCAAGTCCATATGGGTGTTCTGAGAGACTGAAAATCTTTACTGGAGTATTCACTCTGGACACAAGTCATATGAATTTTTTTAATTTGATGATTGTTTTGGATATTCTTCGGCATTGATCCAGCCTCAGAAGATTTGCGGGTTCTGGAGGTGACAACGGATTTAAGTCAAATTCAAGAGAGAAGCAATACCTTCTCTGGGCTGTGACAAAGATTTTACTGCAAAATCAGACATAACTAAATACCAGATGGAACACACAGAAGGAATGCCGTATCTTGGTTCTCAAAGCATCATAGCTTTTACAATGCAACCCAACCTTGGACATGAGATTGCTCACACTAAAGTGAAGAGGTATTTTTGTACTAAATGTGGCAAAGCTTTTGCAGCAATGTCAAAACTTCTCGCACATGATAGGGTTCATACAGGAGAGAAGCCATTTCAGTGTTCCAAATGTAGCAAAGCTTTCACATCAAAGGGATATCTTCTCGCACATGAGAGGGTTCATACGGGAGAGCCACCATTTCAGTGTTCCAAATGTGGCAAAGTTTTCACAACAAAGGGAAATCTTATTGGACATGAGAGGGTTCATACAGGAGAGAAGCCATTTCAGTGTTCCGAATGTGACAAAGCTTTTGCCAGAAAGACAGATCTTGTCGTACACCAGAGGGTTCATATAGCAGAGAAGCCATTTCAGTGTTCCGAATGTGGCAAAGCTTTCGCAACAAAGAGAAAACTTGTGAAACACCAGATGCTTCATGCAGGGGAGAGGCCATTTCAGTGTCCTGAATGTGGCAAAGCTTTCACTCAAAAGTCAATTCTTGCCAGTCATATGATAATGCACACTGGAGCAAAACAATTTCAGTGTTCAGAATGTCACAAAGCTTTTTTAAGGAAGTCAGAGCTTCGCAAACATCAGATGGTTCACACAAAACCATTTCAGTGTTCTGAATGTGACACGCCTTTTGCAACAAAGTCACAGCTTATCAGACACCAAAATGCTCCTGTTGGAGAGAAGCCATATCCATGCTCAAAATGTGAAAAATCTTTTACACAAAAGGCATGTCTTATTACACACCAGATGGTTCACACTGAAGGGAACATGCATCAGTGTTCTGAGTGTGGCGAAGCTTTTGAATGGAAGTCAGCTCTTATCGAGCATCATGAGACTTATCATCAAGAAAAGCCTTATTGTTGTTCAGAATGTGACAAAGCTTTTACAACAAAGTCACAGTTTAACTTACACCAGAGGGTCCATACTGGAGAGAAGCCGTATCAGTGTTCTCAGTGTAAAAAATCTTTTCCATGGAAATCACACCTCACCATACACCAAAGAGTTCACACTGGAGAGAAGCCCTATCAATGTTCAGAATGCGATAAAGCTTTTATAAGGAATGCAGAGCTCATCTTGCACCAGAGGGTCCACACTGGAGAGAAGCCATATCAATGTTCTGAATGTAACAAAGCTTTTAGGTTAAAACCTTTACTTCTCAGACACAAGAGGGTCCACACTGGGGTGAAGCCATTTCGTTGTTTGAAATGTGACAAAGCTTTTACATTGAAGGGAAACCTTATCATGCATGAGAGGATTCACACTGGAGAGAAGCCATACAAGTGTTCTGAATGTGACAGAGCTTTTGTGAAGAAGGCAGAGCTTATCGTACATGAGAGGGACCACACTGGAGAGAAGCCATATCAGTGTTCTGAATGTGATAAAACTTTTAAAATGAAGCCCAGCCTTGTCAATCACATGAAGGGTCACGCTGGATTGAAGCCATATCAGTGTCCTGAATGTGACAAAGCATTTTTATCGAGGTCATACCTTTCCAAACACCGGATAATTCACACGGGAGATAAACCATTTCAGTGTTCTGAATGTAACAAAGCATTTCCAATGAGGTCATACCTAGTCCAACACCAGTTAATTCACACACGAGGTAAACCATTTCAGTGTTCTGAATGTAATGAAGCATTTTCAGTGAGGTCACACCTTGTCCATCACCAGATGATTCACACGGGAGATAAACCATTTCAGTGTTCTGAATGTGGTAAACCTTTTATAAGTAAGGCAAATCTTATCAGACATGAGAAAATTCACACTAGAGACAAATCAGATATAGAGAAGCCTTTTCATTGTTCTGAATGTGACAAAACTTTTACACAGAAGACAAATCTTATCAAACATGAGATGACTCACACTGGAGAGAGGCCGTATCAATGTTCTGAATGTAATAAAGGTTTTATACAGAAGGGACAGCTTATCAGACACCTGAAGGTTCACACTGGAAAAAAATCATGTTCTGAATTGGACAAGGCTTCAGGACCAGAGGGTTCACCCTCTTCCTCCACTGCAGAAGGGGGGACATTAAAGGGGTAGAAGCTACAAAGATTTTGGGGTGTCCCAGCAGTCTCACACCCCATGTCATCCAACAATCTAGTGGAAAGGTACAATGATACTTTGAAAAGCAAACCTCATGTCTGATCATGAAGTTTGTTTTTCAAAGTATCGTTGTCCTTGATGGATGCATTGAGTTTAGCGCTTATGTCCCTCAGGCACACACCTAGAGAGCCATGGAAAACTTTACCTTTTAAGATAGTTTTTGGACAAGCACCAATGAGTAAACTGTGTTTTTGTTAGTGATTCTCATCCTTTTTTTTTTTTTTTTTTTGCTTATGAAGGTTTGATTGAACATGTAATTTGCTTGCATCATAAAATAAATGATTTAAATTCCCAAGTGCTTTCTTTATTTCCAGATCCCGAGCTAATACATTAAGAATTCTTCCTCTCTGGGTAGTGGTTGAGTGCCATTTTGCCAAGCTACTGCAGCAAAGCTTGAGGGCTCCAAATAAAGCTGGTCATACACTCATTAAATATCGGTTGGTTCAGCAGAGACTGGATGAATTTCAATTAGTGTGTGGTCATCCCTGCTTGAGAGAAGTTGATCTTTGACTTCTGTCAAAGGAACATGTTGGAAAACCTTTCCTCGATCGGCAGCTGCAGCCGCTGATCAGTATATTCTGACAGCAGTGAGTGCCGGAAAAGTCCTAACATGGGGACTTCTTCATTCCCCTTATTGGTTTGGATGGGGGAAATAGCCAGAACAAGATGAACCAGGTACGGTATGGCCAGCTAAAGGTCCATGCCTCCCATTGCAGAAAGGTTCCCATCTCCTCTGTGACAACAGAGCTCCAGGCAGGTCTATGCCTGGGACATCAGCTGAGGAGGAGTCACAGTCCGATGAAAAAGCTGCTTACTTTGCGTAGTTACACCTACCACTTAAGCCTAGTTGGCTAATTAAGTTTCATCTGGTGTTAGGAGTGTACCTATAGGGAATAGGGGGCAGTGGCCAGAAACTCCAGGATAGGCATAGTTCTTAGCGAACGAGGAATCAAGCCTGGATCACAAGGCACAGAAGCAGCGATGGGGTCACAAGCCAACATCAGTTCAGCCAAGTTCAAGCATCAGAGAATCAGCATCAAGGTCACAAGACACATGTAGCAAGCCCCCCCATGTAGGAGCTGCAGATGAACAGGGGTCCCCCCACTCCTGCACAGCCAGGCACACCAAATCTTCACAGGCACACAGAATCAGAGAACAGTCTGTAGCTTTGTTTTTGTTATTTATTACGGGTTAACGACTTGGATAGGGATGTTAAGTTATGGAATGCCCATTTGACTTCCGAAAACTCCAGGGACAACTTCCTATATACAAATATATACAGTCTCCTCTTTACTTTCCTCCTGCACAAACTTGCCAGCTTCTGCTGAGTCACTCTTGAAGGATCTGACAGGCTCCTTGTCAGATCAGCGACAGCCCATTACCAGGAAGGAACTCGCAGTCCCTTACGTGTATCTCAGATGTAGTGAAACAGTATGTAACCTTTCCTCATTCCTCTGTGGCCACTGGTCCCCACACCACTTCTTCAGGTAGGGGCTAGCCCACCTGGCTGCCACTGCCTCTTTCACTAGCCCTCTTGGCTGCCTCTCTACATCACTCCACCCAACTGACTTCACCAGCTCACCGACTGACTTCACCAGCCCAATTGACTGTCTCTTCACCAGCCCAATTGACTGTCTCTTCACCAGCCCAATCGACTGTCTCTTCACCAGCCCAATTGACTGTCTCTTCACCAGGCCACCCAGCTGACTCTCAGAAGATCTCTCAAGGACAGAACTGAAGGCTTAAGCCACCACCTCTGTCTTCAAAAGAGACAGGCTACATGTGGCAGTCTCCCCCCCATGTTAGTCCCCAAGTGTTGAACTACTCACTCTGTCCTCTCTTTGCTCCTGTGCCTCCAGGAAGACCTCCTAGCATGTGTTTTGGCAGGATCCTTCCAGCACCGAGCCCCAGCCCAATGCAGGAAACCCCCCCAAACTACAGGGTACCCCTTAGGGCCACCGACAGCCTCCTCAAAACTGCATCTCCACCTTCCACCTGACTGCCCTGCAGGAATGGCCCATGTCTATTTATGGGGTTGTCTCCTGCCCCTGCCAGCCCACCACAGGGGATTGGCCAAGGCTCCATAAATATTCAAGATAGCTCCTCCTAACCTCCACCTTCTAGTTCTAGAAGGTTCTTCAACCTTCCAGACCAGGGGAGAGGCACCAGAGAGAGCTGCCAGGCAGAGTCACCCAGCTATGAACTCCAATGAACCCTGACCTAATTAAGACTCACTAACTTACCATGTGAGTCAGAGTATGGGTTGCCTACTCTAATCCTAGCACACACTAGAGGGTGCTACACGGGGTTGATGCAGGCAGAAGAGAATCATCATCAGGGTCACAAGCCAAGGTCAGTACAAGTAGCAACAATGGTATCAGAGAACAGCAGGATTATGTGTGGAGCACAATATTCTCTTAAGATACCAAGAAGGACTAAAAGAGTAACTCCACTTTTCTTTAGAAAAAAAACAATATCCTCTGGTTGATCAATGTACATTGTAGGGATTGTAAAGCAGTAGTAAACTCAGTGAAAAAAAAAGGGCCCACAAGGTTAATGCCATAATTGCACACTCAACTTGCCCTGAATGCAGAGCGCACTGCGCTTGTGCAGGATCCTCACCAGCTACAGCCAATGTGAATATTGGCTAAACTCTAGACATTTACCTTCTTATAAGCTTACCTGCAGAGTGCCTAACTGGGAAAATACATTATTAGTTTGATGTTTAATACCAGGGATATTGCTGCAGCTATATGTCATAACCCCGGTATTAAAATTTTCCTCAGGCGCCGGTCTTTCTGCTAAAAGTGATTAGAGCGGCTGGTTCACCGCTGGATCACTTTTAGAAGTGGTGGAAGGGGTCGACCCCTCCCGCCGTTTTCCAGTGGTTCTCAGGCTTACCTGGCTAATCGGGAAGCCCAAGAACTGATCCGGCAGCTGACCACAGAGATGAACAGAGGAAAGATGGTCTCCGTTTATCTTTATGGCCTAGGAGGACCTGAGCCACTGGATCACTTTTAGAAACGGCAGGAGGGGGCCGCCCCCTCCCGACGCTTTCCAGTGGTTCTCAGGCTTACCTGGCTAATCAGGAAGCCCGAGAACTGATCTGGCGGCTGGCCATGGAGATGAACAGGAAAGATGGCCTCCGTTCATCTCTATGGCCTAGGAGGACCAGAGCAATGTCACTTCCGGTTCAAGGCCTTTTTTTTTTTTAAGCATTAGATTAATGTTTTGTTTTTTTTTTTCAATCGAATGCTTTCCATTGTGGAGGAGAGATGTGGAGTCTTATTGACCCCAGATTGCTGCATAAAGAAGACCTGTCATGCTTTATTGTTACCACAAGGGATGTTTATAATTCTTGTGACAGCAATAAAAGTGATTAAATTTTTTTTTTAACCACTTGCCGACCGGCTCACGCCGATATACGTCGGCAGAAGGGCACATACAGGTAGATTAACGTATCTGTATGTTGCCCTTTAGGAAGCGGTTTGCGCGCGCCCACCGCGACCTCCGTGAGTGTGGCATGGGTACCGCGGACTCGATGTCCTCGGGGATACCCGCGATCGTCTCACGGAGAGGAAGGACGGGGAAATGCTGATGTAAACAAGCATTTCCCCGTTCTGCCTAGTGACATTGATCACTGCTCCCTGTAATCGGAAGCGGTGATCAGTGTCGTGTCACACATAGCCCATCCCCCCACAGTTAGAATCACTCCCTAGGACACACTTAACCCCTGCAGCGCCCCCTAGTGTTAACCCCTTCACTGCCAGTCACATTTACACAGTAAAAGATAAGCAGAAGAAAGGCGCCTCCGGTTCAGAAACAGTAAAAACCTTTATTTTACAAAAATGTATATGTCCACTTACATGAGGTAAAGATAAGTAGAGCACAATGTATCCTCAATAGGTAAAGTCCCGGCATGAGCATCCTGTGCAGTGAAGCTGTCCATGGGAGAGGAGGTGGAAACAGCAGTCCCGTCCAGCAGGAAGTCTGTACTCTATCCCAGAGATGAAACCGAGGCTTGGCTCGGATGAGCTGTGGAGCGCAGGTCTCAGGCGCGATGACGTCACCGGTAATGCGACGATGTTTTGGCGCATGCGCACTGTGTAATACAGGCGCGCGCCTTCCTCAAGCATGGAGGATAGGGGCTTAACAAGTCCTTATATGTGCCTACAAAGGGAGCCATCTAGTGGAGGTTGTGTACAACAACACAACCTAAATAGAGGAACTCCAGCAATGAATGAAAACATTTATCTAATACAGAGGGACTGTAAAACAATTTAAGAATAAAAACAAAAATAAGAGTGAGGGGGAAATCTGTTAAAAAGAATATTATTAGATGCATATGAGATACGCATGATGATAATGAAAATAATAAAAGTGACTGTATTTATATATATACATATATAGAAAGTAATTTAAGAATATTTCTAGATTTTAAAAAAAATGTAGGGAATTGGGAAATGGGTACATGGATGTTTTAGGAAAGTTTTAGGAAAAAATAAATAATAAAATGACGAACAAAAAAAAAAGGGGAAACTGAATGGACAAGAAACTATAATGAACTTGATGCCTAAAAAGTATATGTATGTAAGTATAACAGTATTTTTGGCACTCAATTGTAAATGAATAAGGGATAATCAGGGTATATCGAATCTAATAATAATGACTCGGGATGATTGAGGGAGAACGGAGAACAATCAAGCGCTAATGTAGGATCGTAGAAAGCTCTAAAGACTCATTGATTCCTCCGGGTGACAGGGTGACGATCCTACATTAACGTTTGATTGTTCTCCATTCTCTAGTACAACCACCTTCAATATGACACAGTGCAATAACCAACCAACAGACAGAGACCCACAAATAACAACAGACAGATAAGTACAATAAATGGGAAATACCAGGATCATAAACAATTGCCAGGCCAGGGTTATACACAGCAAATCATCAGATGGACAGGGGATGTTCCAGAGACATAAACGTAAGCCAGGCCAAGGTCATACACAGGGAGATCAGCAGATGGGGTATGGAACACAGGACAGGGAGAGGATGGATGGATCAGACTGCAGGAAGGGATGCAAGGTAACAGGTGGGACAGGATAGGGATCGGGACCGGGAGACAGGATCAGGTTCAGGGCACAGGAACAGGTACAGAATCAGATCACACGCTAGCAGGTCAGGGGGCAATGAAGAAACCAAGGCAAACATGTGAGTGCTTGCCTGGTATTTATAGGCCTGTGATTGGCCTCAAGTGACACCTGACTGTAGGAGGTACTGTCTGCTCCACACTGCCAGGATCCATCCGCTGGTGGACGCCAGTACTGCGGCCCAAAGATGACATAACATCAGCAGGGAAAAGCTTTCCTGGCAGTTCCAAACAGCCAGGAGACACCTGCTGGTGGACCTCAGTACTGCATGCCAAATGACAGATATTACCAGCGGATGGAACATTTCCTGACAAAGACAACATCAAGTCCAAAAACAAAACAAAATTGGTGAACCAAAAAAATGTATATAAAGATGATCCAAGTAAAAAAAAATACACGAAAACGATCCAACAGCAAAGGATGCAAAGCAGTCTAGTGACTTATGTGCTCAAGAGTGGTCTGGTGACTTTGGTGCTCCTCCTATAGGTCCCCACTCACCGACTCCTCATACCCCTACAGGGGTAGTGGGCATGTATAAATACTGGATGGTCTCCCTGGATGTGCCGTCACAGGTGGGCTCCAGACCGCAGTCCTCCACTCACTTCAGCTTCCGTTGTCACTTCAGAGGATATCCACATGTTGTCCATAGATGGAACGCTTCTAAGCAGACACAGAACTCGCTCCCTAAGATGTACACACAGTATTCATCTATGTTTGATGATTAGTTCACATAGATGCATATACAATTTCTTTCACGTGATTACTAATTCAGGTGACACACTATGTTTCATCAATTTCACTATAACTATATATCTATCTTTATGGGTATTTTCAGTCAAACAATGTTGTTGTGACAAGGTATATAGTATAATACACTCTTTAAGGTTTAAAGGGGGCATTCATTCTTAAGTGGATGACACTACAATTTATTTTATTTGTCTATATCCTTATTCACACAGTGTTTTTTTCTGGTATTCTTTGTGTAGGGTGCCTTAACTTTACATTACCCCCCGTATGAGGGAGCGCCACTTACCCCCCCACCTTTTGTATTAGTAAAATGTCCCAAGCAACGGGGGGGTTCTGTTCATCATCCGTTCGGTCAGTCGCTCTTCCTCCTGTGGATAGGCGTGTTGTATTCTCCTGCACTGCTAGATGGATCTTCTGCCGGTGTCTTGTCGAATACAGTCCCCTATCCAAAAGTGTCCGCCCTGTACTGCGCAGGCGCAGTACGGAGGACAAACGAGACGCCGAAAGTCTCCGAAGTTCATCAGCTGTACACGGCGCCTGCGCTTTTATTCTTACCCTGTGTCCAGGTTCATTCCCTACTATCCAAGTGGACATAGAGTAAGAATAAATAGTTGCCGAGCGCAGCGAGGCCGTGCCCAAAGTGTGGCGAGCGAAGCGAGCCCGCGAGGGGCCCTCTTGCAAAGCCATCACTAACAAGTGCCCGAGCGCCGTGTACAGCTGATGGTCAGCTGATCAACTTCGGGCATTTTCGGCATCTCCTTCTCCTCTGTACTGCGCAGGCGCTGCGCCTGCGCAGTACGGGGCGGACACTATATGATAGGAGGACAGTTCTCGGCAGAACACCGGCGGTGGAGTGTTCCTCAGCACGAGGCTTGGAGCGCAAGCTGGTATCCAGGCGAAGGGGCGATGACATCACCGATATTGCGATGCGTTTCCTGAGCGTACGGGCCGTGAGTGACGTGACGGCCGTGCTCCTTCTTCAAAGCAGTTGGGTTGCTGCTCAGCACGTAGTAAGGGACATGTTGATTATGATAAAGTTTTAGTGGTAAAAAAATGTGATAAGGGGGGGATAAATAGATAAAGTTAAATGGTAAGGAAATAATGGTAGGTAAAAACCAGAAGGTATGCTATGGTGGTGTATGCATATAAAGGAGCAGAAAATGTAAAATTAATAGTGTTGAGGATGAAAATTAATGTTGGAAAACTAAAGGGGAATAAAGGGGGAATGATCAGAAATTAATGATGGAAAAATGAAGGGGAATAAAAGGGGAAGAAGGGGAGTGGGGGAGGAGGGGAGGGGGGAAGCTATACTGACAAGCACCCGTCACCCCAATAATGGAAAATACTGAGACGACCAACCTGATAGATATATATGTAAGGGGGTAAAGATAAATATTATTATGTATGAAGATACTGTATATATATATATATATATATATATATACACACCAGATATCTAAAAAGGACAATAGTATGGGGATTGAATAACAGCTCTGGAATTATTTGCTGAAGGGACGTAAGATAGGGCAAAATGATTGGTACAGTACATAAGAGGGATGAGGGCTAGTGATTAGAGGATGTATTCATTCAGTGATACCCCCTGGTGAGAGGGCATCTAAAGTGTAGATCCAATATGTCTCTCTCGCACATAGCTTTTTGAAGCGTTCCGCCAATTGAGAGAGATCTAGGGATCTGCTCTATGACCCACACCTTTAGACCAGTGGTAGATCCACGGTGGGCCATAGCAAAGTGTCAAGGGACGTTGTGTGGGTCTGTCCCACCCTCAATGAGCCTTCTGTGTTCTCCAAAGCTGTCTTAGCGCCCTAATCATACGACCGACATAGATAAGGCCACATGGGCAGGGGAGGCCATACACTACATAATCTGCCGAACAATTGTAGAATTCCTTTAACGGATATGTAATTCCTTTGGTACAGCAAGATTTCTGGCCATGCTGTATGAATTTGCAAGTTTTTTTCGACACTGGTACATTCCTGTTAAGGGTATCAGAGTGGGTACTGAGGAAGGGACCGAGGTATTTTTAATTTTGCTGGGGGGCGATTTTGTTTTTAAGATTGGGAGCCCTGCGAACGGATCGAACGGATGATGAATAGAACCCCCCCCCGTTGCTTGGGACATTTTACTGCCTGTTTTTATCTACCTAAATGTGAGTTGCCATTTCACCAGTTTTACCTCATATTAAAAAGTTGTTTAAAATCTTCACCCAGAGGCGCCTCCTCTCCCCTTTTTTGTTGAAAAAATCCCTTCTTGATCCCCCAAGAGGCAATCGGATTTTCCCTGGATCAACTTTACCTATAAATGTCAGTACCCAGTTATGTTACCCTGTTTCCCCGAAAATAAGACCTAGCGTGATTGTCGGTGATGGCTGCAATATAAGCCCTACCCCCCAAATAAGCCCTAGTTAAAGTCCTTGTAGGTCTTATTTTCAGGGTAGGGCTTATTTTTGGGGAAACAGGGTAGGGCTTATTTGGGGGGTAGGGCTTATATTGCAGCCAACACTGACAATCACGCTAGGTCTTTTTTTCGGGGAAGCAGGGTATGTACATTTAGGAAATAATCCAGGCCTTTCTCAAAGCAATCTACTGAGCTGGCCAGAACCACCTCTGGGGGGAGTCTATTCCACATTTTCACAGCTCTTACTGTGAAGAAACCTTTCTGTATTTGGAGATGAAATCTCTTTTCCTCTAGACGTAAAGAGTGCCCCCTTGTCCTCTGTGTTGACTGTAAAGTGAATAACTCAACACCAAGTTCACTATATGGACCCCTTATATATTTATACATGGTGATCATATCCCCCTTATATATTTGTACATGGTGATCATATCCCCCCTTATCTCCTCTTAAAGAGAGAATAAATTCAATTTCTCTAATCTTTCCTCATAGCTGAGCTCCTCCATGCCTCTTATCAGTTTGGTTGCCCTTCTCTGCACTTTCTCCAGTTCCCCGATATCATTTTTGAGAACTGGTGCCCAAAACTGAACTGCATATTCCAGATGAGGTCTTACTAATGATTTGTACAGGGGGGCAAAATGATATCTCTCTCTCTCTGGAGTCCATACCTCTCCTAATATAAGAAAGGACTTTGCTCGCTTTGGAAACCGCAGCTTGGCATTGCATGCTATTATTGAGCTTATGATCTACCAGAACCCCCAGATCCTTCTCCACCATTGATTCCCCCAGTTGTACTCCCCCTAGTATGTATGATGAATGTATATTCTTAGTCCCTAAGTGCAAAACTTTAAATTTCTCAACATTAAATCTCATCTGTCACATAATCGCCCAATTAGACAGAGCATTGAGGTCGGCTTGTAAATTGGAGACATCCTGTAAGGACGTTATTCCACTGCATAGCTTGGTGTCATCTGCAAAAACTGAAATAGTACTTTTAATCCAAGACCCAATATCATTTATAAATATAATAAAAAGTAAGGGTCCCAGCACTGAACCTTGGGGTACACCACTGATAACCTTAGACCATTCAGAGTAAGAATCATTAACCACTTCAATGCCAGGCACTTAGACACCTTCCCGCCCAGGCCAATTTTCAGCTTTCAGCGCTGTCGCAATTTGAATGACAATTGCGCGGTCATGCAACACTGTACCCAAACAAATTTTTTATAATTTTGTTCCCACAAATAGAGCTTTGTTTTGGTGGTATTTAATCACCTCTGTGGTTTTTATTTTTTGCGCAACAAATAAAAAAAGACCGAAAATTTAAAAAAAGTTTTTCTTTGTTTCTGTTAAAATTTTTTGTAAATAACGTACGTTTTCTTCTTCAATGACGGGCACTGATATGGCTGCACTAATGGGCACTGATACGGTGGCACTGATGGGCACTGATACAGCGGCACGTATGGGTACCGATGAGGTGGCACCAATGAGGTGGCACTGATGAGGTGGCACTGATGGGCATTGATGATGGGCACTAATAGGCGGCACTGATGGGCACTGATATGGCGGCACTGATGGGCACCGAAGAGGTGGCACCAATGAGATGGGACTGGTGAGGTGGCACTGATGGGCATTGATGATGGGCACTGACAGGCGGCACTGATGGGCAATGATAGGTGGCGCTGATGGGCACTCAAAGGTGGCACCAATGGGCACTCATACATGGCCCTGATGGGCACACATAGGTGGCATTGATCGGTACTTATGGGTGGCACTGATGGGTACTTATGGGTGGCATTGATAGGTGCCACATATGGGCACTTATGGGTGGTCACTGATGGGCACGGATGGGCACTGACAGGTGGCACCAATGGACAATGATGGGTGGCACTGATGACACTAATGGGTGGCATTGCTGGGCATCACTGAAATATAATGGTGCTATACAATGCTCATTTGTGGGAACTGATTGGCACAGATTGGGCACAGACTGGGCACATTGGGCACATGTGGATGGCCATGGGGTACTTTATCCACCTTTATTCTGTCTAAATATTTCTGGACCGTATGTAGTGCTGTTGCTGTGTGAAGCAAAGTGATGGGTGCTGTGTCTCAGCTGTAAGGAGACAGTACGCCCAAAAATTTTTCTGAAGGAACTCTGCATCCATTGCTGCAAAGATGCATGTTGTTGTTCGTAGCAACAAAGGCAAGGTTGATCGTGAGACATATGGTGGAATGATCCTGATGAGAGTCCTGGCTGGTGGGCTCAAGAGGAACTGTAATGCCCTGTACACACGACCGGTTTTGTCGTCGGAATAAACTCTGAAGGTTTTTCCGACGGAGTTCTGACGGAATTCCGCTCAGCTGTCTTGCATACACACGGTCACCCCAAAGTCCGACCATCCAGAACGAGGTGACGTACAACACGTACGACGGGACTAGAAAAAGGAAGTTCAATGGCCAGTAGCCAATAGCTTCCGTCTCGTACTTGCTTCAGAGCATGTGTCGTTTTTGGTACGTTGGAACAGCATACAGACGAGCAGGTTTCCTGATAATTAGTAATTAGTTCCGTCGGAAAAATATAGAACATGTTCTCTATCTAAGTCCATCTGAATTTTCAACGGAAAAAGTCCGATGGGGCATACACATGGTCAGATTATACAATGAAGAGGTCCCATCTGACTTTTTCTGACGGATAATCCTGCCCCTGTGTACGGGGCATTACAGCCAGTTGGAGAGGGCTGTAGAAGCTCTGCGGGGAGAATGCAGTCTCCCATAGTAACCAGTGAAGCGTCATCTGGCTGGTGGGGCTTCTATGAAGAGGTGGCTCACTATTCCAACAAAGAAGGCTGGGAGGCCCAAGAGTCTTTCTTTTGACCCTGTGACCGCATTGGGAAATACAGCAGGAGAGAGTGAAAGGCTGATCGGAAGTTCAAGAGGAGAGCAGTTGCCCGTAGCTACGCCTGTGATTCAAAGTCCGCAGACTGGGTGAGAAAGACGGACTATGTGACTGTGCAAGTGACCCCAAATGGGAGATCCCCTGTTTGTGCTAAAAGGGACTTGCCTTGCTCCAGTGTTCTGTTCAGTGGGGAGGCAAGTGTTAAAGGTAAAAAGCTTGATGTCTGGAATTAAACTCCATCTGTTCACGTACAGCAACAGGATGTGGTTAAAAATGTGTTGCCACAATGCAGGGTAAAACAAAGTGATGTGTTTAATGTGTCCGCTGCTGGGCCACTCTGTCCTGTGTCTCCTTACACAGTTGGAGAGGTGCTGCGTACTACCTCTGATGGGAGTTCAACCAGTACAGACTGGGATGGTATGGCCAGACGAATATTAGCATGGTGGATAGAACTTTCTGTTGGTAAAGGTGTATTGGACGCTATGGCTGCTAGGCCAGGAGAGGCGTCTGCAGAACAGCCTATAGCCCAAGGTGCACGGGCTGTTGTAGAGATCCTCTCACGACTGAAGGTCCAAGAGTGTAAACGCAGAGCGGAAAGTTTGTCCACAATGCATAAAGGGAAAAATGTGTATTTGTATGCCCGTATCTTTTTTTTTTTAAACAAAAAAAACCTGCAAGGCAAAGGCATAATGAGCTAGTATGCAGCGCATACTAGCTCATTATGAAATACTCACCTTAGAACTGGGCCTCTACATCTGACCGTGGTCCACGTCGAGGGAGCTGACATGTTCCCTCAGCGTTTCTTTCGGGTATTGCGGCTCCGGCGCTGTGAGTGGCCGAAGCCGCGATTACGTCACTCCCGCTCATGCGCGCGGGAGTCTTTTTCCCGGCAAGACAAAGTAATTATCTCCTAAACCATATATTAATTTTTTCCTACAGGTAAACCTTATTATAGGCTTACCTGTAGGTAAAAGTTAAAAAAAAAAAGGTATACAACCGCTTTAAGGAAATAAAATCATAATGTTAAAATCATGGAGTGTACAGCCAGTGAATGTCCTGCTGTCCTCTCCTGTGTTTGGAGACCTGGTACCATGGGGTATGGCTGATTGTAGCTGGATATTGCAGGCTGTACTGTGTAGAAATCGCAAATGGTGGAATTGTTTGATGCAATGTTTTGTACTGATGTGGAAAGTTTTCTCTAAAGCCGCGTACACACGAGCGGAATGTCCGACAGAAAAAGTCAGATGGGAGCTTTTCATCGTCTATTCCGATCGTGTGTAGGCCTCATTGGACTTTTTTTTTTTTTTTTTAATTCTGACAGACCTAGAAATAGAACATGTTCTAAATATTTCCGACGGAACCAATTCCTATCGGGAAAACTGATCGTCTGTATGCTGTTCCGATGGACCAAAAACGACGCATGCTCTGAAGCAAGTACGAGACGGAAGCTATTGACTACTGGCTATTGAACTTCCTTTTTCTAGTCCCGTCGTAAGTGTTGCACGTCACAGCGTTCTAGACGGTCGGACTTTGGTCAGACTTTGGGTTGACCGTGTGTAGGCAAGACCTCTTGAATGGAATTCCCTCGGAGTTTATTCCGACGGCAAAACTGGTCGTGTGTACGCGGCAACAGTGTGCTGGATTTCTTTAAACAAAGGTTGTGTATGACAAGCACTCTGGAGCCCTGTTAGACAAGGCAGAGGTATCGGAAATACCAGCGGTAACAGAAATGGTATAAACTGGTGTGGAAAAATGTGTTGTGCAAGAACAGTCACTGATGGAGTGTTGGACAACAGGGGGCGATGTGAAACTGTGGGAAGGTCCCATGGTGAAGAAAGTAGAAATATCTACTACTCTTGTATCTCAAAGGCTTTTCTGGATGAATAGCAAAGTCTTTGTGTTAATATGTCAGTGTCCTCTCTCCTAGAGGGTGTGTGAAGGAGAAATGTGTCTGTCTTTATCCAAGGCTGCATTTCCACCAAAATATTAGGAATTTGTTTCTTAGTAGAAATTGTAGAGTCATTCGTTCGTATAATACTTCAAGAAAAGTAGTTTATTCTTTAGAAAGATAAGCAAAGACAAGACTTACTTAGTGGCATCTGGTAACATATGGTATGGTGATGGCTTCAGAAGGAGGAAGAGATATCAGATGTTACATTCTCCAAAGTGTAGGGTTCCTTCCCTCTCTTCCCAAATAGCCATTCAACCCTAATCAATTCTTATACTGTTTCATAATGTTATGTCAGCATATCCTAGATTAACACCCATTTTTGCATATAAGCTTATATGGCTTCAGTTTAAAGTTAAGTTACATAACTCCACCCATTGTCCTGACATAGTAACTCAGAATAGAAGTACCTACACAACAAAACTACTTCTCTCTGTCCTCTGTCCTATAACCTTCAGAGACTAACACTAATTACATTATAACATTCATGTATTTCATACATTTTTCAGAAACTTTTATCACTTAAAATATTAATTAACTCAAAATCTTCTAACACATGGAGAGCAACTGCTTCCCTGTGTCCTCAGACACTCTCCTAGCAAGCCATGGGACCAGAGTTCCTGGTGGTTTTGAATTGGATAATTTTGAGAAAGCGGTTGCCAGGGGTAACCACACAGGTATCAGCGAACCTGAAACCCAAAAAGTGCTGGGTAACGTTGAGACAGATGTCAAAGTAGGGCCCCTACAGTCTTTGGAGAGTAGAGCTTGGGAAGGTGAGAAGAAATATAAGCTCCCAAAAATTAGTAAGAAGTCCAAATGGAAACACACCCGTAAAAAGAGGTGGGTGGAGTGCCCCTTTTAGGAAGAAGAGTTTTGTATTTCTCCCTCCGGTGCGAAACAGGGGGGGGAGGATATGTGGAGATGCGACCCCGTGTCACAGGTGCATATGAGCAGTGTGTGCCTCATTTTGGCAAGAATACTAATTGCACACCTGTGGGCTGGGTTCATAAACTTCCCAGGAATAGAGGTCAGGGCTCATCCTTAGAGACAGCTCCGCCCGGCAGACAGGAGTTCTGGCCTAGGAGTCAGGAGGGAGCCAGTGCAGCACGAAGCTCCAAGCACGGAGGTGCTGAACGTCAGGTCTGGGGAAGACAGACCAAGGCCTGAGCAGAAGTGCTGCGTTTTTAGCCAGGAAGGCTGAATGCTGTTTGTTCTGAAGCAGGACTGTAATGCTGAATACCCCTGCGAGGCAATCTGATGTTTATTTTTGAACTTTGTTTCTTTTGAATAAAAATGGGCTGCCATGCCCTTGAAAATGTAGTCAGGACTGAAAGCATTTCTTCAACTCGGATGCACCACTAGAGCTTAATCACCCCGGATCATCACACCCCCGAGACTCCTGCATGTTGTTTACTTAGAGTGTCCCACAGGACTTGGCATTGTCCTGCATGTGGTAGATATAGATTGTCCTATGAGAGTTAATGATGTTCCCCATATGGCCAACATAGGTTTTCCCATGAGACGCCACATTTTCCAATCCATGTGATGGACCTATTCCCTCTCAAAAATCCACACTGGACCCAGATCTGGGCAGGCAGCCTGGAAAGCCAGGTAAGGGGAGGAGGAGCATGTGTCCCTCTCATAACTGCACACCTTTGACTAAAGTTAAATGACACCTTTGGTGCAGGCCATTTTATGTACCTCCTGAAGCCTAGACAAAAAGCTCCCAGAGATGGCATCCTTCACTCCTGCCTTGTTTCTAGGACTTTGCTAAGCTGCTTCCAGTCATTAATGTTCATCCCCGCCATCACAGTTGAGAGATCTCTCCAATTCCAATCCCTGCACGAGTGCCCTCTCTGACCCTGTTGTAATAGCTGTGAATTCAGCGCTGTTGCGATAGAGAAGTGATAGTGACCTGCACATGTGCGGGGATTTGATTCAGAAAGAGAGAGCTCCTGTGATTATGGGAGCAAGCAGTAATGGCTGGGAGCATCCTATCAATATTTTAGCACAGTGGTCTCCAAACTGTGGCCCGGGGGGCCAGATGCGACCCTTTGTTTGCCTCTATCTGGCCCTTGGGACACTATCCAACTCCAACTGACACCAATGATGAGGCACAATTCCTCCCACTGACACCTTTAATGGGGCACGCTTCCTCCCACACTGACACCATCGACAGGGCACTATTCCGCCTGCTAAGACCAATGATGAGACACTATTCCTCACACTGACACCGTCAATGGGACACTATTCCTCCCATTGATACCAACCATGGGGCACTATTATCCTCTAAAACCAATCATGGGGCAGTGTTTACTCCCACTAATGCCAGGACATTTTCTACTCAGTAGGAGCTTTTTAGCTTGGCTTTAGGAGGTATTTAAATGGTATCCAACTTTTGCAATGGCATTATTTAACTAGTCAAAGTTGTACATTTAGTCACCCCCCATACAAGCATAGGCAGTTTTTTCTTAAAGGTGAACTAACACTTTAAGCCAATGTCATATTGCTTCCAGGAATAAGAAATGTTCTTGTCTGGCTTTCCATTGAAAAGAAGTCTGTCCACTCGTTTAAGTGAACCCCTATCAGAGGAAGTCCATTCCACCTGAAGCAGTTGGGGAAACACGGCCACAATTTCAATGGTTTATTAAAGATAACCTACAATTAATGACACATTTTCTCTTATCTACCTCTGAGGATAGTGCATATAGTATGAAAGCTGGAGTTCAGCAGGAAGAATACCATAATCCCTTTGGGTGAATATGTCTGGGTCCTTACCTACAGTAAGGGAAATTTAGGCATGGGTGTATAGCACAACCCCCGCAGGGGTTACACATGATAGGGTTCCTTCTCTTTGGATTGTACAACTCTGATTTTGTTAGATCAGCAACAGCCCCTTACAGACTAGGAACTCTCAGTCACCTTAGAAAGTAGCACGATGTGCTATGAACTGCATCCTGAGAACCACCGGAGTGCGTCAGGAGGGGGCGACCCCTCTTGCCACTTCCAAAAGTGATCCAGCCACTCAAATCACTTTTAGTAGAGAGACTGGCGCCTGAGGAAAATTTGAATACCGGGGTTATGACATACAGCTGCAGCCATATCCCATGTATTAAACGTCAAGCTAATCATGTATTTTCCCATTTAAGCGCTCGGCAGGTAAGCTTATAATAAGGTAAATAATGTTGACACACAATGTCATCCTAGCCCTGCCATTAAAATGACCGCAGAGTGCAAGCTCAGACGGAAGACCAGGTGGAGATGGAAGCGTGCTAGCATGCAGTGCATACTAAGAAATTATGGCATTAACCTTGTGGGGCCTGTTTTTTTTATTACTGAGCTCACTACTGCTTTACAATCCCTGCAATGTACATTGATCACCCAGAGGATATTGTTTTTTTCTAAACAAAAGTGGAGTTACTCTTTAAGCCCTTCTTGGTACATTAAGAGAATATTGTGCTCCACACATTATCCTGCTGTTCTCCGATACTATTGTTGCTGCTTGTACTGACCTTGGCTTGTGACCCCGATGATGATTCTCTGCTGCTTGCACCAACCCCGGCTTGTGACCGCTTGAACTGATCTTGGCTTGTAACCCGAATGCTGCCTCTGTGCCTTGTGATCTGGACTACTTAATTCCTCTTTCATTAAGAACTATGCCTATCCTGGAGTTTCTGGCCACTGGCTTCCACTTCCTATAGGTACGTTCCTTCCTAACACCAAATGAAACATAATCAGCCAACTGGGCTTAAGTGGTAGGTGTAAGTAAGCAAAGGAAGCAGCTTTTTGACCGAACTGTGACTTCTCCTCAGCTGGTGTCCCAGGCATAGACCTGCCTGGGGTGCTGTGGTCACAGAGGATAAGGTAACTTTTCTGCAATGGGAGGCATGGACCAGATGGTCTTTAGTTGGCCATACCTGGTTAGTTTTTTTATGGCTATTTCCTTCATCCACACCAAATAAGGGGGATGAAGGAATCCCCCATGCTAGGCTTTTTCAAGCACTCACTGCTGTCAGAATAAACTGATCAGCGGCTGTAGCTGCCAATCGAGAAAGGTTTTCCAACATGTCCCTTTGACAGAAGTCAAAGATCAACTTCTCTCAAGCAGGGATGGCCACACACTAATTGAAATTCATCCAGTCCCTCTTGAAGCCGCCAAATTTCAATCAGTGTATGACCAGCTCTATTTGGAGCCCTCAAGCTTGGCTGTAGAGGCTTGGAAAAATGGCACTCGACCACTACCCAGAGAGGAAGAATTCTTAATGTATTAGCTCTAGAAATAAAGAAACACTTGGGATTTCAAATCATGTATTATAACATGCAAATCTTCATAAGCAAAAAAAAAAAAAGGATGAGAATCATTAACGAAAATGCAGTTCAGTCATTGGCACTTGTCTAAAAAGTATCTCAAAAGGTAAAGTATTCAATGGTTCTCTAGGTGTGTGCCTGATGGACATAAGTGCTAAACTCAATCCATCCATTACATTCCTGTTTGATCAAGAAGTTTGTTTTTCAATGTATCATTGTACCTTCCACTAGATTGTTGGATGACATGGGGTATGAAACTGCTGGGACACCCCAAAAATCTTTGTAGCTTTTACCCCTTTAATATCCCCCCTTCTCTCAGAATTTCTGTTCTACAGTGGAGGATGAAGAGGGTGAACCCTCTGGTACCGGATAAGCTTTGTCCAATTCAGAACATGATTTGTTTCCAGTGTGAACTTTCAGGTGTCTGATAAGATGTGACTTTTGTATAAAAGCTTTATCACATTCAGAACATTGATACGGTTTCTCTCCAGTGTGAATCCTCTCATGTCTGATAAGATTTGTCTTCTGTGTAAAAGCTTTGTTACATTCAGAACAGTGAAAATTCTTCTCTATATATATTTTTACTCTAGTGTGAACTTTCTTATGTCTGATAAGATCTGACATCTTTATAAAACCTTTACCACATTCAGAACACTGAAATGGTTTATCTCCCGTGTGAACCATCCGGTGTTTGACAAGGTATGACCTCATTGAAAATGCTTTGTTACATTCAGAACACTGAAATGGTTTATCTCTCTTGTGAATCATCCGGTGCTTGGCAAGGTATGACCTCATTAAAAATGCTTTGTCACATTCAGGACACTGATATGGCTTTCCTCCAGTGTGTACCTTCTTGTGATTGACAAGGCTGGACTTCATTTTAAAAGTTTTGTCACATTCAGAACACTGATACGGCTTCTCTCCAGTGTGATCCCTCTCATGTACAATAAGCTCTGCCTTCTGCACAAAAGCTCTGTCACATTCAGAACACTTGTACGGCTTCTCTCCAGTGTGAATCCTCTCATGCATGATAAGGTTTCCCTTCAATGTAAACGCTTTGTCACATTTCAAACAACGAAATGGCTTCACCCCAGTGTGGACCCTCACGTGTCTGAGAAGTAAAGATTTCACCCTAAAAGCTTTGTTACATTCAGAACATTGATATGGCTTCTCTCCGGTGTGGACCCTCTGGTGCATGATGAGCTCTGACTTCCTTTTAAAAGCTTTATTACATTCTGAACATTGATAGGGCTTCTCTCCAGTGTGAACTCTTTGGTGTGTGATGAGGTGTGATTTCCATGGAAAAGCTTTTTTACATTCAGAACACTGATACGGCTTCTCTCTAGTATGAGCCCTTCGGTGTAGGATAAACGATGACTTCGATGTAAAAGCTTTGTCACATTCTGAACAATAATAAGGCTTTATTCGATGGTAAGCCTTTTGGTGCACGATAAGAGCCAACTTCCGGGCAAAAGCTTTGCCACAGTCAGAACACTGATGCGGGTTCCCTCCAGTGTGAACCATCTGGTGTGTAATAAGACATGGCTTTTGTATAAAAGATTTATCACATTTTGAGCATGGATATGGCTTCTCTCCAGCGGGAGCTCTTCGGTGTCTGATAAGCTGTGACTTTGTTGCAAAAGCCGTGTCACATTCAAAACATTGAAATGGTTTTGTGTGAACCATCTGATGTTTGCGAAGATCTGGCTTCCTTAAGAAAGCTTTGTCACATTCTGAACACTGAAATTGTTTTGCTCCAGTGTGAATCATCATATGACTGGCAAGAATTGACTTTTGTGTAAAAGCTTTGCCACATTCAGGACACTGAAATGGCCTCTCCCCTGCATGAACCATCTGGTGTTTGATAAGTTTTTTCTTTGTTGCGAACGCTTTTCCACATTCGGAACACTGAAATGGCTTCTCTCCTGTATGAACCCTCTTGTGTGCAATCAGATTTGTCTTTTTGGCAAAAGCTTTGCCACATTCGGAACATTGAAATGGCTTCTCTCCTGTATGAACCCTCTCGTGTGCGATAAGATTTCCCTTTGTTGTGAAAGCTTTGCCACATTTGGCACATTGAAACGGCGGCTCTCCTGTATGAACCCCCTCATGTGCGAGAAGATTTCCCTTTGTTGTGAAAGCTTTGCTACATTTGGAACACTGAAATGGCTTCTCTCCTGTATGAACCCTATCATGTGCGAGAAGTTTTGACATTGCTGCAAAAGCTTTGCCACATTTAGAACAAAAATACCTCTTCACTTTAGTGTGAACAATCTCATGTCCGAGGGTGGGTTGCATTGTAATAGCTATGACACATTGCGAACCAAGATACGGCATCCCTTCTATGTGTTCCATCTGGTATTTAGTTAGGTCTGATTTTGCAGTAAAACCTTTGTCACAATCCAGAGAAGGTATTGCTTCTCTCTTGAATTCGACGTAAATCCGTTGTCACCTCCAGAACACCAAAATCTTCTGAGGCTGGATCAATGATGAAGAATATCCAAAACAATCATCAAATTTTGAAAACTGATATGTCCAGAGTGAATCCTCCAGTAAAGACTTTCTGTCTCTTAGAACATATGGACTTGGCACCGGGGTGACTCACCAACCAGACCAGAAATTTGGTTCATCAATCCACCTGTAAGGAGATAAAAAAAAATGGAAATTCTGTAAATTTGGCTACAGTGAAGTTGCTTTCTCTTTCATTTAACCTTCATTACTACATTTTAAAATAGTGTGTGATATACATGTTTACATTTTCATATTTAATTTATAGGGAACGCTCTATTATTCCCATTATTGCCTTTGGTTGGTATAATTTCATTCATTCTTTGGACCCCTACAGAGCATTTTCACAGAGAAACTGCAATAAATCAGAAGTAGCATGTTAAGCTTTGTAAGGGTTTGGTACTGTGACTTTTTTCTCAAACAATGGTTTTGATCAAGTTTTTTTTAATCAGAACAAAGTTTTATTTGAGCACATTCAAGAATACATGTTCCATAAACACTCACAAAGAATGTAAAGTTATAATGTACAAAAATAATCAATTACAGCTTCCAAAGTCATAGAACTACGTACAGATGTCAGCTCACTAAACAGAACATACAGCCCCACCTAGTGGCTGAAAAAATAAATGACAGTACCAATAGAGCACCACTTTGGCACATTCCAAAGTCAGATAGTAGTAACCCCCCCCAACCATCTCAAATTTAGCAGGGCATCCACGGTGCACGTAAATAGCCCATTCATATCTTAAAGTAGTGTTCATGAGGTCTAGCCATTCCTTAAGGGATGGAGGTGATGTGCTTTTCCAATGGAGAAGGATAATTGTTTTGTTGTTTGTTTTTTCAAAATTGTCAGTCGTTTATTGTTGATAGCACAAAAAATTAAAAAAAAAAAAAAAACACAGAGGTGATCAAATACCACCAAAAGAAAGCTCCATTTGAGAGAAAAAAAAAGGCATAAATGTTATTTGTGTACAGTGTCGCACGACCACGCAGTTGTCAGTTAAAGTAACGCAGTGGCGTTTCGCAAAAAAATGGCCTGGTCATGAAGGTGGGTAAATTCTCCGGACCTGAAGTGGTTAAGATGCTTCTGCTAACCACATGTCAGTGATGGTGAACCTTGGCACCCCAGATGTTTTGGAACTACATTTTTCTTGATGCTCATGCACTCTGCAGTGTAGTGGAGTATCATGGGAAATGTAGTTTCAAAACATCTGGGTTGCCAAGGTTCACCATCACTGACATATGTCAAACACAAGGCCATAGGCCAAATCTGGCTCACCAGGTTATTTCATGTGGCTCTCACACCTCTTCTGCAGCTGTGGCACCCACCTCGTCTACATCCATACCTTGTCTCAGCAGTTGGCAGCAGAGAGGACAGAACTCTTTTACCAGTTCCTGTGCCTCTCTGTGCAGGCGCAGCGCCCCCTCCTCTGTTCCTCCCCTGGTCTCAGCATTCAGCAGACTTTGTCAGCTGACTCCAGCCCTCCTCCTGTCCTCCTCCAGACCCTGCACTTTCTGCTTCCCAGTTCTGCCCACAGCTTCTGCTCAGCAGCAGCACAATGTAAGGGGGTGCACTGTGATGTAAGGGAGGGTGGGGAACTCTTTACTACTGAAGATGTGAGGTGGGCTTATAGCCAGTTGCCCACCTTTGGCGTGTTACACACGTCCATAAAAGCCCCTCCTCTGTACACAAGGCGTCTCCTGTGCATCCAGGAGACTGCCTGCAGTTTCTTATCTCCCCTGTTCCCTCCCGTGCAGAGCCCCATGAGACCCGGTGTATGTAGAAAGATGAGCTCCAAATCCTACGATTGGGAGCCAGTCAGAAGCCTTCCTCATTGAATGATCACTATGACAGCCAATTACAGTGATCATTCAGTGTAACATTTGTAAACGTTAACAAAAGTAACACACTAAACGGTCTTATCACCTCCGTTCCCTGACAGACAGCAATCTATGAGTGAGAGAGCTGCAGCTAACACAGAAGAATATTTTTTGTGTGCACAGAGAATTAGTTAACTATTAATTACCCAGCCTTATTAATTACATGCCCTTATTTTACTATTTAACCCATTCATTTCAGTAGATCACCCTGTATAAGCACTATTTAACAGTTTCAACTCCTGTTCCATGTTTCTATTTTTTTTCGCTTTCTATTTTAAATTATTTGTTGGAAAAAAAAAATATTAGCACATATATAAATTGTTATCTTTAAGGGTTTACTGTTAAAAAAGAGACGTGGTTAAGGGTATATCTGTTTTATTTCAAATCAATAAGAACTTTATATGAAAAAAAAAAAAAACTATTTCTTTTGTAAATAACTTTAACATGCTTTGTACCAAAGAAGAAATTTTAATGTTGTAAGTAGAAAAAGTAGCAGAATAAAATGTATGTTTTTCCAGCAGTAATGGTACTTGTGTTCAAAATATTACTGATAAAACTTGGAAAAAAAATTTTTTTTTTACATTTTTATACATTTTTCCCCTTAAAATGCAAATAAATAAAAAAAAAAAAAAAAAAAAACTCAGAGGACCTTAGGATCAAAAGAAAGCCTGTTTTTCACACAAAAATAAAAACATTATAGACTATATTGCCAAAAGTATTGGGACACCTGCCTTTACACTCACATGAACTTTAATGGCATTACAGTCTTAGTCCGTAGGGTTAATATTGAGTTGGCCCACCCTTCAATTTATCTGGGAAGGCCGTCCACAAGGTTTAGGAGTGTGTCTATGGGGATGTTTGACCATTCTTCCAGAAGGGCATTTGTGAGGTCAGGCACTAATGTTGGACGAGAAGGCCTGGCTCACAGTCTCTGTTCTAATTCATCCCAAAAGGTGTTCTATCAGGTTGACGTCAGGGCTCTTTGCATGCCAGTCAAGTTCCTCCACCCCAAACTCACTCATCCATTTCTTTATGGACCCTGCTTTTTGCACTGGTGAAACAGGAAGGGGACATCCCCAAACTGTTGCCGCAAAGTTGGGAGCATATAAGTTTGGCCAAAATGTCTTGGCATGATGACACCTTAAGAGTTCCCTTCACTGGAACTAAGGGGCCAAGGCTAACACCTGAAAAGCAACCATAACCCCCCCCCCCACCAAACTAAACACTTGGCACAATGCAGTTAGGCAAGTACCGTTCTCCTGGCAACTGACAAACCCAGACGTGTCCATCAAATTGCCAGACAGAGAAGCGTGATTTGTTTGACGCTTTGTAATGCACTTGGTGATGTAAGGCTTGGATACAGCTGCTCGGCCATGGAAACCCCTTCCCTGAAGCTCTCTACTCACTGTTGTTGTGCTAATCTGAAGGCCACATGCAGTTTGGAGGTCTGCAGCTATTGACTCTGCAGACAGTTGGGGACTTCTGGGAGGTCTGCAGCTATTGACTCTGCAGACAGTTGGGGACTTCTGTGCACTGTGAGCTTCAGCATGCGCTGACCCCGCTCTATCATTTTACATGGCCTACCACTTCGTGGCTGAGTTGCTGTTGTTCCCAGTTGCTTCCACTTTGTCATCATACCACTACAAAAGTTGACTGTGGAATATTTAGTAGGAAGGAAATTTCACAGATGGACTTATTGCACAGGTGGTATCACGGTACCATGCTTGAATTCACTGGGCTCCTGAGAGTAACCCATTATTTCACAAATGTTTGTAGAAGCTGTCTGCATGCCTATGTGCTTGATTCTATACACCTGTGGCCATGGAGGTGATTGGAACACCCAAATCCAATGATTTGGAGGGGTGTCCAATACTTTTGGCAATATAGTGTATATCAATTCAGTATCATAAGTAGGGATGAGCCGAACACCCCCCGGTTCGGTTCGCACCAGAACCCGCGAACGGACCGAAAGTTCGCACGAACGTTAGAACCCCATTGACGTCTATGGGACTCGAACGTTCGAAATCAAAAGTGCTCATTTTAAAGGCTAATTTGCATGGTATTGTCCTAAAAAGGGTTTGGGGACCCGGGTCCTACCCCAGGGGACATGGATCAATGCAAAAAAAACTTTTAAAAACGGCCGTTTTTTCGGGAGCAGTGATTTTAATGATGCTTAAAGTAAAAAAAAAAAAGTGAAATATTCCTTTAAATATCGTACCTGGGGGGTGTCTATAGTATGCCTGTAAAGTGACGCGTGTTTCCCATGTTTAGAACAGTCCCTGCACCAAATGTCATTTTTAAAGGAAAAAATCTCATTTAAAACTGCTTGCGGGTTTAATGTCATGTCGGGTCATGGCAATATGGATGAAAATCAGTGAGACAAACGGCATGGGTACCCCCCAGTCCATTACCAGGCCCTTTGGGTCTTGTATGGATATTAAGGGGAACCCCGCACCCAAATTAAAATAAGGAAAGGTGTGGGGCCACCAGGCCCTATATACTCTGAACAGCAGTATACAGGTGGTGCAAACAAGACAGGGACTGTAGGTTTGTTGTTAAGTAGAATCTGTTTGTAATTTTGAACATTTTTAACGTGTTTAGCTCCAGCCAAAAAATCTTTTCTAAGCTTTTTGGAAAACATAGGGAAGGGTTATCACCCCTGTGACATTTGTTTTGCTGTCTTTCCTCCTCTTCAGAAGATTTCACCTCACTTTTTTGTCCCTCTCCTTCTTGGCCTTCCAGACATACTAATGGCCTGTAGCTGCACTAAGCTGGGATAGAACACCAGTAATTTTCTTCAAGTAGCTTTATATACTGTAACCAGACAAGCCTGCCTGTCAGTAGGAAGATAACAGGAACGGATCTAGCTGAACACTGTGAGCAGGACGCACTGTACTAAATGTAAATAGCAGGAACGGATCTAGCTGAACACTGTGAGCAGGACGCACTGCACTAAATGTAAATAGCAGGAACGGATCTAGCTGAACACTGTGAGCAGGACGCACTGCATTAAATGTAAATAGTCTAGATAGAAGATAACAGGAACGGATCTAGCTAAACTGAATACAGTGTATATATATATATGCAACACCTGGGATGCATATATATACACAATACACTGTAAGTGCAGCTAACTGACTGACTGTTCTGCCTAATCTATCTAACTCAAATCAAATGACACTGTCTGTCTCTCTCTCTCTCTATCTCTCAGCACACCGGAACACACACTACACAGGGCCACCGTGCAGGCGGCCTTATATAGTGTGGGGTGTGTACTAAATCCCCTGAGCCATAATTGGCCAAAGCCACCCTGGCTTTGGCCAATTACAGCTCTCTCTACTGACGGCGCTGTGATTGGCCAAGCATGCGGGTCATAGTGCATGCTTGGCCAATCATCAGCCAGCAATGCACTGCGATGCCGCAGTGAATTATGGGCCGTGACGCGCCACACGAATTTAGCGCGAACGGCCCATAACGTTCGCAATTCGGCGAACGATCGAACAGCCGATGTTCGAGTCGAACATGGGTTCGACTCGAACACGAAGCTCATCCCTAATCATAAGTAATTTCAGAGTTATAGACTCATGAATAGACACATAGCAGACTTTTACTTTTGTACTTTTATAAGATCATAATGTAGCCAAGGAGGAGTCGCTTGGTAAATTCAGGTTCTCTGTTCTGTTCCAAAAACCACCCAAGCCCCTCTGGCATACCTAGTTGGCTCAAAGGTCACTGCAAGCACATATAAAGACACAAGTGTGAACACTTTTAACCTGGCGGTGGGTTATTACCAGAAAACAGATGGACACCCATTTAGTAGTAAATGCTCTTAATATGGGTAAAAACAGGGCTTGACAACTTTGCTTTGAATCTATGAGCAAGTTTTTTTGTTTTTTTACTAACACAGCTTTTTTTTTTAACGACAAAACCCCTTCTCTTATGTAGCCCTGATGCGTATCTTTACAGATGCACGACACAGGTTTACACATGGAGAATGCACAGGAGGTGGCAGTATATAAAGAAGAAAAAAAAAGTTTTTGTTGTTTTGTTGTTTTTAGATGTTAACCACTTTCACTCCCTTCCTGCCCAATTTTCAGCTTTCAGCGTTGCCACACTTGAATGACAATTGCACAGTCATGTAACACTGTATGTATAAGAAATTTCTATTTTTTTTCCCCACAAATAGAGCTTTCTTTTGATGGTATTTAATCACTGCTGGGTTTTTATTTTTTGCCCCCCAAAAAATTTGGAAAAAATAAAATAAAAATTCTTAATTTCTGTTTCTTTAATTTTTGCAAATAAGTAATTTTTCTTCTTCACTGATAGGCTGCACTGATGGGGACACTGATGATAGGGGTACTGATGGGGAAGCACTGATGGGTAGCACAACGATAACCGGCCAATTCTTATTACAATGTGATCGGCAGATCACATGGTAAAGGGCCACTGTGATTAGCCCTTTAACTCGATCTGTAATCAGCTGTGTCTGAAGGACACAGCTATCACAGAGCATGCCCGATGTGCACGGGGGGGGTTGAAGTTCTGGGACGACATCAGACCCCTCCCAGAATTCGCTGACTGCGCGGTCATGCCTGGGAATGGGCTATCAAAAGCTCAGGCGCCGGGACGTACCGGGTAATTTCTAGTAACTATGGCGACCTGGGATTTGTCAAGCTCTGGGTTAAAATAAAAAATTGTGATTCTCATTTTTTTGCAGAATCGTGCAGCTCTATTTTTGACCAATCTTTTTCTAATGTTCTCTTATGTGTTAACCTCTGTGCATCTGTATTGGAAAACACATAAGTAAAGATTACAAAAAAAAAAAAAAAAAAAAATCAATATGCGAGTTAGAAAAATAGGAATAAACAATGTGGATAAATGTTAAATGCAGTCTGAATGATATTAAGTGGACTCTAAAGGGGTTAGCAGGTATGATGTACAGGTCCTACTAAGGAGGTTCCTCTCTAACAACTTCCAGTCCAGGCCAATTCTGCCATTTCTCTCCTACACGTAAAAAACATCATTTTTTTGTTTGTTAATTACTTAGAAACCCCAGACATGTATGTGTTTTTAAGCAGAGGCCCTAGAAAATAAAATGATAGGCATTGCATATTTTTATGTCACACGATATTTGCGCAGCAGTCGTTCAAACGCAATTTAAAAAAAAAAAAAAAAAAACACTTTAATGGATTTTATTGCGCAAAAACACAAAATAATACTCAATTGTTTGGTGGAATATAAAAGATGTTACGCAGAGTACAGTGCCTTGAAAAAGTATTCATACCCCTTGAAATTTTCCATATGATGTCATGTTACAACCAAAAACGTAAATGTATTTTATTGGGAATTTATGTGATAGACCAACACAAAGTGGCACATAATTGTGAAGTGGAAGGAAAATGATAAATGGTTTTCAAAACATTTTACAAATATGTGAATAACGTGGGGTACATTTGTATGAGCCCTGAGCCAATACCTTTTAGAACCATGTTTCACTGCAATCACAGCTGCAAGTCTTTTTGGGGATGTCTCTACCAGCTTTGCACATCTAGAGAGGGACATTTATGCCCATTCTTCTTTGCAAAATAGCTCAAGCTCTGTCAGATTGGATGGAGAGCGTCTGTGAGCAGCAATTTTCAAGTCTTGCCACAGATTTTCAATTAGATTTAGGTCTGGACTTTGACTGGGCCATTCTAACACATGAATATGCTTTGCGGTCTCCAAACTGCGGCCCGGTGGCCAGATGCTTGCTCTTATCAGGCCCTTGAGGCACCATTTCATCCACTAACACAAACATTAATCCCCCCCCCCACTGAGACCATTGAAGGGGCACAATTCCTCCCAATGACACCAACAATGGGGCACAATTCCTCCCAATGACACCAACAATGGGGCAAAAAGACACTAATGATGGGGAACAATTCCTCCCACTGACACCAAAGACGTGGGCATTGTTTATTCCCACTGATATTGGGACCTTTTCTACTCCCAATGGTCACAGTCCGGCCTCCCGATAGTCTGAGGGAGAGTAAACTGGCCCCCTGTTTGGAAAGTTTGGAGACCCCTGATCTAAACCATTCCATTGTAGCTCTGGCTGTATGTTTCGGGTCGTTGTCCTGCTAAAAGGTGAACCTCCGCCCCAGTCTCAAGTCTTTTGCAGACTCTACCAGGTTTTCTTCTACGATTGTCCTGTATTTGGCTCCATCCATCTTCCCATCAACTCTGACCAGGTTCCCTGTCCCTGCTGAAGAAAAGCATCACACACAACATGATGCTGCCACCACCATGTTGCACAGTAGGAGATGGTTTGTTCAGGGTGATGTGCAGTGTTAGTTTTCCGCCACACATAGCGTTTTGTTTTTAGGCCGAAAAGTTCAATTTTGGTCCTTCTGACCAGAGCACCTTCTTCCACATGTTTGCTGTGTCCCCCACATGGCTTCTCACAAACTGCAAGCAGGATTTCTTATGGCTTTCTGTCAACAATGGCTTTCTTCTTGTCACTTTTCCATAAAGACCAGATTTGTGGAGAGCACGACTAATAATTGTCCTGTGGACAGATTCTCCCACCTGAGCTGTGGATCTCTGCAGCTCCTCCAGAATTACCATGGGCCTCTTGGCTGCTTCTCTGATTAATGGTCTCCTTGCCCGACCTGTCAGTTTAGGTGGACGGCCATGTCTTGGTAGGTTTTCAGTTGTGCCATACTCTTTCCATTTTCGGATGATGGATTTAACAGTGCTCTGTTAGGTGTTCAAAGCTTGGGACAGTGGCGGAACTACCATGGTCGCAGCAGTCGCACTTGCAACAGGGCTCTGGCATTCTGCCATTGTGGGAGGGGCCTGAGGACTGCAAGAAGAACAGCATGGATGCTCAGTGGGCAGCCTGTCCCAGGCACTCTTAATCTGTGAGGTGAGGGGGGGGGAGCAAGGGACGCACAGGGAGCTTCTGCCGCTTCTCCTGCCTGGCAGGAGAGACTGCTATTTTCCCTCATATGTACAATGTGCCGATTCCCCAACACTGCAGTTCCAGTCACTCAAACTTTGCCTCATCTCTCCTTTATGCAACTATTATTCACTTTGCTCCTGCCCTCAGCATGTTCTCCTCTCCGTGTCACTTCACCTTCTTCCTTGGACTCACTTGGTCCAGCTTATCTTCTCTAGAAGTCTGCACCTCTCTCTACCTTGCCTCCACAATCATGCAGTAAGTTAGCAGCAATCCTACTGACCCTTTTTCTCCTATTAACTTTATCCCTTCTCCTATCTGCTTTACCCCCCATAAATATGAGCTACACACTGTCCCTGCAGCAGCCCCCCTCAGCTCTGGACATTCCACACTCTCATATGTCTGACACCCTTTCCATCCCAGTTTACTCCTCTACTAACTGTCCAGTCCATATAGTGTAGCCTTCACACTTTCTCTGCACTCCTTCATGAACACATACTCTTACTACTTAGACCCCCACCTATTCACTCTTGTCTTAACCCCAAGGCCACTTTTTCATGGGCCAAGCTCTGTCAGGAGTCTGTCTGCTCAGCAGGGAATCTGTTCACTGAGCAGACGGATGGCTGGTCCGTGTCCTCTAAACTGATGCAGAGCGGACACAGACACAACCTGTTCTCCTCTTTGGGTGGTCGGATGTAAATGGACAGCCTGTCCATTTACACCCAACTGCCATTCAATCCTATCCACCAAATGAATCCCCATTCGTCTGTTTTTTAGCAGATCGGATTGGATGTCAGCGGGTGTAAAAATGGACACGTCTGTTTACCATCAACAGAAAGATTTCTCCTGCGCTGTGTGGAGGGCCTAGGTAAATATGTTGTACTTCCGTTATGGTGCTAATGAATGAAATCTACATTCCCTAAGCCAACTAGGGGGAGTCCAAAATACTAAAGCAAAGAAAGAGAGAATAAAAGGCGCGTGGCCTAGTGCATTATCCTTGGTAAAAAGTTTTATCAAAAAGCAGAAGTGGAGTACTCACATTTGGTATCTGGAACCACATCACATCATTCCTCTAAAAGATCATAAAACAGTATCCATATCTCATGGGATAGTAGGATAGAGTAATCGGTTGATGCGTTTCAAGGAATTTTTCCTCTTCCTCAGAGCCTTATGGAACCGAGTCTGGTCTGCACACAGCCTTTATGCACATAGTTTGCGGGACGGACTTGGATCACCGGGAACCTTACCACTGGAATACCACTGTGCATTCCGCACAACATCTGCCCAGGGGACCCCCAAGGCACTACAAGTTCAGCCCACACCTGAAAGTCTATCAATGGGTCAGGATTTGGTAGAAGGGCCATATTATCACCATTTGATGGCGTGCTGTGATAAGTAAAGACTATTCCATCAGCGAAGGAGGACTATTCCCCCCAAGACTATACCATCCATCCAGTTCACTACATATAAAATATGCAGACCACACTCAGTTCCATAAAGCTCTGAGGAAGAGGAAAAAAATCCTCAAAACGCGTCAACCGATTACTCTACCCTACTATCCCATGAGATATGGTTACTGTTTTATGACCTTTTAGAGGAGTGATGTGATGTTATTCCAGATACCAAATGTGAGTACTCCACTTACTTCTGCAACGTTTTACCAAGGATAATGCACTAGACCACGTGCCTTTTATTCTCTCTTATCTTACATGTCTGTTTACACCTGTCGCTCCATAGAAGAGAATGGAGGGCCCAATCGGGTCTGCCTGACCCAATCGGTCCTCTCATGTGAAAGGGGCCTAATAGTGGATTTACATCAGTGTGCTGCGGTTTGGCCACAGTGTGATTGTATGAGCAGTTTACAGGCGGTTTATGGTACTCTCCTAATGAATTCTTTTAGGACATTCATTTTCATGAAAGTACTTCAAATTCCTGCATGCTGCATATTTGATGTGCTTTCAGAAAAATCACTGCCTAATAGAATTCAATGCGAGCGCACCTGAAACTACATGTATACGCACATACAATTACAATGCGGGCAAATTTCAGCGCATGGATGTGAACTCACTATAAGGCTAGGTTTATACCTTTGCATTCCAGGAATGTGCACAAAATTGTGGCTTTCCTGACACACGCACACACACAGAAACGCACTGTCCTTTAGTAGACACAGAGCAGTGCCATAAATTGTTAATGGCAACCGACGGATGTTGGCTCAAACTTGTCTTGCATACACACGGTCACACAAAGTTGGACGGAAATTCAGAACGTCAAGAACGAGGTGATGTACAACACCTACGACAAGCCGAGAAAAATGAAGTTCAGTAGCCAGTGCGGCTCTTCTGCTTGATTCCAAGCATGCGTGGAACTTTGTGCATCGGAATTGTGATCGGAATTTCTGACAACGGATTTTGTTGTTGGAAAATTTGAGAACCACCTCTCAAATTTTGTGTGACGGAAATTCAGATGGAAAATGTCCAATGCAGCCTACACGCGGTCGTGTAAAAAAAAAAAAAAAAAAAAAAAAAAAGTGTAAAAAAAGAATTAAGGGCTTGCTTTGGTCTCCGACGAGCAATTAGCATTCAGATTGCTCTTCATAGATCATTTGACAGGCAGTAAGGTGGTGTCGTATTGTCTCTGCTTTAACCCCTTTAACTCTGCACTAGCTTGTCATAACCATGTGCATTGCATTCAGTTTGTGGGGCGCTTGCAGAGCAGCACCATTGACTTGAATGGGTAGGGTTCAGCAGGGGGTAGAATTTATGCCGCATGCCACTGGGATTAGTGGGAAGTGCCCCGGGCCCAGAGGGGAGGGCCCCAGGCTCAAAGGGAAGGCCCCGGGACCAATGGGAAGGGGAGGAGGGAGTCAGGAGGTGCCCTTTGTGGTTTCTTACACCAGGGCCCTGAAGGTTCTAGTTACGCCTCTGGCTTGGGATAATTTTTTTTTTTTTTTTTTTTTTTTTTTTTTTATAACCTAACCCTGCTTTAAACTTCTCCACAACTTTATCCCTGACCTGTCTGGTGTGTTCCTTGTTCTTGATGATGCCGTTTGTTCACTAAGGTTCTCTAACAAACCTGTGAGGGCTTCACAGAACAGCTCTATTTATACTGAGATTAAATTACACACAGGTAGGCTCTATTTACCAATTAGGTGACTTCTGAAGGCAATCGGTTCCACTCCAAGTTTGCCCTGGTTCACACTGACTGTGGGAATGAAATGGTGCGAGTTCAGCTGAACTCACACCATTTCATTCCCGCATGTCAGTCCCGATATCGGGGGTGATTTCAGGAGAACTCTGTGTGGGTTTCTGCACAGATGTCAATGGAAATTCGCACCCTGAAATTGCCAAAAGTAGTACAGAAACTACTTTTGGAAATCGGTGCGGCGTTGCACCGATTAGGATGATGCCCATTGCTGTCAATTGCCGCCGATTTGGAATTTGGCATGCGATTTGACATGTCAAATCGCACCAATGTGAACCAGGGCTTAGTGACGCTCCTGTAATTTGTAATTAAACTCACCTGTATCAATTAACAGGTGCTGACAATAAAGGAATCACATCGGCAACTAGAGAGGGGCTGAACGACCCCCTGTTCTGTTTGCGGCAGAACTTTAGAACATCGCAAAATTTCGAAGCTGAGAAACAAACCTCATTAAAGTCTATGGGACCCGAACTGGAAAAATCAAAAGTGCCCATTTTGAAAGCTTATATGCAAGTAACTGGGCATACAATGGTTATGGGGGACATGTATCAATGAAAAAAAAGTTTGTAAAAACATAATTTTTAAATGAGCAGTGATTTACTGATACTTAAAGTAAAACCATCAAAATGAGAAATAACTATAGAAATGAAAAAATCCTATAAATATAGTGCCTGGGGGGCCCCTTAGTCTGCCTGTAAAGTGGCACATCTGTACTGTGTCTAGAACCTGTTGCAGCCATAATGACATTTATAAAGCCAAAAAAAAAAAATGACATTTTCCATTCAAGCTTTCTTTATTTTATAAAACACAGCCAGTCTGTATGATGAGGCCACAATTTAGTGCACACGGAACAAGATTAGAGATTTTTTGGATAAATTCTGGTGTCTCTTCCACAGACTTTGGATAGAAGTAACAGGTGCGGGGGAAAAAAAAAACAAAACACAACAACGGATGTAACCCTATACAGGTACTGTGAACTTGATGAAAGCAAAAATTGGCCTTGCTGTCAAAAATTGCAATGATATGCGCCTGTCAAAACAGGTGCGGAAAAATTGGTCCTTGGGGGTTAATTGTGCCCATGAAACCTACACCAAAAAAAGTTCTTCCAGATGAAATCAACACCCATAAAGCTAGGCAGCCTAGACAGTCTTTCAGAGATTTGAGATCCAGAAAGCATTTAATCAGTGACATCGGCATCAGAGGCTTGATAGCTGCTGCTAATCCAGGACTGATTCATTTTGATAAATGTCAGCCGGTCCACAAAGTCTTTGGACAGACGCACTCTTCATATCTCTTACCTCCTCCAGCATTGAATGCCTGTTCAGAAAGCATGCTGGATATAGGGCAGCCCAGCAGCTCAATTGCATACTGGGCAAGTTATGGCCAGTGGTCTATTCTCACGACCCAGTAGATAGTCAACCGGAAATCTCTCCATGGTCCGTTTTTACCCCTAGATAATCTCCCACCATATGATGCAGACGCTGCTGATGGGATGTGGAAGCTGACAGCCCTGGGCACCGAGTACTAAATTAAAAAAAAATTTAAAAATTGTTGAAATGCATCACTGAAGTGACCCCCTTCTCCACCGCTCCTCTCTTGACCAACAGAAGCCTCAAAACCACATTTTCCACCAGACCGTAACCTACCAGAGTCAGGAAAGGCATTACATAAACTCCTCTTTAAAGGTGTCCTCAAGAGATTTTATCTCCTGCTCCCTCTGTGGGGACCGGATGAGTTCCGAGACTTTCCCCTTGCAGCGGTGGTCAAAAAGGGTTGCCAACCAATAGAGATCCTTCTCCTTGATGCCACAGATTCTCGGGTCCTTACGCAGTCTTTGAAGGATGAGGGAGCCAATGCACCTCAAGATTGTGGAGGCATGAGAAGCAGACTCCTCTGGGTCACTGAGGATTACAGAATCTGAAACTGCCTCCTCCCAGCCACGTACTACTCCCAAGGGTTCTGGGGATAGAAAACTGTCTGTTAGGGGTTGACATATGTCTTGCTCAGCTTCAATGCCTCCAAAGCTGCCAGAATACTCCTCTACCTACCGCCTCTCCTCTTGTGTGTTCTGTGGCATAGGAAGAATGGTAAATAAGGGGTACAAGCAGCGCAAATAAGCAGAATAGAATAAAATAATGCAGCTGAACACTAAAAGATCACCAAATTCAAATAAGTAATTTTTTAGAAAAAAAAAAAAAGGAGTGCAGGGCAAGACACAACTCAATGACATAAATGCATAAAAAGTCCAATACAAACAGAGGTGGACAAGATGTCCCAAACAGCATCAAAGAAAGTCCACATGACAAGGACAAATCCAAGAAATGGGTGACAATCCCTCCACTTCCAGAGCACTCGCTTCGCTCACCTCAGGGTGTGGACCAACTGAGCTAACAGATGGTCAACAACGCATATCCCATAAGGGTAAAATCTGGAACCGGGCCAAAGACCTCCAACCGATATCCCCAGGGATGAATATAGTAAGAAAAAAAAAAAAAAAAGGCAGCTCTAAGTGCTCACTCAAAACTGGTAAAAGAGGTTTATTTATAAAAAAAAAAAAAAATCATACTCACAAACAGGCTTAAATCAAGAGGCGGGAGTTTTGGGACTTTAAATGAGGAACAATGAATGTGCCTCCCTCTATCCCTAATTCAGGTAAACAAGAGAGGAACGTGGGACTTTGAATGAGGCCATTGACTTGTGGAGGTAGAGTGGTTAGTAAACATTATTATTTGTGACAATAGTATGAAACAGCACATGAAAAGTAACAAATAATTATTGATAAAATGGCATAAATACAAATCCTACTCATAAACAGGCTTAAATTAGGCGCGTATCCAGAGCAGTAACAGTGAATAGTAAAGGATGGCAGCGGGTAACTTCAGAACGTAGCCCCCCCCAGTACACGTTACGTTCACAAGAACTTAGTCAGCAGGGAAGAATGGAGTCGCATAAAGCGGGCCTTGAGAGGAAAGGAAGTCCTCCTCTTCCTCCCGCTGCTCCGCCCCGCGTGCCCGGTCCATAATGCCACACAGAGTCTGCTACAGCAGGAACACAACAGGGATTGTGTCACTAATGCATGCATTGTTATGGCTCACCATCCTTGCGGTCTCCCTTAAATGGTGACAGTACAGTGCATGCATCCTTTATCAGCAGCCATTAGTGTGGGAAAAAAAAGCCGAGCCGGCCTGACCCTGTCATTGTGCCCTACTCACATGTGCAGATGCTGCAGCATTGCCAAAGTTGAGTTCCACCTGGTGGGCATGTCACAAATCAGGCGGTTTATGAGCAGGTGGAATTCACGCTAAATTTCAGCCAATCAAGTACTGGCTGTGTATGACCGCCTGAAATGTCTACAGACTCTTCTGGCCTGCTTTAGCAGATCTTCCAACCCTGGGTACATATTTCAGAAATGCTGCACCACCAAATTGAGGACATGTGCCAGGCATGCCACATGTGCCAACTTTCCCTAAGGGCGGACAGGAGGTTTGTCCCATTATCACACACACCACCATTCCTGGCTTCAGCTGGTGTGGGGTGAACCACCTCTGGGCCTGTCGCTGCAGAGCTGCCAGAATCTCTACTTTGGTGTGTTTCCCTAGACATACCAGCTGAAGCACTGCATGGCACCTTTCAGCCCGACTCATTGAATAGCCCATTGAACGCTTAGGGGTTACTTGTGGTTCATGGGACAATTCAGCAAAGGAGGGCATGGAGATGGAGGAGGAGCTGACAAATCTCAAATCATTACCACTAGCTGTACAGAGAAGTGGCAGCACAACAAGCTGCAGCACTGAGCCCTGTCCTGCATCCTTTCCGAGTTGCAGAGTTACCCAGTGTGCAGTGAACAAAATATATCGTCCCTGGACCACATGTCAGCAGTAACATGGACATTGCGGCTGACTGCCTTGCCCAATGATGTCACAATATTGTCTTCCACGTGATGGCAGAGAGCTGGAATGGCCTTACGTGAAAAGAAATAGCGACTGGGAACCTGCCATTGTGATACAGCACATTCTGCGAATTCGCGGAAGGGGCCAGAATCCTGCAGACGGATAGGCAGAAGTTGTAGAGCCAGTAGCTTTGACAAGCTTGCATTTAGACACTGGGCACATGGGTGGCAGTGATTGTGCCTGCTGCAGTCTACAGCTGGTGGTGCGTTACTGGCAGACATGCTGCAGGGACACCCTGCGCTATACCATCATCGCTGTCAGTGGAGGCTGCTGAGAGGTCATGAGGTATAGTGAGGGTAGACCGGAAAGGTGAGGAGTATCAGAATTGTGCCCCTTTTGTGTGGCTTTCAGGTGCTCTTGCATGGGCTGAGTGGTGGGAGGTTAAATGCCTTGTCAAGCATGTGGTACCCAAATGGCTGCTGTTTTTGCAACGCTTGATGTGCTTGAGGCAAAAGTTTAAATTTACTACGTGGTTTTTCAGCTCTTTAGCACCACCGTATTTGCGCAGCGGTTTTTAAAACACAATTTAAAAAAAATACACTTTAATGAATTAAAAAAAAAAAAATCTAAACAGTAAAGTTAGCCCATTACTCCGGTGGGTGTAACAAGATGTCCGCTTGCCCCCTTCTCAGTGTATCCTTACTATGGAGGAGTGCAGGGTGTAGCAAGATGGCGGCGGTGAAATGTCACTTCTGTTACACAATGTGACGAAACACCGGCACCACCGGGCCAGGCAGTCCTATGGAATAGCATGAAAACCACGGGCGTAGCAACATATCAAAAGATCAAGGGGATGCCGATCCATAGCTGAGGGATTACTGCCGATACGGAACAATCCTAGGAACATGAAAAACAAAGATCAAAGTCTCGGATGTATAACCTCAATTGGCGTGGAATCCAATGAACTGTGATGGCCAATTATTTGGAAAAAGCTACCATAGCTTATTCAATTTTCAAAAAAAGAGAAACAAATAAATAAACAATGTTTCCGAATGGCTACACAAAGTATCAGCTGAATTGCCTGAAGCGGTATGTGTATAGAGGGACTGTCCACCAGAGACTAGGAGATCATGAAATCAGCAGAGTGCGATGGAGATGACGAGTTCATGAAGGAACGTTTCCAGATGGCTGCACGGTATGACAGTTCACCTGCCGATTGAAGTGTGTATGTGTAGAACTCACTGTTAAGCACGTCGTGATCCTACGGGGTAAATGACCGTGCTATATCAAGATGCAACTCAACTCCCAACTCAACTCAACTGTCACCAGGAGATAGTGGAGGCAACGATGTGGAGGCAACGATGTGCAGTGAAGACTGTAACAGCTGGTTCCCGTATTGTCTCCTCGTGGCCGAGTATCACCATACTGGAATCCCAAAGGAATCACTCGAGGAGTGTGGGAGGCAAGGAGACACAGCCGATTAATGGTAACTTCCTGCTACTAGATATCACCAGATACCAGGTCCCGTGTTCTTATAACGCATATGACGTCTTATGACCTCAACACGTTTCGCTGGGAACCACCAGCTTCGTCAGGCTGCACGGCAGCACAGTGCATTGTGGTCATTCGGCGGGCCAAACAGTCGAACGCCCCGATAATTTGGGTGTTCGATGAAGGGGCCGAACAGCCAATGTTCATCCTGAGCTCATGCTCAGGCCGAACTGTTCACCCAACTCTATCGCCAACCAGTTAAAATGATGCAAAATTTACTCAACCTTTCTAACTTTCTGCTGTGTGTGTGGGGGAGGAGGAGGGGAGGTAGGTGATCTGTGTGGGGGGAGGACGAGGGGAGGTAGGTGATCTGTGTGGGGGGAGGACGAGGGGAGGTAGGTGATCTGTGTGGGGGAGGAGGAGGGGAGGTAGGTGATCTGTGCGGGGGAGGGGAGGTAGGTGATCAGTGTGGGGGGAGGAGGAGGGGAGGTAGGTGATCAGTGTGAGGGGAGGAGGAAGGGGAGGTAGGTGATCTGTGTGAGGGGAGGAGGAAGGGGGGTAGGTGATCTGTGTGGGGGGAGGAGGAAGGGAGGTAGGTGATCTGTGTGGGGGGAGGAGGAAGGGAGGTAGGTGATCTGTGTGGGGGGAGGAGGAGGGGAGGTAGGTGATCTGTGTGGGGGGAGGAGGAGGGGAGGTAGGTGATCTGTGTGGAGGGAGGAGGAGGGGAGGTAGGTGATCTGTGTGGGGGAGGAGGAAGGGAGGTAGGTGATCTGTGCGGGGAAGGAGGAGGGGAGGTAGGTGATCTGTGCGGGGGAGGGGAGGTAGGTGATCAGTGTGGGGGAGGAGGAGGGGAGGTAGGTGATCAGTGTGTGGGAGAAGGAGGAGGAGGGGAGGTAGGTGATCTGTGCGGGGGAGGAGGGGAGGTAGGTGATCTCTGTGGGGGAGGAGGAGGGGAGGTAGGTGATCTGTGTGGGGGAGGAGGAGGGGAGGTAGGTGATCTGTGTGGGGGAGGAGGAGGGGAGGTAGGTGATCTGTGTGGGGGAGGAGGAGGGGAGGTAGGTGATCTGTGTGGGCGATGAGGAGCGGAGGTAGGTGATCTGTGTGGGCGAGGAGGAGGGGAGGTAGGTGATCTGTGTGGGAGGGGAGGTAGGTGATCTGTGTGGGAGGGGAGGTAGGTGATCTGTATGGGGAGGAGGAGGGGAGGTAGGTGATCTGTGTGGGGGAGGAGGAGGGGAGGTAGGTGATCTGTGTGGGGGAGGAGGAGGGGAGGTAGGTGATCTGTGTGGGGGAGGAGGAGGGGTGGTAGGTGATCTGTGTGGGCGAGGAGGGGAGGTAGGTGATCTGTGTAGGAGGGGAGGTAGGTGATCTGTATGGGGAGGAGGAGGGGAGGTAGGTGATCTGTATGGGGAGGAGGAGGGTAGGTAGGTGATCTGTGTGGGGGGGGAGGAGGAGGGTAGGTAGGTGATCTGTGTGTGTGGGGGAGGAGGAGGGTAGGTAGGTGATCTGTGTGTGTGGGGGAGGAGGAGGGTAGGTAGGTGATCGGTGTGGGGGAGGAGGAGGGGAGGTAGGTGACCTGTGTGGGGGAGGAGGAGGGGAGGTAGGTGATCTGTGTGGGGGAGGAGGAGGGTAGGTAGGTGATCTGTGTGTGTGGGGGAGGAGGAGGGTAGGTAGGTGATCGGTGTGGGGGAGGAGGAGGGGAGGTAGGTGACCTGTGTGGGGGAGGAGGAGGGGAGGTAGGTGATCAGTGTGGGGGAGGAGGAGGGGAGGTAGGTGATCTGTGTGGGGGAGCGGAAGGAGGAGGGGAGGTAGGTGATCTGTGTGGGGGAGGGGGGGAGGAGGGGAGGTAGGTGATCTGTCTGGGGGAGGAGGAGGAGGGGAGGTAGATGATCTGTGTGGGGGAGGGGGAGGAGGAGGGGAGGTAGGTGATCTGTCTGGGGGAGGAGGAGGGGAGGTAGGTGATCTGTGTGTTGCAATTCTTCTCTCTTGGGATGTTATGTACAAAAAGTTCAGCATATCCTGATTTTTCTCAGTACATTGATGTACACTTACCGTACTGCCCCTCCCCCATTTGTGTCCCCACATCGCCCCTCATTCTTACCCCGATCTCTCCGAAAGTTTTTCTATCAGTCTCTGGTTGCAGTAATGTGTGAACAGAAGAGGAGAAGGAGGAGGAGGTGTTATTCTTCATTTTCTTGTAGCTCAGAGAGGGGGAGGGGTGTCCTCCATTTTCTTGTAGCTCAGAGAGGGGGAGGGGGTGTCCTCCATTTTCTTGTAGCTCAGAGAGGGGGAGGGGTGTCCTCCATTTTCTTGTAGCTCAGAGAGGAGGAGGGGGTGTCCTCCATTTTCTTGTAGCTCAGAGAGGGGGAGGGGTGTCCTCCATTTTCTTGTAGCTCAGGGATTCAATCTTCCTGTACTGACCAAGAGAGTCTGGCTGCAGACTGAAGCTCCACATTTGACAGGAAACATGTGACTCCTAATCCCTTTTTATTTTTTTTAATGAACTTTAATGTAACAAACATTCAATGGACACAACTGTTGGAAGTGGAGGCCACATGTTTCCCATCACATCTGCATTTCCCGGGTGTCTGGCTGCAGACTGGAGCTCCGCCCTCTACAGGAAACATGTGGCCTCCACAGTTTTTTTATTCTTTTTTCTTCAACTTTAACCCTTTCGCTGCCAGAGCTGTTTTTGCATTTTTTTGTAGACACGTTTAAAAAATAATTTTTGGCTTGAAAATTACACCAACCCATCCCCTCCCCCCAAATATGATATATTTTCTGAAAGAAGACACCTTGGAGAATAAAATAGCACTAGTTCCGTTTTTTTATGTTGCACAATATTATCGCAAAGGTCTAGCAAAGTTTCAGTAAAAAAAAAACACTAAAGTGAATTTAAAGGGGAAACAAACGTAATAAATTGCCCACGTTTGGTAAAATATAAAAGATGAGGTTGCACCAAGTAAATAGATACCCAATATGTCAAACCTTAAATTTTCATGCACCAGTAAAATGGCAACAAACTTCCGTACCCTATATTTTCTTTAGACGATGCTTCAAAAGCCCCCTATAGGCCACATGTGTGGTGATATGTAACGTGTATCTCAATCAATGTTTTTAAGTGTAGGTACCCCTGACTAGGGATGGGCTTTATGTTCAGGTCGAACATCGGCCGTTCGCCAGTTCGTTGAACAGTGAACAATTTGGGGTGTTCGCGGCAAATTCAAAAGCTGCGGAACACCCTTTAAAAGTCTATGGGAGAAATCATAAGTGCTCATTGTAAAGGCTTATATGTTATTGTCATAAAAAGTGTTTGGGGACCTGGGTCCTGCCCCAGGGGACATGGATCAATGCAAAAAAAAGTTTTAAAAACGGCCGTTTTTTCAGGAGCAGTGATTTTAATAATGCTTAAAGTGAAACAATAAAAGTGTAATATCCCTTTAAATTTCGTATCTGGAGGTGTCTATAGTATGCCTGTAAAGGGGTGCATGTTTCCCGTGTTTAGCAGAGTCTGACAGCAAAATGACATTTCAAAGGAAAAAAAGTCATTTAAAAGTGCTAGAGCAAGTGTCGGGCCGGCTATAATGAATTGTCGGTCCGACAATACACATAAAAGTTCATTGATAAGAATTCCCCACAGGGGACCAAAATTTAAAAAAAAAATGCGTGGGGGTCCCAGAACTCCTCTTTAACATATTGTTTAATCACATAGTGGAGGTATTTGGTGGTATTTGGGGGTCTGTCAGTGGGGGGAGGGTGGTATTTGGGGGTCTGTCAGTGGAGGGAGGGGGTGGCATTTGGGAGGGTTGGGGGTCTGTCAGTGGTGGAGGGGTGTTACTTGGGGGTCTGTCAGTGGTGGAGGGGTGGTATTTGGGGGTCTGTCCTTGGAGGGAGGGGGTGGTATTTGGGAGGGTTGGGGTCTGTTAGTTGGGGGGGAGGGGTGGTATTTGGGGATCTGTCAGTGGAGGGAGGGGTGGCATTTGGGAGGGTTGGGGGTCTGTCAGTGGGGGGAGGGGTGGCATTTGGGAGGGTTGGGGGTCTGTCAGTGGGGGGAGGGGTGGTATTTGGGAGGTTTGGGGGTCTGTCAATGGGGGAGGGGTGGTATTTGGGGGTCTGTCGGGGGGGGAGAGGGTGGTATTTGGGGATCTGTCAGTGGGGGGAGGGGTGGTATTTGTGGGTCTGTCAGTGGGAGGGAGGGGTGGGATTTGGAGGTCTGTCAGTGGAGGGAGGGGGTGCTATTTGGGAGGGTTGGTGGTCTGTCAGTGGGGGGGTATTTTGGGGGTCTGTCAGTGGAGGGAGGGGGTTGTATTTGGGAGGGTTGGGGGTCTGTCCGTGGGGGGGAGAGGGTGGTATTTGGGGGTCTGTCAGTGGAGGGAGGAAGTGGTATTTGGGAGGGTTGGGGGTCTGTTAGTGGGGGAAAGGGGTGGTATTTGGGGGTCTGTTGGGGGGAGAGGGTGGTATATAGGGTTTGAGCTTGTCCATCAGTGGGGGTCTGTTGGGGGGATGGCAGTTGGTGGGGTGTGGGTCAGTAGTTGGGGGTAGGGGTCGGTAATTGAGGGGGTGTATTTGTTGGGGCAGGGGGGGTAGTTGGTGTCTGTCAGTGGGGAGCGTAGTGTAGAGGGTGGGGTCCGTCAGTGTGGGTAGAGATTGGTAGTTGCGGGGATGGGGGTCTAACAGTGGCACCCCTCCCTCCACTGACAGCCCCCAACCCCTCAAATATCACCCCTCTTTCCATTGACAGCCCCCAACCCCCAAAAAACCACAGACCTCCAAACCCCTTAAATACCACCCCTCCCCCCCCCCCCATTCACATATTTCCAAACCCCCCAAATACCCCCCTTGCTCCACTCACAGATCCGCAACCCCCCCAAATACCACCCCTCCCCCCACTCACAGACCTCCATACCTCCCAAATACCACCTTCCCTCCACTGACAGACCCACAACCCTCTTAAATACCATCCCCCACCCACTGAGAGACCCCCGCAGGGGGTGCCTGGCTTCAGTGGAGCCCAGAGGAGACATGCTTGGTGTTTTAGGCCCGGCATGTCTCATTAAAGAGAACCTGTCAACAAATAATCATCACAAAAAAAAATAAAGTTACACCCAAGCATATAAACCCCCTAAAAAATTTTAGAGCCACCCCCACATATATGCATATATGAATGTAAACATACATGCGTTGGGGGCGCCTACACATGAAAACATTGATTGCTATACACATGTTACATATCACCGCACACGCCGGAGTGAGAGGGAATTTTTTTAGCACCAGACCTCCTCCGTAGCGCTAAATGGCTGACCTATAGGGGGCTTTTGACGCATCGCCTATAGAAAGTACAGGGCACTGAAGAATGTCACCATTTGACAGGCTCACACAAATGTAGGATTTGACATGTTGGGTATCTATTTACTCGGTGCAACCTCATCTTTTATATATTTGACCAAAAATGTGGGTCATTTATTGCAACTGTTTCCCTTTAACCATTTCAGTACCCGCCCATAGTCATATGACGTCCACAGATGGGATCTCCCATCCTGGGTGGGCGTTATATGATGTCCTCGGCTTCCCGGCAGTATAGGGGGGCGCGTGTGAGCGCACCTCGTGCCTGGCAGTTGCGCTGACCGCCGGGCACCTGCGATCGCTGGTAACAGAGCAGGAAAAATCTTGTCAGGGAAGTGACGGTCCGTCACGGCCATCTTGGTACACCCCGCACTCGGCCACACTAAGCTTACAGTCTGAAGTCGCCAATCGGACATCTTGTTACACCCACCGGAATTTTGCATTTCATAGTTATTTCTACCAATAAACGGAGCTTATATAGTGAAATACAGGATTTAGAACTCCGTCCGACTGTTTTGAGGTTGTATTATAAAAGCAGCGGTGTTCTGTCAGGTCAGCAAACCTGTGAGATCAGCAAGATTGCCGCTGCTTTTAATATTTAACATCAAAATAGCTTCACGAACTTCTAAATCCTGAATTTCACGATATAAGCTTAGTTCACTGGTAGAAGTAAGTGTGCAAAGCAAAACTCCGGTGGGTGTAACAAGATGTCCGCTTGGCGACTTCAGACTGCAGGCTTAGTGTGGCCGAGTGGGGTTGAACCAAGATGGCTGCAATGGAACGTCACTTCCATTACAAGATTTGACAGGTCGCCTAATCTGATGGAACTCCCCTTGCAGATTTTCTCGCCCCCCCCCCCCCTCCCCCCAGCACAGGGGAAGGAGAGCATGGATACATTGTATATAAAGGAGGAAGATCTTTATCAATGGACACATTTCTTCTAAACAATGAGAAGTCATTGTGTCATTACAGGAAAATCAGATCCCTGAGCTACAAGAAAATGGAGGATACCCCCTCCCCCTCTCTGAGCTACAAGAAAATGGAAGACACCCCCTCCTCCTCTCTGAGCTACAAGAAAATGGAGGACACCCCTCCTCCTCTCTGAGCTACAAGAAAATGGAGGACACCCCTCCTCCTCTCTGAGCTACAAGAAAATGGAGGACACCCCTCCCTCCTCTCTGAGCTACAAGAAAATGGTGGCACTGAGGACACCCCTGCCCCTCCCCCTCCCCTTCTCACATGTTGCTGCAGCCAGAGACAGACAAGTGGCTGAAAAACAAAAAAAATCCAGAGAGATCGGGTAAGAATGGGGGGCAATGTGGGGTCACTATGGGGGGAGGGAAGTACAGGGAGTTTCCATTTACACCAACACACTGAAGAAAAAGATCAGATCATGGTGAACTTTGTGTTTTGGATGTCCCAAGAGAGAAGAATTACAACACAGATCACCTACCTCCTCCCTCCCCACAGATCACCTACCCCCCCCACAAATCACCTACCCCCCCCCCACAGATCACCTAACTCCCCGCCCCACAGATCACCTACCCCCCACACACAGATCACCTACCCCCCCACACATACAGATCACCTACCTCCTCCCCCCCACACACAGATCACCTACCCCCCCACACACAGATCACCTACCCCCCCACACATACAGATCACCTACCTCCTCCCCCCCACACACAGATCACCTACCCCCCCACACACACAGATTATCTACCCCCCACAGATCACCTACCTCCTCCCACCCCACACACAGATCACCTACCTCCCCCCACACACAGACCACCTACCTCGCCATACCCCACACACAGATCATCTACCTCCCCCCCACACACACAGACCACCTCCCCCCCACACACACAGACCACCTCCCCCCCACACACACAGACCACCTCCCCCCACACACACAGACCACCTCCCCCCCACACACACAGACCACCTCCCCCCACACACACAGACCACCTCCCCCCACACACACAGACCACCTCCCCCCACACACACAGATCACCTACCTCCTCCCCCCCCCACACACACAGATCACCTACCTCCTCCCCCCCCCACACACACAGATCCCACCAATCACATACCTCCTTTGCACACAAAAGTTCACACAGAGCTTCCTTCTTCTCAGTCCCAACAGGACTTGTTCACTAAAACATTAAACCTCCGAGGGGGAACAAAAAAAATGCACCAACATATACACAGGATGGTAATTTGGGATAGTTGATAAGTAATGTTGGGTGAATGGTTCAGCCTGAGCATTGGCGGTTCACCCCGTTCTGGGAACATCCGAATTTCCAGGGTGTTCACCCCACCAAACACCCTGAAATGTGCTGCACAGTGCATTCTGTGCCCCGATTGGGCAAAGCAGAGCCCCCCCTGCCCCAAAGCACCCACCCCCCCATGTTGAGGGCATGTGGCCTGGTATGGTTCGGGGGGGAGGGGGGGGGCGCTCGCTCACCCCCCCCTTTCCTGACCAGCCAGGCTGCATGCTTGAAGGGTCTGGTATGAATTTTGGGGGGGACCCCACGCCTTTTTTATTTTAGTGTGGGGTTCCCCTTTAAATCCTTCAGGTCTGGTATGAATTGGGGGGAGGGGGATGCCATGCTGTTTGTTTTTTTCTTTTGTTTTGTTTTTTTACAATACCTGGATGGCAGCAATTGCAACGGCAAGTCATTTTAAATGTGATTTGACGCGTTTTTCTTTTAGAAATTTCATTTTTTCTGCAGCATGTTCTATATATGCTACAGATGTGCCAATTTACAGGCAGACTAAGGGGACCCCCCAGACACTATATTTAAAGGAATTTTTCATTTTTATTGTTGCACTTTAAGCATCATTAAAACAGCTGCTCCTAAAAGTATAATTTAAACAAAAATTTTTTTGCATTGATACATGTCCACCAGGGCAGTACCCGGGTCCTCATACCCCACTTTTATGGCCATGTACTTGCATATAAGCCTTCAAAATGGGCACTTTTTATTTTTTCTGTTCGGCTCCCATTGACTTCAATGGGGTTCGCTGTTCGTATCAGAACTTTTCCCCTGTTCGGGAGTTCTGCTGCAAACCAAAAGGGGGGGTGTTCGTCTCATCCCTACTGATAAGAGAAGGAAAGGTGCTGGCTATGGAATTGGGAGGGGGAGTCACAGAACGGTTCTAAAACAGTTGAAAAATTAAGCTGACCATAGAGTGATTGACCACCAAATCACTCAATTTCACCATCAACACAGTCAATGTTGATGGGGAAATCCCTCCCGCAGAGCTATTGTGTTCTCCCGATGATGGGGGGGGAGGGGGGGTGCAGGGGTGCTGTCCCTGCAGTGATTATTGCTAGCGGCTGTAGCCATTGCATGCAAAATCTGACAGGCTGGTTGTACCCAAGTTGATAAATCGATCAGTTTGGGTACAATCATCCTGCCCATACATGGTCCTCGTGACTAAGCTCCGGGGCGGAGTGAAACGCGTTGGGGTGTGGCCTGGTATGAGGTCGCCACTCCATTCGCCTTTCCAGGACAACATAGATGTGTGACATCCAGGGGCTACCCCCTTCTTCCCTTGAGCTTTCGCAGGAGCCAGGACGGGTTCCATCCCCTGTCAGCACTCTAGCAGCAGTTGCAGATGCATTGTCTACATACCCCCTCACTATTGAGCATGAGCGGCACACATACACTTCCCAGGTCACATGGTGAACCAGCCGGGATTCTAACCATCTGTACCCAGCTTTATTTAGAAACCCAAAGTCCACATTTATTCCATTATCTCTTGTGTCGAATACAATTCTCATTCTGAGTTCAAAAGTTTTTCCCTTACTGAGTATTTTTAAAGTTTAGCAACCAAAACCTTCCCATCTTCTATACGGGGGTCTGGTTGTGAGAAATGATGTCCCATCAGTGTGCAGGGATCATCTTCCTGATGTTATCTGGCTCCCGGTCACATACCTCCCAACCGTCCTGCATTCGCCGGGACCGTCCCGGGATTTGATATAAGTCCTGGTGAGTTCCGGAGCGGCGCTCAGTGGCGGAGCAAGTTCTGGCATTTGGATCCAGGGACTTGCCCAGCAGGAGCGCACAAGCTGTGGGGCACCAGTAAGATCTGCCCTCGGCTTGCACTTTGTGTCTGGAGTCCTGCACGGCAGCACATCTTTATTTGGCAGCCGGAATCCCTCGTGGCCGTCTGCATCTCACACAGTGCAGAGCGGCTGAACCCAACTTCTTCTCCTGCCCAGCTGTGATGCTTTTCTGTACACAGGAGGAGGAGGGGGGACAGGGCTCTGCATATGCTTTTGCTGATCTGAGGTCTCTGATAAACATTTGGCTTGCACTGATGGGCACTGATATGCAGCACTAATTGGCACTGATAGGTGGCACTGGTGGACACTGATGGGTGCTGTTAAAGAAGCACTGATAAGGCTGCACTGAAAGGCAGTACTGATGGGCACTAATAGATGAAGCGCATTTGTGAGATCAGCTTCTGATGTTGGATGAGAAGCCCTGGCTCGCAGTCTCCGCTCTAATTCATCCCAAAGGTGTTCTATCATGTCGAGGTCAGGACTTTGTGCAGGCCAGTCAAGTTCCTCCACCCCAAACTTGCTCATCCATGTCTTTATGGACCATGCTTTGTGCACTGGTGCGCAGTCATGTTGGAACAGGAAGGGGCCATCCCCAAACTGTTCCCACAAAGTTGGGAGCATGAAATGGTCCAAAATGTCTTGGTATGCTGACGCCTTAAGAGTCCCCTTCACTGGAACTAAGGGGCCAAGCCCAACCCATGAAAAGAACAAACCCACACCATAATCCCCCCTACACTAAATTATTTGGACCAGTGCACAAAGCAAGGTCCATAAAGACATGGATGAGCGAGTTTGTGGTGGAAGAACTTGACTGGCCTGCACAGAGACCTGACCTTAAACCCGATGAATTAGAGCGGAGACTGCGAGCCAGGCCTTCTCGTCCAACATCAGTGCCTGACCTCACAAATGCACTTCTGGAAGAATGGTCAAACATTCCCATAGACACACTCCTAAACCATGTGGACGGCCTTCCCAGAAGAGTTGAAGCTGTTATAGCTGCAAAGGGTGGGCCAACTCAATATTGATCCCTATGGACTAAGACTAGGATGCCATTACATTTCATGTGTGTGTAAAGGCAGGCATCCCAATACTTTTGGTAATATAGTGTATGTCAGATGGCAAGTGGTTAATTTGTTACAGTAATGGATCAAGTACTGTTTGTAGAGTTGTAACCATCTACGATGGAAGGTCCGTGTCCTGAATGCTGTGTTACATTTGTAGTAAAGACCCGTATACTTCATTAAAACCATTATTAGAGAAAAAAAATGCCTGTACAAAGCTGAACACACTGCTTCTGATTTATTGTATCGTTTATCTGGGCTGAAAATGCATTAAAATGTTCTGAATGGGACCAAAGAATTAATTAAATTATACCAACCAACAGAAATAATGGAATAATAGAGTAAAATGAAATACAAAAACTTAAACATGTTTATAAGATACTCCTTTTAAATTTATTAATGAAGGTTAAATAAAAGAGAAAGCAACTTTACTATAGCCAAATTTACCAACATTTTTTTTTTTACCTCTATACAGGTGGATTGATGGACCATGTTTTTGGTCAGGTTCGTCTTCATAGTCACAACTAAGTCACCCTGGTGATGGTCACATTGTTCTTCATAGCCACAACTAAGTCACCCTGGTGATGGTCACATTGGTCTTCATCAACACAACTAAGTCACCCTGGTGATGGTCACATTGGTCTTCATCAACACAACTAAGTCACCCTGGTGATGGTCACGTTGGTCTTCATCAACACAACTAAGTCATCCTGGTGATGGTCACGTTGGTCTTCATTGTCACAACTAAGTCACTCTGGTGATGGTCAGGTTTGGTTTTCATCATCACAACTCAGTCACCCTGGTCTTCATAGTAACAACTAAGTAACCCTGGTGATGGTCACGTTGGTCTTCATTGTCACAACTGAGTCACCCTGGTGATGGTCACTTTGGTCTTCATAATCACAACTGAGTCACCCTGGTGATGGTCACGTTGGTCTTCATGGTCACAACTAAGTCACCATGGTGATGGTCACTTTGGGCTTTATAATCACAGGTGGTGACAAATCCATATGGGTGTTCTGAGAGACTGAAATACTTTACTGGAGGGTTCACACAGGACACAAGCCATATCATTCTAAATGTCATGATTGTTTTAGATGTTCATCAGCATTGATCCAACCTCAGAGGACAACGGGAGAAAAATGATTTCAGGGTTCTGGAAGTGACAACAACTTTTAAGTCAAACTCAAGAGAGAAGCAATACTTTTTCTGGATGGTGACAAAGGTTTTACTTCAAAATCTGACCTCACTGAATACCTGATGGAACACACAGAAGAGAAGCCGGGTCTGGGTTCTGACTGCATCATAGTGTTTCCAATGCAACCAAACCCTGGACTTGGGGGAGCTCACACTAAAGTGAAGAGGTATTTTTGTTCTCTATGTGGCAAAGCTTTCGCAGTAATGTCACAACTGATCACACACGAGAGGGTTCATACCGGGGAGAAGCCATTTCAGTGTGACTGTGGCCAAGCTTTCACAACAAAGACAAAACTTAGCAGACACCAGAGGGTTCACACTGAAGAGAAGCTGTATCAGTGTTCTGAATGTAACAGACCTTTTCGAGAGAAGGGAACCCTTCTTATGCACCAGAAGATTCATACTGGAGACAAGCCATATAAGTGTTTTACGTGTGGCAAAGCTTTTAAAATTAGATTCGATCTCATCAATCATGAAAGGGTTCACACTGGAGAGAGGCCATATCAATGTTCCCAATGTGACAAAGCTTTTACAAGGAAGTCAAACCTTCTCAGACACCAGACGGTTCACACGATAGAGAAACCATTTCAATGTTCTGAATGTGGTAAAGCTTTTCTAGAGATGCCAGGCCTCATCAGACATAAGAAGGCTCATGCTGGAGGAAAAACCTATATAGAGAAGCCTTTTCAATGCACTGAATGTGACAAAGCTTTTGCACAGAAGCCACATCTTATCAGACATCAGAAGCTTCACACTGGAGAGAAGCCATTTCAATGTTCTGAATGTGATAAAGCTTTTATACAGAAGACACATCTTATCACTCACCTTAAAGTTCACACTGGAACACCAGAGGGTTCATCCTCAACTGCTGAGAATAAACTCTGAGAGAAGGGGGTATTAAAGGGGTAGAAGTTATGCTACTGTGACAGAGTTTTGGATGTCCCAGTAGTTCCACATCTCATGCCATCCAACAAACTACTGGAAAGGTACAATGATACTTTGAAGAACACACTCGCTACAATTCATGAATGTAATGGACGGCTGCATTGAGTTTAGCGCTTATGTCCATCAGGCACACACCTAGGGATCCATTGATTACTCTACCTTTTTGAGATAATTTTTGGACATGCACCAGTGACTAAACTGTGTTTTCCGTAATGATTTTCTACTATTATTCATTGATAAGTTTGTTTTTTTTTGCTTATGAAGCTTTGATTGAACATGTAATTTGTTTGCATCATAAACAAAATAATTTGCATTCCAACCTGTTTTCTTTATTTCCAGATCTCCACTTAACACATTGATTGATTAATTCTTCCTCTTGGTTGAGCTCCATTTTGCCAAGCCTCTACAGCCAAGCTTGAGGGCTCAAGATAAAGCTTGCCATACACTGATTGAAATTTGGATGGTTCACCAGGAAATGGATGAACTTTGGTCAGTGTGTGACCATCTCTGCTTGATAGAAGTTGATCTTTGACTTCTGTCGAAGGGACATATTGGAAAACGTTTCTCTATCGGTGGCTGCAGTTGCTGTTCAGTCTATTCTGACAGAAAAGGGTGCTGCTGTCCTGTACATAAAGTCCCAATATGGGGGATTCCTTAACCCCCTCTTATCTGTGTGGATATAGGAAACAGAAAAAAAACTAACCATGTATGGTCAGCTGAAGACCATCTGGCCCATGCCTCCCATTGCAAAAAGATTTAGCACTCCAGGCAGGCCAAATGAGGAGGAGTCACCGTCCAGTGAAAAAGATGCTCCCTGTGCTTCCTTACACATACCACTTAAGCACAGTTTGCTGATTAAGTTTCATCTCATGTTAGGAACGTATCTGTAGGGATTGGAGACCAGTGGATGAAAACTTCAGGATAGGCACAGCTTTTAGTGTAAGAGAAATCAAGTACAGTAATACCTTGGTTTGAGAGTAACTTGGTTTGAGAGCGTTTTGCAAGACAAGCAAAGCTTTTAAATAAATTTTGACTTGATATAGAAGTAGCATCATGTCATAACTGTATAAAAGAGAAGAGAGGTGCCTCTAACTGTAGCAATATGGTTACATTTAATGAAGGCACAACATTTAGAAACTCACATGGTTGATGATTAAAACAGGCACATCTAAGTATGCCGGCACCCGGGAAAAAGCTGTCAACATAGACCATCCCCCGCACCACCATCAACGTCATCCCTTCCACACTGCGCTCCATGAGCACTTCAAGCCTCGCTTTCAAATCACTCTACTGCAGAGTAGTCTTCCTGGTCACGATCTCAGACTGACAGCGTTGAGAGCCGGTGGTGCGGAGGACGGTCTATGTGGACAGCTTTACCCCAGATCCCTGCATACTTAGATGTGCCTCTTTTAATCATCAACCATGCGAGTTGCTAAATGTTGTACCTTCATTAAATGTAACCATATTGCTACAGTTAGAGGCGCCTCTCTTCTCTTTTTATACTCTGTAGCTCCTGCTGGATTTTGCTTCTAATCCCCTTGTGGAGGCTGCCATTTGTGGATGGACATAAAACCGCACCAAACCCAGCAGCCGAAGTCTTGCATAGGCTTTGCCTGGCCCAAGATGGCTTCAGTGGTCAGGTGAGGAACCAGCGTCCAATCGGACAGCTGTCTTCCTGTGACCACAGGAAGTCATAGAGGAACCGAGTTCCTCACAACTTCCTTCCCATTCTGCATTGCTGGTTTGGTCATGCCTACATTGGGGAAGACAGACTGCATCTGCCTACAAAGGTGAACCTGAATGGGAGTGACTTTCATGATCAATCAGCCGAGGAGGATGAAAACAGTAAATTGTGAGAGTTCCAACAACATACAAACAGGCCCGGATGGAAGGCACAGCCGACCATAGCCACTTGAAATCCTGGAATGATGTCAACAACTTCTGCAGCGAGGGGTGGAAATACGACCTGGCTGGTCCACACCCAAACGTGGAGCTTCCTACAAGAAGATGGTGTAGTTTCTTCTCTTTCCCTACTCCTGTGAAACCTTTTCCTGCTGCTAAGCACTGTCCCTTCCAGGCGGTAAACCTGTTCCTACACTAACCACTCACATAAATCGCGTCAAACCCAGCAGCCGGAGTCTTGCATAGACTCTGCCTGGCCTAAGATGGCTTCAGAGGTCAGGTGGGGAACAGCTGACAGCTGTCTCCCTGTGACTGCAAGATGTCATAGAGAAACCGAGTTCCTCACAACTTCCCTCCCCTTCTATATTGCCACTTTGGTCAATCGCCACCTACAGTGAACTGCATCTGCCTACAATTGTGCAAAGTGAATCTGAATGGGAGTGACTTTCATGATCAATCAGCTGATGAACTTGAAGGGTTCTAGTGAGGAAAGGTAGAGTGTCAGCATCCCTTTAAGAAATGATTAATCACTCTGATTGGCCACATGATCAGATGCAGGTGAGACTCACTGCAACTGCAATGCAGTAATGGAGAACTATGAGAATTTCAATGGTCAAAGAAACAGCGTGTGGCAGAACAGACAAGTCATGCTCCAGGCCATGGGAGACCAGAAATCAAGATCCAGTAGACCCAACTACTTAATTTAAGGACTAAGGAAATTCTACCGAAAGGTTATCTTTTATGGGAATTTCTGACTATAGGTTAAGTTCACCTTTGGGGAAAAAAATTACAAATGGACATATTTAAAAAAAAAAATGTCACTGTGGGCAGATCAGGGAGTGTAGGGGGAGGTACTAGAGTATGTTACATGTTACACCCTAAATACAAGTGTAACATGCTCCAAAAGTCAGCTTAGCCTTCAAATTGGGGTAATGCAAACTTTCCTTTGTTTCCCATGAATCCTCTCATGGAACATAACCTTTCCATGTTATCATATAATATTGTAGCTTTCCATGGTGAAGACCAGAATTAAGCACTTTCTCCATAATTAATTCTTCCTCCCCTTGTTCTTAGACTGGGTCTGGTAGACGGAGTGTCTTGGAAAATGATTCTTTTTAAAAGGTGCCACATAAAAAACAGGATGGATCTTCATCGAAGGAGATAATTTGGGTTTGTAAAGCAGAGGGTTTATTTGGGCCATTACGTCAAAAAGCTCTATGAACATTGGACCAAGTTTTGGATAAAACAGTGTGATGGTTTAGGGAGTTTTCACTCAGTGTTCGTGCTTCCCAAGTGAGTTCAGTTCACTCCAGAAATGTTTTAAGGGCTTGCTGGTCCACTTATCTATGTCCAACACATGCTGAGATAATGTGTAGTCCCATTCAACAATTTATGTCTGCCACATGCAGGACAATCTATGACCACCACATGGATTGGAAATGTGGAGTACTGTGGAGCAATCTCTACCTCCCACATGGATTGGAAAACGAGTCAAGTGGGACAATTTTTGTCCACCATGTGGATTGAGCAACATGTAGACCCTAAGGATCACCTATGTTCGCTAAATGCAGGACAATGTGAAGTCCCCTGGAATAATCTATATCCGCTACCTGCATGAAAATGCGGAGTCCCATTAGACTGCCATATGCTGAGATAATGTAGAGTTCCTATTTGATTTTTTTTATAAATCCTCCTAACATATAAAGTGCAAAAATCCTGTGTTATAGAGCCCCTTGTACTGCTGGTCAAGGGGGGACAAATGTTTTGGATCTGCGGTCATCAGGGTAAAAAAAATAGTGCCCACTGTCTTTGTATTGTGGGAGGAAAAATGTCCTCAGCGTTGCTGACAGTGGCCAGAGGGAAGGAAAAATTATTAGGGGAAAAACGTTGTTCACCGGGGAGATAAGTGGCACACGCCTTGGGTGGAGGCACTAGGAACACCTACTTCTCCCTCTATGTTCCTGGGACACGGTCAATGTGGGACAATCCTGGTAGATCCAGGACAATTGGTCACACACGGTACAATCTGTACAATCTCTGCTCTGTGAATCTTGTCCATCCTCTTGTGACATCAATAAAGATAAGTGAACCAAACATATAATCAAGCCCCCCCCCCACTTCCCCCATAGGCAGGGACATGCACAAAGCATAAACCCACGGAGGGCGGACATTGTGCACAGATTGTACAAAACATACTAGGTATGGTGGCACACACAGAGCGATGGGGATCATTTCAAGACCGGTATTTCTGGTTATCTGTAAATGAAAAGGCTGTAAAGGGATATAGCGCCTCCTGTGGACAATTGTGAGGATCGCAGTTTAGTAGACATGTGCGCCGTCAATAAATTTGTTTCGTTTCGTTCAGTTCCGTTTCGTATTAAAATTAATTCGTAATTTGTGTCCCAAATTCAATTCGCATTCGTACGAAATACAAATTTTCGTTAGGTTCGTAAAATTTTCGTAACAATTAAGAAAGTTCGTTTTGATGAATTTATCATTATGAGGGGCTCCCACCATCCCTGTGCTGTGCTGACTTCCTGGGTTTTTAACTTTTGGTTTGGTTAACTTTTCGTAACAATAACGAAAGTTTGTTATGATAAATTTATCCGAAATTCGTAAATGAAATTTCTTATTTCGTACAAAATTCGTATGCATAAAAAATTGTATTTCGGATCCTTACGAATGTACGAATTTTCGGAACTGTATTTTCAGAATTTTCGCTCATGTCTACAGTTTGATGATCGCTCACACTTCTGAGTCTGGACATATTTGGTATGTAATTATTGGATGTAGTCTGGTCTGTTACATCGTGAATGGGAATAGTATGGTGTCCGTGCGCACTGCACATTTATTTAATGTTATACTGGGAAATAGTGGCCTGATAAACTGATGTACAAATACTGAGATACTTCACAAATCACACCGACATCTTTTTTTTTTTTTTTTTTTTCATGTCTGGGAGGGTTTAGTACTTTTTCATGTGAAAGAAATCCGTGGAAGAAATAGTTCCAGCAGTAAAAGGGTCAAATCTGAGTCCGTCTTCCACAAAGACAGGAAGTGGGTGGGGCTGATGACACAGGACCCCCCCCCACCCCACCCCCCCATGGATATATTGTATATAAAGGAGGAGATGGACACATTTCTTCTAAACAACAGAGGCCCTGAAAATTGTGTATTAGTGCAAATAAAAAAAGTATCACAGACAGTACTCAGTTGTTTTTGTTGCAAGTGCAGTAATATGGCTGCAATCACCTCTTCTAAACAATAAGAAGTCATCGTGTCATTACAGGAAAATGCAATCCCTAAGCTACATGAAAATGGAGGTCATGTCCTCCCTCTTCTCTGAGCTACAAGAAAATGGAGGACACTCCCTCCCCCTCTCTGAGTTATAAAAATATGGAGGACACCCCTCCTCCTCTCTGAGTTATAAAAATATGGAGGACACTTCCTTCCCCTCTCTGAGTTATAAAAATATGGAGGACACTTCCTTCCCCTCTCTGAGTTATAAGAAAACGGAGGTGCTTCGTCAGATTGGGCGACCCATCAGAAATTGTAACGGAACTGACGTTCCGTCCCCATCTTGCTACACCCCGCACTCGTCCACAGTAAGGCTACAGTGAGAAGGCAGCAAGCGGACATCTTATTACACCCACCGGAGTCTTGCATTTCACGCTTATTTTTAACAGTAAACTGAGCTTATATAGTGATATACAGGATTTAAAAATCGGTCTGACTGTTTACATGTTGAATTTTAAAAGCAGTGGCAATACTGCTGATCTCACAGGTTTGGACACCCTCTCCCCCTCTCTGAGCTACAAGAAAATGGAGGACACTCCCTCCCCCCTCTGAGCTACAAGAAAATGGAGGACTCTTCCCCCTCCCCTCCCTGAGTTATATGGAAATGGGGGACACTTCCCCCCTCCCCTCTCTGAGCTATAATAATATGGAGGACACTTCCCCCCTCCTCTCTGAGCTACAAGAAAATGGAGGACACTTCCCCCTCCTCTCTGAGCTACAAGAAAATGGAGGACACTTCCCCCCTCCCCTCTCTGAGTTATAAGAAAATGGAGGACACTTCCCCCTCCTCTCTGAGCTACAAGAAAATGGAGGACACTTCCTCCCTCCTCTCTGAGCTACAAGAAAATGGAGGATACCCCTTCTCTGAGCTACAACAAAATGGAGGACCCCCCCCCCTCCGAGCTACAAGAAAATGGAGGGCACTCCCTCCCCCCTCTGAGTTACAAGGAAACAAAAGACACTACCTCCCTCCTCTCTGAGTTATAAGAAAATGGAGGACACACCCCCCTCTAAGTTATAAGAAGATGGAGGGCACTACCCCCTCCTCTCTGAGCTACAAAAAAATGGAGGACATCCCCCCTCTGAGCTACAAGAAAATGGAGGACACTTCCTCCCTCCTCTCCGAGTTATAAGAAAATGGAAGACACTTCCCCCCTCCTCCCTGAGCTACAAGAAAATGGAGGACACCCCTCTGAGCTATGAGAAAATGGCAGCACTGAGGACACCCCCTCCCCTTTATCCTCTCACATGTAGCTGCAGCCAAAGACAGACAAGAGACTGAAGGAGAAACTTCCAGAGAGCTCAGGTAAGAAGAGGGACCATGGAGGAGGACAGAGGAAGGTAACAATGGGGCCACTATGGGGGAGCAGTGGTATATGGAATTGTCGCCTTTTCATCATGCCAAACCCGAACACTTTAGCAAACCAATTTTTTTTTGCAGTATACTGTACACTACAGGATTGTAAAAGACCTGTGACACCTTTGGGTGCCCCCAGAAGAGTAATAATGTGGCGCACGTAGCGCAACATGACAAACAGTGGATGTGGCACAATTGTGTTAATGAGGGGAGGAGCTTAAGGGGCGTAATTAAATCAAACCAGGTCATTCTGTACCCCCAGTATAACTGGAGTCAGGGAAGATCCCCCCAAACTCACTAACACTTCCAGGTGTACGGACCCCTCTCCAGGAGAAGGAGACCCCTTAACAGGAGTGCATGGGGGTGATTAGAAGGGACTCCCTCCCACCCATCCAAGAATACAGACAAATACAGGAACCCTCATCTGGGAATACAGGAACCCCCCCTCCCTCTAGTGAAAGGGGACTCCTAAATAAAGGGACTACAGGGGGTGATCAGAAGGGAACCCCCACCCAGGAATACAGGAACTTTCATCCCTCCTCCCCTCTAGATAAGGAAGACCCACAGCTAAGAGGACTTCAGGGGGGTGATCAAATGGGACCTCCATCCAGGAATACATGAATTCTTTTCCCTCCCCCTCCAGATAAAGAAAACCCCCATCCAGGAGTACTGCAGTGGGGTGACAAGAGATGACCCCCATTCAGGAATACAGGGACTCCCCCTCCCTTCCAGTTTAAGAAGACCCTCCAGGTAGGAGGACTGCAGAGAGGGGGGGTGATAAGAGGGGACCCCCATCCAGGAACATAGGTGCCCCCCCCCCAGTTAAGACCCCAGCTGGGAGGACTACAGGGGGCGTGATAAGAGGGGACCTCACTCCAGGAACATTGGCGCCCCTCTCCAGTTAAAGAAGATCCCAACTGGGAGGACTGGGGAGGGTGATAAGAGGGGACCTCACTCCAGAAACATAGCAGACCTCTCCAGTTAAAGAAGACCCCAGCTGGGAGAGCTGGGGGGTGATAAGAGGGGACCTCCCTCCAGGAACATTGAAGCCCCCCTCCAGTTAAAGAAGACCCCAGCTGGAAGGACTTGGGGGGGGGTCGCTAAGAAGGGTCCTCCCTCCAGTTAAAGACCCCAGCTGAAAGGACTGCGGGGGGGTGGGGAGATAAGAAGGGACCTCCCTCCAGTTAAAGAAGACCCCAGCTGGGAGGACTGCAGGGGGCGTGATAAGAAGGGACCGTACTCTAGGAACATTGGAGCCCCCCTCCAGTTAAAGAAGACCCCAGTTGGAGGGACTGCGGGGGGGGCGATAAGAAGGGACCTCCCTCTAGTTAAAGACCCCAGCTGGAAGGGCTGGGGCAGGGGGGGTTGATAAGAGGTAACAGAGGGGGCCTCCCTCCAGGAACATTGGCGCCCCCCTCCAGTTAAAGAAGACCCCAGCTGAAAGGACTACAGGGGGGGTGACAAGAGGGGACCTCCCTCCAGGAACATTGGAGCCCCCCTCTAGTTAAATAAGACCCCAGCTGGGAGGACTGCAGGGGGCGTGATAAGAGCGGACCTCACTCCAGAAACATTGGAGCCCCCCTCCAGTTAAATAAGACCCCAGCTGGAAGGACTGCGGGGAGGAGGGAGATAAGAAGGGATCTCGCTCCAGTTAAGGAAGACCCAAGCTGAGGGGACTGCTGGGGGGGTGATAAGAGGGAACAGAGGGGAGCTCTCTCCAGGAACATTGGAGCCCCCCTCCAGTTAAAGAAGACCCCAGCTGGGAGGACTGCGGCGGGAGGTGACAAGAGGGGACCTAGCTCCAGAAACATTGGAGCCTCCCTCCAGTTAAAGAATACCCCAGCTGGGAGGAGAGGATTACAGGGGTCATGATAAGAGGGGACCTCACTCCAGGAACATTGGCGCCCCTCTCCATTTAAAGAAGACCCCAGCTGGAAGGACTACAGGGGGGTGACAAGAGGGGACCTCACTCCAGGAACATTGGAGCCCCCCTCCAGTTCAAGAAGACCCCATTTGGGAGGACTACGGGGGGGTGAAAGGGGACCTCACTCAGGGAACATTGGAGACCCCCGTCCAGTTAAATAAGACCCCAGCTGGAAGGACTGCGGGGAGGGGGGTGATAAGAAGGGACCTCTCTCCAGTTACAGAAGACCCCAGCTGGAAGAACTGCAGGGGGGTGACAAGAGGGGACCTCCCTCCAGGAACATTGGAGCCCCCCTCCAGTTAAAGAAGACCTCAGCTGGGAAAACTGCAGGGGGCGTGATAAGAGAGGACCTCACTCCACTTAAAGAAGACCCCAGCTGGGAGGTCTGCTGGGGGGGTGATATGAGGGAACAGAGGGGACCTCTCTCCAGGAACATTGGAGCCCCTTCCAGTTAAAGTAGACCCCAGCTGGGAGGACTGGGGGGGGGGCGATAAGAAGGGACCTCCCTCCAGTTAAATAAGACCCCAGCTGTAGGGGGGCTAATAAGGGAGGACCCCATCCAGGAACATAGGAGACCACCTTCATCCAGTTAAAAAAAGACCCCCAGTTGGGAGGACTGCAGAGGGGTTATAGGAGGGGACCTTGTCCACCACCCTCTAGAGATCACTAGAGACCACTGGCCAGGAAGACGGCAGGCAGATTCCCTCTGGAGAAGGTGAACGGTGTGTAGTGAGTGCGGAGGGGGGTGGAGTGGCTCACACAGGAAGATGAAATCCCGTACAGTTGCGATGTCGGTGAGGTTACTGTCATTGCTGCTTCCACTGCTGGGTTTGTTCCCCACACTGCCAAAACCACCTTCCCTTCCTTCACTGTACCCGGACAGCCGGTCCGATCCCGGGTTCTGCGCAGAGGGGAGGCTGGAGGATGCTAAGCCTGTGCAGTGAGTTAACGTGCCCCCTGCTAATATAGTTAAAAACACTGGAAGCCAACAGGAGAGGAGGATTGGAGCTACGGGGCTGTCACTGATGTGTCCGGTGTCAGGCAGACTGAAACCTGGGCACGGGATTCAAAACCCGGACTGTACGGGTGAATCCCAGACAGGTGGCAACCCTAATACTAAATAAAAAAAAAACACTTATGTTAAAAATTTTGTACAGGACGTCCCACATAGATACCAACTATTGCCATCCATTGTATCCGATGGAATAACATGAGCCCCCATGTTTCCTCACACCCCCCCGTGCTGGAAATGTCCAATTCAGGCTTCTAATATTAGAGATGATCTGTACTCTATTAGATCACCTCTCCTCCCCACAGATCACCTCTCCCCCCACACACAAATCACCTACCCCACTCCACAGATCACCTACTTCCCCCCCACACTCAGATCACCTCTCCCCCCCACACAGATCACCTCTCCCCCCCACAGATCACCTACTTCCCCCCACACTCAGATCACCTCTCCCCCACACAGATCACCTACTCCCCCCCCAACAGATCACCTACTCCCCCCCACACAGATCACCTCTCCCCCCAGATCACCTACTTCCCCCCCACACACCGATCACCTCTACCCCCCACAGATTACCTACTCCCTCCCACACAGATTAACTCTCCCCCCACACACAGATCACCTACTTCCCCCCCACACAGATCACCTACTCCCCCCCCACAGATCACCTACTTCCCCCCCACACTCAGATCACCTCTCCCCCCCACAGATCACCTACTTCCCCCCCACACTCAGATCACCTCTCCCCCCACACAGATCACCTACCCCCCCAACAGATCAACTACTTCCCCCCACACAGATCACCTCTCCCCCCACACACAGATCACCTACTCCCCCCCAGATCACCTACTTCCCCCCCACACCGATCACCTCTCCCCCCAGATCACCTACTTCCCCCCCACACACCGATCACCTCTACCCCCCACAGATTACCTACTCCCTCCCACACAGATTAACTCTCCCCCCACACACAGATCACCTACTTCCCCCCCACACAGATCACCTACTCCCCCCCCACAGATCACCTACTTCCCCCCCACACTCAGATCACCTCTCCCCCCCACAGATCACCTACTTCCCCCCACACTCAGATCACCTCTCCCCCCACACAGATCACCTACCCCCCCAACAGATCAACTACTTCCCCCCACACAGATCACCTCTCCCCCCACACACAGATCACCTACTCCCCCCCAGATCACCTACTTCCCCCCCACACCGATCACCCCCCCCACAGATCACCTACTCCCCCCACACAGATCACCTCTCCCCCTCACAGATCACCTACTTCCCCCCACACTCAGATCAACTACCCCCCACAGATCACCTCTCCCCCCACACAGATCACCTACTCCCCACACTCAGATCACCTTATTCCCCCCCACAGATCACCTACTCCCCCACAGATCACCTACTCCCCCACCACACACAGATCACCTTCCCCCCCACACAGATCACCTACTTCTCCCCCACACAGATCAACTACTTCTCCCCCACACAGATCACCTACTCCCCCCCCAGATCACCTACTTCCCCCCCACACCGATCACCCCCCCCACAGATCACCTACTCCCCCCACACAGATCACCTCTCCCCCTCACAGATCACCTACTTCCCCCCACACTCAGATCACCTTATTCCCCCCCACAGATCACCTACTCCCCCCACAGATCACCTCTCCCCCCACACACAGATCACCTACTCCCCCCACAGATCACCTACTTCCCCCCACACACAGATCAACTACCCCCCCACAGATCACCTCTCCCCCCCACACAGATCACCTACTCCCCACACTCAGATCACCTTATTCCCCCCCACAGATCACCTACTCCCCCACCACACACAGATCACCTTCCCCCCACACAGATCACCTACTTCTCCCCCACACAGATCACCTACTTCTCCCCCACACAGATCACCTACTCCCCCCCACACAGATCACCTACCTCCCCTCCCCCCACACAGATCACCTACTCCCCCCAACACAGATCACCTACTCCCCCCCCACACAGATCACCTAATTCCCCTCCCCCCACAGAGATCACCTACTACTTCCCCCCCACACAGATCACCTACTACCTCCCCCCACAGAGATCACCTACCTCCCCCCACACAGGTCACCTACTACTTCCCCCCCACATAGATCACCTACCTCCCCCCACACAGGTCACCTTCTACTTCCCCCCACACAGATAACCTACCTCCCCCCACACAGGTCACCTACTACTTCCCCCCCCACACAGATCACCTACTTCCCCCCACACAGATCACCTAATCCCCCCCACACAGATTACCTACCCCCCTACACAGATCACCTACTTCTCCCCCACACAGATCACCTACCCCCCTACACAGATCACCTATTCCCCCCACACAAATCCCACAATTCCCCCCCCACACAGATCACCTACCCCCCTACACAGATCACCTACTTCTCCCCCACACAGATCACCTACCCCCCTACACAGACCTACTTCCCCCTCCCCCCACACACAGATCACCAATTTCCCCCCTACACAGATCACCTACTTCCCCTCCCCCCACACAGATCACCTACCCCCCCCACACAGATCACCTACCCCCCTACACAGATCACCTACTTCTCCCCCCACACAGATCACCTACCCCCCTACACAGACCTACTTCCCCCTCCCCCACACACAGATCACCTACTTCCCCCCCACACAGATCACCTACTTGCCCCCCCCACACAGATCACCTACTCCCCCCCACACACAGATCACCAACTCCCCCCTCCCACACAGATCACCTACCCCCCTACACAGATCACCTACTTCCCCCTCCCCCCACACAGAGATCACCAACTTCCCCCCACACACAGATCACCTGCTTCCCCCCTACACATATCCCCCTATATCTTAGAATATAAAATTATACTATTGTAATGCCTGACTATTATTAGAGTGTTTTTAGATTTTAATTAATTATATGTTTGGGTGTTTTTATCAGTCGCATGACCGATCAATATCAGGTAGCGACTGTATCTTCTTATAAAGTCGCACGATAATTATTATAAACACTATACATTGAAGATTAAGCCATATATGTGATTTATTTTATCACCGCTGGAATACATTTCCGATCTTTAGGTCAAACCCTTACAATAATATTTTAAAAGTTTTTTGACAGATAAAAGATGGGGTGTTGCTATGCAGCTACCTACAGAGTCAGCTTATCCTAGTCTGTCCTTCCCGGGAACACCGCGGGAGCGGTGAGAGGTTAGAGGGAAATGCACGACTGACATAGTATTGATGTTACATGCCCTTATATTATGCAAACATTGTGAGTGTTTTTTTTTAGATAATTTTAAATTATTAAATAACTCCTTTAACCAACTTGGTCTTACTGAAACTTGGCTTCAAGAATCTGACCCTGCCTCCCCTGCTGCCCTCTCCCATGGTGGCCTCCCCTGGGCTCACTCTCCCAGGCCTAGAGGATGGAAGAGAGGTAGAGTTGGAATCCTATCTCTAAAAAGTACCTTTCAGGTTTTTCCTTTGACAAAATGTGGAAAATGTATCAACAGAAGTCTATGGCTCAATGTAGGTAACCCGCAGGTGCACTGCACCTGCAGATCAGTTTGAGAGCAGTGCCAGTAGCCAGTGCAGAACAGATGTGCCAAAATATATACTGTGGTTTTAGTAATAAACTTATCTATAAAAACAGTCTTCCATTCAGTGAAGAAATAATTCCGGATGGCTGCACTTCCAAAAATCCTTTTATTGAAGCTTCATATGACAAGTGGTTGACAGATGGAGCAGGGGACAAAGAGGTAGACGCGTTTTGCGCAATTGTAATGACTAAGAGCTAACATTTGCGCAAAACACATCTACCTCTTTTTCCCCTGCTCCATCTGTCAACCACTTGTCATATGAAGCTTCAATAAAAGGATTTTTGGAAGTGCAGCCATCCGGAATTATCTCTTCATGTTACACGGCATGCAAGCTGGGCTAGCACCTGACTAGTGTGTGTGGGGATTAATCAGAGACTCACACACCTGGAGCGGCTTCTCTTGTTTCAGTCTTCCATCCAGGTATCGCCGGCTGTTCCTGTCCCAGTTAGAGTGCATTTGGTATCACTCTGCAACATGGATGCTCTGGCATAGCAGGTTGGAAAGCCACAATCTGGGCTTGCCAACCCAGCATTTTAGAGCAGGAGGTCGCGGGCCACATCAGAGGGCTCCGCAGGCCACTGGTTGGGCACCGATGAATTAAATAAATTATACCAACTAATAGAAATAATGGGAATAATAAAGTGCTCCCTTTCAAATGAAATACAAAAAAAATCAAACAGGTGTATCACATACTATTTTTAAATGTAATAATGAAGGTTAAATAGAAGAGAAAACAACTTTACTATTACCAAATTTACAGACTTTTTCTTTAATCTCTATATAGGTGAATAAATGAACCAAGATTTTCGTCAGGTTGGTCTTCCTAGTCACAACTTTGTCACCCTGGTGACAAATCCATATGGGTGTTCTGAGAGACTGAAAGACTTTACTGGAGGATTCATGCTGGATACAAGCCAGATCAATGTTCTAAATTTCATGATTGTTGTAGATATACTTCATTGATCCAGCCTCAGAGGACAACAGGGGCGAAGTCATTACAGGGCTGTGGAAGTGACATCGGCTTTAGGTCAAACCCAAGTGAGAAGCTATATGTTTTTGTTTTGTAGTAAAGGTTTTACTGCAAAATCAGACCTAAATAAATGGAACACACAGAAGGGAAGCCGTGTCTGGGTTCTGAAAATGTCATTGTTTTTGCAATGCAACCAAACCTTGGACTTGAGGGAGCTCACACTAAAGTAAAGAGATATTTTTGTTCCAAATGTGGCAAAGCTTTTGCAGCAATGTCACAACTTATCACGCATGAGAGGGTTCATACAGGAGAGAAGCCGTTTCGGTGTTCCAAATGCAGCAAAGCTTTTGCAACAAAGGGAACTCTTATCGCACACGAGAGGGTTCATACAGGGGAGAAGCCATATCAGTGTTCTGAATGCAGCAAAGCTTTCACAACAAAGACAAATCTTATCAGACACCAGATGATTCATGCAGGGGAGAAGCCATTCCATGGTTCTGAATGTGATAAAGATTATACACAGAAGTCAGAGTTTATTAGATGCCAGAGGATTCAAGCTAGAGCAAAACTATTTCAGTGTTCCGAATGTGACAAAGCTCTTTTAACTAAGTCAGGTCTTCGCAGACATCAGATGGTTCACGCAAAATCATTTCAGTGTTCTCAGTGTGACACAGCTTTTAGAACAAGGTCACAGCTTATCGGACACCAAAGAGTTCACACTGGAGAGATGCCATATCCATGTTCAAAATGTGATAAAGCTTTTATACAAAAGTCATGTCTTGTTACACACCAGATGGATCACACTGGAGAGAAGCCGTATCAGTGTTCTGAATGTGACAAAGCTTTTCCACTTAGAGCAAACCTTATCAAACACCAAAGCAGCCACATTAGAAAGAAGCCATATTGGTGTTCTGAATGTAACAAACCTTGTAGAGATAAGTCAACCCTTATTACGCACCTGAGGGTTCATACTGGAGAGAAGCCATTTCAGTGTTCTGATTGTGATAAAGCTTTTACAGCAAAATCAGATCTTATCAGACATGAGAGGGTCCACACAGGAGAGAAGCCATTTCATTGTTCAGAATGTGACAAGGCTTTTGCATTGAAGGCACACCTTATCAAGCACGAGAGGATTCACACTGGAGAGAGTCCGTACAAGTGTTCTGAATGTGACAAAGCTTTTACAGGGAAAGAAGAGCTTATCAGACATGAGAGAATTCACACTGGAGAGAAGCCATATAGGTGTTCAGAATGTGACAAAGCTTTTACAATTAAGTTAGGTCTTGTCAATCACATGAGGGTTCACACAGGAGAGAAGCCGTATCAGTGTTCTGAATGTTACAAAGCATTTGGAAGGAAGGAAAACCTTGGCAAGCACCAGATGATTCACACGGGAGAGAAACCATTTCACTGTTCCGAATGTGATAAAGATTTTAGAGTAAAGTCAGATCTTATCGCACATAAGAAGGTTCACACTAAGGTAAAACCAGATTTAAAGAGGCCATTTAAATGTTCTGAATGTGACAAAGCTTTTACACAAAAGTCAGCTCTTAACACACACAAGAAATTTCACATAGGAGTGAAGCCGTATCCATGTTCTGAATGTGAAACAGCTTTTACACTGAAGGCAGATCTCATCAGACACCAGAGGATTCACACTGGGGAGAAGCCATATCAATGTTCTGAATGCAATAAAGCTTTTACACAGAGGACACAACTTATTAGACACTTGAATGTTCATTCTGGAGATAAGCTTTGTTTAATTCAAAACAGAATTTATCAGGCACCAGAGCATTCACTGTATTCATCCTCAGCTGCAGAAAGTAAACTCTAGGAGAAGGGGGATAATAAAGGGGTTGCAGCTACACCATTAAATAAGAGTTTGAGGTGTCCCATCAGTTTCACACCCCATGTCACCAACAATCTAGTGGAAAGGTACAATGATACTTTTAGAAACAAACTTGTCACAATCCATGAGCAAATAGCGATTTAATGGATGGAGTTTAGCGCTCATGTCCATCAGGCACGCACCTAGGGAGCCATGGAATATTTTGCCTTTTGATAAACTTTTTGAACAAGCACCACTGACTGAACTGTTTTTTCTTTAATAATTCTCATCCCCCCCCCCCCCAATCTTTTTATTGAAGATTTCAGAACAGACAAAAGGTACAGGGCACATAGCCTTATTAGCTGTACATGCATTTAAAAACAAACATGCAAAGAACAGGCACAGTGCAAGTCATATTGGCACATCAATAAAATTAAGTGACAGCCATAGGATGTGGACATACATAAAGCAAATACTTATTCAGTCTTGTCAATGATGCATTAAGAGAGGGTTAAACAACATTGTTCAATACATGGGTAGGCCAAGAGGACCATGAGGTGGTAAATCTAGATAGTGACTTGCTTTTGAGGGCATGAATGCATTCAAGTTTATAAGTGTGATTTAGGTCACTCATTACATCTGATAAATAAGGGACTTCCAGTGGCTTGCAATGTTTAGTTTTGAGGATAAGAGAATGTGTATCACAATAACCCTAGACGATTTGGGAATAGAGAGATTATTGAGACTGAGAAGAGCTAGCTCCACCATACCAGAAGATATGGATCAGTGAACCAATGGAGCCACAATTGCGCCAACAGTCTGGTGAGGCAGGAGGACAAATCTTAGAGAGCTTGTAAGGGGTTAGATACCATCTGTGAAGCATTTTCAGATAAAGTTCCCTGTGATCAATACATAGTGAGGATTGGTGTGTTTGTCTAATAGCTGATTGCCAGCAGTGATCGGAAAAGGACGTAGCTAGATCGCATTCCCCTCATCTTTTTTTGTTGTTGTTGCTTATGAAGCTTTGATTGAATATGTAATTTGTTTGCATCATAAACTAAATGACCTGCTTTCCCAAGTGTTTTCTTTATTTCCAGATCCCCAGCTAATACATTAACCATTCTTCCTCTCTGGGTAGTGGTCAAGTGGAATTTTGCCAAGTCTCTGCAGCCAAACTTGAGGGCTCCAAGTAAAGCTGATCATACGCTGATCGAAATTTAGCCAGTTCAGCAGGATCTGAAGACATTTTAATCAGTATATGACCATACCTGCATGGGAGAAGATCAACCTATGTCTAAGAGACATGTTGGCAAACTTTTCTTGATCAGTGGCTGAAGCTGCTGATCAGGGCATCCTGACAGCAGTTTGTGCCGCTGTCAGTATACAAAGTCCTAGCATGGGGAATGTCTTCATCCCCCTGATTTGTGTGGATGGGGGAATCCGTTAACAAAGCTAACAAGTATGACCAGCTTAAGACCCATCTGACTCATGCCTCCCATTGCAGAAATGTTCCCCTCTCCTCTATCACAAGGGCACCCAAAGAGGATCTGGGATTGGGACACCAGCCAAGGAGGAGTCACTCTTTGGTGAGAAATGTGCTCCCTAAGGTTGCTTACACCTTCTAAGGATTTGCTTGCTGTTTTATATGTGGCTTTTGACAATATCACTTCAGCCCAGCTGGCCGACTAAATTGAATCTGGTTTTGCTGAAGTGTCTAGTCATTCCATCAGGTAGAGTGGATGTCTTTATAATCTTTGAATTTGCTAGCAAATGACTATTCCAGGAAGAGTCCCTCCTTGCACATCATAGCCCTCTCTTTCATCTGTGAATATCTAATTATACTCCGCGCTGTCCCAGCTCCCCTGCCCCTCATCTCCCTACATAAGCTTTTATGCAGCAGTCAGGGGAGGAGTGAAAAAATATTACTATTGTTTGGAAGCTCTAAGATCACTGGGGCTGCGGACATCAAGAAGGTGGCATCCAGAAGTAGACTAGTTCTTTTTATGTCTACATAAGAGAAGCATTTACCGGTGTAGCGCTTACCCCTGTAGGAGCCACTGATGTTGATGGGTCATCTGTTCTGCTGCGACTCTTGAAACTGCTTGATCCTCACTGACATACTCAGAGGCAGAGGACTATGTACACCTGGACAACATAACCCCGGGCGCAGTGTACATAAATATGCAACCCCAGTGGAATGGGCTTTTTTCTGTGGGGCCACATATTTGCGTATCTGTCATTGTGCTGGGAGCACAGCACAGAGACTGGGGTCTCACCAAAAAACATACTAACGATTAAGACCTGGAACCCTCTCTCTCTCTCTCTCTCTCTCTCTCTCCCCCCTTTCCCTCTCTCTCCCCTCCCCCTCTCTCCTGCCCCCCCTCTCTCCCCCTCTCTCTCGCCCCTCTCTCTCCCCCTCTCTCTCTCCTCTCTCTCTCCTCTCTCTCTCCACTCTCTCCCCTCTCTCTCCTCTCTCTCCTCTCAATTCAAATAAGCTTTATTGGCAGGACCAAATACATGTTATCACTGCCAAAGCAGTTGAGTTTGTATAGAAAAGGGGAGGGGGTAATGGGTAATATAAGGGTGGATAGGCATAAGTCCGTGTAAAGGATTCTTAAGTCCTCAGTCTTTCATGTCCCTCTCGGTGACACGCTGTCACATATTGGGCAGCTATTTTTAACATTGGCTCCTCTTCTCCCAGTAGAAATTGGAGTTTCTATAGAAGTGAAGTCCGGGATGAGAGTGGAGAGTCTCTGGAAGTGAGTGTCCCTCACTGATGAGTACTTTGGACAATGTAGCAGGAAGTGGTCCTCATCCTCCAGGACCCCCTGGTCACATTGCTGGCACAGTCTACTCTCCCTGGGCTCGTAGGTCTGTCTGTGCCGTCCTAATTCGATTTCCAGGCTGTGGACGCTCAGTCTGTACAGGCTCAGGGTCTGTCTGTCTTTGGGGTCTTGTAGCACCTCCAGGTATGGGGCCAGTTTGTAGTCTCTCTGCAATGACTGGTAAACAGTTAGTTTTTTGGAGTTTGTTATTTCATTTTTTCATCCTCCAACATGTTTTTCTTTGAAGTCATTCATTATGGTTTTTTTTATTGTTTATTTTTTAATTTTTATCTTTCTCTCTCTCTCTCTCCTCTCAAATTCAAATAAGCTTTATTGGCAAGACCAAACACATGTTAGCATTGCGAAAGCAGTTGAGTCTGTATAGAAAAGGGGGGGGGGGTAATGGGTAATATAAAGGGCAATGGGCATAAGTCTATGTAAAGGATTTTTAAGTCCTCAGTTTTTCATGTCCCTCTCAGTCTGTGACACGCTGTCACATATTGGGCAGCTATTTTTAACATTGGCTCCTCTTCTCCCAGTAGAAATTGGAGTTTTCTCTTCTTTTCTATAGAATTGAAGTCCGGGATGAGAGTGGACAGTCTCTGGAAGTGAGTGTCCCTCACTGATGAGTACTTTGGGCAATGTAGGGCTCGTAGGTCTGTCTGTGCCATCCTAATTCGATTTCAAGGTTGTGGGCACTCTGTACAGGCTCAGGGTCTGTCTGTCTTTGGGGTCTTGTAGCACCTCCAGGTACGGGGCCAGTTTGTAGTTTCTCTGCAGTGACTGATAAACAGTTTGTTTTTTGGAGTTTGTTATTTCATTTCTCCATTCTCCAACATATTTTTCTTTGGAGTCATTTATTATGTTTGAGATTTTGTCAGGCTGCATTGTTGAGAGTTTGGGATAGACAAGGTGTTGATGAGTTGTTGCAGGCCACACGGCTTGGACTGGTCCTTACTGTTCAGTAAGGCTTTATGGTGGTATGAGTTGGGACTGCTGTTTTGTAGGTGGTTCCAGTATGACAGCGCCCTCTTCTGTACTGGTCCGGATAGGTGACAGGACCCCAAACTTCACTGCCATTTAGAAGAAGTGGGGTGATGACGCTATCAAATATTTTGAGCCAGACTTTCACTGGTGGTTTTAGGTGGTACAGCTTTCTCCTGATGGCATAGAAGGCTCTGCATGCCTTGTCTTTTAGCCTCTATGGCTGGCTTGAAACTTCCTGATTTGTTCATTTCTAGGCCGAGGTATGTGTAGCTGTTAGTTTCATCAACAATGCAGTTGATTAATGTAAAGGAAGGGCTCTTTGTTTGTTTTGTATTTTTCTTTTGGAACACCATGATTTTTGTTTTGCTTGAGTTGATTGGTAGTGCCCATGTGGCACTGTATTTCTCCAGGACTTCCAGGCTGTCTTGTAGGCCTTTCTCTGTTGGTGACAGAAGTAGAAGGTCATCTACATACAGCAGGAACTTCACCTCAGTGTCATGTAGAGTCAGTCCTGGTGCTGGGGAGGATTCTAGAGCTGCAGCCAGTTCATTGATGTAGATGTTGAAGAGGGTTGGACTTAGGCTGCAGCCCTGTCTGACTCCTCGGGCCTGCCGGAAGTGTTTGGTTCTTTTCCCATTCACCTTTACGCTGCAGCTGTTCTCAGTGTATAAACTCTTGATAACATCATATGTTTTTCCTCCTATTCCACTCTCCAATAGTTTGAGGAACAGGCCTGGGTGCCACACTGAGTCAAATGCCTTCTTAAAGTCCACAAAGCAGGCAAATATCTTTCCATGTTTTGTATTGTGAACATGGTTCTTGATGAGACTGTGCAGGGTATAGATGTGGTCTGTAGTGCGATGGTTTGGCATGAACCCTACCTGACTTCTGTTGAGGACATTGTGTTGTGTCAGGAAGTTGAGGATCCGTTTGAGGATACTGTTGAATAGTTTTCCTAGTGTGCTGCTGACACATATCCCCCTGTAGTTGGCTGGATCATACTGGTTTCCACTCTTATGGATGTGTGTTATGAGGCCTTGGTTCCATACTGTAGAGTCGTAACCAGCACCAGCACTCAGGACCAGTTTGAACACTTTGCATATTGCAGCGTGTACATCTGGGGAGCCATGTTTAATCATGTCTGGCAGGATTCCATTCACCGCCCTGGATTTTTTAGTTTGCAGGTGTTGGATTTCTATCCTAATTTCTTGTGGTGTAACCGGTACCCCTAGGGGGTTCTGGAAGTCCCTAATTTTTTTCCTCCATATCATTTAGTCTTTTGATGATGTATTTTTGTTTACAGTTAGAGCCTCCTCTGGAATATCTTTGTAGAGGTTCTTAAAGTAGTTGAGCCAGATGTCGCCATTTTGGATGTGGAGGTTGTTTTTCCTGGGTGCTGAGCCAATATCCAATATCTTCCATTTTTCCCAGAAAAGAATTTTCCTGAAATGCCTCTTCCAACTGCTGCAGGTTTTTGGAGATGAAGTTTTGCTTTTTCTTTTTAAGGGTTTGTTTGTATTTTTTCTGTAGGGTGTCATGGGCTATCCTTAGGTCAGTGTTGTCAGGGTCTCTGTGTTTGTTATTGGAGACTGTCTGTAAGGTGTTCCTTAATGCTTTGCATTCTTTGTTGAACCATTTATTGGATGTTTGTTGGATGGTTTCTTGTAGTTGGCTTTTCTCAGCTGGGCTGTTTCTGCGATGGTGTGTAGTATTTTATGGAAGTCCTTTGCTGCCTGGTTCACACCTCGTCGGCTTATCTCATAGGCGTTGTTTTGGAAGTTTTCAAGCTGTTTTTTAATGTCAGGTCTGTCAGTTACCTCTCTGTATTTTGTGGTAGACTGTTTGGACCATTTAAATGATGGTGGCAGGTTGTAGAGAAAGGCCCGGTGGAGTTTTGGTGATGGTTTGTTAGAAGATTTAATGTATAGCAGTAGTTGGTTGTGGTCTGACAGGTGTGTTTGTGGGGTGACTGTAAAACCATTGAGTGTGGGGTTCATATCTGTGTTGTCATAGTCTACCACACTGTTGCCTACATGGGAGTTTAATGTGTACCTTCCTAGAGAGTTTCCCTTGGTACGGCCATTGAGGATGTAGAGGCCCAGACTGCGACACAATTTCAGAAATTTTCTTCGGTTTTTATTGGTTGTACTGTCATAGATGTTTCTTTGTATCTGTATCAACTCATGACCGTAATTTGCATGGCCCAGTATGTACGTGTTGCCATCAGAATTTGTATAGTCCTTTTCCCTTCCTGTCCTAGCATTGAGGTCTCCACAGATGAGCACTTGTCCCAGAAATTGGAAGTGGATGACCTCACTTTGTAGGAGCTCATAGGTGTCTGGTCTGAAATATGGGGACTCTGCTGGGGCAATGTATGCTGCATACAGGTAGATGTCAGACTGAGAGGTAAGGATGGAGCTGCTTATTCTTAGCCAGATGTGGCTCTCACCTTTTTTTGATTGCATTGATGTTCCCATGTAGCTCCTCCTTATACCAGAATAATATTCCTCCTGAACACCGACCCTTCTTGATGTTTTTATCTTTCTGTGCGGGGACAGAGAATTCCCTATAACCAGTAGGTACTGATGGTTCATCCTGTGCCCGAGTCCATGTTTACAGGAGGATTTTTATGCCCGTCTCACATAGTCTTTGCTTGAAATCTGGATCATTTTCTTTGGATCCGAAGGCTGAAGCGCTCAGACCCTGAATGTTTCAGCTACTGATTACTAGTGATGTCATTTTTTTGTTTGTATATTTACCGTATATACCTTGTAATGGGTACATTTCCTGGGACAAACCGGGTTATGGGTGGTTGTCATTGTCTTTTTTGCTTTTTTAGCTCAGTCACATAAGTTTTTTTGCATAATGTGCTGAGGAGGGTTCTTATCTCCTCCTTTTCTCTGCTCTGTAGTGATCTTAACATCCATCTTGGGGTGGGTGGTTTCCTCCATCGTTGCCATGGCCATGTTTTTTGGCTGAGTGTATTGTTGTATTGTATTAGTGGTGAGGTTTGGGGTCTTGCAGTTTTAATTGTGTCTGTCTGAGAATGGTTTGTGCCAGGTTCAGTGTTATGAGTTCTCTCGAGAACAATGTCTTTGAATTCTCTTGCCAGGTGACTGACTCCTTGTTTGTTCAGATGTTTGTTGTCATAGAGGTGCTGGGGTATTATAGAATGGTGTTGTGCCAGGTGAATGGAAGGCTTTGACCTGGTTTTGTCTGCCAGCTCTGTGTTGATTTGTTCTATTATTTTGTTTGGTATGTCACTCCTTGGAAGAAGGGAAGACAGAACTCTGGACTGTGGAAATTTTTTGTTGTGCAGTCTCTGTTGTAATCATTTGTCCATGATAACTTCCTGTTGTTCCTGGAAGTTGTTTGTGCCTGTGTGTATGATGATATGTTTGGGGTTAGTGAAATATGGACTGTTGATGACTCATGTTGCCTGTTCAATTGTGGAACAGTGAATTTTGGAGACTTTTGTTCCTGGGAAAAGCCGTTTAGTGTTAAAGCGGAGGTTCACACAAAAATTGAACCTCTGCTTTTCGGAACTCCCCCCCTCCGGTGTCACATTTAGCACCTTTCAGGGGGGAGGGGGGTGCAGATACCTGTCGAAGACAGGTATTTGCACCCACTTCCGGGCATAGACTCCCACAGGAGTCTACGCCACTTCCCGTCCCCCCACACTGTCTGATGGGACACACACGGGTCCCAGAGACAGCGGGGACCAGTTAGGAAGCGCAGCGCAACTCGCGCATGCGCAGTAGGGAACCGGGAAGTGAAGCCACAAGGCTTAATCTCCTGATTCCCTTAGCAAAGATGGCGGCAGCAGCATCTGAGGACCGAGGGATGGTTTGCCCTCGGGTGCCAACATCGCTGGACCCTGTGACAGGTAAGTGTCCTTATTTTAAAAGTCAGCAGCTGCAGTATTTGTAACTGTATTTGCTAACTTTAAAAAAAAAAAATTTTGCGGGACTCCCGCTTTAAGGTATTTCCCATTTGAGTCTATTATTAAAACAATTTCAGGAGTTTGCTGCCTTTTCTTGTGGTTTGATAATGGTTTCTGGATTGTGTAGTCTCAATTTTCCTGGTTTTGTCTTTCAATTTTGCCCATTACGAGGTATAAAGTGATGAAGTTTCAGGAGCTCATTCTTAGCGCTGCTGCTGCTGCACTCTCTCTCTCCCCCCCTCTTTCTAACTCTCCCCCTCTCTCTCTCCCCCTCCCCCCTCTCTCTCTCTTCCCCTCTCTCCCCCCCTCTCTCACCTCTCTATCTCCCCCTCTCTCTCTCCAATTTTGCCCATTACAAGGTATAATGTGATGAAGTTTCAGGAGCTAATTCTTAGTGCTGTTGCTGCTGCACTCTCTCTCTCCCCCCCTCTCTCTCTCCCCTCCCCCCTCTCCCTCCCCCTCCCCTCTCTCTCTTTCCCTCTCTATCCCCCTCTCTCTCTCTGTCTCTATCTCTTCCCCCTCTCTATCTCTCCCTATTTCTCCCCCTCCCTCTCTCCCTCTCTCTCTCCCCCCCTTCCCCCCCTCTCTCTCTCTTCCCCTCTCTCTCTTTCCCTCTCTATCCCCCCTCTCTCTCTCTGTCTCTCTCTATCTCTTCCCCTCTCTCTCTCTCCCCCTCCCCCCTCTCTCTCTCCCTCTCCCTCTCTCCCTCCCCCTCTCTCTCTCCCCTCCCCCTGCTCTCTCTCCCCCCTCTCTCTCCCCCTCCCCTCTCTCTCTTTCCCTCTCTATCCCCCCTCTCTCTCTCTGTCTCTCTCTATCTCTTCCCATCTCTCTCCCCTCTCTCTCTCTCCCCCTCTCCCCCCCTCTCTCTCCCTCTCCCCCTCTCTCTCTCACTCCCCCTCCCCCTCTCCCCCCCTCTCTCTCTTCCCCGCTCTCTCCCCTCTCTATCGCTCCCCCTCTCTCTCCCCTCCCCTCCCTCCCCCTCTCTCTCTCACTCCCTCTCTCCATCCCCCCTCTCTCCCTCTCCACTCCTCTCTCTCTTCCCCTCTCTCTCCCCCTCTCTCTCTCTCTCTCCCCCCTCTCTCTCTCTCTCTCTCTCTCTCTCTCTCTCCCCCTCTCTCTCTCCCCCTCTCTTTTCTCTCTCTCCCCCTCTCTTCTCTCCCCCCTCTCTCTCTCTTTCTCCCCCCCTCGCTCTCTCTCCCTCTCCCCCTCTCTATCGCTCCCCCCCTCTCTCTCCCTCTCTCTCTCTCCCCCTCCCTCCCCCTATCTCTCTCTCTCTTCCCCGCTCTCTCCCCTCTCTATCGCTCCCCCTCTCTCTCCCCTCTCTATCGTTCCCCCTCTCTCTCTCTCCCTCCCTCCCTCTCTACCCCCTCTCTCTCCACCCCTCCCTCCCCCTCTCTCTCTCACTCCCCCCTCTCTCCATCCCCCCCCTCTCTCTCTCTTCCCCTCTCTCTCCCCTCTATCTCTCCCTATTTCTCCCCCTCCCTCTCTCCCTCTCCCCCTCCCCCTCTCTCCCCCTCTCCCCCTCTCTCCCCCCTCTCTCTCTCTCTTCCCCACTCTCTCCCCTCTCTATCGCTCCCCCTCTCTCTCCCCTCCCCTCCCTCCCCCTCTCTCTCTCACTCCCTCTCTCCATCCCCCTCTCTCCCTCTCCACCCCTCTCTCTCTTCCCCTCTCTCTCCCCCCCCTCTCTCTCTCTCTCTCTCTCCCCCCTCTCTCTTTTCTCTCTCTCCCCCTCTCTTCTCCCCCCCTCTCTCTCTCTTTCTCCCCCTCTCTCTCTCTCTCTCTCTCTCTCCCTCTCCCCCCTCTCTATCGCTCCCCCTCTCCCCCCCTCTCTCTCCCTCTCTCTCTCTCCCCCTCCCTCCCCCTATCTCTCTCTCTCTTCCCCGCTCTCTCCCCTCTCTATCGTTCCCCCTCTCTCTCTCTCCCTCCCTCCCTCTCTACCCCCTCTCTCTCCACCCCTCCCCTCCCTCCCCCTCTCTCTCTCACTCCCCCCTCTCTCCATCCCCCCTCTCTCCCTCTCCACCCCTCTCTCTCCCTCTCTCTCTCCCTCCCCCTCTCTCTCTCTCTCTCTCTCTCTCCCCCCCTCTCTCTCTCTCTCTCTCTCTCCCCCTCTCTCTCCCCCTCTCCCCCCTCTCTCTCTTCTCTCTCTCCCCCTCTCCCCCCTCTCTCTCTTCTCTCTCTCCCCCTCTCTTCTCCCCCCCCTCTCTCTCTCCCCCCTCTCTCTCTCCCTCTCTCCCCTCTCTATCGCTCCCCCTCTCCCCCCTCTCTCTCTCCCCCTCCTCTCTCTCTCAATTCAGTTCAAATAAGCTTTATTGGCAGGGCCAAATACATGTTAGCATTGCCAAAGCAGTTGAGTTTCTATAAGAAAAGGGGGGTAATATAAAGGGGAATGGGCATAAGTTTTCTCTTCTCTTCTATAGAATTGAAGTCCGGGATGAGAGTGGACAGTCTCTGGAAGTGAGTGTCCCTCACTGATGAGTACTTTGGGCAATGTAGCAGGAAGTGGTCCTCATCCTCCAGGACCCCCTGGTCACATTGCTGGCACAGTCTACTCTCCCTGGGCTTGTAGGTCTGTCTGTGCCGTCCTAATTTGATTTCCAGGCTGTGGGCGCTCAGTCTGTACAGGCTCAGGGTCTGTCTGTCTTTGGGGTCTTGTAGCACCTCCAGGTACGGGGCCAGTTTGTAGTCTCTCTGCAATGACTGGTAAACAGTTAGTTTTTTGGAGTTTGTTATTTCATTTCTCCATTCTCTGACATGTTTTTCTTTGGAGTCATTCATTATGTTTTTTATTCTCTCTCTCTCTCTCGGCACTGCGTTGCTTTAACTGATAATTGCGCGGTCGTGCGACACTGTACTCAAATAAAATGTAAGTCTTTTTTACCCCTACAATTAGAGCTTTCTTTTGGTGGTATTTGATCACATTTTGTGCCCTATCAACAAAAAAAGACCGACAATTTTGAAAAAAAACCAATATTTTTTACATTCTACTATAAAACATATCCAATAAAAAAAATTAAAAAAATCTAATTTCTTCATCAATTTAGGCCATTATGTATTCTGCTACGTATTTTTGGTAAAAAATTCCAATAAGCGTATATGGATTGTTTTGCGTAAAAGTTATAGCGTCTACAAACTATGGGATAGATTTATGGACTTTTTATTTTTTTAATTGTTTTTACTAGTAATGGCGGCAATCAGCGAATTTAGCGGGACTATGACCATTAAATCCCTGAGCTACAAGAAAATGGAGGACACCCCTCCTCCTCTCTGGGCTACAAGAAAATGGAGGACACCCCTCCTCCTCTCTGGGCTACAAGAAAATGGAGGACACCCCCTCCTCCTCTCGGAGCTATAAGAAAATGGAGGAAACCCCTCCAACTCTGAGCTATAATAAAATGGAGAACATCCCCCCTCCTCTCTGAGCTACAAGAAAATGGAGGACACCCCCTCCTCCTTTCTGAGCTACAAGAAAATGGAGGACACCCCCTCCTCCTTTCTGTGCTACAAGAAAATGGAGGACACCCCCTCCTCCTTTCTGTGCTACAAGAAAATGGAGGCCACCCCCCTCCTCCTTTCTGAACTACAAGAAAATGGATGACACCCCCTCCCACTTCTCCTCCTCTCATATGGAGCTGCAGCCAGAAATAGACAAGAGTCTGAATGAGAAACTCCTGGAGGGATCGGGTAAGATGAGGGAGCATGGAGGAGGAGAGGGAGACTGTGGGGGTCAATGTGGGGTCACTATGGGGGGAGGGGTAGGGAACATGGTGGGGGGCTGTGGAAAAGATCAGTCAGGAGTCGCTCAGCACATCCCAATAGAAGTTACATTCTAGGATAAGAGAAGATGAGGATCCCAGAGAAGAAGGAAAAGCTGGGGAGGGGGAGTCCTCAGTACAGGAGAGGATCACGCTGCACTCCACTACTTTGTATTATCTGCACAATACAGCTGGCCGTACATGGATGAAGATTCTGCATGTATCAGACCAATTCTGACCCATGTGTGGTCACTGTGGTCACTCTACCCATCGTCTTCTTCTGCTCAACTTCCCTGCTGGTGTTTCTTTGCTGGATCCGTGCTGCAGGCTATAGATTGCAATTCTGATCAGTGTATTCTGACTGCAGGGAAGTTTCCCCACCATCAGAACACCATAGTACAGCGAGGAGAGACAGATCACCTACCTCCCCCCACCCCACGCACAGATCACCTACCTTCCCACACACAGATCACCTACCTCCCCCCACCCCACACAGAGATCAGCTACCCCCCCACACACAGATCACCCACCTCCCCCCTCCCCACACACAGATCACCCACCTCCCCCCTCCCCACACACAGATCACCTACCTCCCCTTCCCCACACACAGATCACCTACCTCCCCCCTCCCCACACACAGATCACCTACCTCCCCTTCCCCACACACAGATCACCCACCTCCCCCCTCCCCACACACAGATCACCTACCTCCCCTTCCCCACACACAGATCACCCACCTCCCCCCTCCCCACTCACAGATCACCTACCTCCCCTTCCCCACACACAGATCACCCACCTCCCCCCTCCCCACACACAGATCACCTACCTCCCCTTCCCCACACACAGATCACCTACCTCCCCCCTCCCCACTCACAGATCACCTACCTCCCCTTCCCCACACACAGATCACCCACCTCCCCCCTCCCCACACACAGATCACCTACCTCCCCTTCCCCACACACAGATCACCTACCTCCTCCCCACACACAGATCACCTACCTCCCCTTCCCCACACACAGATCACCCACCTCCCCCCTCCCCACACACAGATCACCTACCTCCCCTTCCCCACACACAGATCACCTACCTCCCCTTCCCCAAACACAGATCACCCCCCTCCCCACACACAGATCACCTACCTCCTCCCCACACACAGATCACCCACCTCCCCCCTCCCCACACACAGATCACCTACCTCCTCCCCACACACAGATCACCTACCTCCCCCCTCCCCACACACAGATCACCTACCTCCCCCCTCCCCACACACAGTTCACCTACCTCCTCCCCACACACAGCTCATCCACCTCCCCCCTCCCCACACACAGATCACCTACCACCCCACACACAGATCACCTACCTCCCCCCACCCCACACACAGATCACCTACCTCCTCCCCACACACAGATCACCTACCTCCCCCCACCCCACACAGAGATCAGCTACCTCCCCCCCACACACAGATCACCCCCCTCCTCACACACAGATTACCTACATCCCCCGCCCCACACACAGATCACCTACCTTCCCCCACACAGATCACCTACCTTCCCCCACCCCACAGAGATCACCCCACCCCACACAGATCATCTACCTCAGCACTCATCTCCCATACATACTGCCCCCATCTTACCCTCAGCACTCCTCTCCCGTACATACTGCCCCCATCTTACCCTCCGCACTCCTCTCCTGCAGAATGAAATGTAAGGGGGAACAAACCCTGTGCATTCAGATGTAAAGGAGAACTCTGCAGATTCAGATCTAAAGGAGAACTCTGATGTAAAGGAGGACTCTTGTGATTAATTTCATATGATTAGAAATGTTTGTAAATCACAAAAATATATGTACAATATTATGTACTACATAACAAAATTGCTGTGCATTGCTTTGTACAGAGGTAATGAATTTATTGTACTACAAAAAAAAAAAAAATTGGCGTGCGCTGCTTAAGCGTTCAGGTTTGGCTTGACGAAAAGGTGGCAACCCTACCCCCAGAGCAAGTTGCTTGCTCTGGGGGCACTCAGCAGGAGGGAGGGGTCAGGAGAACCGGCGGGGGAACAAAGAAGAGCTCATGATAAACTAGGCCTGACCATAGCTCAAGGCTCCCATTTGGAGACACAACCCTTGTTTGGAGAGAGGGGTGTGCTCCAGCCAGGAGAGGTGATCTACTTGGGAGACAAGACTCCATGTTGGATAGATTCCTTACCCACAGGGAACTGAGGGGGGTTTGTAAACCTCTGGAGGAGTGGGAGAACCCCTCTTAAGAGGCCAGGAGTGTCCCCAAGCAACAAGGTGCTACAGCAAAGAGCCTGAGTGAGCCAGGAGAGACAGGGAGCTGGGTCTGAGGGACCAGTGCCATTATCAGCAGTGCTGCAGAGAAGAGAAATAGGTGGCTTTACATTTTTTTTCTGTTAATTGTTTTCGCTGTTGAAAATCTTCTGTGTGGACAGCTGGAGTTTTGTGAACTTTTATGTTTATTTTCTTCTCCTTTCAATAAAAGTGGGTCAGAAAGTCCTTAGACTGCAGTTCCGACTGATATGAATTCACAAAAAAAACGCTCACCACCACAGAGTTTAATTGCACCCCTCATAGCATCTATAAAATGTGCGGATTAGGAGAAAGAATGAATTCTAGGATGCATCACTAGAGGGATCACCAGCAGGAGGAAGGAGGTTCTGATTCCTCTATATAGATCTTTACATCACTAGAGGGATCACCAGCAGGAGGAAGGAGGTTCTGATTCCTCTATATAGATATTTATATCACTAGAGGGGTCACCAGCAGGAGGAAGGAGGTTCTGATTCCCCTATATAGATCTTTACATCACTAGAGGGATCACCAGCAGGAGGAAGGAGGTTCTGATTCCTCTATATAGATATTTATATCACTAGAGGGATCACCAGCAGGAGGAAGGAGGTTCTTATTCCCCTATATAGATCTTTATATCACTAGAGGGATCACCAGCAGGAGGAAGGAGGACCTGATTCCTCTATATAGATCTTTATATCACTAGAGGGGTCACCAGCAGGAGGAAGGAGGTTCTTATTCCCCTATATAGATCTTTATATCACTAGAGGGATCACCAGCAGAAGGAAGGAGGTTCTGATTCCCCTATATAGATCTTTATATCACTAGAGGGATCACCAGCAGAAGGAAGGAGGTTCGGATTCTCCTATATAGATATTTACATCACTAGAGGGATCACCAGCAGGAGGAAGGAGGTTCTTATTTCCCTATATAGATCTTTATATCACTAGAGGGATCACCAGCAGAAGGAAGGTGGATCTGATTCCCCTATATAGATCTTTGCATCACTAGTGGGGTCACCAGAAGAAGGAAGGAGGTTCTGATTCCTCTATATAGATCTTTATATCACTAGAGTCATCACCAGCAGGAGGAAGGAGGTCCTGATTCCTCTATATAGATCTTTATATCACTAGAAGGGTCACCAGCAGGAGGAAGGAGGTCCTGATTCCTCTATACAGATCTTTATATCACTAGAGGGATCACCAGCAGGAGGAAGGAGGTCCTGATTCCTCTATATAGATCTTTATATCACTAGAAGGGTCACCAGCAGGAGGAAGGAGGTCCTGATTCTCCTATATAGATCTTTATATCACTAGAGGGATCACCAGCAGGAGGAAGGAGGTCCTGATTCCTCTATATAGATCTTTACATCACTAGAGGGATCACCAGAAGAAGGAAGGAGGTTCTGATTCCTCTATATAGATCTTAATATTACTAGAGGGGTTGCCAGCAGGAGGAAGGAGGTCCTGATTTCTCTATATGGATCTTTAGTGAAACCTCATATTGAATACTGTGTCCAGTTCTAAAGACCTCACTTACAGAAAGATGTTAATAAGATAAAACATGTCCAGAGACGGGTAACAAAAATGGTGAAAAGTTTGTGGGATAAAACATATCGAAAAGGAATTCAGGAACTTAATATGTACAGTCTGGAGGAAAGAAGGGAAAGGGTAGACATGATTGAAAACAGGGGTTTAGTCCGCACGCATTTGCAAATGCATGCGTAAGCCACAGAGCCTCGTCACGGCACCCTGATGTCTGTGGTCCTAACACTAAAATATGAGTGTCCCCACAGTGGAGACACATGCATTCTGATGGATAAATGCTGGCAGGTGGACTGAAGGGCAGCCCATCCCTTCTTAAAGGTACAGAAGCACACCAGACACCCAGCAAATAGCACCATGGCTGCAAAGGTGCTGGTGCGTTTCTGGACCAATAAACACACCAAGGTGATCTCAAAAAACTTGCCACCGCCTTCATGTGCTATTTGCTGGGTGTCTGGTGTGCTTCTGTACCTTTAAGAAGGGATGGGCTGCCCTTCAGTCCACCTGCCAGCATTTATCCATCAGAATGCATGTGTCTCCACTGTGGGGACACTCATATTTTAGTGTTAGGACCACAGACATCAGGGTGCCGTGACGAGGCTCTGTGGCTTACGCATGCATTTGCAAATGCGTGCGGACTAAACCCCTGTTTTTAACGCGTACTGTTAGGTCAATTTGGTTGTCTGCGAGCTGGTGGTAAGTAGGCTTTGTTTTTTTCCTGGGCATTCCCCAGGCTTTGTTTGCATCTGTTTGTAGCCCTCCAAAGCCGCTTACTGCGATAGCCAGCTATAAATGAAGGCGGTGGCAAGTTTTTTGAGATCACCTTGGTGTGTTTATTGGTCCAGAAACGCACCAGCACCTTTGCAGCCATGGTGCTATTTGCTGGGTGTCTGGTGTGCTTCTGTACCTTTAAGAAGGGATGGGCTGCCCTTCAGTCCACCTGCCAGCATTTATCCATCAGAATGCATGTGCCTCCACTGTGGGGACACTCATATTTTAGTGTTAGGACCACAGACATCAGGGTGCCGTGACGAGGCTCTGTGGCTTACGCATGCATTTGCAAATGCGTGCGGACTAAACCCCTGTTTTTAACGCGTACTGTTAGACAGGTCAATTTGGTTGTCTGCGAGCTGGTGGTAAGTAGGCTTTGGTTTTTTCCTGGGCATTCCCCAGGCTTTGTTTGCATAGACATGATTGAAACCTTTCATTACATCAAGGGGGTGAATACGGTTCAGGAAGGCAGTTTTTTCAATGTGAAACCAAAATCAAGAATACAAGAGCATGACCACAACCTAACTGGAGGAAAGTTCAAAACTAATCTTAGAATGGGTAGTTGATACTTGGAATAAACTAGCAGCAGATGTAGTAAGACAGTCAACAGTAAATGGCTTCAAACATGCTTGGGATAAACATAGATCTATCTTCAGACAATAAAGTTAATGTCTTTTTTTATGTGATGGAATATTTGTATAGAGTAGTTTAGTAGCCTCAGATCATTTTAGTAATTTTCAAATTAGTGTAAGTTGAAGAGTTAGACAGAGTTGAAATATACTTTGGGTTGCATTGGCATTGTAAACACAAATCTTATACCACTGATCTTCATTCTCTTTCAAGTGTCGCAGAGTCATCTGACATGACACTTTTCAGGTCCCTTAATACAAAAATTTTAAATTTTATCTGGTTTTGCATCAAACCTCAACTTTCCTTAGCACTGATGATTAGACAATAGTCAGCAGGGGGGCTAAACTTTGCAGACCATAAATACTGTAGGGCAACTGTACTAGTCAGAATCATGGACTGGTATTACGAGCAGACACCAAAAATTGAATGGGAGTCTGGAAGCCCTCCAGGGACGATCCCTGAGCACTATTCTTTGGTCCTAACGATTTAGATAAAGCTTAACACCTATGACTAAGTAAATGGGAGATAAAAATAACCTGGACATCCCAAAATGGCAAATGGATTCACTCTTGATACCCCTAAAAGTCAAACCTCAGTTCCTATGTGGGCTGGATGAATGTTTTTTGTTCAAATATTTGAAAGTAGAAGGTTAATTGTAACTACATAATATGATATTGGCCACTTCCATGCTCAGTCTTCAGAAAGTCAGAGAAAAATAGGGATTTCCTCACTTGATAATTGGAAATGGAGCTTAATCAAAAACTTTAACAAGCCTCCCATGGCACCTGTGTTCTATAGAGCAGTGGTTCTCAACCTCAGTTCTCAAGTACCCCAAACAGGCCATGTCAATGGCTTGGTATTTTTGACAGCTATTTTATCTAAGAGAAATTCCTAAAACAGGGCCTGTTGGGGGTACCTGAGGACTGAGGTTGAGAACCACTGCTATAGACAACCTATACACTTTGGAATGGCATTCCTGTCTAAAAATGGACCAACACATTGTATTTCTTCCTACTTTGGAGTACCTTTTCCTCTCCAGTCTGTGGCTGAATGGGAAGAAGATCATAAGATCATGATCAAAAGATGTCCCCAGACCAATCAAACTTCTTACTTTCAATTTAACTCCTTGCTTGTGAAATGTAGTGTTAAACTACTAACTGGATTGTACCTCGCTCCAGCTCTGCCCCTCCAGTATTCACTTGAGTGCCAGACTCTGTAGGGGGCAGGAGCGGCTGGGCTAGTCTCCCTGTGGCACTCCTGTAAGGCTGAACCAGCTGCCAGTTAGGCATCTAGGTGGATCCTGACAGGGCCTGTTGGGGGTACTTGAGGACTGAGGTTGAGCACCACTGCTATAGACAACCAATACACTTTGGAATGGAATTCCTGTATAAAAATGGACCAACACATTGTATTTCTTCATACTTTGGAGCACCTTTTCCTCTCCAGTCTGTGGCTGAATGGGAAGAAGATCATGATCAAAAGATGTCCCCAGACCAATCAAATACACTTCTTACTTTCAATTTAACTCCTTGCTTGTGAAAAGTAGCCTTTTAACTACTAACTAGATGGTACCTTGCCCCAGCTTGGCTTAAAAGAGAAGTATGGGTGTTAGGTACCTGGTAGTTGAGCCCGACTGGTGGAAGGAGACCTCTCTTAAGCACTGGTTCAGAAGCCACTGGAGTGGGGACAGTAGTCTACTGAGCACAGTGGGTAGGAGTGCCTGATGCGGATTCTTGCGATGGCCAGCGCAGGAGCTGATGAGACTTCCTTCAAGGAGGCTGTATAGCGGATGCAGGTAGGCAGAAGCGGATCCGTTAGCAGGCAGGAGAAGGATGTTGCAGCAGCAGAACCTGGAGCTGGAAGAGCAGGTGGTGAGCAGCGTCACAGGACACAAGCAAAGCAGAGTCAAACAGTCCGTATCAGCAGGAGATCAGGCAGGTATATGGCAGAAGGGATGATCACAGAATAGTCAGGCAGGCAGGTAATCGGCAACAGGTAACAGGATACAGCAAGGTCAGGCAGGCCGGGTCGGGTAGGAGATAGCAGAATAGTCAGACGGAGCCGGGTCAATTCACAATAGTAACAACAGGCAGATTACAGAACTCAGGTGCAGAGCTGCAGACGAACAGCACCTGATGGAAGTAACTGACATCTATTTAAAGGGACTTTGGCACCAAACAGCGCTAGCGCGAACGGGCGCGCGCACGCGGAAGCGCGCCAGCGCCCCCAGTGGGAAATTTGGCTGAATTGCTCTGGAAAAGCCTCTAGTGCCCCTGCGTGCACGTATGTTAGCCCGATGACCACCAACACGTCCCTGACAATGGGAATAAAAAAAAACATACATACTCACCTAGATGGCTGCAACATTGATCTGATGAAGCATCTATCCCCCGCTGGCTCTACACTGAGAACTGAGTGATCAAAGACAACTGATTGCTCAGTTCTCAGGTCCACTCTGAGCATGGAGTGGTGACTGTCAGTCACCGCTCTGCGCTCTGCCCCTCCAGGGCTCACTGGAGTGCCAGACTCTGTAGGGGGCAGGAATGGCTGGGTTAGTCTACCTGTGGTACTCCTGTAAGGCTGAGCCAGCTGCCAGTTAGGCATCTAGGTGGATCCTGACATGATCCTCATAGAGCCTGCACAATCTGAATATTGGCCACAGGAGTGCAGAACTAAGTGCACATCTGTGATCCATGGGAGAGGTATGGCCAAATGAACTTTGGCCATACTTCTCCTTTAATGCAAGGGACCCTTCTTCACAACGTTGGAGATTATCAAATGTTGGGGATCATTTTTGATGCTATTGCCCCCTAATAAAAGGAATATTGGAGAAAGATTATTGAAACCATATACAAAACTACTTTTGTCTTCCTCCTATCTGACCCTGGGTTATTCTATCTCATAAGACTAATACCTTAAAAGAGAAGTATGGACTTAACGAAAAAAAAATAATTAGACTCACCTAGCTGGATGCAGCATTGATCAGATGCTCTGACAGATCTGTAGTGAGAACTGAGCAATCAAACACCGGTGATCGCTCAGTTCTCCCTCTTCAGTTCTGAGCAGAGAGCTGGAACTGTCAGTCTCCGGTTCTATGCTCTGCCCCTCCAGTGCTCTCTAGAGTGCTGGGCTGTGGAGGGGGTGGGAGGGGATGGCTTGGGCTCTCAGCGGATCTCTGAGAGGCTGAGCCAGGTACCGGTCCAGGCTTCTGGGTGGATTCCAACCATATGGTCAGGATCTTTTCAGAAATGGACCGTCTCAAGGATGTTAGCCGACAGGGGCCTTTAGGCCGCTGTCATCTGAAAACGGGTCACAGAAGTGCAGATCAACTTGCACTCCTGTGACCTACAGGAGAAGTATAGCAAAAATACTGTAGCTTTGGCCTTACGTCTCTTTTAATGCCCAAATACCCAAAAATTTTGAATTATTGCCCTCGCTCCCATGTTCGTGGCTATACCTAACATGTGTGGTGCAAACACCGTTTACATATATGTGCGCGATTTACGTATGCGTTCACTTCTGCACACGAGCACAGATGATGGGGGCGCCTAAAAATTTTTTTCAATTATTTACATCCGTTTATGCCGCTTCGGAAAGTGATCCAGCGGCGAATGAGCCACTTTGACCACTTTCATAAGAAAGCCAGCTGCCAGATGAAATGTATATATATATATATATACACACACACACCAGTGGGGGCTGGTGCTCAAAATTTTTGGGGGGGCCGCAAACAAACTGAAAAAAAAACATCAATCGCAGCTACTGTGCCATCAAATGCAGCCACTGTGCCATCAAATGCAGCCACTGTGCCCATCAAACGCTGTCACTGGGCCATCAAACGCAGCCACTGTACCCATAAAATGCAGCCACTGTGCCCATCAAACGCAGCCACTGTGCCCATCAAACGCAGCCACTGTGCCCATCAATTGCTGACACTGTGCCCATCAATTTCTGCCAGTGTGCCCATCAATTGCTGCTACTGTGCCCCATCAGATGCTGCCAGTGTGCCCATCAATTGCCGCTACTGTGTCCCATCAGATGCCGCCAGTGTGTCCCATCACATGCTGCCAGTGTGTCCCATCAGATGCCGCCAGTGTGTCCCATCAGATGCCGCCAGTGTGTCCCATCAGATGCCGCCAGTGTGTCCCATCAGATGCCGCCAGTGTGTCCCATCAGATGCCGCCAGTGTGCCCCATCAGATGCCGCCAGTGTGCCCCATCAGATGCCGCCAGTGTGCCCCATCAGATGCTGCCCAGCACTTACCTGTCTCGGAGCCGGTCAGCAGCAGTCTCCTGCATGTCCTCCATGTCTTCTTTTCCTCTCTCAGGCGTCCAATCACAGCGCCTGACTATGGTGATTATCTATGGTAATTAGAGCGATGCAGGAGAGAGGGGGCGGCGCTCCTGCACCCTTTATGGACGCACCGCCATTGATATACACTGTATACAGCGATGCTCATTTTTTTTTTCTGCTTTCACCACATCAATGTCATGGTCAACATGTTCACTTGCTTCCTAATATATCCCACCAATTTTCAGATGCCATTGTAATGAGATATTCCCTTTACCTGCAAGTGGTCATAATGTTATGGCTGATCGGTGTATAGGTATTGCGGTTGGCAAGTGGCTAAAATCATTAAAAATGTTGTAGCAAATTTTTCACAAAGCTGAAATATAAAAATGAAAACATGTATATCTAATAATAAAGGTTAAAAGAAAAGAAGGCAATTTTACTATAACCAAATATAGAATATTCTTTATTTTTATCTCTACAGGTGGAATGATGAACTAAGTTTTTGGTCAAGTTAGTCCTCAATAAAAGCAGCAAATGGTCACAAGCCATATGGATGTCCTGAGAGACTGAAAGGTTTTACTTCAGTTCCCTGGATGATTGACGCTGTGCACAAGCCATATCCAAGTACTAAATGTCCTGATTGTTTTAGATGTTCTTCAGCATTAATCCAACCCCACAGGACAACAGGAGAGAGAAGTCAATTCAGGGCTCTGAAAGTGATAACGGCTTTAAGTCAAACCCAAGAGAGATGCTTTATCTTGTTTGGATTGTAATAAAGGTTTTACAGCAAAATCAGACCTAATTAAGTAAGTACCAGATGGAACACATTGAAGGTAATCCATATATGGGTTCTGAATGTGACACCACTTTTATAATACAACCAAACCTTGGACATGAGATTGATCACACTGGAGAAAGGACATATTGGTGTTCTCAATGTGACAAAACTTTCACACAGAAGTCAAACCTCATCCGACACGAGAGGGTCCATGCAGGGGAGAAGCCATTTCGGTGTTCTGAATGTGACAAAGCTTTTTTGTTAAAGTCAGATCTTTATAGACATAGGATGGTTCATATTGGAGCAAAACCGTTTTGGTGTTCTGAATGCGGCAAAGCTTTTACACAGAAGTCACAGCTTATCCGACATAAAAGAGTTCACACTGGAGAGAAGCCCTATCGGTGTTCTGAATGTAACAAAGCTTTTATAGAGAAGGCAAATCTTATTATACATCTGAGGGAACATACTGGAGAGGAGCCATTTCAGTGTTCTGAATGTGACAAAGCTTTTACAGTGAAGTCTAAGCTTCTCAGACACAAGAGGGTCCACACTGGGGTGAAGCCATTTCATTGTTCAGAATGTGATAAATATTTTACGTTGAAGGCCAACCTTATCAGACATGAGAGGGTTCACACTGAAGAAAAGCCACACAAGTGTTCAGAATGTGACAAAGCTTTTACAGAGAAGGCACAACTTATCCTGCATGAGAGGAACCACACTGGAGAGAGGCCGTATCAGTGCCTTGAATGTGGCAAAGCTTTTAAAATGAAGTCCGATCTTGTCAATCACCAGAGGGTTCACACTGGAGAGAAGCCATATCGGTGTTCAGAATGTGACAAAGCTTTTACACGGAGGTCGAACCTTGTCAGACACCAGAAGGTCCACACAGGAGAGAAACCATTTTAGTGTTCTGAATGTGGTAAAGCTTTTGTCGCAATGTCAGATCTTATCAGACATAAGACGATTCTCACTGGAGCAAAACCATATATAGAGAAGCCTTTTCAATGTTCTGAATGCAACCAGGATTTTACAGAGAAGGCAAAGCTTATCATGCACCAGATGGTGCACACTGGAGGGGGGCCATTTCAGTGTATGAATGTGACAAGTCTTTTATACAGAAGTCAAACCTTATCAGACATGTGAGGGTGCACACCAGAGAGAGGCCGTATCACTGTTTGGAATGTGATAAAGCTTTTACAGTAAAATCCAACCTTATGAGACACCTGAAGGTTCACGCTGAAAGTAAATGGTGTTCTGACATTGATGAAACTTACCTGGCACCAGAGGATTCATTGTCTTCATCCTCAGCTGAAGAGAGGAAACTCTTGGAGAATGGGGGGTATTAAAGGGGTAGCGGGTATGCCACTATAAAACATTTTGGGGTGCCCTAGAAGTTTCACACACCATGTCATCCAACAATCTAGTGGAACGGTACAATGATACTTTGAATAACAAACTTGCTACAATTCATGAACAATCAGAGATCTTAAGGATGGATGCAATGAGTTGAGTTTTTACAGTGGGTCACATTTTGTTGCTTTGCAGCCTGAAACGAAGACAGACACAGTTTTTGTTTTACCCAGCTGTATTTACTAGTGCAACTTCTTATAACATCTAAGTAAAAGATGCAACACCAACATGTCAGAAAAAAAAATTCAAAAACAGAATCACTGAGTTGGAAAAAGGATCACCCCCCTTATGTGGGGTCTGATTTTCCTCATTGTTTCACAGCAAATCAGAACCGATGAAAGAAGATTCATACGAAAATTCTCGAAAATCGTTCGTTCTTTTCCCGTACGAGAAAAATTTTGGAGCTTGTCCCTTTAGAGATTTTCATTCAGCACTGTACGAAAATCGTACGAAAGTTCTTTGGAAGAAAATGCTCGCCCGATTCTCTTATAGTGTGTATGAGCCTTTATGTCAGTATTTTATTGGACCACCTTTTGCTTTAAAAAACAGCCTGACCACCTTAAATGCATTTAGAAAATTCTGAGGCCACATGGAGAAAGGTGTTATGGTCAGATAAGACTAAAATTGAATTATTTGGCCTCAACAGCAAACGATATGTCTGGCGGAAATCCATCTGAATAACACCATTCCCACAGTAGAGCATGGAGGTGGTAATATCCTGTTATGGGAGGTGGTAATATCCTGTTATGGGGGGTGGTAATATCTTGTTATGGGGGGGGGGGTGGTAATATCCTGTTAAGGAGGTGGTAATATCTTGTTATGGGAGGTGATAACATCTTGTTATGGGAGGTGGTAATATCTTGTTATGGGGGGTGGTAATATCTTGTTATGGGGGGTGGTAATATCTTGTTATGGGGGGGTGGTAATATCTTGTTATGGGAGGTGGTAATATCCTGTTATGGGAGGTGTTTCTCTGCAACAGGGACTGGAGCACTTGTCAGGATAGAGGGACAAATTGATGGGGTGAAATACCATCAAATTCTTGAGGAAAATCTGCTGCCCTCTGCTAGAAAGTTGTCAATGGGAAGAAAGTTTACCTTCCAACATGACAATGACCCAAAGCACACAGAACAACGAGCACACAGTGGTTGGAGGAGAAAAAGGTGAATGCCCTTGCATGGCCTAGTCAGAGCCCAGACTTAAACCTCATTGAAAGTCTGTGGAATGACTTGAAGACTACAGTCCACAAGCACCATCAAATGTAACTGAACTTGAGCAGTTCTGCAAAGAAGAGTGGGCAAATATTGCAAGGTCTAGATGTGCAAAGTTAGTAGAGACAAATCCCAACAGACTAAAGGCTGGAATTAAAGCAAAAGGTGGTCCAACAAAATACTGACATGAGGGGGTGATCCTTTTTCCAACTCAGTGACTCTGTTTTTGTATATTCTTCTGACATTTTGGTGTTATAGCTTTTACTTGCATGTTATAAGTTAATTATGGAAAACGACTGCGCCACCAAAAGATGACAAGCTGCCAGCACAATAATTAGACAAATTGTGCAATGTAAATAGGAATAAAGTGCACCGCTAAATATATATGCAAATGTGTACACAATAAAGTAACAGTGCAAAGATACGATAAAGCCAATGGCTGGCACCTGTGGCATGTATAAATATTGCAAGATATACAAATGTGCAAACAATATAAAGTGACAGTGCAAGTAAGAAAATTTCATAAGCAATGAAGAGTGGATGTTCTGCCTTTATGGAGGTAAACCACCATGGAGGAGGTTTGCGGTACCCCTTGGAGAGGACAACCACCAAGGAAAGGGATCACCATCCAATGTGTAGCTACCACCACATAGAATAATTGGGTACTCTTACCGGATACTGTGGACCCTCTACCAGCGGCAAGTGCCAAACACACAAAAACACTGGAGAAACATGAATTTCCTAGAAACCAGCATACAGGAGTGCACGGCAGCACAAATGCAACATCCAAAGGGGTTAAGCTTCCATCATCCAATAAAGGGACATAGAGGGAAAAAAAATTGCCACATAGCGTAAAATCCTTGGCTAAAAATGTTTATTGTATAAAGTCATGCACTTACATCAATGTAGACCCATACAGGGGCTGTATAAATGTGATCACAGGAAAGGAGTAAAAATGTAGTATCATGGAGCCAGCACAGCATGTACCGATGCGTTTCATCCACTAAGGCGTCATCCACTAAGATGTCACCTACCCCAGATGACGTCTTAGTTGACAAAACGCGCCGGGACGTACTGTGCTGGCTCTATGATACCGCATAGGATTTTACGCTATGTAGCGGTTTTTTTCCCTCTCTATGACCCTTTATTGGATCATGGGAGCTTAACCCCCTTGGATGTTGGATTTGTGCTGCTGTGCACTCCTGTATGCTGGTTCCTAGGAAATTCACGTTTCTCCAGTGTTTTTTGCCGATGGCAAAGGGCCCACAGTATCCGGTAAGAGTACCCAATTATTCTTTGTGGTTGTGGCTACACATTGGATGGTGATCCCTTTCCTTGGTGGTTGTCTTCTCCAAGGAGTACTGTGAACCTCTTCCATGGTGGTTTACCTTCATAAAAGGCAGAACATTCACTCTTCATCGCATATGAATTTTTTCTTACTTGGAGTCACTCTTCCTACTTTTTTTTTTTTTTTTGGACGGACATTGTGATTCATATTGTTTGTCACTATTTATTAGGTGCCAGTTATTGGCCTGAATTTATTATTGCACTGTCACTTTATATTGTTTGCACACTTGTTTATCTTGCAATGTTTATATATGCCACAGGTGCCAGCCATTGGTTTTATTCTATTTTTTGCACTGTCACTTTAATTGTGTGCACATTTGCATATATATATTTAACGCTGCACTTTATTCCTATATACAATGTTATAAGTTACACTAGTAAATATAGCTGGATAAAACAAAAACTGTGTCTGTCTTCATTTCGGGCTGCAAAGCAACAAAATGTGATTATTTTAAAGGGGGTGATTCTTTTCTATACCCACTGTATGTCCAAACACGCAAGGAGCCATGGGATGTTTTAACTTTTGAAATAATTTTTGGATGTGTACCAATGACTGAACTGTGTTTTCCTCCCCGGTTCTCCTCTTTTCTTTTTGCTTATGGAGCTTTGACTGAACATGTAATTTTTTTTGGATCATAAACTAACTGACCTGGGTTCCCAAGTGTTTTATTTTTTTCAAGATCCCAAGCTAATCCTTTTTAACTAATGAACTCACTGGGTGGTGGGATTTTGCCAAGTCTCCCAACTCAAGCTTGAGGGCTCCAAGTAGAAATTTCCCTGGTTCAGCATAGATTGGAATGAATTTTCGATCAGTGTGTGGTCATCCCCGCTTAACGGAACTCAATCCTTGAGCTTAGCCTTAAGCTGGGTACACATTAGGAGTTTCTTTTCGTTCAACCCAGCAGGCTGAACAAAAAAAAAAAAAACGTAACAAATCGCTATACTAAACCAAGCAATCCCCCCCCGCTATACTATTGTGTTCTGGTAGGGGGATCCCTCCGACCAGGACACAGCCAATGGCTAGGAGCGCTGATCGAATGCCGGTCAGCTGCTGGTTTTCCAGCATACCCATTCAGACTGCTGTACACACTGACCGAATGTCAGACGGTTTTTGTTCCACCAGCCTATATATTGGGCCAGTGTGTACCAGCCTTTAACTCCTTCAGATCCGCGCTGTAGCCGTCATTTGCCGGGAGGCCATCAATAGACGTTATCCCCTTTGCACGCTCCCCTGAGACTCGGGTGATCACAGATTGGAGTAAGGGGTTGATCCCGGCCCCTTACCACGTGATCAGCTGTCAGCCAATGACAGCTGATCACCTGATGTAAACAGAAGATCGGTAATCGTTTTTTTTTCTCACCCTGTCAGCGTGAGGAGGAGAAAAAGCCGATCACCGGCTTCAGTGCAAGGGAGATCAGTCCGAAGAGGAAGAGGTGAAGCCACCTCATCTGTGCCCACCAATACCACCTTCCAGTGCCACATGTCAGTGCCCACACAGTGCCACGAATCAGTGCATAAGTGCCAGCAATCAGTGCCACCTATCAATGCCGAGTGTCACCTATCAATGTCCACCAGTGGTGCCAATCAGTGCCTCATCAGTGCCACCTAGCAGTGCTGCCTATCAGTGTCACCTACCAGTGCCGATCAGTGCCCATCACTGCCAGCCATCAGTGCCCATCACTGCCACCTATCAGTGCCACTTATTAGTGCCCTTCAGTGCCACCTATCAATACCCTTCAGTGCAGCCCATCAGTGCCCACCAATGCCACCTATCGGTGCCCACCAGTGCTGCCTTATCAATGCAGCCTATCGGTGCTCATCAATGCAGCCTATCAGTGCCCATCAGTGCAGCCTCATCAGTGAACATCAATGAAGGAGAAAAATTACATGTTTGCAAAATTTATTAACAAAATATAAAACGTTTTTTTTTTTTTTTAAATTTCAGTCTTTTTTAAATTTTTTAAACAAAAAATAAAAAACCGCAGAGGTGATCAAATACCACCAAAAGAAAGCTCTATTTGTGGGGAAAAAAATGATAAAAATTTTACAGTGTTGAGTGAAGGCGCTAAAAGCTGAAAATTGGTCTGGGCAGGGGGGGGGGGGGGTTTAGGTGCCCAGTAAGCAAATGGTTATCCACCTGCCCTCCGAAAGATTTAACCCCCCCCCCATGATCACGCCATTTTTTTTTGTGATACAGCACTGAATTATTTTAGAGCTTTCTTTTGGTGGTATTTGATCACCTCTGCGGTTTTTATTTTTTCCGCTATAAACAAACAAAAAAAAAAGACCAACAATTTTGAAAAAAAAAAAAGATTTTTTTTTACTTTTTGTTATAAAACATATCCAATAAACAAAAATGTAAATAATCTAATTTCTTCATAAATTTAGGCCAATATGTATTCTGCTAGATGTTTTTGGTTAAAAAAAAAACAAAAAAACAATAAGCGCATATTGATTGGTTTGCGCAAAAGTTATAGCTTCTAGAAAATAATATTTTTTATTTTTTTTTTTTTTTTTTTACTAGTAATGGCGGCAAACCGCAACTTATAGCGGGACTGCCATATTCCGGCAGACAAAATCGGACACTGACACTTTTAACACTTTTTTGGGGACCAGTGACATTATTACAGTGGTCAGTGCTAAAAACATGCACTGTCACTGTACTAATGACACTGGCTGGGAAGGGGGTTAACATCAGAGGCGCTCAAAGGGTTAACTGTGTGCCTAGCCAGTGTTTTCTTACTATGGGGGAGGGTGCTTGTACTAGAGGAAGGCATAGATGCTTTGCAGAGACACAGGATCCATGCCTTCTGTACTGACAGAACGGCGATCTGCCTTATTTACATAGGCAGATTACCCTTCTCCCTCTGTACCGAAGGATCGCCGGGTGCTGGCAGACATCGAGTCGGCAGTTCCCGCTGTGTATAAATCACAGCGGAAGCCGGCAGAGGACATGAGGGCCCCAGACCCCAGAAATGTCAGGCATGGGGAAGACCCGGCTGTCATGGTGCACGTTGGCACCAATGACAAAGTCAGAGGCAGATGGAGTGTCCTAAAGAACGATTTTAGGGACTTAGGAGCTAAATTGAGGAAAAGGACTTCCAAGGTAGTGTTCTCAGGAATACTACCGGTACATCGAGCCACACCAGAGAGGCAGAGGGAGATTAGGGAAGTAAACAAGTGGCTGAAGAGCTGGTGTAGTAAGGAGGGGTTTGGGTTCCTGGAGGACTGGGCCGACTTCTCAGTCGGTAACCGGTACTATAGAAGGGACGGACTGCACCTAAATGAGGAGGATGCAGATCTGCTGGGAATGAAGATGGCCAAAAAGTTAGAGGGGTTTTTAAACTAGGCGATGGGGGGGAGGGTCCAGAGACAGTGATAGCCAGCGCGGAAGATATTCCAGAGGGTAGTATTGGGGGCATTAGTGGTAGGTTAACCAAAGCACAAAAACAAGGTGAGTATAGTAGCAAGTCCTAGTTGCAATCTTGAAACACCCAATATGAGGACAATATGCGACCGGTCTAAACTATGTGGCATGTTCACCAATGCCAGGAGCCTGGCGGACAAGATGGGTGAACTAGAGATACTGTTGTACAAGGAGGATTTGGATTTTGTGGGAATTTCAGAGACCTGGTTCAACAGCTCTCATGATTGGCTGGCAAACATTCAAGGGTATACCCTATACTGCAAGGATAGAGAGGGTAAAAAAGGGGGAGGGGTATGCCTATATATCAAGAATAATGTACAAGTGAATGTGAGAGATGACATCACTGAGGGGGCTAGGGAGGAGGTGGAATCTTTATGGGTAAAGCTCCAAAGGGATGAAGCTAAGGGGAAAATAATACTGGGAGTATGCTATAGGCCCCCTAACCTGAGGGAGGAAGTGGAGACGGATCTCCTATCACAAATTGGATTAGCAGCAAGGATGGGAAGTGTTATCATAATGGGGGATTTTAATTATCCAGACATAGACTGGGCGGAGGGAACCGCGCATTCATTTAAGGCTCGCCAGTTCCTTAGTGTCTTGCAGGACAATTTTATGGGTCAGTTGGTAGATGCACCAACTAGAAATAAAACATTACTGGATCTACTGATTACCAACAATACAGACCTGATAACAGATGTGGAAATACGGGGCAATTTAGGTAACAGCGATCACAGGTCAATTAGTTTCAGTATAAATCACACAAATAGGAGACATGAAGGGAACACAAAGACACTGAATTTCAAAAGAGCCAACTTCCCTAAACTACAAACCTTGCTAAAAGGCATAAATTGGGATAAAATATTAGGAACAAAGAATACGGAGGAGAGATGGGTTTGCTTTAAGAGCATATTAAATAAGGGCATTAGCCAATGTATCCCATTGGGTAATAAATTTAAAAGAGCGAACAAACATCCTGGATGGCTTAACTCCAATGTAAAAATGCATATAAAAGCAAAGGAGAAGGCCTTCAAAAAATACAAGGTTGAGGGATCATCCACAGCATTCAGAATTTATAAAGAATGCAATAAGAAATGTAAGGGTGCAATTAGGATGGCTAAGATAGAACATGAAAGACACATAGCGGAGGAGAGCAAAAAAAATCCCAAGAAATTCTTTAAGTATGTAAACAGTAAAAAAGGGAGGACAGACCATATTGGCCCCATAAAGAATGAGGAAGGACATCTGGTTACAAAGGATGGGGAGATGGCAAAGGTATTGAATTTATTCTTCTCCTCAGTCTTCACGAGTGAATCGGGGGGCTTCAGTAACCAAAACTGCAGTGTTTATCCTCATGACACAACACAGGAAGCACCTACATGGTTAACAGAGGACGGAATTAAAATTAGACTTGAGAAACTTAACATTAATAAATCACCGGGACCAGATGGCTTGCATCCGGGGGTACTTAGGGAACTCAGTCAGGTGATTGCCAGACCGTTGTTCCTAATTTTTACAGACAGTCTATTGACTGGAATGGTACCAGCTGATTGGAGAAAAGCCAATGTAGCACCAATATTTAAAAAGGGCCCAAAAAACATCCCTGGGAATTACAGACCAGTTAGCCTAACATCAATAGTATGTAAACTCTTGGAGGGGATGATAAGGAACTATATACAAGATTTTAGTAATAAGAATGATATCATTAGCAGTAATCAGCATGGATTCATGAAGAATCGTTCTTGCCAAACCAATCTATTAACCTTCTATGAGGAGGTGAGTTGCCATCTAGATAAAGGAAGGCCCGTAGACGTGGTGTATCTGGATTTTGCAAAAGCATTTGACACAGTTCCCCATAAACGTTTACTGTACAAAATAAGGTGCGTTGGCATGGACCATAGGGTGAGTACATGGATTGAAAACTGGCTACAAGGGCGTGTTCAGAGGGTGGTGATAAATGGGGAGTACTCAGAATGGTCAGGGGTGGGTAGTGGGGTTCCCCAGGGTTCTGTGCTGGGACCAATCCTATTTAATTTGTTCATAAACGACCTGGAGGATGGGATAAACAGTTCAATCTCTGTATTTGCAGACGATACTAAGCTAAGCAGGGCAATAACTTCTCCGCAGGATGTGGAAATCTTGCAAAAAGACCTGAACAAATTAATGGGGTGGGCGACTACATGGCAAATGAGGTTCAATGTAGAAAAATTTAAAATAATGCATTTGGGTGGCAAAAATATGAATGCAATCTGTACACTGGGGGGAGAACCTCTGGGGGAATCTAGGATGGAAAAGGACTTGGGGGTCCTAGTGGATGATAGGCTCAGCAATGGCATGCAATGCCAAGCTGCTGCTAATAAAGCAAACAGAATATTGGCATGCATTAAAAGGGGGATCAACTGCAGAGATAAAACGATAATTATCCCACTCTACAAGACTCTGGTCCGGCCGCACCTGGAGTATGCTGTCCAGTTCTGGGCACCAGTCCTCAGGAGGGACGTACTGGAAATGGAGCGAGTACAAAGAAGGGCAACAAAGCTAATAAAGGGTCTGGAGGATCTTAGTTATGAGGAAAGGTTGCGAGCACTGAACTTATTCTCTCTGGAGAAGAGACGCTTGAGAGGGGATATGATTTCAATTTACAAATACTGTACTGGTGACCCCACAATAGGGATAAAACTTTTTCGCAGAAGAGAGTTTAATAAGACTCGTGGCCACTCATTACAATTAGAAGAAAAGAGGTTTAACCTTAAACTACGTAGAGGGTTCTTTACTGTAAGAGCGGCAAGGATGTGGAATTCCCTTCCACAGGCGGTGGTCTCAGCGGGGAGCATTGATAGCTTCAAGAAACTATTAGATAATCACCTGAATGACCGCAATATACAGGGATATGTAATGTAATACTGACACATAATCACACAAATAGGTTGGACTTGATGGACTTGTGTCTTTTTTCAACCTCACCTACTATGTAACTATATGTAACTATGTACTAGGTACGTGATCCGACGCAGCCGTATAAGTCATACGATCGGCAAGGGGTTAAGGGAGTTAGTTCATCTAGCCAATGAGGGATGACTGTAGATACAGCATTGACTAAAGTTGAATAATGCCATTGCTATAGATGTTGCCCATTTACATACTGTATCTCCCAAAGCCTGGCCAAAAAAAACCAGAAATGGCATCCCCCATTCTGCTTTGTTGCTAGGATATTGCTAAGACGCTTTCAGCCATAACTACTTGACCCAACCTTCACAGGAGCTTTCTTTCTGATTTAAGTCCAGGAAAGTGAAGGACAATAAGATGGATAGAAATCCAGTAATCTAAGGTGCAAGAGTTACCCACTTAACCACCGCCCTATAGCAGATTTACTAATACAGGGCGGATGTTCTGTGCAGAATCGTGTATATATACGTACACACCTGATTCTGCACTTCCGCCTAGGGGGCGCACTACAAGCTGATCAACGGGTGCCGGCCGATGGATGTCCGCCGGCACCTGCCGATCGTCGGGAAGAAAGGCTGGATGGAGCTCTGCCTATGTAAACAAGGCAGAGTTTTGTTCTGACAGCTGGAACGCGATGGATTTTCTTTCATTGCAAAGCAGGGAAAGAAAATCCATCACATTCCTTAGTAAAAGTACACAAAAACACTGGCTAGGCACACATTTAACCCTTTGATCGCCCCCCTGATGTTTAATCTCTATCCCAGCCAGTGTCATTTACTGTGACAGTGCATATTTTTAGCACTGATCACTGTATTAGTGTCGCTGGACCCCATAAAGTGTCAAGTGTCAGTTAGTGTCCGATTATCTGCTGCAATATCACAGTATAAGTTGCTGATCGCCGCCATTTCTAGTATATAAAGAAATAAAAATTTCAGTATATATATCCCATAGTTTTCTGCCGCAATGTAGCACCAATATTTAAAAAGGGCCCACAATACATCCCTGGGAATTACAGACCAGTTAGCCTAACATCAATAGTATGTAAGCTCTTGGAGGGGATGATGAGGGACTATATACAAGATTTTAGTAATGAGAACGGTATCATTAGCAGTAATCAGCATGGATTCATGAAGAATCGTTCTTGCCAAACCAATCTACTAACCTTCTATGAGGAGGTGAGTTGCCATCTAGATAAAGGAAGGCCCGTAGACATGGTGTATCTGGATTTTGCAAAAGCATTTGACACAGTTCCCCATAAACGTTTACTGTACAAAATAAGGTCCGTTGGCATGGACCATAGGGTGAGTACATGGATTGAAAACTGGCTACAAGGGCGTGTTCAGAGGGTGGTGATAAATGGGGAGTACTCGGAATGGTCAGGGGTGGGTAGTGGGGTTCCCCAGGGTTCTGTGCTGGGACCAATCCTATTTAATTTGTTTATAAACGACCTGGAGGATGGGATAAACAGTTCAATCTCTGTATTTGCAGACGATACTAAGCTAAGCAGGGCAATAACTTCTCCGCAGGATGTGGAAACCTTGCAAAAAGACCTGAACAAATTAATGGGGTGGGCGACTACATGGCAAATGAGGTTCAATGTAGAAAAATGTAAAATAATGCATTTGGGTGGCAAAAATATGAATGCAATCTATACACTGGGGGGAGAACCTCTGGGGGAATCTAGGATGGAAAAGGACCTGGGGGTCCTAGTAGAAGAGACGTTTGAGAGGGGATATGATTTCAACTTATAAATACTGTACTGGTGACCCCACAATAGGGATAAAACTTTTTCGCAGAAGAGAGTTTAACAAGACACGTGGCCACTCATTAAAATTAGAAGAAAAGAGGTTTAACCTTAAACTATGTAGAGGGTTCTTTACTGTAAGAGCAGCAAGGATGTGGAATTCCCTTCCACAGGCGGTGGTCTCAGCGGGGAGCATCGATAGTTTCAAGAAACTATTAGATAATCACCTGAACGACCGCAAATACAGGGATATACAATGTAATACATATGCCCCGTACACACGGTCGGATTTTCCAATGGAAAATGTGTGATAGGACCTTGTTTTCGGAAATTCCGACCGTGTGTAGGCTCCATCACACATTTTCCATAGGAATTTCCGACACACAAAGTTTGAGAGCAGGATATAAAATTTTCTGACAACAAAATCCGTTGTCGGAATTTCCGATCATGTGTACACAAATCCGACACACAAAGTGCCACGCATGCTCAGAATAAATAAAGAGATGAAAGCTATTGGCCACTGCCCCGTTTATAGTCCCGACGTACGTGTTTTACGTCACCGCGTTCAGAACGATCGGATTTTCCGACAACTTTGTGTGACCGTGTGTATGCAAGACAAGTTTGAGCCAACATCCGTCTGAAAAAAATCCATGGATTTTGTTGTCGGAATGTCCGAACAAAGTCCGACCGCGTGTACGGGGCATGACACATAATCACACACATAGGTTGGACTTGATGGACTTGTGTCTTTTTTCAACCTCACCTACTATGTAACTAATATCACAGTATAAAAGTCGCTGATTGCCACCATTACTAGTATATAAAGAAAGAAATAAAAATTCCAGTATACATCCCATAGTTGGTCCGCTGCAATATCACAGTATAGGTCGCCGATCCCCTAGTGTGCTAGGGGCAACCTTAGACTCTGAACTGTCCTTTCAGGCCCACATCCAATCCCTGTTCAAATCATGCCGACTTAGCCTCCGCAACATTTCCAGAATACGCCCCTTTTTAACTAATGACACCACCAAGCTTCTAATTCACTCCCTGGTAATCTCTCGCCTCCACTACTGCAACTCCAGCCTCATTGGATTACCTTTACATAGACTATCCCCCCTTCAATCCATAATGAATGCCGCTGCAAGACTCATCCACCTTACCAACCATTCAGTGTCCTCCACCCCTCTCTGTCAATCCCTCCGCTGGCTTCCACTCACCCAACGAATAAAATTCAAAGTACTAACAATAATTTACAAAGCCGTCCACAACTCTGCCCCCAGCTACATCACTAACCTAGTCCCAAAATACCAACCAAGCCTCTCTCTATGGTCCTCCCAAGACCTCCTACTCTCAAGCTCCCTTGTCACCTCCTCCCATGCTCGCCTCCAGGATTTCTCCAGAGCTTCTCCCATCCTTTGGAACTCCCTACCCCAATCTGTCCGACTGTCCCCTAATTTATCCATCTTTAGATGATCCCTGAAAACCCTTCTCTTTAAAGAAGCCTATCCTGCTTCTAACTAACACTGTTTTACTTCCTCCATCAGCTCATCCCCCACAGCTATTACCTTTTGTATCAATTGACCCTTCCTTTTTAGAATGTAAGCTCTAATGAGCAGGGCTCTCTGATTCCTCTTGTATCAAATTGTAATGTAACTGTAATGTCTGTCTTTATTTTGTTAAGCACTGCGCAAACTGTTGGTGCTATATAAAAACCTGTATAATAATAATAATATGCCCCCCCCATGCTGGCCTTGGACTTCGGGCTGAAGCCCCTGGTCTTTTTGCCACCTAGCAACGCCCCTGCTCTCCAATTTGTGGGAACAGTTTGGGGACAGCCCCTTCCTGTTCCAACATGACTGCGCACCAGTGCACAAAGCAAGGTCCATAAAGACATGGATGAGCGAGTTTGGGGTGGAGGAACTTGACTGTCCTGCACATAGTCCTGATCTCAACCTGATAGAACACCTTTGGGATGAATTTGAGCGCAGATTGCAAGCCAGGCCTTCTCGTCCAACATCAGTGCCTAATTTCACAAATGCACTTCTGGAAGAATGGTCAAACATTCCCATAGACACACTCCTAAACCTTGTGGACGGCCTTCCCAGAAGAGTTGAAGCTGTTATAGCTGCAAAGGGAGGGCCAACTCAACATTGAACCCTACGGACTAATAATGGGAGGTCATTAAAGTTCATGTGTGTGTAAAGGCAGATGTCCTAATACTGTTGGTAATATAGCGTATGTTTGACACATGCAAGACAATATGTAGCGTCATGCGAAAATCCATGTCCACTACATGCAGAGATAATGAGGAGTCCCATGGGGCAATCGTATGCCTGCCACATACAGTACAATATTGAGTCCGGTAGAACTTTTTATGTCCACTGATGAATTGGACAGTGGAGATTGAAGAGTCTCATGGGCAAATCTATGTCTGCCACATGCAGGACAATGTGGAGTTCCATGACACAATCGGTGTTCACCACGCAAAGTCCAAAATAGAGTCCAATGGGAAAAATCTATGTCTGACAAATGCAGGTCAGTGTGTGGTTTTGTGAATAATCTATGTCCACGATATGTAGGCCAATTTGGAGTCCCTTGGGACGATCTATGTACATCTCTTGCAGTAGGGATGAGCCCAATGTTCAAGTCGAACGTAAGATCGTAATTAGAATGTAATTCATTATAGCCGCGAGTAGTTTTAAATGACTTTTTTCCTTTGAAATGTCATTTTGCTGTCAGACTGTTCTAAACACGGGAAACATGCGCCCCTTTACAGGCATACTATAGACACCCCCCAGCTATGAAATTTAAAGGAATATTTCACTTTTATTGTTTCACTTTAAGCATTATTAATATCACTGCTCCCGAAAAAACGGCTGTTTTTTAACCGGTTCAATACCGGGCATTTTCACCCCCTTCCTTCCCAGGCCAATTTTTAAACAACAATTGCGCGGTCGTGCGACGTTGTACCCAGAAAAAATTGACGTCCTTTTTTCCCCACAAATAGAGCTTTCTTTTGGTGGTATTTGATCACCTCTGCGGTTTTTATTTTTTGCACTATAAACAAAAGAAGAGCGACAATTTTGAAAAAAAACACAATATTTTTTACTTTTTGCTATAATAAATATCACCATTTTTAAAAAAAAAAAGAATTTTTTCCTCAGTTTCGGCCGATACGTATTCTTCTACATATTTTTGGTGAAAAAAAAAAAAAATCGCAATAAGCGTATATTGATTGGTTTGCGCAAAAGTTATAGTGTCTACAAAATACGGGATAGATTTATGGCATTTTTAAAAAAAAAAATATTTATTTATTTTTTTTTTTACTAGTAATAGTGGCGATCACGATTTTTTTTCGTGACTGCGACATTATGGCGGACACATCGGACACTTTTGACACATTTTTGGGACCATTCACATTTATACAGCGATCAATGCTATAAAATTGCATTGATTACTGTGTAAATGTGACAGGCAGTGAAGGGGTTAACCACTAGAGGGACACAAGGGGTTAATTATGTTTCCTAGGGGAGTGATTCTAACTATAGGGGGTGGGGACGTACAAGGGGAGGAGACCGATCAGTGTTCCTCCGTTCTGGGAACACAGATCAGTCTCCTCTCAACTGACAGGACGTGGATCTGTGTGTTTACACACACAGATCCACGGTCCGGCCCGGTTAACGGGCAATCGCGGGTGCCCGGCGGACATCGCGGCCGCCGGGCACACGCACCGGGTCCCGAGCAACGCGGCAGGTGCGCGCGCGCCCCCTAGGTGGCCGGGAATCCCAGGACGTCATATGACGTCCACCCAGGATGGGAGATCCCATCTGTGGACGTCATTTGACAATGGCTGGGTAGGGAAGTGCTTAAACTTTTTTTTGCATTGATCCATGTCCCCTGGGGCAGGACCCGGGTCCCCAAACACCTTTTATGACAATAACTTGCATATAAGCCTTTAAAATGAGCACTTTTGATTATTCATGTTCGTGTCCCATAGACTTTAACGATGTTCGCGTGTTCGTACAAATGTTTTGCCTGTTTGCATGTTCTGGTGCGAACCGAACCGGGGGGTGTTCGGCTCATCCCTATCTTGCAGGACAAGGTGGAGTTCTGTGGAACCATCTCTATTTGTCACGTGCAGGATAGTGTTGTGTCCCTTGGGACAAGCTATGTCCACCACACGCAGGACAATGTGGAGTGTTGTTGGAGATTCTATGTTTGCCACATGCAGGAGAATGCAGGGTAATCTATTACCATCATATGCACTGTTAAGTCCCATGGTAACATCCATATTTGCCAATTCAAGAGGTAATGTGGCGTCCCATGCGAAAATCTAAATCTGCCACATGCAGACCAAATGTAGAGACCAATGGGACAATCTATGATTTTCAAATGCAGGACAATATGTAGTACTGTAAGAAAATCTATGTTTACCACATGCAGAATAATCTAGAGTCTTTTGGGACAATCTATGTCCACCACATTTTTGTTTTGGTATTGTGTTACCGATGGGTTGTTTGGTGACTGTGGTCCCAACTGCCTTGAGATCATTCACAAGCTCCTCTCATGTAGTTCTGGGCTGATCCCTCACTTTTCTCATCATCATCCTCAACCCATGAGACAAAACCTTACATGGAGCTCCAGACCGAGGGCGATTGATGGTTGTTTTGTATTTCTTCCATTTGCTAATAATCACTCCAACATTTGTCTCCTTCTCACCAAGCTTCTTGTTGATGATCTTGTAGTCCATTCCAGCCTTGTGTGGGTCTACAATTTTGTCCCTGACATCTATTGACAGCTGTTTGGCCTTGCGTATGATAGTGAGGCTTGAATGGAAGAAAGATACTCTGTTGACCAGGGATCTTCAAACTGCGGCCCTCCAGGTGTTCAGGAACTACAATTCCCATCATGCCTAGTCATGTCTGTAAATGTCAGAGTTTTACAGTGCCTCATGGGATGTGTAGTTCTGCAACAGCTGGAGGGCCCTAGTTTGAGGATCCCTGCTGTAGACAGATGTCTTTTATACACATAACAAGTTCTCGTTAGGAGCACCTTCCTAAATTGACAGGACTAATCTGTGTACCACATGAGCACCTACTGTAGCCAGTCTGTGGGAGCCAGAATTATTGTTGGTTGGTAGGAGATCAAATACTTATTTTACTCACTGAACTGCAACTTAATTTATAACATTTGTATCATGTTTTTTTCTGGATTTTTGGTTGATATTCTGTCTCTGTCATTTAAAATTCACATATGATGACAATTATAGACCCTTCATTTCTTTGTTATTGAGCAAACTTACAAAATCTACAGAGGATCAAATAATTATTTTCCCCACTGTACATAAGGACTCTTGTGTTGTAGGGTGGAGAGTGCAAGTCAGGCACGGTGACTGCAAACAGAGTTTTTACCCACCCTGATTGCATGATTGGGTTGCAGTGCCATTATCTCACATGCGAGGCTAGTCTAGAGGTCTGAGGGTGCAGGATGCCCAAGGCACATGAATCTTGGAGGACAGTTTCATGAAAAATATTATTAAAAAAAAAAAGATAGGCAAAGAGAGCTGAGAGAGGCGCCAAGCCAATTCTTAAGGAGCATACCATTTATTCAGTACATTCAGTAAAAACACTTGAACTTGTGTGAACAATAATGTGCTAGAGCGGGTAGGAGTTTCCACATGGGAAGGGAAGGGGATCACCGCTCCAGGTGGATATGTGGATACAAGACTTTCCTCTGAACTGGAGCACCAGGTACAGGCTAAGCATATAGCAAAATGAAGCAAAAAGGAAGCTCTGGACAGCCGCACTCCGCAATATAGCCTTTATTGTAGAAAGTCCAACAGATACAAACCACAGCAAAAAATGGGACAAATGAGCTGACGCGTTTCACACTTAACAGTGCTTAGTCATAGCTAAGTTCACACTGTTAAGTGTGAAACACGTCAGCTCGTTTGTCCCATTTTTTGCTGTGGCTTGTATCTGTTGGACTTTTTACAATAAAGGCTATATTCCAGAGTGCGGCTGTCCAGAACTTCCTTTTTGCTTCATTTAGGAATTTCCACATGCATTGTCACAGGAGAACCACGAGAAGTCTCTATGGAGTGGTCCAGAGCTGCCAAACTGGGAAGCTGCCTACCACTATGTTTGGCCAATCAGAATGCGTTTTAAAAGGCACGGCCACGCCTTCTTCCTGAAGAAGGCGTGGCTGTGCCTTCGAAAAGCGTTCTGATTGGCCAGACACAAACGGTAGGCAGCTCCCCAGTTTGACAGCTCTGGACCACTCCCACACAGAGACAAACAGCCGACCTCTCTCTGAGGCTCATCGAGGCTGCAGCTGCTGCTGACATACAGCACTCGTGGACTCCTCCATAGAGACTTCTCGGTGGTTCTCCTGTGACACTGCATGGGGAACTCCCACCCGCTCTAGCACTCTGTAAGTGCACCCCATATTGTTCACACAAGTTCAAGTGTTTTTACTGAATACATTTTATGCTGCTTAAGGATTGGCTTGACGCATCTCTCTCCTCTTTTTTTCATAGTGATCGGGTCCCCCAGACTGCGCCTGAAGCAGCCTCGCTCCCCTTGCAGCACCCATTCAGAGACTTCACTTAGAGACTCTAATTTTTAGGGGTTCAATCCTCAGAACTTTTAATTTTTATTCTTTTACATGGTTGCACCTTTATGTACCTGCATGCAGATGCATGATCTCTCATTCAACCTTTATCATCAGATGGTTTAGCGCCGAACTTTATGCCAATATCATGTATGTGTGTTTCTTCTAACAAAAATTATTCCAGCAATATCTGGCCCTTTAGTAGCAGGTTTAAAACTAATGCTGATGGAGAGGGCACAGCCAACTAAATCAATGACCCTATGAGAGCAGTCACAGTTCTTCTGTAACACCTCCTGGCGTTTAACTCTCGATGAGTACTTTAGCACCTGGAGCTATAGAAAAAGGTCCTACTCACAATGTTCTCTCGGCAGCTTCTGCCAAGTTCCCCTGCAACATTCTTCTGTGAAGGTTTCCTTCTCCAGCCCAGCTTCAACGGGTAAGTTTCCCAAGGCCTCCAGCACATGGCACCTGCTGAAGTCTAGTAGTAGTTTCTCTAAAATACACACATTCCTGGGGAGAAGCCCCTGGGGAGAGAGAGCACTCATCAGATCCTCACAAATATTTATAGTCTCTCCAGCCATGCCTTCTGGGTCAGCCTCTCAGGGATTAGCTAAGGTCCAACAAACATTCAAAACCCCAGTGACTGGTCCTCCTGCACCATGGCTAGAACCTTCTTCCAACAGCAGACAGGAACAATCAACCACCATGTTCAAGGAAAAACCCTGAGCAGACCTTAAAAATTAGATTGCAGGTCAACTGGGTACAGCTCAGCTATAACACTAAAATTTAGCCAGCCCAAGGCTGGGGTACCCTCCACATGTCATTCTGAGACTCCATGATTAAAAGAACTGAAACCAAATTAATGAAAGGGGTGAACAGTCAGGTTGGGGAGAAAGAGGCTAGATGATGCTGGACTTCCTCCAGCCAGGAAATAAGGGTGGGGCTCTATCTGACTTGCTGAAGCCATGCACATTGTGGAGAAGCTCAGTGTGCAGTGAAATCAGAGGAAGCCATTTCAGTACAAAAGAAGAGCCGGTACAACTATGCATGACTAAAAGGGAAGTGCTTTGAAGTGATACAATTAGCTTACAATCCATTCTATCAGACTCCTTTAAACTTAAATATGACGTTGTGGATGGATGTAGAAGAAACCAGACCATGGGGTTGTGCGGTGAAAATGTAATCCAAGTTTATTAAAATATATATATGTGGCATTTTAACAACAGAAGAAAAAAAAAAGAACAAAGAACTATTGTTTATATTTCAGGGATATATTTATAGCATTTATATCATCTACGCTAAGAAATTATTAACATATTAACATATGACACTCCTCATTACTACCAGCCAAACCCACTTAGGTCCTTACTCTGGGTTCAGCATTATTAGTCCCCAGCTGCTGTGGCCAGGGAAGGAGCTGATGGAGTATAATCTATCCTTGACCATAGTTTTTGGGGGTCCAGAGGTGACAGTAGGGGTCTAATAGACCTATTATATCTCCTTAAAGAGGACCTGCGGTTAGCAATATTCTATCATATGGGGGACTTCTGTGGTAGCAATAAAAAGTTAAAGCGGAGTTCCACCCAAAAGTGTAACTTCTGCTCATTTGTCTCCTCTCCCCCTCCAGTGCCACAATTGGCACCTTTCGTGGGGGAGGGGGAACAGGATCCCTGTCTTTGACAGGGATCCTGTTCCCACTTCCGGGAGTTTGGGCCGCGGCCCGTGACATCACAGCGGGGCTCCTTCCTCCTCTCCCTGACACGGGGCTAGTAGGAGAGAGGAGCAGTGCCTTGCACCGGTTCCCGGCGTGAAGCCGTAAGGCTACACCGCTGTGTACCCTTACCCACAATGGCGGCAGCAGCACCCGACAGCTGATGGAAACATCAGCTGCACTGCCGACATCGCTGGACTCCAGGACAGGTAAGTGTCCTATTGTTAAAAGCCAGCAGATGCAGTATGTGTAGCTGCTGGCTTTAAATTTTATTTTATTTTTTTGGGGCGGAACACCGCTTTAAGTAAAAAAATTAGAGTAACATACTGTTAATTAAAAAAATTAAAGAAAACAAACAAAAAACACAAAGTGTTAAAGCCGCCATGTACATGCACATACAAATGTAAATGCATGTGTCCAGTGTGGCTACCTACATAAAACAACCACCGCAATGCACATGTTACATATCACTGCACATCCCAGAGTGAGAGAAATAATTTTAGGCCACTCACTCTAAAAACTGATGAACTGTGAAGACTTTTTAGGCACTATGGATAATTTTGGGTATTGAAGATTGTCACTATTTCACACGCACATAAAATTTTAAGGCATGTTTGTTATCTACAGTCAGGTCCATAAATATTGGGACATCGACACAATTCTAATCTTTTTGGCTCTATACACCACCACAATGGATTTGAAATGAAACGAACAAGATGTGCTTTAACTGCAGACTTTCAGCTTTAATTTGAAAGTATTTACATCCAAATCAGGTGAACGGTGTAGGAATTACAACAGTTTGTATATGTGCCTCCCACTTTTTAAGGGACCAAAAGTAATGGGACAGATTAACAATCATCCATCAAACTTTCACTTTTTAATACTTGGTTGTAAATCCTTTGCAGCAAATTACAGCCTGAAGTCTGGAACACATAGACATCACCAGACACTGGGTTTCATCCCTGGTGATGCTCTGCCAGGCCTCTACTGCAACTGTCTTCAGTTCCTGCTTGTTCTTGGAGCATTTCCCCTTCGGTTTTGTCTTCAGCAAGTGAAATGCATGCTCAATCGGATTCAGGTCAGGTGATTGACTTGGCCATTGCATAACATTCCACTTCTTTCCCTTAAAAAACTCTTTGGTTGCTTTCGCAGTATGCTTCGGGTCATTGTCCATCTGCACTGTGAAGCGCCGTCCAATGAGTTCTGAAGCATTTTGCTGAATATGAGCAGATATTATTGCCCGAAACACTTCAGAATTCATCCTGCTGCTTTTGTCAGCAGTCACATCATCAATAAATACAAGAGAACCAGTTCCATTGGCAGCCATACATGCCCACGCCATGACACTACCACCACCATGCTTCACTGATGAGGTGGTATGCTTTGGATCATGAGCAGTTCCTTTCCTTCTCCATACTCTTCTCTTCCCATCACTCTGGTACAAGTTGATCTTGGTCTCATCTGTCCATAGGATGTTGTTCCAGAACTGTGAAGGCTTTTTTTAGATGTTGTTTGGCAAACTCTAATCTGGCCTTCCTGTTTTTGAGGCTCACCAATAGTTTACATCTTGTGGTGAACCCTCTGTATTCACTTTGGTGAAGTCTTCTCTTTATTGTTGACTTTGACACACATACACCTACCTCCTGGAGAATGTTCTTGATCTGGCCAACTGTTGTGAAGGGTGTTTTCTTCACCAGGGAAATAATACTTCGGTCATCTACCACAGTTGTTTTCCGTGGTCTTCCGGGTCTTTTGGTGTTGCTGAGCTCACCGGTGCGTTCTTTCTTTTTAAGGATGTTCCAAACAGTTGATTTGGCCACACCTAATGTTTTTGCTATCTCTCTGATGGGTTTGTTTTGTTTTTTCAGCCTAATGATGGCTTGCTTCACTGATAGTGACAGCTCTTTGGATCTCAAAGAGCAACAGATTCCAAATGCTCCTTGTAAATTGGATAATGAGGGAATAACACACACCTGGCCATGGAACAGCTGAGCAGCCAATTGTCCCATTACTTTTGGTCAATTGGGAGGCACATATACAAACTGTTTTAATTCCTACACCTGATTTGGATGTAAATACCCTCAAATTAAAGCTGAAAGTCTGCAGTTAGAGCACATCTTGTTCGTTTCATTTCAAATCCATTGTGGTGGTGTATAGAGCCAAAAAGATTAGAATTGTGTTGATGTCCCAATATTTATGGACCTGACTGTATTTACTCAACTCAAACTCATCTTAATGTAATGTACTGTGTTTGTGCACACTAAACGTAGTGGGTTTGAGAAAAAATTTGCACTGATATCATGGGATATAAAATGATTGCAGTTACCAACATTTTAATCTTCAGAGCCTCCGCTTTCAGAAAAAAAATATAGAGGGGGATTTCTCAAAACCAGAATCTGGATCAGGCGTGCAAGGCATCCAATTAGCTTCCATCTTTAATTTTCAAAGCATAATGCCGCGTACACACAACCGGACTTTCCGGCAAACTAGGTCTGACGGTCTTCCCGACGGACTTTCGGCTGAGTTTCGACGGACTTTCAGAATGAACGGACTTGGCCACACAGTCCGTTCATTTTGTATGTGATGACGTAAACAGGACAAAAAAAGGAAGTATAATAGCCAGTAGCATCCCTTGCGTCATATTTGGTCCGTCGGACCAGCACACAGACGAACAGTTTTCCTGATTTTTAGTCGGTCGGACTTGAGTCCATCAAACAAATTTGAAACATGTTCTATTTCTAGGTCCATCTGATTTTTTCCCCAAAAAACGATCAGACTAGCCCACACACGATCGGATTTTGTCCGATGGACTAATCCCGTCGGACCTAGTTTGCCGGAAAGTCCGGTCGTGTGTACGCGGCATTACTGAACAAGATGAAGATGGAAGCTGATTGCCATTCAAAGTTGCTCCAGCTTCTAGTTCTGAAAAATTCCCACCATAACGTTTGTGGTAAGGGCTGCGAAAATGTGGAATGGACTCCCTCAAGAGGTAGTTCTTGCCAGCTCAGTAGATTGCTTTAAAAAAAAGGCCTGGATTCTTTCCTAAATGTACATAATATAACTGGATACTAACATTTATAGGTAACGTTGATCCAGAGAATATCCAGTTGCCTCTTGGGGGGGGGTCAAGAAGGAATTGTTCCCCTACTGGAGCAAATTGGATCATGCTTTATTGGGGATTTTTGTTTTGCCTTCCTCTGGATCAACTGTGGAAATATATGGAGGTTTTCTATTTGTGTGTATTTTGGTATTTTTTTTTCTGTGGGTTGAACTGGATGGACTTGTGTCTTCTTTCAACAAGATCAATTATGTGGTTTCAGCGGGTTTTCAGGCCCAAAACGTGCATTGTTCAAAAAAAAGGCAAACAACTCTAAAAGAAACTGCAATGTGTAAAATTACTATCAAAAAACTATAGTAGCAACTAAAGATTTAGGAAGCAAACCCACCATATTATTCAACCAAGTTCCAACTCAGCCCATCCAAGAAAATGGATCCTACTTACTTCCAAATCAGGTGCCTGTTGGAACTCCTTTTTCTTGTATAGATGACCTCATACGAGTTCCTCATGATCTGAAATCAATGTACAACACTCTGACACCAGTTGGTAGACTCCACCTTGGCATCTGAGAGATAGTCAGCAGCCATGTAGTTCTGTGACACCATCTTAGGCAGGCCATACACGGTGCAAATTTGCACAATTCCCCCATCAACAGGGACAGTGCTGACAGGGGAATCCCTCCTGTCAAGCTATTGTCTGCTCCCGACGGAGGAAGCCATCCTCGCCAGTAGAAGACCAAGATAAGTTGCTAGAAGCTATAGCTAGCGATAATCATAATAGAATCTGGCAGGCTGGTTGTACCCAAGTTGATTGATCAGTCAACTTGGTACATTCAGCCTAACCTTTAAACTGTTATATCAGCCGGTTCCTTCGGAACCAACCGAGATTCGAACTGTGTATGGCTGGCCTTAAGTGTTTGAGTCACTTCTGCTGTCAGATCTGCTATATCATCAATGGTGTCACTGGTCATCTGGTCCATGACTCCAGTACACTGGGTCATCTTATTCATCATTCCCCTTCCCATTTATGAAGAGTTTGATGTATAAAAAAACATATCCACTCTAGAGATACTGGTTGCAGCCAGCAATAGATCATGAAGTGATCTGCTGCTGCACAGATGCCGTGTGTTGGTCTGAATCTGGTCTCCACTGACTATTTACAGACCCACCAAGAGAAAATAAAGTGTAAAAAAAAAAGAAAAGGGAATGAAGCTCTCCTAAAAGTAAAATGTTGACTATCACTCTGAGCTTTACCATTTCACTACATTACATAAAAATCACACTATTGTGATATTATTTGAAATCAGCAGACTTTGTTGATTATATTTTGAAATAAAACACTTGGCAGTGCATAAAATTACCTAAAACGCTGTATTGGGAAAACATACAGGGCATTTTTTTTTTTTTTACTTTTTTTTTCAAATTTTTACTATTTCTAATAAAAGCCAAAGAAAAAAAAATATATATCCAAATTTCCTACCAAATGAAAGCCCCATCTGTCCCAAAAAACTGAAGTATAATTCATTTGGGTAGACTAGAGATGCTAAAAAGGTATAATGCACAGAACTGAGACATTGCCAAAAATGAAAAAAAAAAAGAAAGAAAATACTCTGTGACTCAAGGGGTTAAGGTGGAGAAAAGCCAGGGGACCAAAATGGTTAATGATAGATTTCAGTATTTATGTAATTACTGATATTACCTATAGTCACACCTTAGGGCCAACATCGTAACATTTATAGGATCAAATATTGTTTTTCACAAACAAACCTTTCCAAAAAATAGCTCTGTCCATGCCGAGTCAATTACGAGAACCCTAATTGTAGGAATATGACCACACACTTAGCAAGCTCAGATCTCCTTCAGTTGTACTGTGTGATTAGTCTATGGAGACGAGCAAACAGAGAAATAAGTTTGGGAAGGACATCCAATCTTCACCTTTTTCGAATCTTAGACTTGCAGAAAAACTAGATGCAAGATATGCGACCAGCTGGGTTTAAGTGGTACTGTCAAGCTCATCCCAAAACAGTAGCAACTCACTGTTGGAAAGCTTACACCAGCTTAGGAAGTTGCTTTCTCACTGAACAAAGAATTCTCATTGGCTGGTGTCCCTGCTGAAGATCTGCCTGTAAAAATGTCATCCATGAGAGGGGGTGGAATGTTTAAATGGTGGTGTAGACAAGGTGGATTTAGCTGGAACCTTCAAGCATCACTGATGATGCATCAACAGTCAGAAGAACGTGGAAAGGACTTCCCCCCTAACACTCTAAAGGCTTGGCAAGATGCCGCTTGACCACAACCTAGTCTCTGGTACTGAGGCAGTGTTATTGTATTAGCTCAGGTTCTGGCAATGATAAGGAACTTGGGAACACAGGTCAGTTAGTGAAGGATGAAAATGCATCAAATGTTCCACCAAACCTCCATAAACAGGAGATGTGTAAGAAAAGAATTGTGAGGAAACAGTTCAGTCATTGGTGCTTCTCTGAGAAAGATCAAAAAAAAAAAAAAAAAGGTACAGACTTTATAGGTGTGCGCAGATGGAAATAAGCACTAATTTTAAAGAATCCATCCATTACGTTCTTATTTTTCTCAGTATTTAGTTTGGTTTTTAAAGTAGGGTTATACTTTTTCACTAGTTTGTGGGATGACACGGGGCATGAAACTAAAGAGACACCTGCAACTCTTTAATTGTGGCTTAGCGGTTACTCCTTTATAATCCCCCCTTCTCCCAGAGTTTTCTCACTGCAGCTGAAGCTTGTGAATCCTCTGCATTAATCGTAAAAGCTTTGTCTCATTCTGGCTTCTCTCCAGTGTGGACCCTCTGGTGTCTGATAAGACCCATCTTCTGTGTAAAACCTTTATCACATTCAGTACACTCATAAGGCTTCTCTCCAGTGTGAATCCTTTGATGTCTGATAAGATCTTTTTTCACTGTAAAAGCTTTGCCACATTCCAAACACCGATATGGATTCTCTCCCTTGTGCGCCTTCTGGTGTATAATAAAGCTTTCTTTATGTTTAAAAGCTTTATCACATTCTGAACATTGAAATGGCTTCTCTCCAGAGTGAACTATCTGGTGTCTGACAAGGCTTTCCTTACGTGCAAAATCTTTACCACACTCAGAACATTGATAAGGCTTCTCTCCAGTGTGAACCATCTTGTGTCTGATAAACTCTGGCCGCATTGTAAAAGCTTTGTCACACTCAGTGCATTGATATGGCTTCTCTCCAGCGTGAATCCTCTGGTGTCTGATATACTCCTTCTTGCCGGGAAAAGCTTTGTCACATTCAGAACACTGATACGGCTTCTCTCCAGTGTGAATCCTCTCATGTATGATAAGCCTTGACTTTACTCTAAAAGCTTTTTCGCATTCTGAACACTGAAACGGCTTCTCTCCAGTGTGAATCTTCTGGTGTCCGAAAAGCTTTGACTTGTGTGTAAAAGCTTTATCACATTCAGAACAATGATATGGCCTCTTTCCAGTGTGAAGTATCTGGTGAACGATAAGCTCTGAGTTCAATGCAAAAGTCATGTTACATACAGAACACTGATGTGGCTTCTCTCCTGTGTGAATTTTCTGGTGTGTGATAAGGCTTTCGGTATGTCTAAAAGCTTTACCACATACGGAACATTGATATGGTTTCTCTCCAGTGTGAATTCTCTGGTGTTGGATAAGAGAAGGCTTCAGTGTAAAAGCTTTGCCACATTCAGAACACTTATACGGCCTCTCTCCAGTGTGAATCATCTGGTGTTGGATAAGGTCTTTCTTGCTTGCAAAAGCTTTCCCACATTCAGAACAATCATACAACTTCTCTCCAGTGTGAATCCTCTGGTGTTTTTTAAGGCCTTTCTTATGTGCAAAAGCTTTATCACATTCAGCACACTGATACAGCTTCTCTCCAGTGTGAATCTTCTGGTGTGAGATAAGATTAGCCCTCACTAGAAAAGCTTTATCACATTCAGAACACTTATAGGGCTTCTCTCCAGTGTGAATCATCTTATGTGTGATAAGACCTGATTTTGTTGTAAAGGCTTTGTCACATTCAGAACATTGATATGGCTTCTCTCCAGTGTGAACCCACTGGTGTGAGATAAGCTGTGCCTTCCGTGGAAAAGATTTGTCACATTTGGAACACTGAAATCGTTTCTCTCCTGTGTGAATCCTCTTGTGTACATTAAGGCCTTCCTCATATTTAAAAGTTTTGTCACATTCAGAACACTGATATGGCTTCTCTCCTGTGTGAACCCTCTGGTGTCTGATCAGATCTGCCTTCGCTTTAAAAGCTTTGTCACATTCAGAACACTGAAATGGCTTCTCACCGGTGTGAACCATTTTGTGTTTGGTAAGATTACCATTGGTTGTAAAAGATTTGTCACATTCAGAACACTGATATGACTTCTCTCCAGTATGGAGAGACTTGTGTGTGATAAGATTTGACTTTCTTTTAAAAGCTTTGTCACATTCAGAACACTGAAATGGTTTCTCTCCAGTGTGAAGCCTTTCATGTACGATAAGCTTTGACTTCACTGTAAAAGCTTTGTCACATTCTGAACACTGAAACGGCTTCTCTCCAGTGTGAATCTTCTGGTGTCTGGTACGTTTTGCCTTCATGGTAAAACTTTGTCACATTCCAAACAAGAAATAGCTTTTGAAATGATTTCTCTTATGAATGAATGGGCTGTAAAGCGATTGTCAATTCCAGAACACCAAATCAACTTCTCTCCTGTTGTCCTCTGAAGCTGGATCGATGTTGAAGAGCATCCAAAACATTTATGACATTAAGAACACCAATATGGCTTGTGTCCTGTGGGAATCCTCCAGTGAACTGTAATAAAGACTTTCAGTCCCTTAAAACAACCATATGGCTTGTTTCCTGTGGGACTTAGTTGTACTTATGAAGACCAACAAGACAAAAAAAAAAATTGATTCTTCAGTCCACCTATACAGAAAAAATATAAAAAAAATAAAAGTCAGAATTCTATATAAAGGGATGAATAAAGCGTTTAACGAGTGACTCCACTTTTGTTTAAAACAAAAACAATCCCCTCTGGGTGGTGACCTATGTACATTACTGGGAATTTTATCAAACCTTGTTGCAAATTCTTACCTTTTTCTGATCGGAAGAAAAGGCTGTTTGTTTGATGTTGATGTGCAAAGTGAATCTAAATTAGCGTGAATCTTTCATTATTATTCAGCTGATGCACTTGCCCTGATCAAACATAGAAAGTTCCAGTATAGGCATCTCTTTAGAAGGGATTAAGATTTTGAGAGTATCTCAACAAAAATTAAAATTTTTGTTGCAGAGGATGCCTTAACCACTTGAGGGTCCACACTATAGCCGAAAGATGGCTACAGCGTGGGCTTAAATTGCCAGGAGGGCGTACATGGATGTCCTCCTGTGCTCAGGCTGCCCGCGTGCCCCCTGCGGTGCAGTCCGTGATCAGCCGAGTCCTTGGGACTCGACTGATCACAGATCGGAGTAAAGGGTCGATCCCGGCCTTTTACCACGTGATCAGCTGTCAGACAGTTTATTACATCAACTATGTACAAAACAATTGAATTGAATTGAATTTTAACCACTTGCCACCCAAGCCAATCCTGACACTTCTTTCCAACAAGTTAAAAAAAAAGAAAAAACTGTTTTTTTGCTAGAAAATAACTCCCAAACATACATACACATTATATATATATATATATATATATATATATATATATATATATATATATATATATATATATATATATATATATAAATATAAACACACACACACACACACACACACACACACACACACACACATATATATATACACACACACACACACACACACAGTGGGGACGGAAAGTATTCAGACCCCCTTAAATTTTTCACTCTTCGTTATATTGCAGCCATTTGCTAAAATCATTTAAGTTCCTTTTTTCCTCATTAATGTACACACAGCACCCCATATTGACAGAAAAACACAGAATTGTTGACATTTTTGCAGATTTATTAAAAAAGAAAAACTGAAAAAATAAGTATTCAGACCCTTTGCTCAGTATTTAGTAGAAGCCCCCTTTTGATCTAATACAGCCATGAGTCTTTTTGGGAAAGATGTAACAAGTTTTTCACACCTGGATTTGGGGCTCCTCTGCCATTCCTCCTTGCAGATCCTCTCCAGTTCTGTCAGATTGGATGGTAAACGTTGGTGGACGGCCATTTTTAGGTCTCTCCAGAGATGCTCAATTGGGTTTAAGTCAGGGCTCTGGCTGGGCCATTCAAGAACAGTCACGGAGTTGTTGTGAAGCCACTCCTTCGTTATTTTAGCGTTATTTTATTTTAAGGGGGTCTGAATACTTTCCGTCCCCACTGTGTGTGTGTGTGTATATATATATATATCATCAATGTCACATGGTATTCGTGCAGCAATTTTTCAAACACAATTTTTAGGGAAGAAATACACTTTAATGAATTTTAATGCAAGGAAGCTCAATAAATAACCCAATTTTTTCGGTAAAATATGAAAGACGATGTTACGCCAAGTAAAGAGATACCAAACATGTCACGCTTTAAAATTGCGTACACCGTGGAATGGCGCCAAACTGTACAGTACATAAAAAATCTCCATAGGCAACGCTGTCAATTTTTTTTACAGGCTACCAGCTTAGGGCTACAGAGGAGATCCAGTGCTCTCACTCTAATGATCGTAGCGATACCTAAAATGTGTGGTTTGAATACCGATTACATAAGCATTCGCTTCTGCTTGTGAACACGAGGGGGACGGGGCGCTTTAAAAAAAAAATTATTATTGTTTAGTTTATTTTTACACTTTCTCTTTAATTTTTTTTGGATCACTTTTATTCCTATTACAAGGAATGTAAACATCCCTTATAGGCGATAGGAATAGGGCATGACAGGCCCTCTTTATGGAGAGATTTAGGTTCTATAAATCCTTTCCTCTCCTTCTGTATTATCTGGCCCAAAATAGTAAAAAAAATAAAAAAATAAAATGTAGTCGTAAAAAGAACACTGCAAAATAAATTCTCCTGCTCCTGAAGATTGCAGCGATACCACATATATGTCTATGTATGTTATTTGTACCTGTAGCACAGCATAGAAACAATAGTACGCATTTTGCTTTTTTTTTATCCTACCAAAAACACACTAAATACGAATGAAAAATAAAAAATAGAAAAAAATGTATTATATTATATATTAAAAAATAAATAAATATATAAAATTTCTGACCCTTACTTACATAGTCAGGTTGAAATAAGACTGTAGTCCATCTAGTTCAACCATAAAAAAAAAATAATATCATACAATTCCATATACCCAATCCTATACCCACAGTTGATCCAGAGGAAAGCGAAAAACCCCCGGCAAAGCATGATCCAATTTGCTACAGCAGGCAAAAAAAAATTCCTTTCTGATCCCAGAGAGGCAAATCGGATTTTCACTGGATCAACTTTACCTATAAATGTCAGTACCCAGTTAGTATCCAGGACTTTCTTAAAGCAATCTACTGAGCTGGCCAGAACCACCTCTGGTGGGAGTCTATTCCAAATTTTCACAGCTCTTACCGTGAAGAAACCTTTCCGTATTTGGAGATGAAATCTGTTTTCCTCTAGGCGTAAAGAGTGCTCCCTTGTCCTCTGTGTTGACCGTAAAGCGAATAACTTAACACCAAGTTCACTATATGGACCCCTTATATATTTATACATGTTGACCCAAACACTAGCCCTTCCTTTATTTGTTAATATTTATTTATTTTTACAAGGAGAGACAAGGAAACAATGTATTTTTCCTCTCCATTCAGATAGAAACACAGGGGCGGGCTTCACAGCGACTTATTACTGTGGTAGCCAAATCAGAGGCTACCACAGCAATCAGGTGACCCAGAATCGGGAGTTCTGGGTCCAGATCGTTAGTACAGGGCCCTTGCCGAGACCCCAGTCTCGATGCGAAGAGTGCACTACCAGCACAAAGGGAGATACGCAAATATGGACCCATGGCAAAAATTCCAGTGCAGTGGGGCTGCATATTTGTGTAACGGGTTAAAATTGAAACATTAGAAATGCAAAATAAACCTGCATGTGAACGGTCATACTTGCAGGATGTGACATTTAGAAGGAAAAAAGTGGGATTCTACTCAACTTCTACTCAACAACCATACCAGACCCTTCCTTGATGAGGGTCTGGTAGGAATTGTATGAGGGACCCTGTGATAGACTCACCCGGGACAGAATGCTAGCCTCTTGCCTACCGACTATGGGCCCTGGCATTTGAGGGAGCTACAAAAATTTGGGCAGATGTTCTGTTATGTAATGCAAAAAGGACATTATTAAGTAGGCCATGATGGTCTCTGCCATCTTGGGACTCATAGCGGATGTCATCAGCAAGCCACCTGTCTGGGGCTCCCTGCCATAATAGGTTTATTCTGAGTAGGTCTAGTGTGCCGCCTAAAGCCCCGTACACACGGTCAGATTCTCCGATAGAAAATGTCGGATCGGAGCGTGTTGTTGGAAATTCCGACCGTGTGTGGGCTCCATCTGACATTTTCCATTGGATTTTCCGACACACAAAGTTGGAGAGCAGGATATAAAATTTTCCAACAACAAAATCCGTTGTCGGAAATTCCGATCGTTTGTACACAAATCCGACGCACAAAGTGCCACGCATGCTCAGAATAAATAAAGAGATGAAAGCTATTGGCCACTGCCCCGTTTATAGTCCCGACGTACGTGTTTTACGTCACCGCGTTCAGAGCGATCGGATTTTCTGACAACTTTGTGTGACCGTGTGTATGCAAGACAAGTTTGAGCCAACATCCGTCGGAAAAAATCCTAGGATTTTGTTGTCGGAATGTCCGAACAAAGTCCGACCGTGTGTACGGGTCTTTTACCCATTATTATTTGTGCTAATTAACTCTGCTATTGTCTGAAGAAGGTTTTCTGTGTTTATACTTATGATAATGTGTATTGTATTTTGTGAGCTAGGAGATGGCAAGTCTGACCTGGAAGACCTCCAGGGGGTTAACATCTGTGTGCAGTTTGTATTGTTAGGGTAATCTGATCAGAAAAGGGTGTGTGTGGGGGGGGGGGGGGGGGGGGTGTCCTTCTCAAGCGTAAAAAAGCATGTATACTTGTTCAAATAAACAGTTCTTATTCTGGTTTACTCCAAAACTGGTGTTGCCTAGTTCTTGGGGAAACTATAGCCAGATCCACTGTAAAGTTGTGCCACAGCAAATAAGAGGGGGTGGCCTACCACAGCTCTCTACCTCCCCCAAATGGCCCTCATTCTCAAATTTGAGAGTTGGGAGGTGTGCATGACATGTGCAGCGGTACAGGCTAGTACCTAAAGCACATGTAGGGCCACTTCCAAACAGTTGTCCAGCAAGGAAACCCTACATTTAATGAATGCGATAAGTAAAACAGTGTGCATGTCACAGGCTAGTGGAATTCTGAACCCTCTGTGCAGTCTGGATGTTTGGTGGAGGTGTAAGCCCTAAGTCTTCATGTATACTAGCATCTTCTACACTTGAGTTTAGGAGCTTTTGGCGCTTTTTTGCTCCTAAACTCAACTCCATAAAAGCCTATGTGTCAATGTACACATAGGCTTTTAGCAGAGTTTAGGAGCCGCTGCGGTTAGGTAAGGCCTCAACCTTCAACCCTCCCTCAAGCACCCTCTCCTGAATTCAGAAGAATCGCGATCAGGATAGGAACTTTTTGACCGCCGGCAACGGGAAAACACAAAACATGGCAAAACTGCGGCGTGATTTTGCCATGTATTGCGTTTGATAGTCAGCAGCTCTCTGCTCTGGGAACTGAGCCATCGGTGGTGTTCGATCTCTCTGCTCTCAGTGCAGAGGTGCCGGGGGACAGATGCAGCAGTGGACTGATGTTGCATACACCCAGGTAAGTATGAATATGCAAAAAAAAAAAAAACCCTAAACAAAAAAAACTTTATTTCTCTTTTAAAGGAGAAGTACAGCCAAAGCTTGTTTGGCTGTACTTCTCCTGTGCTGAAGCAGAGACGGTCCAGGCTCAGGCAAGATTGCCATATGGTCGGCATCCACCCAGGAGCGAGCCACTGCTTAAGCCAGCCGTTCTCTCCACTCCACAGCCCAGTGCTCCAGTAAGCGTGGGGGGGCAGAGCAGAGAGCTGGTGACTAACAGGTCACCAGCTCTCTGCTCAGAGCAGCAGAGGGAACTGAGCGATCAGCGGTGTTTGATTGCTCACACCCCCCCCCAGAGACGGTGGGGGACAGATGCAGCATCAGATCGAGAGGTAATGTGCCATGCTTGAAGGGGAATAGCTACAGAACAAGTACAGTAGTATATCAATCAGAAGGCGAGATGCAACTCCCAGACCAGTGCAACCATAAATGTAGGGCAAGACTACATTTTTAGAACTATGTGACAGACCAGCTTTTCTGCTGATATATGTAACCACAAAACACCAGATTTGCTTTGCAGCCGATCTGTGACATTGCAAAAACACAACACTCTCAACCCAGGTCATTAACCACTTAAGCCCCGGACCATTTGGCTGACCAAAGACCAGAGCACTTTTTGCGATTCGGCACTGCGTCGCTTTAACTGACAATTGCGCGGTCGTGCGACATTGCACCCAAACAGAATTGATGTCCTTTTTTCCCCCCACAAATAGAGCTTTCTTTTGGTGGTATTTGATCGCCTCTGCGGTTTTTATTTTTTGCGCTATAAAACAAAAAAAGAGCGACAATTTATTTATTACTTTTTGCTATAATAAATATCCCCCAAAAATGTATTAAAATTTATAAAATCTATAAAATTGCATTGATTACTGTGAAAATGTCAAAATGTCACCGGCAGTGAAGGGATTAACCACTAGGGGCAGTGAAGGGGTTAAGTGTATCCTAGTGTGTGTTCTAACTGAAGGGGGGAGGGGACTGTGTATGGGAGATGACAGATCGCTGTTCATACTCTGTATGAACAGACTGTCTGTTCTCCCCTCAGAGAACCGGAAACTGTGTGTTTACACACACAGATCCCGGTTCTCGGTGTGCCCCGAGCGATCGCGGGAGGCAGGCGGTGCCGGGCACTTGCATCGGCTCCGTGGGCAACCAGGGGGGGCGGCGCACACGTGCCCCCCTAGTGGCTGTCTATGGTACGACGTACCATGATGGCGATTCGCGCAGCCGAGCCATGTCGCCGCAGTATAACTGCAACGGCTGGTCGGCATGCGGTTAAAATGCCGCTTCTCAGTTACAAATACACCCTGATGCATTGACACAGGGCAGGCCAGTAACTAAAGAACGTTGGGCAAGCTCCAGTCAGTGGTCCAGCCTTTACACAGGGGTGGCACCAGGTGGGTGCTTGGGGGTGCTAAAACACCCCCAAAAATGATTTAAGCATCCTCATAGCACCCCCAAAATGTACACACTTGAATTTGCAATATGTCACAATTTTTGAAAATTATATTTTACCTGCATGTCCTGCGTACAGAGGCACCAAGTTGTAAAAGCACCGCGATATGAAGAATCTCTGCATTTGAAGACCACGCGAAGGAAAGGATGGAGAGAGAACTCTGCTGCCCAGCCCAATCCAGCCTGTGGAGGAAGGGAATTATGTTCTCTATCTCTCTCTACCTGCATGAAGGGCTGTCCACCTCCATAGCTGGCCTTATACTTATAGATTATCTGCAGATTTTCTATGGTTAGATGGAAAAAGTGCAACAGATTTCTCCATGTTCGCTAAACTGTGTGGATGGAGGAATCTCCCACTTTTTCCATCTAACCATAGAAAATCTGCAGATAATCTATAGGTGTATGGCCAGCTTTACCCACAACACCACACCAGTCACCACCAGGCAGACAGGAGCTGTGTTTCCTTATCATGGAGCTGCTGCCTGCTGCGCCGGGACAAGGAGGGGGGCCTGCAGGGGTGGGGACAGTGACCCCAGTCCTCATCTATGGAAGAAGGATAAGGATAGTCTTTCTTTCTGTTAATAGGCTGCACCCCCCCCTCCCCCTCCCCACCACACCAGGCACTGCCTGTTCTTTTTGGAACCACTAAGCCGGAACGGGGGCGGGGATGATTTCAGCCCTTACCTATGGTGGTGGCACAACAAGCACTGATCTAGGGGCATGCCTGATCTGGATCTCCAAGGGGAATTCTGTGATCTGGGCACTCTAAGTCCCTAGTTCAGGAGTGCTTGCTTACAGTGACCAGATCAAATGTCCCCATTTAGAGTGCACCATTAGACTCTAAGGGGGTCACTCCCGCTCTGGGTACTCTAAGGGGGGCATTCCTAATCTTGGCACTCTAAGGGGGAATCCTGGTCTATATGGGCACTGTGATCTAAGGGGCCACTCCTGCTCTGGGCATTCTAAGGGGGAATCCTGGTCTATATAGGCACTGTGATCTAAGGGGTCACTTCTGCTCTGGGCATTCTAAGGGGCAAGGGGGAATCCTGGTCTATATGGGCACCGAGATCTTAGGTGGTCACTCCTGCTCTGGGCACTTATAATAATAATAATAATAATAATAATAATAATGGTACTTCTATTCCGGGCACTCTTGATCTGTACTGTATACTGTCCCCCCCCTTTAAACTGCTTGCTACCCTCCACTGTATACTGCTCACTGCCCCCCCCCCCCATAGTATACAGGGGGGCACACAAACCACCACTGTAAAAACATCCCACACCAACACAGATGTAACCAGCATGCGGAGGCCCTGGACAGGGCTGGAGATACATAGACCTGCACCCACAAGAGCTGGCTGTAGACTTTCTGACCCTTATGGAGGCGGGGCTTGGATAGATTGAAAAAGCAGTTTTAGGCAAGGCCAAGTGTTCCCTGGAGAGAGGCTATTCCCCTGGAGGGTCTGGGGAGAGGTTTATCTATGGAGGAGATGACTGCAGTGATTCTATCCCAGCAAGTATTAATGACCCCGATGTGCAAGGAGAGACTGTTAGGGAAAGATACAAACAAGATATTTGGGGGGCACACTCTAAAAGATGCATTAAAGATGGTGCAGCCATAAGACCATAAAGTAGAAGAAAATATTACAGCGCACACATGCAAAAAAGACATTTACCTCCAGCAAGGCTAGTTTAAAACACCTAAACATTTTCAAAAAAACATTATCAAAAAATATGGGGATTTGGTCACACCATATTGCTATATGGTGCTAAGCCCACTTACTGCGACAAAGTACCCCATAATCAGTGGGTCCTACACTATCCATGGAGTGGGAGATCCTGCATCTGGGGAGACCCACTGATTATGGGGTACTTTGTCGCAGTAAGTGGGCTTAGCACCATATAGCAATATGGTGTGACCAAATCCCCATATTTTTTGATAATGTTTTTTTGATAATGTTTAGGTGTTTTAAACTAGCCTTGCTGGAGGTAAATGTCTTTTTTGCATGTGTGCGCTGTAATATTTTCTTCTTCTGTTAGGGAAAGATAGCCCCTTAAAATGCTGCATGATGCTTCCACATGTGACTGCTGGGGACCATCCAACTAAGGTGACTGACAATGTACTGTCAAGTGACTCCGGAATGTATGTCCTTGTGATGTGACTGTTATACAATTTTCCAAGTACCATCAGTAAAGTGCAGCAACCCCAATTTATGTGTGGACATTCCTTTCTTGGGATATAAATGTCAACAGCCAGGAATGTCATGTGGAGGCCACTGGCATGGTATGGGGCAAAATATGATGGAGGGGCCAGCCTCAGTAGGAGGGGCAATGTTCTAAAAGGACAGAAGTGTGGGTAGGGACCTGTGCTCTTAGCGCCATTACTAGCCAAACACCCGCTATTACGCATTTCATCATGTGGTACCCAAATGCCCAAATGGCTGGTTATTATTATTATTATTATACAGGTTTTATATAGCGCCAACAGTTTGCGCAGTGCTTTACAACATGAGGGCAGACATTACAGTTACATTACAATTTGATACAAGAGGAATCAGAGGGCCCTGCTCGTTAGAGCTTACAATCTAAAAAGGAAGGGTCAATTGATACAAAAGTTAATAGCTGTGGGGGGATGAGCTGATGGAGGAAGTAAAACAGAGTTAGTTAGAAGCAGGATAGGCTTCTTTGAAGAGAAGGGTTTTCAGGGATTGCCTAAAGATGGATAGATTAGGGGACAGTCAGACAGATTGGGGTAGGGAGTTCCAAAGGATGGGAGAAGCTCTGGAGAAATCCTGGAGCCGAGCATGGGAGGAGGTGACAAGGGAGCTAGAGAGTAGGAGGTCTTGGGATGACCAAAGAGAGCGGCTTGGTTGGTATTTTGGGACTAGGTTAGTGATGTAGCTGGGGGCAGAGTTATGGATGGCTTTGTAAATTATTGTTAGTACTTTGAATTTTATTTGTTGGGTGAGTGGAAGCCAGCGGAGGGATTGGCAGAGATGGGTGGAGGACACTGAATGGTTGGTAAGGTGGATGAGTCTTGCAGCGGCATTCATTATGGACTGAAGGGGGGATAGTCTATGTAAAGGTAATCCAATGAGGGGGGAGTTGCAGTAATCGAGGCGAGAGATGACCAGGGAGTGAATTAGAAGCTTGGTGGTGTCATTAGTTAAAAAGGGGCGTATTCTGGAAATTCTGCGGAGGCTAAGGTGGCATCATTTGGACAGGGATTGTATGTGGGCCTGAAAGGACAGTTCAGAGTCTAAGGTTACCCCTAGCACCCTGGCATGTGGAGACGGACTGATAGATGTGCCATTGATCTTGACAGAGAAGTCAGGGGAGGGGGCACGTGGGGGAGGAAATATTAAGAGCTCAGTTTTAGATTCAGAGGAAGTGGTTTGACATCCAGGTTGATATGTCTGTAGATCAGTGATGCATGAGGAGATTGATGGGGTGAGCTGAGGGGCAGAGAGATAGATTTGGGTGTCATCAGCATATAAATGGTAGTGAAAGCCATGGGAGGCTATCAGCTGACCCAGGGAGGACGTGTAGATCGAGAATAGTAGAGGTCCAAGGACAGAACCTTGGGGGACCCCAACGGTAAGAGGAGTTGGAGAAGAGGCGGTGGAGTTGTAAGTGACACTGAAGGTGCGATGAGATAGGTAAGATTCGAACCAACGGAGAGCGCAGCCATGGAGACCAAGCAAATTGAGTTTTTTGAGGAGGAGGGGGTGGTCAACTGTATCAAAGGCAGCAGAAAAGTCCAAAAGCAAGAGTATGAAATAATGGCCGTTGGTTTTGGCTGTTAGTAAGTCGTTTGTGAGTTTTAGGAGGGCAGTTTCTGTGGAGTGCTGTGGGCGAAATCCAGACTAAAGGGGACCAAGAAGGTTATTCACAATGAGGTGGTTACTCAGTTGGTTGTAGACTAAACGTTCAAGGTGTTTGGAGGCAAAAGGGTGTAAAGAGATGGGTTTTAGGTTGTTAAGATTGGTGGGGTCTGAGGCCTTCTTTGGTATTGGAGTGATTAATGCATGTTTTAGAGGGTTGGGGAAGATGCCAGTAGAGAGGGAGAGGTTGAAGATATGAGTTAAGGAGTGTAGGATTGAGTCAGATGGTGACCGTAGTATTTGAGAAGGAACAGGGTCCAGGGGGAAGGAGGTTAGGTGGGCATTAGAAAAAAGTTTAGTGACTTCCTCTATAGCAGCTGGGTTAAAAGAGGGAAGTATTGATTGTGCAGGAGGACAAGGAGTGTAAAGTGAGGGAGATGTCTGTAGAGCAGAGATCTCGAGACAAATTGTCTCAATCTTATTTTTGAAGTGATTAGCAATCTCCTGGGCAGTGAGTAGGGCTGGGGAAAAAATCGATTTGAATCTTAAATCGAGTTGAGAGGTCAAATCGATTCAAATTTTCAGCAAATCGATTTTTTAGATTTTTTTTTTTTTTTACCAAGACCGGCGCTTGGCAGTCTGCCAAGTTTTTAAAAAGAAACATTGTATAACTCTTCCTTCTTAGATCAAAGGGAAACTTCTGTGTGTAAAGAAAAAAAAAACAGGCAGTCTGCCAAGTTTTTAAACAATGTGTAAATGCAGAAATCTTTTTCTGACACTTGTTTCTTAAGTTAAAATCAATATTTTTTGCTAGAAAATTACTTGGAACCCCCAAACATTATATATATTTTAGCAGAGACCCTAGGAAATAAAATGTCAATTGCTGCAATATTTTTTATGTCACACTGTATTTGCCCAGCGTTCTTTCAAACGCAATTTTTTGGGAAAAAATACACTTCAGTGAATTAAAAAAAAAAAAAAAAAAAAAAAGACGAAACAGTAAAGTTAGCCCATTTTTTTATGTTTTAATGTGAAAGATGATGTTACGCCGCGAGAATCGTGAGAGAATCGTGATCTATCCTCTAAGCAAAAAAATTGTGATTCTCATTTTAGCCAGAATCGTGCAGCTCTAGAAGTCACCAAGAATGATTGTTGGAATTTCAGAAGAGAGAAAGTAGGGTAGCCAGGCAGAGAAGTCATCAAGGAAGTTTATCAATAGTATGTAAACTCTTGGAGGGGATAAGGGACTATATACAAGATTTTAGTAATAAGAACGATATCATTAGCAGTAATCAGCATGGATTCATGAAGAATCGTTCTTGCCAAACCAATCTATTAACCTTCTATGAGGAGGTGAGTTGCCATCTAGATAAAGGAAGGCCCGTAGACGTGGTGTATCTGGATTTTGCAAAAGCATTTGACACAGTTCCCCATAAACGTTTACTGTACAAAATAAGGTGCGTTGGCATGGACCATAGGGTGAGTACATGGATTGAAAACTGGCTACAAGGGCGAGTTCAGAGGGTGGTGATAAATGGGGAGTACTCAGAATGGTCAGGGGTGGGTAGTGGGGTTCCCCAGGGTTCTGTGCTGGGACCAATCCTATTTAATTTGTTTGTAAACGACCTGGAGGATGGGATAAACAGTTCAATCTCTGTATTTGCAGACGATACTAAGCTAAGCAGGGCAATAACTTCTCCGCAGGATGTGGAAATCTTGCAAAAAGATCTGAACAAATTAATGGGGTGGGCAACTACATGGCAAATGAGGTTCAATGTAGAAAAATGTAAAATAATGCATTTGGGTGGCAAAAATATGAATGCAATCTATACACTGGGGGGAGAACCTCTGGGGGGAATCTAGGATGGAAAAGGACCTGGGGGTCCTAGTGGATGATAGGCTCAGCAATGGCATGCAATGCCAAGCTGCTGCTAACAAAGCAAACAGAATATTGGCATTAAAAAGGGATCAACTCCAGAGATAAAACGATAATTCTCCCGCTCTACAAGACTCTGGTCCTGCCTCACCTGGAGTATGCTGTCCAGTTCTGGGCACCAGTCCTCAGGAAGGATGTACTGGAAATGGAGCGAGTACAAAGAAGGGCAACAAAGCTAATAAAGGGTCTGGAGGATCTTAGTTATGAGGAAAGGTTGCGAGCACTGAACTTATTCTCTCTGGAGAAGAGACGCTTGAGAGGGGATATGATTTCAATTTACAAATACCGTACTGGTGACCGCACAATAAAAATAAAACTTTTTCGCAGAAGAGAGTTTAATAAGACTCGTGGCCACTCATTAAAATTAGAAGAAAAGAGGTTTAACCTTAAACTACGTAGAGGGTTCTTTACTGTAAGAGCGGCAAGGATGTGGAATTTCCTTCCACATGTGGTGGTCTCAGCGGGGAGCATTGATAGTTTCAAGAAACTTTTAGATAATCACCCGAATGACCGCAACATACAGGGATATGTAATGTAATACTGACATATAATCACACACATAGGTTGGACTTGATGGACTTGTGTCTTTTTTCAGCCTCACCTACTATGTAACTATAAGTTTGATACCGGTCCAGGGGGCCGATAGATCACAGCAATTCTCAATGAAACTGGAGAAAATAGACGAATATTGTGAGCTTCAAATGAAGAGAAGGACAGAGAAGGGGATGGATGAAGAACCTGAAAAGTGCTTTGAGGGGATAGGAGGATTCCAACACCACCTCCTTTCCGTCCACTAGACCTGGGAGAGTGAGTCCACAGGAGGCCACCATAGGAGAGAAAAGCAGGAGAAGGAAGGTCAGATTCTTGAATCCAGGTCTCAGTAATTGCAAGAAGATTCAGGGAGTTTGTGATAAATAGGTCATGGGTGGTGGTGAGTTTGTTACAAACAGAGCTGGCATTCCAAAGGGCACAGGAGGAGGGGAGGCTGGTTCTAGGCTGAAGAGGAATAGAAATGAGATTGTGTGGATTGTGGCTGCTATCAGAGGATGGGGGGTGCTGGGTACGTTGGCCGAAGGTAAATGATAATAGTCCAGGATTTGGGGAAATATCTCCAGAAGTTAGGAGAAGCAGAAGGGTGAGAGATGTGATATGGGAGTGTGACTTATGTCGGGCGACACGTCCCAGTGGCCTGCAGGTTTTATTGGTATATGGGTTCAGAATTAGCAGGAGCTGATAAGTGCAGTAATAAGGTGAAGGCAGGAGTGAGGGTGATATATATAGGCTGTGGGGTGGAGAAGGTGGGTGAAGGAGTGAGAATTTAAGGAGAGAGGATGAAACTGTGAGAAAGAAAAGTAGGGAGTGCATGATACAGATACAGAGTGGTGAAACTGAGAGGTAGCCAGGCCCGGATTTACTCCCTTTGCCGCCCCAAGGCCAGGTCCTTCAATGCCGCCCCCCGCGAGGGGGATGTCACTTGCCAAGCTGCCACCAGATAGAGATGTCACTTGCCACGCTGCCACCAGATAGAGATGTCACTTGCCACGCTGCCACCAGATAGAGATGTCACTTGCCACGCTGCCACCAGATAGAGATGTCACTTGCCACGCTGCCACCAGATACAGATGTCACTTGCCACGCTGCCACCAGATAGAGATGTCACTTGCCACGCTGCCACCAGATACAGATGTCACTTGTCACGCTGCCACCAGATGGGGATGCCACTTGCCACGCTGCCTGGCTGCCACCAGAACAGCGGTGCGGGCAATGAGAGATGTCATCTCTCCCCCCCCCCGCCGCCGCCCTGCTGACATTACTTGTCTCCTCCGCGGCCCGGCAGCAGAGGCGCCACGGCACACAGGTTGGAGACATTTCTTTTAAAAAATGGCGCCGGGCGGTGCAATCATGCTACTGCGCATGCGCCGCCCGGCCGAGCACGTACGAGCTTTCCCGAGCCCGGCAGGCTTCAGAACGGCGCATGCGCAGTAGTGGGCGGCTCGCGGCCATCTTTTCTACGAGCACCAGTGCCCCTAATGAACATTAACGGGCAGCCCGAAAGGGGGAGGGCGGCCGTGAAGTCGCCGCAGGAGCGGCGCCGCCCCTGCACCACTGCCACCCCGAGGCCTGGCCTCGGTGGCCTTGCGGCAAATCCGGCCCTGGAGGTAGCCTGAATGAGAGATGAAAAAGTTTGATGGAGAATCAGGTCACCTGTAGTCTGTTTAGTGCAGGGGTGTCCAATCTTTTTTCCAAGAGGGCCAGATTTGATGAATAGAACATGCTTGAGGGCCGACCATTTTGCCTGACATTCTTAAACCATTAAAATTTGGTCTAAGTGTGTCCATCCGAGCACTAATACACGGCCCAACAAGAATTCTCTTGCCTTTGTGCTGTGTGTGGTGAATAGATGAGCTTGGGCGTGTTATTTGGATATACCGGATTTAATCTGCTTATAACATGCACCTTCACTTTAAAAATGAAGTTTCAGGAAAAAAAATCTTAAATTTTAAATAAAGAACTGTGAAGCAAAATAAGGGTCAGTGCCCATCAATGCAGCCTAATCAGTGCCCATCTGCGGCCCCCACTCCATTGCCATGAATGTGGCCCCCACTGTATTGACATGAATGCAGCCCCCACCGTATTGACATGAATGCAGCCCCCACCGTATTGACATGAATGCAGCCCCCACCGTATTGACATGAATGCAGCCCCCACCGTATTGACATGAATGCAGCCCCCACCGTATTGACATGAATGCAGCCCCCACCGTATTGACATGAATGCAGCCCCCACCACATTAACATGAATGCAGCCCCCACCACATTAACATGAATGCAGCCCCCACCGTATTGACATGAATGCAGCCCCCACCGTATTGACATGAATGCAGCCCCCACCGTATTGACATGAATGCAGCCCCCACCGTATTGACATGAATGCAGCCCCCACCACATTCACATGAATGCAGCCCCCACCACATTCACATGAATGCAGCCCCCACCGTATTGACATGAATGCAGCCCCCACCGTATTGACATGAATGCAGCCCCCACCGTATTGACATGAATGCATCCCCCACCGTATTGACATGAATGCAGCCCCCACCACATTGACATGAATGCAGCCCCCACCGTATTGACATGAATGCAGCCCCCACCACATTAACATGAATGCAGCCCCCACCGTATTGACATGAATGCAGCCCCCACCGTATTGACATGAATGCAGCCCCCACCGTATTGACATGAATGCAGCCCCCACCGTATTGACATGAATGCAGCCCCCACCGTATTGACATGAATGCAGCCCCCACCGTATTGACATGAATGCAGCCCCCACCGTATTGACATGAATGCAGCCCCCACCGTATTGACATGAATGCAGCCCCCACCGTATTGACATGAATGCAGCCCCCACCGTATTGACATGAATGCAGCCCCCACCGTATTGACATGAATGCAGCCCCCACCGTATTGACATGAATGCAGCCCCCACCGTATTGACATGAATGCAGCCCCCACCACATTCACATGAATGCAGCCCCCACCGTATTGACATGAATGCAGCCCCCACCGTATTGACATGAATGCAGCCCCCACCACATTCACATGAATGCAGCCCCCACCGTATTGACATGAATGCAGCCCCCACCACATTCACATGAATGCAGCCCCCACCGTATTGACATGAATGCAGCCCCCACCGTATTGACATGAATGCAGCCCCCACCGTATTGACATGAATGCAGCCCCCACCGTATTGACATGAATGCAGCCCCCACCGTATTGACATGAATGCAGCCCCCACCACATTGACATAAATACGGCAGCCCCCACCACATTGACATGAATGCAGACTCACCATTGCTGTCAGTGCAGCCTGATCCATGTCCATCTGCAGCCTTGGAGGAGACAGGGAGGGGGCGGGACGAGCGCCAACAGATATACAGGAGAAATTCCTGTTTACACGGCGGCCTCTTTAATTGAAAGTCCCGCCTCCTATGATGGACAAAACAATTGTCCAATGGCAGCGCAGGAGACGGGACTTCCTTTTACACAGGACGCCGTGTAAACAGGAAATTCTCCTGTATCCTGTACGGCGCTTGTCCCGCCCCCTCCAAGGCAGCCAGCATATCTATCTTTTATGGCCCCCGGCGCTCGGGGATTCGTTGGGGGCCACAAAAGATATATATGTCAAAATTACCAGGCGGGCCGTCCGAAACCGGACCGCGGGCCGCGATTGGCCCGCGGGCCGGACTTTGGACATGCCTGGTTTAGTGTCTTGCAGAAGTCTGTTGTATATTTTCGCTTTGCGCATTCGCTGTAGTGCTGAGCGGAAGTGTAATACTTAATCCAAGATTAATACTTTATTCAAGATGATAGTCGCCAATGCAATCCCAGCCTGTGCAAACCCCTAGCTGTGCATCCCCCAGGTAAGGCCTAATTTTATACTGGATTTGGGTGGGGGGATTGCCAATTAATTAGTCAGGATTGCATAGGGGGAACACATGGCTAACAGAATGAACTTCGCACACCAAGGCTCACTACAAGACACAGCAAGAGAGCAGAAAGGTCAGAGCCGTAAAGATAGGAACTGCTCATTATTTAGGTAAAGACAATAAGAAGGTAAAATAAACATCACTGTGATATGGACAGAGGTAAAGAATTTGAAGGCAGCATAGATCACCGAAAGCACATACACAGAATTTAGCAAGCAGATCCCAGTGTCACGGATACGCACGCCCACAGCGATTAGCGACGTGCGTTCCGTGACCGGGGTATACGAGGAACTAAGGGTACTCCGGTTTCCTCCCACACTCCAAAGACATGCTGGTAGGTTAATTGGATCCTGTCTAAATTGTCCCTAGTATGAATGAATGTGAGTTAGGGACCTTAGATTGTAAGCTCCTTGAGGGTAGGGACTGAATGTACAATGTATATGTAAAGCGCTGCGTAAATTGATGGCGCTATATAAGTACCTGAAATAAATAAATAAACTAAGGGAATAAGGGGGAACTTATATTGAGCATGTAAAACTGGCTGTGGTACTTTCACAGCCCGCACTACCTTTGGCCACCACTAGAGGGAGACTCCACTCCAATCCAGCTAGCTGACTACACACAGGCAGATACAAATCTTACATACAATCTAGTGCAGTCTAATGCCCCATACACACGGTCGGACATTGATCGGACATTCCGACAACAAAATCCATGGATTTTTTCAGACAGATGTTGACTCAAACTTGTCTTGCATACACACGGTCACACAAAGTTGTCGGAAAATCCGATTGTACTGAACGTGGTGACGTAAAACACGTACGTCGGGACTATAAACGGGGCAGTGGCCAATAGCTTTCATCTCTGTATTTATTCTGAGCATGCGTGGCACTTTGTGCGTCGGATTTGTGTACACACGATCGGAATTTCCGACAACGGATTTTGTTGTCGGAAAATTTTATCTCCTGCTCTCCAACTTTGTGTGTCGGAAAATCCGATGGAAAATGTCCGATGGAGCCCACACACGGTCGGAATTTCCGACAACGGATTTTGTTGTCGGAAAATTTTATAGCAAGCTCTCAAACTTTGTGTGTCGGAAATTCCGATGAAAAACAGGCTGACCCCCCACTCCTTCAACCTCTGCAGCAATGCTGGCAGCACTCATACGTCTATTTCCCAAAGACAACCTCTGGATATGACGCTGAGCACGTGCACTCAACTTCTTTGGTCGACCATGGTGAGGCCTGTTCTGAGTAGAACCTGTCCTGTTATACCTCTGTATGGTCTTGGCCACCGTGCTGCAGATCAGTTTCAGGGTCTTGGCAATCTTCTTATATCCTAGGCCATCTTTATGTAGAGCAACAATTCTATTTTTCAGATCCTCGGAGAGTTCTTTGCCAAGAGGTGCCATGTTGAACTTCCAGTGACCAGTATGAGAGAGTGAGAGCGATAACACCAAATTTAACACACCTGCTCCCCATTCACACCTGACACCTTGTAACACTAACGAGTCACATGACACCGGGGAGGGAAAATGGCTAATTGGGCCCAATTTGGACATTTTCACTTAGGGGTGTACTCACTTTTGTTGCCAGTGGTTTAGACATTAATGGCTGTGTGTTGAGTTATTTTGAGGGGACAGCAAATTTACACTGTTATACAAGCTGTACACTCACTACTTTACATTGTAGACAAGTGTCATTTCTTCAGTGTTGTCACATGAAAAGATAGAAGAAAATATTTACAAAAATGTGAGGGGTGTACTCACTTTTGTGAGATACTGTATATATCTTTTGTGGCCCCCAGGGTTTTTCGGCGGCGTCTAATAGGCAAGGGAATTCTTTGAAAAAAAGTTTGGACATCCCTGCCGTAAAGACATTGTGCCACTGGCAAGTAAGGTTGAGGGCTTCAGCTTTTTATTTTTAAGCGTACAATTTCCTTTTGTTTTTAGATCTGCTTTGGTTGCTACTCCCATTTTTCTGAATTTTTTTTCAGAAAAATAAATACAAAGACCCCAAAATATTTTAGGGATTACATCCACAGTATTTATTCTCTGTAACCTTGTAGTTTTTTTTTTTGTTTTGTTTTTTACCCACTTGTCACCCAAGCCAATTCTGACAATTTCTTAATTTTCCAAAGAATTTTGACAAAAATTACAACTTAAAGAGGAGTTCAGATGAAAAAAAAAAATTAAAAAAGTCAGTAGCTACAAATACTACAGCTGCTGACTTTTAATAAATCGGACGCTTACCTGTCCCAGGGTCCAGTGATGCGGGGGAAAGAAGCCCCGCTCATCTTCCCCTCCTCTCTACGGCGCCGGCATTGTCACTGTGGGCGCCCGGCTGTGGCTTCACAGCAGGACATGCACTGCGCACATGCGAGCCGCGCTGCGCGCTGTGACTGGCCGAGCAATCACCTGGGACCTGTGATATGTCCCAGATGATTGCCGAGAGGGAGGCGGGAGAGGTGAACTTACTTCCGGCGCCTCCCTGTGAGAAAGTGGGAGCTAGGAACCCTCTAAAAAGAAGGTCCCCCCCCCCAAATAAAATGACATGCCAAATGTGGCATGTCAGGGGGTCACCTTCCCTAAAAGCGGAAGTTCCATTTTTGGGTGGAACTCCATTTTAAAAGAAAAAATAAATAAATAAAAAAACACACACAACTCACCCTGCCTTTTACTAAATACCTTGGACTGTCTACTTTCGAAAAAGGGGTCGTTTGTACTGTCCTGGCATTTTAAAAGGGCCTCACGAAATGAGACAGGCTGTCAGTATTAGTGGTGCACCAAAATTTCGGCCCCCGAAACATTTTCGTCAGGCAGCTGAAAAAAAAAAAAAAAAAAAGTGCCAACTATGGCGCCGAAAAGGGGGCGGGCAGAACGTGTCATCCTGGCACGCCCCTATCAGAGCCCCCCCCTCCCTCCTCCTCTCCTTGCGAGTGGCATGATATACAGCCTGCCAGGGCCTGGTAGCGCGATCTCACGCTACGTCACAGAGCTGGATCTGAATCGCCGTGCAGCCACTGTAACGATGCCCCGCCTCCTAGACCGCCTCTTGTGATGGACGGCACACTGATCCAATGCTGGGAATCATTGTGCCGTGTGTCATAGGAGGCGGGACATCGTACCCAAGGCGGGCTGCACCCCATAGGCACTGGTGGGCTGTACTCCATGGGCGCTGGTTGGCTGCACCCCAGGGAACCTGATCAATGATAAGCTAAGTGGCAATGCCGCCCATTGTAAGGGCTGGGTGTATTCACAGGAAACTATACAATGTAAGGGCTGGGTGTATTCACAGGAAACTATACAATGTAAGGGCTGGGTGTATTCACAGGAAACTATACCATGTAAGAGCTGGGTGTATTCACAGGAAACTATATCAAAACAAAAATGCAAAAAAAATAAATACATTGATTGTAAACACCCAAAGGCTATCTCCTCAAAAAATTGATTATAAATAGAAATCATCGCAGCATCAAACAAAAAAGGTTGCTACGCCCTACAAAAGTGCCCACCCACACATTCTCCACCCGCGTTCCCACACCCTCCCCCTAAAAATAAGGTCAATCCCCAACACTAAGGGTCGGTTCACACTGGGGCAACACGACTTCAGCGCGACTTTGTACCGCGACTTCAACGCGGCTTCAGCGCGACTTCAGCGCGACTTCAGCAAATTACAAGGCGACTTGAAGTCGCCTCCATGACAGGCGACTTCGCCTGTGGCCAATCAGCTCTTTGGGAGGGAGGGGGGGAGGGAGGGGTTTTCCCTGCAAAGTCGCTTGACTTTACAGAGAGATCCGACTTGGAGGCGACTTCCATTGATTTCTATGGTACAGGTCGCCTACCAAGTCGGATCAAAGTAGTACAGGGAGTACGCTCTGAAGTCGGAGCGACTTCAGTAGCGTCTATTAAGACGCTAGCGTTCACTCCCATTGAAACTATTTCTGGGGCGACTTGGGGCGACTTGAGGGCGTACAAGTCGGATCCCAAGTCGCCCCAGTGTGAACCGAGCCTAAGGGGGAGATTTACTAAAACTGGAGCGCTCAGAATCTGGTGCAGCTGTGCATGGTAGCCAATCAGCTTCTAACTTCAGATTGTTCAATTAAGCTTTGACAATAAAACCTGGAAGCCGATTGGTTCCTAGGCAGAGCTGCGCCAGATTTTGCACTCTCCAGTTTTAGTAAATCAACCCCTCTATCCCCCTAGAAAAAAAAGCTCAGAGCAGGCATCCTAAAGGAGCTAGGACAGTGTGACCATAAACCTCCTGCAAGATTGATCCCCTATATAAAACAGCACCTGCATGGTATGTGGACCGCTGTCCGGGTCAAGAATATACTGACAACCCAGGGTCCTGAATGAGGGGACACGGCACCTTAGAGCCACAATGGGCGATTGCAGTGGAACCAAAATCCAGGAATACCTGAGGGCCAGTCATCCAGGACATTGCTAAACAGCTGAGTCAGTGTGGTCAAGCTGACGATCGACACATGACAGTCCGTGTACTGCAGATAAGAATGAATATCGGATAAGGCTCTCTGCAAGGGAAGGAACAGTGAGGGAAGAGTGTAAAGCTGCTGTTTATTGCTACGTGAAAGTTAATAAACTGCACCGTAGGCCGTGTGTACTGCTGATCGCTCCACACCTAGATGTTATCCCAAATATACAGCAAGGAGGAGATAAAAGGCGGACTGATAGGATGTATGTGAGCCGATATAGATAATAACAGAGAATGCCTCTCATGCTGCTTGTGGTCCGGCCAATGCTATCACTGGGTCCCAACTGCGTGAAAATGGTGATATGACCAGTTTGCAGGCTGACATTGACTCACTGTCCCGTAACTGCCGCCTAATGATTCCTCTGTGTGCGCTGTAGTGGTCGGACATAGCATGTCCCGTTGGATCCTCAAATAGTTCAGACAGGGTGGTAGCAGTAATTCACACAGCGTGCTGGTGCAAGCAGGTGTCCCATATCCACCTGCAGATCGTTGTAGTCATGCTAGAATCCCATGTACAGTGTCGGCAAAGTCAGCTCAAAAGTGTCCTAGATGCCAGCTGAACAAAATATTACAGCGCACACATGCAAAAAAGACATTTACCTCTTGCAAGGCTATTTAAAACATCTAGACATTTTCAAAAAACATTATCAAAAAAATATGGGGATTTGGTCACACCATATTGCTATATGGTGCTAAGCCCACTTACTGCGACAAAGTACCCCATGATTAGTGGGTCCTACGCTATCCATAGACTGGGAGATCCTGCTTCTCTGAACCATGGGAGCCATACACTCCTCTATATGGGAGAGCTAGAGGTCTCCACCTATGACACAGGTGGACACTAATGAGAGGCACTGATGGGGAGGGAGTGTTCTGTTGTATGGTCTTATGGCTGCACCATCTTTAATGCATCTTTTAGGGTGTGCCCCCCAAATATCTTGTTTGTCTATTGTATGAATTCTGACCAAATCCTTTTGGGCAGGAGCACCCCACTCCCTCAGTGCCAGTTCCCGTGGGATTGCCCCTAATTAAGGGCCATGGATGTTGGCTGGTGGCGTGGAGGAGGGTGTACCCTCTTTACTGATCACCAGATCTAAAAATTAAATTTTTGAGACATCCATCTTATAAGTAAGGTAGATATTTATATTGTTCTTATTGAGGTCCAGAATAAAGTTATTTAGTTGTTCCTGGGGGACCCCCCTCCACACCACCAGCACCTCATCAACATAGCGAATCCATAGGATCACGTGTTTGTCAAAAGCGTGATGAGTATATACACATCATCCCTTTCCCACCATCCCAGATATAAACATGCATAGGACGGGGGTCATGCGGCGGCCATGGCTACACCCCTTATTTGGCGGTAGAACCTTTTGTTGAACATGAAGGAATTATTCAAAACCATCTCCAAAAATTCCACCAACAGTTCATTATGTGGACCTGCCAAGGGGTGACGCACCTCTAGCCATTGGGATACCACATGTACCCCTACCTTTTTTTTTATAATCATAATTTTTATTTGTATTATAGACTTCAACATTATACATTCTTGTATTTCCATAGTTTACATTAAGATACACAGGAATAAACATTACAAGAAAAAAAAAAAGTATGAAGCTATCTTCTCGAAAATTTACAGTTATACTATCTCCCCCCCCGAAAAAAGGAGAAAAAACAAAAAAAAAAAAAAAAAAAAAAAAAAAAAGATTGTTAATTTCCTCCTTCCCCCCCCCCCCTCCTCCCTGCCATCCCTGGAGTAAGTCTGCTCTATCCCTTCCCACTCCATGGGGGTAGGCATCTCACTCCACACTGTCTAGGCAGGAAAAAAATTGGCAGGGAGGCCGAAGAGAGAGAAGGAGGGGAAAAAGAGAGAGAAAAAAAAACAAATAGAACAATCCTGGTCAAGGTTCCTAATTCGACTCTTTATTCCTCTATGGCTAAAATCATAAGCAACTATACTAGATACCTTATGGATCCACTACCCCCCCCCCCCTTTCCATTCCCTGTCTCTTCTCCTAGCCCATCTCAGATGCACACTGTATCCAGCCTGCCCATATCTTCTCAAATTCCCCTTTTTGGTCCCTTCCTACTTGAGTCCACCTTTCAGCTTCCATTATCCGGTTACCTCCTTTTTCCAGCCTCTAGTGTTGGGCAGGCTATATGTTTCCAAAATCTGGGGATTAATAATTTAGCTGCATTCAATAAGTGTGGTGTAATGCTCTTCCTGTAGGCTTTAATGGAGCCAGGCGTTCCATGGAATAGGAAGCTTAGAGGTGTGAACTCCATAGGTCAAAGGGTCAGTTTCTCAATCCATGGTGCAATTGCTACTCAAAATTCTTTAATCTTGGGGCATTCCCACCGCAGGTGGAGAAATGTACCCATTTGCTCACACCCTCTCCAACACCGGGCATCTGTCGCTGGGTACATCTGAGTTAATCTTACTGGTGTCCTATACCACCTTGTCATGAATTTATAGACCATTTCCTGAACGTACGAACTTATGGATGTTGAGTAAGTTGATTTATTCATTTTTTTAATTTGTTCATCTGACAGTTTCTTATTTGATTCTCTTTCCCATTCCCTAATAAAGTATGGGACTGTACTCTTTTGGGCACCGAGTATCAGTCTGTACATCTGAGACAACAGATGTCTAGCATCCCTCAGACGCACACACTGGCCCTCAAACACCGTAATTGAGTTTAATGATCTTAGTGGGGGTTTCATCTTATTGAAGAAGCCTGTCATTTGATTGTATCTCCATCCCGATGTGGGTATATTCCCTAGAGCTGTAACCAGCTCCGGGTAAGTTGCTAGGGTCCCCCGTGGGGCAAACTTACCACACATGATATCTCCATCCTGCCCTCATACCCCCAGAAATCCCCCTCCCTCCCTGGTGGAAACCATGGGAATCCCTCCAGCGGAGCTAAGGGGGACACCTGGGGGGAGTACTCTCCTGTTTTATTCAAAATTATCCCATATTGACAAAGAGTTCCATGTCAGGGGGGATGTCCATTTTGAGAGTCCTCTTAACATACTCGGAATCCAAGGGGCTCCTGCTAAGTTCCTCCCCGCCATTGTTTTTTTCTAGTGGGACCCACATTTTACTATAGGCGTCATGGCACCAGTTCAAGATTCAAACCAGCGGCATTGACTTATAATACACTGATATGTCAGGCAGCCCCATTTCTCACTCTGCCTTGCTTCTACGCAAGATGTCATAGGCCAACCTTGGTCGTTTGTTATTCCACAGAAATGCTACAAAAGCCTTCCGTATCTGTTTAAAAAAGGTTCTTGGTAATTTAATCGGGACTGTGTGTAGTATGTAGATAATTCTAGGTAATATACACATTTTAATGGCACTCACTCTTCCAAATCATGTTAGATATTGTCCTGTCCATTTCTTTAAGTCCTCCCTTATCCCTGCCATTAGGGAGGCATAATTAAGGTCATATAACATTTTTTGATCTGAAGTGATATGTACCCCCAAATAGAACATGGAGTCCTTCTTCCACGCAAAGGGGTATGCCCTCCTCAGCATCCTCGCCATCTCTTGAGGGACATGGCTGGGTAGGAGTATTGATTTTTCAAAATTAATTTTAAAATTAGATAGATGCCCATATCTTTCCACTTCCTGCATAAGAGCTGTTAAGGATGTCTGTGGTGTCGAAAGATAGACTAATAAATCGTCAGCGTAGGCCGATACTTTGTGTTCCACAGCCCCAATACATGTCCCTGATATCTCCCTATTGCTTCTGATCCTACAAAGAAATGGCTCTAATATTATAGCAAATATTAATGGTGAGAGTGGGCACCCCTGCCTTGTTCCATTTCGTATATTAAGATAGTCCGATACTGTACCATTTACTTTGACCCTTGCTTTTGGGTCTGCATAAAGAGCCATTACCCATCCCATCATGTGGTCACCCAGGCCCACCCTCTCAAGACTTACCCCTACCTAATGTGGGATTGAGGAGTATAGGGACTCAACATCAATCCCTGCCAAGACAGTCCTCTGGTACAGTAAGATCCTTCAGTCTACGTAGTATATATATGCTGAGTCTAGGACAAAATGATGGCAACTCTGCAACTAGATGTTTAATGCGTTTATCCACCTATTTGCCTACTCTCTCTAGAGGGCCATCTATCCCTGAAACAATAGGACGTCCAGGTGGTTTACTTTGTGGACCTTTGGAGTTACATAGAACATGGGGATGTTATATTCGTTCACTCTTAAGTACTCACTTTTTTTTCATTAGCAGACCTACCTCAAAAATGCTCTAGTCAGCCGGTAATTTATTTCATTGACCAGTTCTGGGAAAGGATTTTGAGGGCATTTTTTGAGGGCAGGATGGGTCGTTGAGTTGCCTATACACCTCATCTATATAGGCTTGTTCCTGCCAAAGGACCACACTTCCTCCCTTGTCACTAGGTGTAATTATACAGCCGGGTAATTCTTTTAGTTCCTGTAAAGCTTTACGCTCCCTTAGGGTCAGATTATCCTTAGTGGGTTGTATTTGTTCCCATTCAATTGTACGCAGGTCAGGTGTGATGGTTTCCATAAACCTCTGCAGATATTCGTTATTTCCAAAAGTTGGGAACTTTGTAGATTTATTTGCTAATAGGGACGGGGGTGGGGGGTCCAGCAAATCCGAATCAATCCATGTGTTACCTTCAAAATAATCAACTAGTTCAGAGTCACCTAAACCTTCAAGTTGATTGGTCTCTCGGGTGTTGTCCCTATCACTGTCCTTACCAAAATACATAAGCTTAAAATTAACTTGTCGTAAAAACAGACAGATGTCTTTGTAAATGTCAAATAAGTTTTCTCGGTTACAGGACGAGAAGCTCAAACCCTTATTAAGTAGTGATAAGTGGTTCGATCACAATGTACATTCAGTTAACCACTTGCCGACCGCCGCACACATATACGTCGGCAGAATGGCACCAGCAGGCAAATGGGTGTACCTGTACGTCCCTTTGAATTTGTACGTCCCTTTGAATTTGCCCCATCGGGCGCGCATGCATCCCCGCCGTGAGATCGTGCCCGTGGGTCCCGTGAACTTGATGTTCGCCGATGGCCCAAGATTGCGGAGAGGAGAGGCAGAATGGGGAGATGCCTATGTAAACACGGCATTTCTCTGTTCTGCCTAGCAACATGACAGGGATCTACTGCTCCCTGTCATCAGGAGCAGTGATCTCTGTCATGTTGTAGTGAGCCCCCCCCCCCCACAGTTAGAATCACTCCCTAGAATACACTTAATCCCTTGATCGCCCCCTAGTGTTTAACCCCTTCCCTGCCAGTGTCATTTATACAGTGATCAGTGGCTATTTGTAGCTCTGATCGCTGTATAGATGACAATGGTCCCAAAATAATATCCGCCATAACGTCGCAGTCCCGATAAAAAATGTTTGTTTATAGCGCAAAAAATAAAAACCGCAGAGGTGATCAAATACAACCAAAAGAAAGCTCTATTTGTGGGGAAAAAAGGACGTCAATTTTGTTTGGGTACAATGTCGTACGACCACGCAATTCTCAGCTAAAGCGACGCAGTGCCGTATCGCAAAAAATGGCCTGGTCAGGAAGGGGGTAAATCCTTCCGAGGCTGAAGTGGTTAAGTTAATGACATACTGATCTATTTTTTCTTGTTGTTCTGGGTTGTTGCCCCGGGAAGTAGAGGTACCCTCCTTGGATTGTATCCGCTTCCCCCATTTGAGCTTCTCTGCCATGGTCTTTCTATTTAATTTCCTTTTTCTCCTGCTTCTCCCCCAGGATCCTCCCCGTCTGCTCCATATTTGTTGTTCTCTTAAAAACGCGCCAATTTTCCTGTTTGATTTACATTTCTATTCCGTCTTCTAAATCTACTACGGGATCTACTCCGTTCCTTCTTTCCCTCCAAGTCAAATACCTGTCCACATTCAAAATCTGCTACATCTCTTTGGTATTTTTTATGTTTACCCAATCTTCGCTCTTCTTGAAATTCTTCTACTCTTCTTCTCAATCCATCGTTAAATCTCTCGAATTCCTCAATATCTTGATACCCATCCAGTGCCTCAACTGACTCTTGTAACTGTTCCTCCAATTCTTGTAATTGTGTTTTCTCCTCAACTATAATCAATCCCATGAGGTGCAGTCCATGTTTAATCGACTCTTCTTTCCATACGTTCAGAAATAGATTATGGAGATGTTCTGACGGCATAATACGTTCCCGTAGTCCCCATGGGATTAAATTTAGCCTCAACATATGGCTCTAAGGAAACAACGTTCCATTTTCTCTTTAAAATGTTTCATTGTTAGGATACTGTGTTTTCTGAACAAATTTCTTAAAGTCAGTTTCTCGACCAGACACATTTTGTTCATCTCGATTAAAGATGGTCCTAATTTCTTGTTCTACTCCATCAATACGGAAATCCATATTGATGGATTGCTCACAAATAGATGGGTGGCCACCCAAATATTGCACCTATAAGGTAACAGAGTCCCCCACCCCAAGAGGATCCCTTAAGGGGCTAGTCAAAGCCAGTGGTCCACCTAGGCTAACCTCGTCTGATGGTGGAACATGGATGGGGGGGGACGGGGAAAGAAGATGGGGGGGCCAGAGAAGACTACAGGGGGGAAGGGAGAGCAATCACTCAAGGTTTGGTACAGGGAAGCAGTACAGTGTCCCCTGCACACCTTTCTGCAGAAAAAATTGTGCCGTTTATTCTCAGTAAATCTGAGTTAACATATCATCAGGCTCAACCAGAAAAAAAATGGCGGCTATCCCACCAAAAGCAAGTAGTCATACAAAAAGGACCCTAAAGGTACTGGGAACCTGATCAATGATAAAAGCTAAGTGGAGATGCTGCCCACTGTAAGGGCTGGGTGTATTCACAGGAAACTATACCATAAAAAAAAAAAAAAATTAATGTAAACACACAAAGGCTAACAGGCCTCCCCCAATCAAACTAATGAAGAAAGGGTAGTGACCTCCTAGCTAGGGGATGGCTGTACAAAATACTTGAGAAATATATGTAATATAGTGGTTTTATATACTGTGTTTTCTGAAGGACAACGTAACCAGATACGCTTTCCCATTATTTGGTATGGCTGATGATTTTTTGTAGTATCTCCGGTATGCACTTTTGTAGATGGCTAAATATTTTAATGTGTATTTAGTGAACTGATGATACGATGGAATCCCCTAATTAGTGCATATAGTTTAGATAGGGCATCTATATGGACTGTCACTTTAAGAAACCAGTCAATAGGTGGTTCACTATAACTTAGAGACAGGAAGAGGGCCCGTGTGTTCTGATGAAGTTCCGGGGAGGAACGAAACGTGTAGACAAGGGACAGTCCCCCTCATCCCATGATGCACCGCATGCCGTCTCATCTGGACTCTGCTCCAACTTCCCTTTGGGTGACCGGCTGGCGTGTAGGACACTTTTGAGCAGACTTTGCCAACACTGTACATGGGACTCTAGCATGACTACATAAATCCGCAGGTTGATATGGATATGGGACACCTGCTTGCACCAGCGCGCTGTGTGAATTACTGCTACCACCCTGTCTGAACTATTTGAGGATCCAACAGGACATGCTATGTCTGACCACTACAGCGCACACAGAGGAATCGTCAGACAGCAGTTACGGGACAGTGAGTCAATTAGGGCTGCAACTAACGATTATTTTCATAATCAATTAGTTGGCCGATTATTTTTTCGATTAATCGGTTAATAACCTTAAAAAAAAAAAAAAGTGTGGTGTATAATTTGTTGATTTGTTAATATGTAAAGTTTTAAAAAAAAGGCAATTTATTCTTAAATATCTCTATGCAGTGGTAAATATAAATAACCAACTATATGGTTAGGGAGCAAAATCCACTCTGAGAATAACAGACAGAAGAGATGTACTGTATATACTATTAGAGGAGAGATGTATATACTATTAGAGGAGAGATACTGTATATACTATTAGCGGAGATATACTGTATATATTTTTAGAGGAGATATACTGTATATACTATTAGAGGAGAGATACTGTACAGTGGGGACGGAAAGTATTCAGACCCCCTTAAATTTTTTACTCTTTGTTATATTGCAGCCATTTGCTAAAATCATTTAAGTTCATTTTTTTTCCTCATAAATGTACACACAGCACCCCATATTGTACACACAGCACCCCATATTGTACACACAGCACCCCATATTGTACACACAGCACCCCATATTGACAGAAAAACACAGAATTGTTGACATTTTTGCAGATTTATTAAAAAAGAAAAACTGAAATATCACATGGTCCTAAGTATTCAGACCCTTTGCTGTGACACTCATATATTTAACTCAGGTGCTGTCCATTTCTTCTGATCATCCTTGAGATGGTTCTACACCTTCATTTGAGTCCAGCTGTGTTTGATTATACTGATTGGACTTCATTAGGAAAGCCACACACCTGTCTATATAAGACCTTACAGCTCACAGTGCATGTCAGAGCAAATGAGAATCATGAGGTCAAAGGAACTGCCTGAAGAGCTCAGAGACAGAATTGTGGCAAGGCACAGATCTGGCCAAGGTTACAAAAAAATTTCTGCTGCACTTAAGGTTCCTAAGAGCACAGTGGCCTCCATAATCCTTAAATGGAAGACGTTTGGGACGACCAGAACCCTTCCTAGAGCTGGCCGTCCGGCCAAACTGAGCTATCGGGGGAGAAGAGCCTTGGTGAGAGAGGTAAAGAAGAACCCAAAGATCACTGTGGCTGAGCTCCAGAGATACAGTCAGGAGATGGGAGAAAGTTGTAGAAAGTCAACCATCACTGCAGCCCTCCACCAGTCGGGGCTTTATGGCAGAGTGGCCCGATGGAAGCCTCTCCTCAGTGCAAGACACATGAAAGCCCGCATGGAGTTTGCTAAAAAAAACACCTGAAGGACTCCAAGATGGTGAGAAATAGGATTCTCTGGTCTGATGAGACCAAGATAGAACTTTTTGGGCGTAATTCTTAGCGGTATGTGTGGAGAATACTTAGGACCATGTGATATTTCAGTTTTTCTTTTTTAATAAATCTGCAAAAATGTCAACAATTCTATGCTTTTCTGTCAATATGGGGTGCTGTGTGTACATTAATGAGGAAAAAAAAATGAACTTAAATGATTTTAGCAAATGGCTGCAATATAACAAAGAGTGAAAAATTTAAGGGGTTCTGAATACTTTCCATCCCCACTGTATATCGCAGATATCCGACCCCTCTGGAAGCCTCTGGCCTGACACGTTAATTCAAATGTTGTAAGCGTAAGGGGGCCCACCACTTGGTTAAGTTTGGATCTGGCAAATGATGCGATTTGGTTATATCGAAATATCTCGTTAGGAGGCATTAGAAACTTGTCTTTAAAATATTGTATAGTGTGTAGTTGATCCCCATTCAGAAAATCTCTGATTCTCAGCAACCCTTTATTGAGCCACCAGTGGAACAATTGCGGAGTCAAACCAGGCGGAAACTCCGGGTTACAGAAAATGGGAGCTAGTGGTGTATGAGGGGATGATAAAGGACTGCGGTTGCGTGTCCTATCCCATATTGCTAAAGAATGTGATAGGGTGGGGCATAGTATAGGCGGGCGTCGACGACTAGGAAGCCTCATTAAGGATCCTATAGCAAACGGATGACAAGCAAGTGCTTCTATGGTGATCCAAAGGGGGACTGAATAAAGGTGGGTTTTTAATGATAAAAGGTGGGATTTTTTGTTAAAATATGTAAAATATATATATATATATATATATATATATATATATTTATTTGAGAAGAAATATATGTATGTATATATATATATATATATATTTATGGTTGGAGCCCTATGTCCGATATGGACATAGATAACACTTATAGTAAAGATGAGACTTACCATTGGAAATAGACCTAAAAGTGTGGACTTACCATATGAAATGGACCTGAAAGTGTGCCTTGGTCTAATGGCCGGTATGCCAAAATAAGGGGGCATACCCTGGTTTAAGAAATGATTTTTCTGTAAAGAGAAATGAATGAAATGAATAGTTGAGAAATGTTGTGAAATGGGGATGGGAGGGTGGGTATCGCGCACAGGAAACCGACAAGCACCACAGGTGAGCGGGCTGCTTAAATACCCCCCGGGCTCCTCCCATAAATTCAGGCCACCATACTGGCCTTCCTACTTATGGTTGGAGCCCTATGTCCGATATGGACATAGATAACACTTATAGTAAAGATGAGACTTACCATTGGAAATAGACCTAAAAGTGTGGACTTACCATATGAAATGGACCTGAAAGTGTGCCTTGGTCTAATGGCCGGTATGCCAAAATAAGGGGGCAAAAACATTCAGGTAGGGTTATAATATTTATTGGTTTTCAGTTATTTATTGAGCCAATTTGGAGAATGCCTGTGCCATCTCTATTTGCGGATTGGGGATATACCGGGCGAAGCAGGCTGATTTCCATCTGCCTAGTCTTTTGATGATGTGGTCTGGAACCCCGTGGCGGGATGCTGCGGAGGCTGCTCCGATGCGAAAGGAGTGTCCGGAATACTGACTAGGGTCAAGGTGAAGATTGCGGAGAAGTATCCTTATGTGTTTCACAAACTGAGAGGCGCTTAAGGGTTTAACTGGGAATGGTAGAAGGGGACTGGTGTCTGGTTGCTCAGGCAGGAGTGACCGGAGTCGGTTGAGTACCGCGACTGGACACCAGCTGTTGTTGGTTTTGTAGAGGTGAATGTTCACTCCTGAGCCCATTTGCTGGGTTTTAGAGACCTCGAGGTGCAGGATGAAATGGTCTTGGTATGGAAGCAAGTGCCGTCTGCATAGTACTTGGTCTGTGGGTTTGTTAGAGGTGAATTCGCCAGGTCGCAAGAACCCATAGTAAGCTAAATATATGGCTGCTTGTAAGACCGTGCTGGGGAGCAGACCGAATGGCGAAGTAGCCAGAATAGTTGACATGTCCCTAAAGATAGGCCCCGTAATGGGTAAGCGCTTGGTGCTGATGACTGGTTGTTGTTTATGAATGCCCCTTAGGATGGCTCGTATAGCGTGTGATGAGAACAGTGAAGATTTCGTGGGGTCTTCAAGCGTCAAGAAATGTTGGATGCCGGCTAGATATAGCCGAATAGTATTGTAGGATAAAGCCAGCTGCGTGTGACAGTGCGCAGTGAAGGCCAGTACCTGTTTGACATCTGTTGGTCCTTTACGGCAGGATGTGAGAAACTTATTGAACGCCTTCCAAGCTATCTGGTAGGCTTTGAGTGTGTTGTGCGAGAGTGAATGATTAATGAGTTGCGTTGCTCCGTGTAAATGTTGAACTAGTCCAGGGTCAGTTGTGACCAGACAGGGATAGGGGCCGACATTGGTTCGGCTTCGGGAACCTGTTCAAAAAAGGAGGTATAATTAAAACGTGACAGTGCGTCAGCAGCTAAGTTGTATCTGCCGGGAATAAATGCACAGTGTATATTAAACTGACGCTGTAAAGACAGTTGTACCAATCTGCGCAGGAAGGACATGACTGCTAGGGACTTGGACCTGCCTCTGTTGATGATGTCTGCTGTGGCCTGGTTGTCGGTGGTGAAGACTACGGTTTGTCCTGTCCAGTGGTGGCCCCAGAGCTGTGCAGCTGCCACTATGGGATAAAGTTCAAAGAGGGCAGATGTTTGAGTAAAACCGGGTATCAACAGTATCTGTTGAGGCCAGGGTCCTGAAAACCAATGGTGGCCAAAAATTGCCGCGAAACCTGTGGAGGCTGCAGCGTCTGTCACTACCTGGGGTGACAGGGGCGAAACCATGGGTATAAATAGGGATATGCCATTCCAGGCGGACAAGAATTCCTCCCACATAGATAGGTCCGCTATAGCTGCGGAGTCTAGATTTAAGATCTGATCGGGGTCTTGAGTTTCTGACAGGAATCTAAGCAGGCGTGATACAAAGGTGCGGCCTTGTGGAATAATTCGCATGGCGAAATTAAGCATTCCCAGGAGAGATTGCAACTGCTTTTTGGTACAGCCCTTGGTGTGTGTGAATTCGTGAAGGACCGCCCTAATGCGTGTTAGTTTGTCGAGGGGGAGACTGGCTTGCACAGCGCAGGTATCCAAGCTGACCCCGAGAAAGGTGATGATGTGTGCTGGGCCGTCGACTTTGTGCTCGGCGATGGGGACATTGAGGTTTCCAAATATCACTCTGAGTTTGTCGAGGTCTCCTGGTGGCTTGCTGGGAGGTTCTATTAGTAGGAAGTCATCCAGGTAATGGATGACTTCTTGGCATTGACCCTTGTGTAACAGTATCCAAACCAGGGACTGAGCGAATGTGTCGAAGAGCCACGGACTACTCTTCGAACCGAAGGTCAGTTTTGTGGCAAAATAATATGCCTCCTTCCACTTGATGCCATGCCAGCACCAAAGGGATGGGTGGATGGGCAGGAGCTTGAAGGCATCCGAGATGTCGGCTTTGGAGAGCCAGGCACCTGTACCTGCTTTGATGATTGCTTGTATTGCCATGTCGACGGAGGAATATTTTAGGGAAAACTCTTCAGAGGGGATCAGGGAATTGAGACTGGGGATGTGGGAAGAATGAGGCGCAGACAGGTCGTACACCAAACGCAATTTATTCGTGAACTTGCCCTTGACAAGCCCAATAGGGCTGACTCTCCAGGTGCTGAAAGGGGGGCAAGTGAAAGGGCCTATAACATACTCTCGATCTACCTCTGCTTGTAAGAGCTGATCTATGGCTTGTTCGTCAATGGCTGCTGAACGAAGATTGGCACATTCGTGAGTACTGTGGGGTAGTGAAATGAGGCCGGTGTGAAAGCCTGCTGTGAAGCCTTGGATAAGGTAGGTGGCCAGGGAAGGGGTGGGATGTGAGGTGAGGTACAGTCCTAACCATAAGAGGTTGATCCGGCTTAGTCATGCCCTCTTGTGTTGTTTGACTTCACACAAATTCCTTGGGTGTGCTCTTTGGCATAAGGTGCAGATGTGGAGTAGGCGGCACTGGCTGAAGTTGCAGGACCCGTAGTTGTAGTTATTACAGATGGCTGCCCCTCCCACGGTTCGGACTGGACGTCCGAATTTGTCCACCTGAGGCGTTGGTTCAGGGGGCGACTGACCCTGAATTGTACCCGAGGTAGAGGGAAACTCGAAGGCCTGTCTGATCGCCGCATTGGCGCACCAGGTGGCAGTGTGGGTGGAGGACTGACAAATCGCACACAGAGGTGAGTGTAAGCCGGCAAAGTGGCGGCAGAAGAGCTCTGTGTCCATGAGACTCCAATTTGTCGTAGTCTGGAACTGTGTGAGTCTGGCGGCGGCCTTAGCGGAAAAGGAACGGTGGTAATCATAAAACGCAAATCCTCCATACTTGTAGCCCAAGTCTACCACCGTATGGAGATACAAGTCCAGCTCTTCCCGTCTGCTGGGGGTGGCTAAGCATAAGACGTCTCTGAGCATGCCAAAGGCCAGGGTAAATTCTGGGACCGATAACTTGCGGTTCAATCTGGGGTCTTTGGCTTTAAGGACCACCGATATGTCACCCCAGGAGTAGGCCTTATTTTCTGCCAGATCGTGCACGGAAATAAGGAGAGAGGCCAGGTTGATGTCCCTGCCGTCCAAAATGTCCTTCCTGATACTGGTTGGGACCAAATGGGAGGGGTAAACAATGGGGCTCCAGCCTGAGGTACCTGCAGGAAGGGGTGTCAAGGTTTGAGTTGCGATTGGGTCAGGGACAGCCGTGGCCGGTCGAGCCTCCAGGAGTGCCACCCTGGTTTGGACGTCTGTAACCGAGGTAGACAAGGATGACACCATCGTGTGTAATTGTGAGATAGCTGATGATATTGACTGGAGGGATGCCTGTTGGGTACTGGGTCCTGCTGCTGGTGGGGGGAAGAGGAGTTTGAAGAGCTCGCCTTTCCTCGCTGTGGCGGGGAAGGGGACACCTCTGCGTCTGAGCTCTGCCGTCAGTTTGGGGATAGTCCATCCCCTGAGGGACTGCACGCTCCCGCTCTCTGAGACCGGGGAAGGTGACAGGGGGGCCGTGAAGTCTTCGCTGCCGGCCTGAGACATAGTTGATCAGGTGAGAATGTCCTGTCTTGAGCTCTTATTTTCCAGTTGACTGTAACCTATTGGGGGTGACATGAATTTCAAGTTTTTCTTTGATCCCCTGAGTCATACTTACCCGACTTATTCTCCCATTTTTTTTTTTTTTTTTTACCTGGGGGGATATCGTCCAACCTGGTGCAGGGTGGACCTACTGAACTTTGACTGGCCTAGAGGAAAATGAAAGGTGATAATTCGTGAAGGGATTGCTAACTAACTTGAAGCGACAATTTGCATGGTGCATGCAATCTTTGTGACAATGAAATGATTTGAAATGTTTGCCTTGATTATGAAATGAGTGAACTCCATGACAGAGGCCCGGCCCGGTCGTGTCGTGACTGATCCGACCGTGAACCGGGCTCTGGAGCATGTACTGAAATGAGGCAACTGAAAAACATTGGTGCACACCGAGACGAATCGGTGCCTGTTTGATGCATCTGGATTCGAATCGGAGCGCAGTATGAAATGAAATGAGAGAAATGTTTACCTTGACCGAGGCTCGAATTGGTTGTGCCGTATTTTGCGACTGGCAAAGAACCGAGCTCTGGTATAGGTATGGATACGGCCGAAACAAGTGAGGCATTCCGTGACGAATCGGTGCATCTCAGATGCGACTGGTTTCGAAACGGTGATGCGCTGTGGGAGTGAAATGGTAGTAATGGCATGACAGAGATGCGGATCAGTCGCCCGATATCTGCGACTAGCTATGATCCGGACTCTGGAGCATGTTTCAGAAATGAGGCCGAGCCCTGGGGCACGCCGTAACGAATCGGTGCATGGAGGATGCGACTGGATTCGAAGCGGAGCGCGGTAAGTGCAGGTGTAACATATCGTTTGCCATGACGGAGGCGCGAATCGGTCGTGCTGTTGTAGCGACTGACTACGACTCGGACTCCGGAGCATGTACTGAAATGTGGCCAATCCTGGGGCACGCCGAGATGAATCGGTGCATTCCCATGCGACTGAATTCATGTCGGAACGTGATACGTGGTAATGAAATGATAACCATGACAGAGGTACGAATGACTGATAATAACGTGACTCTGGAGCATGTACTGAAATGAGGCCGTGACTACTGGGGCACACCGGAGCGAATCGGTGCATCTTTTAGGTGCGACTGGATTCGAATCGGAGCGCGGTAGGTGACTGAAATGAGAAATGATTGAAATGTTAGAAATGAGTTTAGAAATGTTTCAGAAATGAGAAATGATTGGTATCGAACTGACGTGGTTCGAAAAGATTTATGCATTTACGAATCGCTATGGCTGTCTGCTGACACATGTTTAACAATTAAGACCTGTCTGAAATGAAGCGACGCTTGCGTTGCTATGGTTTCCTCAGATAACGCGAAATGGTAACATGACGACAGTGCGAGTAATACACATGCGGTTACGTTCGTGAAATTTGCAAGTGATTCGTAATTCTGATACCACGGTTTAGTGACATGACATAACGTACGAAAAAACAAAAATCCGAGGGGACCCTACCTGCGACAGCCCAGCCAGACGCGTGGTACGAACGAATCGGTAAACGCGGACTTCAAAAACTCTCGGGCACGGAGATCACGAAATGCGGGAGCCAAGTATTTGCGAACGCTGAAATCGGAATAGTCGGCCTAGTGACGTGTATCGCGCACAGGAAACCGACAAGCACCACAGGTGAGCGGGCTGCTTAAATACCCCCCGGGCTCCTCCCATAAATTCAGGCCACCATACTGGCCTTCCTACATATATATATATATATATATATATATATATATATATATATATATATATATATACACACACACATATATATATTGAGTTTTCTCAAATTTGACAGCAAAAATGGAAACATCCTTCAGGTCACAGAACACATATGATGGCTTGCCCAAGCTGCAACCAAGAGAGCCCACGTGCCATGTATGTAAACCAATTATAGATTTAAATAAAAGTGTTCATTTCCGTGAGCATAAGAGAAATAAATAATTAAATACTTTTCATCCAGGAAAACTGAGCCTGCCCGGGAAAAAAAAAAAAAAAAAACAGTACACGACCGCTTTTGAAAAATCCAAAGAAAAGTTCAGGCTATTAAAAATGCATCCGTGTGCAGTAAATATTAACCAGACATTGATGCTTCAAGCAGAGGATCCGGGCAAAATAACACAAGCGCGCTCCTGCGCAGAGGTACGGGAAATGCCTAAAAATAAGACAAAGCGGCTTGGCTTTGTGAGAGATTTACAGCCACGTTATGGTTTGTTATAAAAATCGTCACAGCAAGTTGCTAGCTGCACAGAGGAACTAGGATTTTTGGATTAGTGTGTCATCCCTGCCTAATGAAGTTGTGAAGAAGTAGCGGGGTGGGGGGGTGGTGTACCTTGATTAAGCGCTTGCCGACCAGCCGCCGTCATTATACTGCGGCAGGTTGGCTCTCCTGGGCGAATCGCCATAGGCGTGCGTTGGCCGATTTAGGAGCGATAGGGGGCGCACGCGCGCGCTGGCCGCACGATGCCGGAGCCAATGCGCGTGGCCGGCGGCCCGCGATGTCTGCCGGCCATCCGCGAACACTCCACGGAGAGGCAGAATGGGGATCTGTAAATGGAAACAAACCAGATCCCCGTTCTGACAGTGGAGGAGAGACAGATCTGCTGTTCCTAGTGATTAGGAACAGCGATCTTTCTCCTCCCCCTCCAGTCAGTCCCCCCCCCACAGTTAAAAACACCTCCCAGGGAACACATTTAACCCCTCGATCGCCCCCTAGTGTTCACCCCTTCCCTTGCCAGTGACATTTACACAGTAATCAGTGCATTTTTATAGCACTGATCGCTGTGTAAATGCCAATGGTCCCAAAAATTTGTCAAAAGTGTGCTATCTGCCCGCGGCAATGTCGCAGTCCGGCTAAAAATCACAGATAGACGCCATTACTAGTAAAAAATAAATAATAAAAATGCCATAAATCTATACCCTATTTTGTAGACGCTATAACTTTTGCGTAAACTAATAAATATACGCTTATTGCAAATTTTTTTACCAAAAATATGTAGAAGAATACATATTGGCCTAACCTGATGAAGATTTTTTTTTTTTTTAGTTTTTTTTTTTATATATTTATTATAGCAAAAAGTAAAAAAATATTGTTTTTTTTTTTCAAAATTGCGACGCAGTGCTGTATCGCAAAAAATGGCCTGGTCATTAAGGGGGGCAAATTGAGCCTTTGGTTTAATCAGTTGAAAATAGGTAGGTCAAAACAAAATATGTGCCAAGTCTGAGGCTCCGTTCAAATCTTGGTGTTCCGAATCGCGGGTGGAATCGCCAGTGATTCTGCCCACGATTCGAAATAGCGGCAAACCGCGGGACGCCATGTGATCCCCATCACTTCGCTAAGCGACCTTGCCACAATTAGTCGGTCGACAATCGTGGTAAAATCAGTAAAATCAGGGATGAGCCGAACACTCCCCTGTTCGGTTTGCACCAGAACATGCGAACAGGAAAAAAGTTCGTTCGAACACGCGAACACCGTTAAAGTCTATGGGACACGAACATGAATAATCAAAAGTGCTAATTTTAAAGGCTAATATGCAAGTTATTGTCATAAAAAGTGTTTGGGGACCCAGGTCCTGCCCCAGGGGACATGGATCAATGCAAAAAAAAGTTTTAAAAACGGCCATTTTTTCAGGAGCAGTGATTTTAATAATGCTTAAAGTCAAACAATAAAAGTGTAATATCCCTTTAAATTTTGTACCTGGGGGGTGTCTATAGTATGCCTGTAAAGGGGCGCATGTTTCCCGTGTTTAGAACAGTCTGACAGCAAAATGACATTTTGAAGGAAAAAACTCATTTAAAACTACCCGCAGCTATTGCATTGCCGACAATACACATAGAAGTTCATTGATAAAAACGGCATGGGAATTCCCCAAAGGGGAACCCCGAACCAAAATTAAAAAAAAAAATGACGTGGGAGTCCCCCTAAATTCCATACCAGGCCCTTCAGGTCTGGTATGGATATTAAGGGGAACCCTGGCCAAAATTTAAAAAAAAAAATGACGTGGGGTTCCCCCTAAATTCCATACCAGACCCTTCAGGTCTGGTATGGATTTTAAGGGGAACCCCGCGCCAAAAAAACAAAAATCCATACCAGACCCTTATCCGAGCACGCAACCTGGCAGGCCGCAGGAAAAGAGGGGGGGACGAGAGTGCGCCCCCCCCCCCTCCTGAACCGTACCAGGCCACATGCCCTCAACTTTGGGAGGGTGCTTTGGGGTAGCCCCCCAAAACATCTTGTCCCCATGTTGATGAGGACAAGGGCCTCATCCCCACAACCCTGGCCGGTGGTTGTGGGGGTCTGCGGGCGGGGGGCTTATCGGAATCTGGAAGCCCCCTTTAACAAGGGGACCCCCAGATCCCGGCCCCCCCCCTGTGTGAAATGGTAAGGGGGTACCCCTACCATTTCACTAAAAAACTGTCAAAAATGTTAAAAATGACAAGAGACAGTTTTTGACAATTCCTTTATTTAAATACTTCTTCTTTCTTCTATCTTCCTTCATCTTCTGGTTCTTCTGGCTCTTCTGGTTCTTCCTCCGGCGTTCTCGTCCAGCTTCTCCTCCGCGGCGTCTTCTATCCTCTTCTCCTCGGGCCGCTCCGCACCCATGGCATGGGGGGAGGCTCCCGCTCTTCTCTTCATCTTCTTCATCTTCTTCTCTTCTTCTCTTCTTCTCTTCTTTTCTTCTTTTCTCCTTTTCTTCTTTTCTTCTTCATTTTCTTCTCCGGGCCGCTCCGCACCCATGCTGGCATGGAGGGAGGCTCCCGCTGTGTGACGGCGCTCCTCGTCTGACAGTTCTTAAAAACGGGGGGCGGGGCCACCCGGTGACCCCGCCCCCCTCTGACGCACGGGACATGACGGGACTTCCCTGTGGCATTCCCCGTGACGTCACAGGGAAGTCCCGTCAAGTCACCGTGCGTCAGAGGGGGTGGGGTCACCGGGTGGCCCCACCCCCCGTTATTTAAGAACTGTCAGACGAGGAGCGCCGTCACACAGCGGGAGCCTCCCTCCATGCCAGCATGGATGCGGAGCGGCCCGGAGAAGAAAATTAAGAGAAGAAGAGAAAAAAAGAAGAAGAGAAGAAGAGAAGAAGATGAAGAAGAAGAGAAGAGCGGGAGCCTCTCCCCATGCCATGGGTGCGGAGCGGCCCGAGGAGAAGAAGATAGAAGACGCCGTGGAGGAGATGCTGGACGAGAACGCCGGAGGAAGAACCAGAAGAGCCAGAAGAACCAGAAGAACCAGAAGATGAAGGAAGATAGAAGAAAGAAGAAGTATTTAAATAAAGGAATTGTCAAAAACTGTCTCTTGTCATTTTTAACATTTTTGACAGTTTTTTAGTGAAATGGTAGGGGGGGGGGCCAGGATCTGGGGGTCCCCTTGTTAAAGGGGGCTTCCAGATTCCGATAAGCCCCCCGCCCACAGACCCCCACAACCACCGGCCAGGGTTGTGGGGATGAGGCCCTTGTCCTCATCAACATGGGGACAAGGTGTTTTGGGGGGCTACCCCAAAGCACCCTCCCAATGTTGAGGGCATGTGGCCTGGTACGGTTCAGGAGGGGGGGGGGCCGCACTCTCGTCCCCCCCCTCTTTTCCTGCGGCCTGCCAGGTTGCGTGCTCGGATAAGGGTCTGGTATGGATTTTTGGGGGGACCCCACGCCGTTTTTTTTTTTTTTTTGGCGCTGGGTTCCCCTTAAAATCAGGTCTGGTATGGAATTTAGGGGGAACCCCATGTCATTTTTTTTTTTTTTAATTTTGGTTCGGGGTTCCCCTTTGGGGAATTCCCATGCCGTTTTTATCAATGAACTTCTATGTGTATTGTCGGCAATACAATAGCCGCGGGTAGTTTTAAATGAGTTTTTTCCTTCAAAATGTCATTTTGCTGTCAGACTGTTCTAAACACAGGAAACATGCGCCCCTTTACAGGCATACTATAGACACCCCCCAGGTACGAAATTTAAAGGGATATTACACTTTTATTGTTTGACTTTAAGCATTATTAAAATCACTGCTCCTGAAAAAACGGCCGTTTTTAAAACTTTTTTTTGCATTGATCCATGTCCCCTGGGGCAGGACCCAGGTCCCCAAACACTTTTTATGACAATAACTTGCATATTAGCCTTTAAAATTAGCACTTTTGATTTCTCCCATAGACTTTTAAAGGGTGTTCCGCGGCATTCGAATTTGCCGCGAACACCCCAAATTGTTCGCTGTTTGGCGAACTTGCGAACAGCCAATGTTCGAGTCGAACATGAGTTCGACTCGAACTCGAAGCTCATCCCTATTCAGGACCCTGGGTTGTCAGTATATTCTTGACCCGGACATCGGTCCACATACCATGCAGGTGCTGTTTATACAGGAGATCCATCTTGCAGTGAAGTGGAAGGATAAACATGATGTATTCATCCGGTTTTGCATTCACGCAGACACAACGGTCCAAATTAGCACGGCATCTGGCGTTGTTGAAAAGCCTCTTTATGCCCACAAATATAATCTTTATATTGGAGGCGTAGACTTCAATCACCAAATTATGAAGCCGTATTTAGCCTCCCGGAGAGCTAGACGCTGGTACAAAAAAAAAAAAAAAGTGTCTATTTCAATTGGCTCCATAGAATGCTTTTTTTGCGTTTACAAAGCAACTGGAGGAACTGGATCCTTCCTAAAATTCCAGGAAGCGATCACCACAACCAAAATATGATAAATATAGTGTAGCGCAACCAAAAACTCATAAATCAAGTCCAACTATTTGACAAAATTCCACAGTAGTGCAACTTTCAGTGACAGTTCATTGATATCCAGTGACTTCAGTGACCACCAACTCTAGCTGGAATGCCTGCTCACCTCCCAATGTTGACCCCACTACAGAGTCACACACGCCTGTAGATATATCTCTCAGGATGCCTCAGGGAAACCCTTCCTCCTCCTGGTGTTCCTGGACAAGACAGACCTCCTCTCTCAGGATGCCTCAGGGAAACCCTTCCTCCTCCTGGTGTTCCTGGACAAGACAGACCTCCTCCCGGCTTCTCACGATATGGACCCCACTACAGAGTCACACACGCCTGTGGATATATCCCTCAGGATGCCTCAGGGAAACCCTTCCTCCTCCTGGTGTTCCTGGACAAGACAGACCTCCTCCCGGCTTCTCACGATATGGACCCCACTACAGAGTCACACACGCCTGTAGATATATCCCTCAGGATGCCTCAGGGAAACCCTTCCTCCTCCTGGTGTTCCTGGACAAGACAGACCTCCTCTCTCAGGATGCCTCTGGGAAACCCTTCCTCCTCCTGGTGTTCCTGGACAAGACAGACCTCCTCTCTCAGGATGCCTCAGGGAAACCCTTCCTCCTCCTGGTGTTCCTGGACAAGGCAGACCTCCTCTCTCAGGATGCCTCAGGGAAACCCTTCCTCCTCCTGGTGTTCCTGGACAAGGCAGACCTCCTCTCTCAGGATGCCTCAGGGAAACCCTTCCTCCTCCTGGTGTTCCTGGACAAGACAGACCTCCTCCCGGCTTCTCATAATATGGACCCCACTACAGAGTCACACACGCCTGTAGATATATCTCTCAGGATGCCTCAGGGAAACCCTTCCTCCTCCTGGTGTTCCTGGACAAGACAGACCTCCTCCCGGCTTCTCATGATATGGACCCCACTACAGAGTCACACACGCCTGTAGATATATCTCTCAGGATGCCTCAGGGAAACCCTTCCTCCTCCTGGTGTTCCTGGACAAGACAGACCTCCTCCCGAGTTCTCATGATATTGACCCCACTACAGAGTCACACACGCCTGGTGAAATCTCTCTCAGGATACCTCGGGAACACCTCCTCCTCACAGTGCACCTAGACAGCTCAGACCTCCTCCAGGGTCTCATTCAGTCATGTGTAGCCATATAAAACAAAAGGCAAACCATAGTGCTCTCTGCTAATAACATTTGATAAAAAAAAACAAGCAAAGAAAAACTAAACTCAGGGATTAAACACTCACATGCAAAATGTGAAAAACATGCATATCATCAATATTGATGAAAACTGAGAAAAACGTCCTGAATGGCGGCACCTTGCACCTGTACACGTTACGCTCTCTAATTAACTTCTTCAGCAGGTCACCACAACCCTTTTGTATCCTGAAGGCGCTGTGGCCCAAAGCCCATATCCAGATGCAGTGAGCCGGCTAAATGAAAGGCATTTCCCAGATGTCCTCCCTGGTACCCCAACACAAAAAAGTCACCCCAAAAAAGCTGTTATGTCTGTAGTATACACGGACAGAGAAGCGACACCTTATTTGTTTTAGGCATGTGCAGGGCTGAAAAGTTTGTTGGGATAGATTTGTTAGGTTACTAATTTTGTTTCATTTTCGAATTTGTTTAGTTTAGTCTCATTTATTAATTTTCTAAACGTATTCCAAAGGACGATACAAATTCGGATCGGTGGAAAGATGATCGACCGAGTCGAATTCTGTGGTACTAAAAAGTATGTTTTTTTTTCTATAAAAATAACAAAACAGTGGATTTGCACAGAGCAGCCCAGATCCTCCTCTTGGTTTGAATTTGGTGTGGGGTTCCCCTTAATATCTATACCAGACCTGAAGGGCCTGCTACGCATTGAAGGGGTACCCCACAACGCTTTTTTTTTTCATTCCTTTTTCATTGCCGGCAATTCTTTTTTTTTTTTTAATTTATATTTAACTGTCGGTGGGGAAACCCGATGACAGCTGATAAGTCATTGGTTGTTAAGGACACAGCAGCCGGCTTCCTGGCCTGCGCCTTAAAGCGATTATAAAGGTTCTTTTTTTTTTTTTAAACAAGTATGTCTATATTTACCTGCTCTATGCAAGGGTTTTGCACAGAGCGGCCCCGATCCTCCTTTTCTGGGGTGCCCTGTCGGCACTCCTTGCCCCTCCTCTTTATCAAGTGCCCCCACGGGGAGCTGCTCTTTGTTTATAGTGCAAAAAAATAAAAACCGCAGAGGTGATCAAATTTGTGTGAAAAAAATGAAGTCCATTTTGTTTGGGTACAGAGTCGCACAATTGTCAGGTAAAGCGACGCAGTGCCGTATCACAAAAAATAGCCTGGTCATTAAGGGGGCAAACCCTTCCGGGGCCGAAGTGGTTAAAAAAATTAAAAAAATTAAAAAAGGGCAGAGAAGGAAAAACATGTATGCTCAGCATTAGGAGAGTGGGGTGGTCAGCGGGCAGTAGCTTCTATGCTCCGGCATATACCTTTTTCACTTTTTTCTGGCAGAGATTTCTTCATCCACATCGACCGGTGTGAATAGAGGAACCAAAGGAACCTAACAAACACAATACATGTATGCCCAGCGTTAGCAGTGTGGCAGAAACTCCTAATGCAGGCCATACACATAATGTTTAAGGCCTTAAAATGCCAAGACAGTTCAAACACCCCCCCAAATTACCCCTTTTTGGAAAGTAGGCACCCCAAGGTATTTGCGGACAGGCACGTTGAGTCCATGGAAGGCTATCTATTTTTTGGAAAATGCCCAATTAAAAAAAAAAAAAATTTTAATGAGATATTTCTCACACACTGAGGAGAGGAGTGTAGAGGGTATGACAGTGGGCAGTATGTACAGGAGAGGAGTCTGGAGTGTATGAGGGTATGACAGTGAGCAGTATGTACAGGAGAGGAGTGTAGAGGGTATGACAGTGGGCAGTATATGCAGGAGAGGAGTGTAGAGGGTATGACAGTGGGCAGTATGTACAGGAGAGGAGGGTAGAGGGTATGACAGTGGGCAGTATGTACAGGAGAGGAGTGTAGAGGGTATGACAGTGGGCAGTATATACAGAAGAGGAGTGTAGAGGGTATGACAGTGGGCAGTATGTAAAGGAGAGGAGTGTAGAGGGTATGACAGTGGGCAGTATGTACAGGAGAGGAGTGTAGAGGGTATGACAGTGGACAGTATGTACAGGAGCAGTATGCACAGGAGAGGAGTGTGGAGTGTATGAGGGTATGACAGCGGGCAGTATATACAGGAGAGGAGTGTAGAGGGTATGACAGTGGGCAGTATGTAAAGGAGAGGAGCGTGGAGGGTATGACAGTGGGCAGTATGTACAGGAGAGGCGTGTAGATGGTATGACAGTGGGCAGTATGTACAGGAGAGGAGTGTAGAGGGTATGACAGTGGGCAGTATGTACAGGAGAGGCGTGTAGAGGGTATGACAGTGGGCAGTATGTACAGGAGCAGTATGCACAGGAGAGGAGTGTGGAGGGTATGACAGTGAGCAGTATGTATAGGAGAGGATTGTGGAGAGTATGAGGGTATGACAGTGGGCAGTATGTACAGGCGAGGAGTGTGGGGGGGTATGACAGTGGGCAGTATGCACAGGAGAGGAGTGTGGGGGGTATGAAGTGGGCAGTATATACAGGAGAGGAATGTGGAGGGTATGACAGTGAGCAGTATGTACAGGAGAGGAGTGTGGAGGGGATGACAGTGGGCAGTATATACAGGAGAGGAGTGTAGAGGGTATGACAGTGGGCAGTATATACAGGAGAGGAGGTTAGAGGGTATGACAGTGGGCAGTATATACAGGAGAGGAGTGTAGAGGGTATGACAGTGGGCAGTATGTACAGGAGAGGAGTGTAGAGGGTATGACAGTGGGCAGTATATACAGGAGAGGAGTGTAGAGGGTATGACAGTGGGCAGTATGTACAGGAGAGGCGTGTAGATGGTATGACAGTGGGCAGTATGTACAGGGGAGGAGTGTAGAGGGTATGACAGTGGGCAGTATGTACAGGAGAGGAGTGTAGAGGGTATGACAGTGGACAGTATGTACAGGAGCAGTATGCACAGGAGAGGAGTGTGGAGTGTATGAGGGTATGACAGTGGGCAGTATATACAGGAGAGGAGTGTGGGGGGTATGAAGTGGGCAGTATATACAGGAGAGGAATGTGGAGGGTATGACAGTGAGCAGTATGTACAGGAGAGGAGTGTATGAGGGTATGACAGTGGGCAGTATATACAGGAGAGGAGTGTAGAGGGTATGACAGTGGGCAGTATATACAGGAGAGGAGTGTAGAGGGTATGACAGTGGGCAGTATGTACAGAAGCAGTATGCACAGGAGAGGAGTGTGAAGGGTATGACAGTGAGCAGTATGTATAGGAGAGGATTGTGGAGAGTATGAGGGTATGACAGTGGGCAGTATGTACAGGCGAGGAGTGTGGGGGGGTATGACAGTGGGCAGTATGCACAGGAGAGGAGTGTGGGGGGTATGAAGTGGGCAGTATATACAGGAGAGGAATGTGGAGGGTATGACAGTGAGCAGTATGTACAGGAGAGGAGTGTAGAGGGTATGACAGTGGGCAGTATATACAGGAGAGGAGTGTGGAGTGTATGACAGTGGGCAGTATATACAGGAGAGGAGTGTAGAGGGTATGACAGTGGGCAGTATATACAGGAGAAGAGTGTAGAGGGTATGACAGTGGGCAGTATGTACAGGAGAGGACTGTAGAGGGTATGACAGTGGGCAGTATATACAGGAGAGGAGTGTAGAGGGTATGACAATGGGCAGTATGTACAGGAGAGGAGTGTAGAGGGTATGACAGTGGGCAGTATGTACAGGAAAGGAGTATAGAGGGTATGACAGTGGGCAGTATGTACAGGAGCAGTATGCACAGGAGAGGAGTGTGGAGTGTATGAGGGTATGACAGCGGGCAGTATATACAGGAGAGGAGTGTAGAGGGTATGACAGTGGGCAGTATGTAAAGGAGAGGAGCGTGGAGGGTATGACAGTGGGCAGTATGTACAGGAGAGGCGTGTAGATGGTATGACAGTGGGCAGTATGTACAGGAAAGGAGTGTAGAGGGTATGACAGTGGGCAGTATGTACAGGAGCAGTATGCACAGGAGAGGAGTGTGGAGGGTATAACAGTGAGCAGTATGTATAGGAGAGGATTGTGGAGAGTATGAGGGTATGACAGTGGGCAGTATGTACAGGCGAGGAGTGTGGGGGGGTATGACAGTGGGCAGTATGCACAGGAGAGGAGTGTGGGGGGTATGAAGTGGGCAGTATATACAGGAGAGGAATGTGGAGGGTATGATAGTGAGCAGTATGTACAGGAGAGGAGTGTGGAGGGGATGACAGTGGGCAGTATATACAGGAGAGGAGTGTAGAGGGTATGACAGTGGGCAGTATATACAGGAGAGGAGTGTAGAGGGTATGACAGTTGGCAGTATATACAGGAGAGGAGTGTAGAGGATATGACAGTGGGCAGTATATACAGGAGAGGAGTGTAGAGGATATGACAGTGGGCAGTATATACAGGAGAGGAGTGTAGAGGGTATGACAATGGGCAGTATGTACAGGAGAGGAGTGTAGAGGGTATGACAGTGGGCAGTATATACAGGAGAGGAATGTAGAGGGTATGACAATGGGCAGTATGTACAGGAAAGGAGTATAGAGGGTATGACAGTGGGCAGTATGTACAGGAGCAGTATGTACAGGAGAGGAGTGTGGAGTGTATGACAGTGGGCAGTATATACAGGAGAGGAGTGTAGAGGGTATGACAGTGGGCAGTATGTACAGGAGAGGAGTGTAGAGGGTATGACAGTGGGCAGTATGTACAGGAGAGGAGTGTAGAGGGTATGACAGTGGGCAGTATGTACAGGAGAGGAGTGTAGAGGGTATGACAGTGGGCAGATCACCGCCATTACTAGTAAAAAAAAATATATTAATAATAATTATTATTATTATTATTGTCATAAATCTTTCCCCTATTTTGTAGACGTTATAACTTTTGCGCAAACCAATCAAAATACGCTTTTTGCGATTTTTATTACCAAAAAAATGTAGAATAATACATATCGGTCTAAACTGAGGGAAAAAAAAAATTGCTTTTTTAAAAAAAGAAAAAATTGGGGATATTTATTATAGCAAAAAAAGTACAAAATATTGTGTTTTTTTTCAAAATTGATGCTCTTTTTTGTTTACAGCACAAAAAATAAAAACCGCAGAGGTGATCAAAGACCACCAAAAGAAAGCTCTATTTGTGGGGGGAAAAAAAAGGACATATATTTTGTTTGGGTACTGTTGGGTTCGGTTCTTCTGGACTCTCTTAGCCTAGGCTCGGACACTGGGTGTGTGGATTTCAACCCCTTCACCGGTGAGGTAAACAAGACACATACACAGGTTGTACGTGAATAACGAATACAATTTAATGCTTGCTTTGGAGCAGAATATATACAGTAACTGTCATGTACTCCACTCGTAGGTGGACCAATCAAAATACAAGTTAAAGTTATACATCATAGCATGACTTCCCTTTGTGTGTTACTACATAGCATTTTTTAGCACACTTCCTTGGGGCTCATCCTGTACAGACTAAGCTCGCAGAAGCGTGTAACCACATTCTAAAAATTCAAATGTCAAGGCCTGTGGCTGAAACAAATGTATGTAGAAAAGAGAACTTATCTTAAACTAACATCTAAATTTATATTTTTGCTTCCGTAACTAAAAAGCAGAACTTAAAGTCGCTGGAACATCACAAAAGTTATAAGTTCAATTAAAGTGCAGGTTTTTTTTATATATCTACTTATATATCAAATAAAGCAATTTACCCTTATAGGTACAATGTCGCACGACTGCGCAATTGTCAGTTAAATTATCGCAGTGCTGTATTGCAAAAAATGGCCTGGTCATTAAGGGGGCAAATCCTTCCGGGGCTGAAGTGGTTAAAAAAGGCAAAAAAAAAAAAAAAAAAAAAATTTATATATATATATATATATATATATATATATATATATATATACGGTGTTCAAACCTCACATGTGAGGTATCGCCACGAACGTTAGAGCGAGAGCAATAATTCTAGCCCTAAACCTCCTCTAACTCTACCCTGGTAACCTGTAGAAATGTTTAAAGTGTCACCTATGGAGGTTTTTAAGTACCGCAGTTTGTCGCCAGTAATTTTAAAGCGTGACATGTTTGGTATCTATTTATTCGGCGTAACATCATCTTTCACATTCTACAAATAAATTGGGGTAACTATTGTGTTGTTTTTTTTTAATTCATTCAAGTGTATTTTTTCCACAAAAAAAGACCGCTGCGCAAATACAGTGCGACATAAAATATTGGAACGACCGCCATTTTATTCTCTAGGGTCTCTGCTTAAAAAAAAAAAAAAAAAAAAAAATTATATAAATGTTTGAGGGTTCTAAGTGATTTTCTAGCAAAAAATACAGATTTTAACACGTAAGCAGCGATTGTAAAAGAAAAAAGCCAGGATCAGCAAGTGGTCATCGAGTTGACAGACAGCGACAAAGTGTGGAAAAACTAAATATTATTATTATTATTATTATTATACAGTGTTTATATAGCGCCAACAGTTTGCACAGCGCTTTACAACATGAAGTCAGACAGTACAAAAACAATACCCACACATTATATACACTATATTACCAAAAGTATTGGGACACCTGCCTTTACACACACATAAACTTTAATGACATCTCAGTCTTAGTCCGTAGGGTTCAATATTGAGTTGGTCCACCCTTTGCAGCTATAACAGCTTCAACTCTTCTAGGAAGGCCGTCCACAAGGTTTAGGAGTGTGTCTATGGGAAGGTTTGACCATCACCGATAAAGCAAGGTCCATAAAGTCATAGATGAGCCAGTTTGGGGTGGAGGAACTTGACTGTGTCTATGGGAATGTTTGACCATTCTTCCAGAAGCACATTTGTGAGGTCAGGCACTGATGTTGGACGAGAAGGCCTGGCTCGCAGTCTCCTCTCTAATTCATCCTAAAGGTGTTCTATCAGGTTGAGGTCAGGACTCTGTGCAGGCCAGTCAAGTTCCTCCACCCTAAACTCGCTCATCCATGTCTTTATGGACCTTGCTTTGTGCACTGGTCCAAATCATTTGGTGGAGGGGGGATTATGGTGTGGGGGTTATTCTTCAGGGGTTGGGCTTGGCCTATTAGTTCCAGTGAAGGGAACTCTTAAGGTGTCAGCATACCAAGACATTTTGGACAATTTCATGCTCCCAACTTTGTGGGAACAGTTTGGGGACGTCCCCTTCCTGTTCCAACATGACTGCACACCAGTGCACAAAGCAAGGCCCATAAAGACGGATAGAACACCTTTGGGATGATTAGAGCGGATACTATGAGCCAGGCCTTCTCATCCAACATCAGTGCCTGACCTCACAAATGCCCTTCTGGAAGAATGGTCAAACATTCCCATAGACACACTCCTAAACCTTGTGGACGGCCTTCCCAGAAGAGTTGAAGCTGTTATAGCTGCAAAGGGTGGGCCAACTCAATATTGAACCCTACGGACTAAGACTGGGATACCATTAAAGTTCATGTGTGTGTAAAGGCAGGCGTCCCAATACTTTTGTAGAAAATATATATATATATAATTACACACACAGTATACACCCAGATCATTAGTCTCAATGATGAAAAGCCAGTCACAGGTCACAGATACGCCTAAAGCAGGACCAGGACCCCTGTACCATGAATAGGACATCCACCATGACTTACCCGTGTGGTCGGAGGTAGAAGAACTCTCATACTGTCCCTATGGTGGCCGTGTCTTCAGGACGGAGACTGAGAACGTGTTCACCATGTGGAACACTTCAAAAATGACCGAGAACAGCAAAAACAGGAGAGGACGTGACATTTCGGACATGCTCAGACCGGTATTTCCTGGATTGGTCTCCTAAGGAGGGTCTTTAAAATAACAGCACTGATAAATACAGAGGGTGCAGTATGGAGAGCCGACACTAGATGGTGCTGGTACAAATATCGGAACAGTAGATAAAACAAAATAAGAAAAAAGAAAGAAAGAAAGAAAAAAAAAAAAAAACAAACAGTAGGAAAACAAAAAAGGCAAAAGAAGAAATGATGAGTGAAAAGATCCCAGTAAGAGGACAAACTGGGAGTGTTGGGGGAACAACAAAAACAGCAAAAACATGGTAAAAAAAAAAATAAAATTATATAACAGAATAAAAAATAAAAGCTGGAGGAAGCCAACAAGCAATGTGTGTCACCAGTGCATTGCAACTGAAGAAGTGAGACTACATAACACACAACTGGGTGTATCAAAGTTGTGTGTTAGGGTCGCACTGATATATCGCCTGACAAAAATGATCAGCCGAAAAAAGGGTTATCGGCATTTTGCCAATAGAAAAAAAGAAAAAAAAACAAGGTCCGGATAATGGCATGCTGCGTTCTATTGACTGCAATACAAAAAATGTGTCCCATTGCCTGGAATGCAAAACTGCGTCCCATTGACTTCAATGTAAAAACGCCACCTATTGACTACAATGCAAAATCAGCCCCTATTGACTGCAATGCAAAATCGCATCCAATTGGCTTAATTGCCAAAATCCCATTCCAATTGACTTCAATGCAAAACCCCCCCTATTGATAGCAAAGCAAAATTACGTCTGATTGACTGCAATATAAAATTGCGTCCCATTGACTTTAATGCAAAATCTCATCCTATTGACTCCATTGCAAAAATGCCCCCTATTGACTGCAATGCAAAATTGCATCCCATATATATACACACACACACAAATGCAGCACTGTGTGATACTGAACCTTACAAAAGCATAGTGCCATAAACAATACAAATCAATATTGCTAAAAAAAAAAATTGTGTAACAAGCAAGCTCACAGTGAAAGAAATGTAATATTATTCCTTAATATCAAGTGTCCAGGGGAGGGGGGGGCATGTGTGTGAAGTTACCCTCTTCTGATCAGGATCATCATCACTAGAGTCACTTTTTGGACAGTAATAAGCCAAATTGCACTTTTCTCTCTGTGGATTGATGAAAATTGGGAAGAAAAAAAACATTTCTCTTTTTTTTTTTTTGGACTTGATATTAAGGAAGAATACTATTTTTTTTCACTGTGAGCTTGCTTGTTACGAAAAAAAAAAAAAAAATTATATATATATTTTTATGTTCATAGTTACATTTTTGAGCAATATTGTTTTTCATGGTGCCATAAACAATGAAAATCAATATTGCTAAATATATATATATAAACACACACACACACACATATATATATACACACACACACACAGTGGAGACGGAAAGTATTCAGACCCCCTTAAATTTTTCACTCTTTGTTATATTACAGCCATTTGCTAAAATCATTTCAGTTAATTTTTTTCCTCATTAATGTACACACAGCCCCCCATATTGTACACACAGCACCCCATATTGTACACACAGCACCCCATATTGACAGAAAAACACAGAATTGTTGACATTTTTGCAGATTTATTAAAAAAGAAAAACTGAAATATCACATGGTCCTAAGTATTCAGACCCTTTGCTCAGTATTTAGTAGAAGCTCCTTTTGATCTAATACAGCCATGAGTCTTTTTGGGAAAGATACAAGTTTTTCACACCTGGATTTGGGGATCCTCTGCCATTCCTCCTTGCAGATCCTCTCCAGTTCTGTCAGGTTGGATGGTAAACGTTGGTGGACGGCCATTTTTAGGTCTCTCCAGAGATGCTCAATTGGGTTTAAGTCAGGGCTCTGGCTGGGCCATTCAAGAACAGTCACGGAGTTGTTGTGAAGCCACTCCTTCGTTATTTTAGCTGTGTGCTTAGGGTTATTGTCTTGTTGGAAGGTAAACCTTTGGCCCAGTCTGAGGTCCTGAGCACTCTGGAGAAGGTTTTCGTCCAGGATATCCCTGTACTTGGCCGCATTCATATTTCCCTCGATTGCAACCAGTTGTCCTGTCCCTGCAGCTGAAAAACACCCCACAGTATGATGCTGCCACCACCATGCTTCACTGTTGGGACTGTATTGGACAGGTGATGAGCAGTGCCTGGTTTTCTCCACACATACCGCTTAGAATTAAGGCCAAAAAGTTCTATCTTGGTCTCATCAGACCAGAGAATCTTATTTCTCACCATCTTGGAGTCCTTCAGGTGTTTTTTAGCAAACTCCATGCGGGCTTTCATGTGTCTTGCACTGAGGAGAGGCTTCCGTCGGGCCACTCTGCCATAAAGCCCCGACTGGTGGAGGGCTGCAGTGATGGTTGACTTTCTACAACTTTCTCCCATCTCCTGACTGCATCTCGGGAGCTCAGCCACAGTGATCTTTGGGTTCTTCTTCACCTCTCTCACCAAGTCTCTTCTCCCCCGATAGCTCAGTTTGGCCAGACGGCCAGCTCTAGGAAGGGCACTGATCGTCCCAAACGTCTTCCATTTAAGGCGGATCTTCACCCGTTTTTTAATCAGCATCTCGGTGGCTTCTAAAAGCAACACCGAGTGCCATATGGAGCTTTTTTTTTTTTTTTTTTTTTCCTACCTTGCGTTATCAGTCTTTCTTTGTTTCTGTCCCTGCGGCTGTGGGCGTGGACTTTGCGGGTATTGACGTCATATCCTTCGTTACCCGCAATGTCTCCTGGGATCTCATTGTCTTTCATCCCAGGAGACATTGCGGATAACCTCCGCAAAATCTCGCGAGACTTTACCAGGACTGACGTCATTACGTCCGCCACGTTTGGAGGGCGTTTCAAATTTTTCCATTTTTAGGTTGGGCATACAGGTAATATTCAGCAGTATTACCTGAGAACACGAGTTGGACGGAGCACACGCGGCATACCTTCCCCTTTGTCACCATATGCTACTGCACAAACAATAAGGTAAGTAATCCTAGTGTCTTTATTTATATATATTTTTTTTTAATCTAAAATTATACTGTTACTTGCAATGCTTTGTATATAGGTATAATGTATTTTAAATTCTGTTTTTAAATATAATATAGCTAGTTTTATAGTAATGGTTATTACAGTAGAATTTTTATATCTATTTTGTTATCCAATTTTTTTTTTTTTTTTTTTTTAAACATAAAATTTTTTGTTGTCTATTTAAATTATTTATTTTTTAATAATTTTTTTTTTATTTTACTAAGGAAAGTATTTACGTAAATTGTAATATATATAAATATTGTAATTGTGTATAAAAAGCGAAAGTTTTTTTTTGATGTAATATCAGCAATATAAAGTTATGGTTTTTTTTTTTTTGTTTGTTTTTTTATTTTATGTAATTACAACATTTTTTTTTGTTTGTTTAATAACGTATACTATTTTTTGGTTAAAATAATTTGTTTGTGTGTGTGTGTATGTATATGTGTATGTGTGTGTGTGTGTGTGTGTGTGTGTGTGTGTGTATATATATATATATATATATATATATATATATATATATATATATATATGTAAATTTATAATCATATTGCATAGTTATTTTATTTTGAACGGAAAAATATATATATTTTTTTTTATAGCCATCAAAAGCTGTATTAAATTTGAAGGTATGGTATAAAAAAAATTTTTTGCCTGTTTCTAATTGTTAATGTCTGTATTGCAAAAATGTTAGGCATATTGTCAATAATAATGTAAACATTTTTCAATGTAAATTTAATTTTAACTGTTTTTAACTTAACAGATACAGAAGAACTTGGATCATATTTCTTGGTCTGCTTCTCTTTTTGGTCTACATTGTTTTCCATTCAGGTAATGTATAAAAATTTTTTGGTAGAGATAGAGATATATATATATATATATATATATATATATATATATATATATATATATATATATATATATATATATATATATATATATATATATATATATATATATATATACACATACATACATACATACATACATACATACATACATACATACATACATATATATATATATATATATATATATATATATATATATACATTTTTTAAAAATGTATATGTGAAATGTATTTGTTTTTATATTTTTAATAATTATTTATTTTTTATCCGTAGATTGAAAAGACAAGTGGAATTGATTATTCAAAACCATGCCAAAAATTATGATCATCTTACCATGTATCAATTGTTTTTTTTAATGTTTTTCAAATCTATGCACTTCACTTTTCTTCCCTCCTTGTAACTTCACATCACCTCCGCCCTCCCTTTGTCATTCCCACCCCCCTTCCCTTCTGTAC